>NC_138051.1:23621679-24360159 GCF_964194185.1 Rhinolophus hipposideros | reverse complement strand
GGAAGTAGACATATGACATGTGAATTTTAAGTTCACGAACATGTAGCAATGATGTTGCTAACCGTTTTTGATATCAGAAGGATTATTCATTATGAATTAGTACCAACTGGACAAACAGTTAATCAAGTTTACTATTTGGAAGTGCTGAAAAGTTTGCACAAAAAAGTTAGACGATCTGAACTTTTCGCCAACAATCGTGGCTCTTGCATCACGACAATGCACCAGCTCACACGGCACTGTCTGTGAGGGAGTTTTTAGCCAGTAAACAAATAACTGTATTGGAACACCCTCCCTACTCACCTGATCTGGCCTCCAATGACTTTTTTCTTTACCCAAAGATAAAGGAAATATTGAAAGGAAGACATTTTGATGACATTCAGGACATCAAGGGTAATATAACGACTGCTCTGATGGTCATTCAAGAATAGAGTTCCAACATTGCTTTGAAGGGTGGACTAGGCACTGGCATCAGTGCATAGCATCCCAAGGGGAGTACTTCGAAGGTGACTGCAGTGATATTCAGCAATGTGGTATGTAGAACTTTTTCTAGGATGAGTTAGTGAACTTAATTGTCAGACTTTCATACCTGCCCAATAAATGCAGAGTCTCAAAAAGATAAACCCAAAGAGGTCCACCCCAAGATACATCATAATTAAAATGCCAAATGTTAAAGACAAAGAGAGTGATGTCATAAAAATGGCAGCAGGAGGTGAGCCTCTTGAAACCTCCCCAAGAATTTACAACAAATTGAACAACTATAACCCCACAAAGGACTCCCTATACAGCAGACAGGAAAGACTAAGAGGCGCACTACTGAAATCACCTAAAGGTGGTCAAATTGTGGAAGTGGGGGAGGAGAGAAGGGAAAAGTGCAGAGATGGGGCTGTGCAGGCATTGTATATAGACCTAGCTTGGTGCTCCTAGCTCACTGCATTCTGGAACTATCGCAGCTGTGGGAAAGGGAGGAACTTGGACTGCTAGGGCTCTGCTTATGGCCCACAGGGCTGAGGGGACAGAATATAACACGGCTGAACCCAATGCTCACAGCAGAGACCTCTAAGCAAAGAGTGAGGTAAGAAGGCAGAAAATAGTCGTTTATATCCTCACTGCTGAGCAGAGAACAGAAGATTCAGGCACAGAGCTTAGCCACACCCTCCCTACCCTCCCAGAGCACACCCCACCCCCACTGTGCGTTGCTAGAAGCAAAACAGTAGTAGTGTCAGACCAAAAGAACAGAATATTTGCAGTTCTGAGAACTGTAATCTGCAGACACAGAGTCACAGCCTAACTAGTTCCGGCAAAGGGGAGGGAGCTGTGGAAGGACGACTGGCTGCGGTGGTGGTAGTCACCATTGTTCTGGTCCACCTCTCACAATCCACCCTGCCCCTGTCCCCACCTATCTGAGTGGATCCCTGCAGGAGTAAACAGAGCTGCTGAAACCTACAGGCTCTGAATCTGCTGCAGGAAGAGCTTTGGAACCTCAGAAGCTCTCCACATCCCCCCACAGAGGGGTCCTTATTCTTCCTTGTATGACCCAGGTGAACTGTTCACAAAGGAGAAGCCTGCCTTCCAGGGAATCCCCCGATTGTGTGAAAAGCTGGAATAGTGTAGAGAAAACATAACGCTACGTGTGAAATAGAATAAAAGGCTTCAGGCGGAGAGAAAATAAAACATTCTACCAACACCTACTGGAAAACAAAAGAAAGACCTCCTTCTATCAACCTGTCACAGAACCCACTCCTGTAGATGTCTAGGAAGAAAAATAATAAATCATTAATTGCCATGAATAACCAAGGCAACAAAACTGCTCAGAAAGAAAGTGAAAAGTTTCCAGAAAAGGAATTTAAAGATATGGAAATATGTGACTTAAATGACAGAGAATTCAAGATTGCAGTTCTTAAGAAACGCAATGAGATGCAAGAAACACAGACAGGCAGTAAATGAACTCAGAAACACCTTCAAAGAAAAAAATGAACATTTTACCAAAGAGATAGAAATTTTTAAATAGAACCAAATAGAATTTCTGGAGATTAACAACTCAATAAAAGAAATAAAGAATGAAATAGCCAGCTTAGGTAGTAGAGTTGACCAACGGAGGAAAGAATCAGAGACATCAAATATAGAAATCTGGAAATGACACAGATGGAAGAAGAAAGAGACTTGAGACTTAAAAGAAATGAAAGAACTCTATAAGAACATTTTTACTCCATCAGAAAGAGCAATACAAGAATAATGGGCTTACCAGAAGAAGAAAGAGAGAAGAGCATAGAGAGTATATTCAAACAAATAGTCAATGAGAACTTCCCAAACTTGTGGAAAAAACTGGATCCTCAAATCCAAAAAGCAAATAGAACACCAAATTATCTCAACCCCAACAGGTCTTCTCCAAGGCACATTGTATTGAAGCTGTCTAAAATTGACGAAAAAGAAAGAATCCTCAAGGCAGCCAGGGAAAGGAAGATAATAACCTACAATGAAAAGTCCATTAGAATATCATCAGATTTTTCAGCAGAAACTTTACAAGCCAGGAAGGAGTGGAACCAAATATTCAAACTATTGAAAGAGAGAAATTATGAGCCAAGAATAATATATCCAGCAAAGATATCCTTTAGATATGAAGGAGGAATAAAGACCTTTCCAGACATACAGAAGCTGAGGGAATTTTCTAACTCATGAACTGCATTACAAGAAATACTGAAGGAGGACAGTCGACCAGCATCAATCTGGATAATTTGTGGCAACCAAAACATAAAAGGGGGGAGAGTAAATGCCTGACCGGAATGTGGGAATGGAGAAAGTAGGCATGCTGAAGAAAATGGAATAATCTAAATATCAAACTTTCTTTTACATAAAATTAATGGTAACCACTCAAAAAAAAAAATCCAGAACTGAAATATATAATGTAATCAAAGAAGAAATAGAGGAAAAAATCATAGAATACCACCACACAGAAATAATAGAAACAACAAAAAGGCAAAGAAATGATAGAGACACAGTGTTACCGAAAAACTAAAGATAGAATGATAGGAAATCCTCACATATCAATAATCACCCTAAATGTAAATGGACTGCACTAACCAATAAAAAGGCAAAGAGTATCAGATTGGATCAAAAAACTAAACTCAACAACCATATACTGCCTCCAAGAGACACATCTCAGCTACAGAGACTCAAAGTGAAGGGGTGGAAATTGACACTTCAAGCAAAAGGTATCCAAGGAAAATCAGGTGTGGCCATACTGATATCAGACTTGGGATAAAAAAGGTAAGAAGACACAAAGATGGACATTTCATTATGATAATGGGGACAAGAAGACATAACAGCCATCAATATTTATGTCCCCAATCAGGGAGCACCGAAATATACCAAGCAACTACCAACAGAACTAAAAGGAAAAATTGGCCAAAACACAATTATACTAGGGGATCTAAGTACATCATTAATAGCTATGGATAGATCATCCTAACAGAAAATAAAGAAATAGCAGCCCTAAATGACACATTAGATGAAATGGACATAATTGACATTTATGGAGCACTTCATCCTAGAACATCAGACTATACATTCTTTTCTAGTGTACGTGGAACATTCTCAAGTATACACCATATATTGAGGCATTAAACTAGCCTAAGCAAATTTAAGAAGATTGAAATCATGCCAGGCGTATTCTGTGATAACAATGATTTGAAATTGGATACCAACGTGCATAACAATAGCAGGAAAAACCACAAATACGTGGGGATTACACCACATACTTTTAAAGAATGACCAGGTCAAAGAACAAATAAGAGGAGACATCAAAAGATACATAGAAACAAATGAGAATGGAAATAGATTCTACCAAAATTTTTGGGATGCAAAGAAAGCAGTGTTGAGAGGGAATTTATATCATTACAGGCCAATCTCAAGAAACAAGAAAAATGCCAAATAAATAACCTCATGTTACACCTTAAAGAACTAGAAAAAGAAGAACAAATGACACCAAAGGTCAGCAGAAGAAAGGAAATCATAAAAATCAGAGCAGAACTAAATGAAATAGAGAACAAAAAGACAACAGAAAAAAATCAATGTGACAAAGAGTTGGTTTTTTGAAAAGATTAATAAAATTGACAAACCCTTGGCTAGACTCAATAAGATAAAGAGAAAAGACACTAATAAACAAAATAAAAATTGAAAGAGGGTAAGTTATCACAGATGCCACAAATTCAAAGAATCATCCAAGAATACTATGAAGGACTATACGCCACAAAATTCAATAACCTAGAAGAAATGAACAAGTTCTTAGAAACATATAGCCTTCCTAGGATGAATCATGAAGAATTGGAAAACTAAATAGACCGATCACCAGTAAGGGAATTGAATCAGTCATCCAAAACCTTCCCCAAAGCAAAAGTCCCGGATCAGATGGCTTCACTAGTGAATTCCACAAAACCTTCAAACAGGATCTAATACCTGTCTTACTCAAACTCTTCAAAAAATTGAAGAGGAGACAATACTCCCTAACTCATTTTATGAGGCCAACATTACCCTGATACCAAAACTTGGTAACGATAACACAAGAAAAGAAAACTACAGACCAATATCTCTGATGAATACAGATGCAAAAATCCTAAACAAAATTCTAGCAAATCAAATGTAACAATGCATTAAAAATATTATTCATCACAACCAAGTGGGGTTCATCCCAGGGGCACAAGGATGGTTTAACATATGCAAATCCATCAAAGTGATACATCACACAAACAAAATAAAGGACAAAAATCATATGATTATATCAGTTAATGCAGAAAAAGCATTTGACAAGACACAATGTCCATTTATGATTAAGACACTTAATAAAATAGGTATAGAAGGAAAATACCTTAACATAATAAAGGCCATATATGACAAACCATCACCTAATATCATAATTAATGGTGAAAAACTGAAGCCCTTTGCTCTACATTCAGGAACACGACAGGGCTGTCCCCTATCACCTCTGCTTTTCAACATTTTTTGGAAGTCCTCGCCCGAGCAATCAGGCAAGAGAAAGAAGTAAAAGGCATCCAAATTGGGAATGAAGAAGTTAAATTATCACTCTTTGCAGATGAATGATGCTATATACAGAAAACCCTAAAGACTCCACCAAAAAGCTATTAGAAACAATAAATGAATACAGTGAAGTTGCTGGCAACAAAATCAACATACAAAAGTCCATTGCATTCCTATATACTAACAATGGAATCTCAGAAAAAAATTTAAAAGAAACAATTCCTTTTGCAATTGCAACAAAAGGAATAAAATACCTAGGAATAAACTTAACCAAGGATGTGAAAGACCTATAGGCTGAAAACTATAAGACATTTTTAAAAGAAATTGAAGACACAAAGAAATGGAAAGACGTTCCATGATCATGGATTAAAGAATCAATATGGTTAAAATGGTCGCAGTACCCAAAGTAATATACAGATTTAATGCAATCCTCATCAAAATCCCAATGGAATTTTTTTTTAAAGAAATAGAACAAAAAATCATCAGATTTGTATGGAACCACAAAAGACCCCAAATAGCCAAAGCAACCCTAAGGAAAAAGACCAATGTTGGAGGTGTCACACTCTCTGATACCCCTGGCAGGGTATCACACTCCCTGCCCTGTACTACAGGGCAACAGTAATTAAAACAGCATGTTATTGGTAGGAGGGGGGTGCAGGGATCAAACAGGGTCAAATATATGTTGATGGAAAGAAAACTGACTCTGGGTTGTGAACACACTATGTGAGATACAGATAATGTATTACAGAATTGTACACCTGAAATGTATGTAACTTTAATAACAATTGTCACCCCAGTAAACTTTAAAGAAATGAAAAAAAAAGACAAAGAGAGAATCTTAAAAGCAGTTAGTTACCTACAAGGGAGCTTGTATAAGACTGTCAACTGATTTCTCAACAGAAAATTTGCCAGCCAGAAGGGATTGGCAGGAAATATTGAAAGTAATAAAATCAAGGATCTACAACCAAGATTACTCTACGTAGCAAATTACTCTATCATTACTCTGTCATTTAGAGTTGAAAGAAAAGCAAAGAGCTTCCAAGACAAGAAAAAGCTACAGAAGTTCATCACACCAAACCAGTATTACAAGAAATATTAAGAAGATGATGAAGGATAAAAATATGAATAAAAGGTAATAACTACATATTTATGAGCAATTACTATAAATGCAAATAAATTAAATGTTCCATTCAAAAAACAAAGGGTGGTTTCATGGATAAGAAAACAAACCCTTACATGTTCTGTATACAAGAGACTCACCTCAGATTGAAAGGCACACACAGACTGAAAGTAAAAGGATGGAAAAAAGATATTTCATGAAAATGAAAACAAAAAAGTTTGGGTAGCAATACCTATACCAAACAAACTTGACTATAAAACAAAGGCTATTACAAGAGACAAAGAAGAACCCAGTGACTCACTTCTGGGTATTTCCCCAAATAAATCCATAAAACAACATCGAAGGAATATGTGCATCTATATGTTCATTGTATATTATTTGCAATAGCTAAGATATAGAGGCAACCTGTGTGTCCATCAAGGAATGAATGAATAAACAAGAGGTGACACATATATACAATGAAATATTACTCAGCCATAAAAAGGAATGAAATGTTGCCATCTGCAAGAACATGGATGGACCTAGAGGGTGTTATGCTGAGTTAAATCACATAGAAAAAGACAAATATCATATGATTTCACTTATATGTGGAATCTAGAGAACAGGATAAACAAACAAGACAGAATCAAGCTGACAGATATAGACAGCATTTTGGTGGTTGCCAGATGGGAGGGGTTGGGGGACATTTGAAGCTGGGAGGGGATTAAGAGATACAAATGGGTAATTACAAAATAGTCAAGAAGATGTAGAGTACAACATGGGGAGTATAGTAGTATTGTAGTAACTATGTGTGGTGTCAGATGCATTACTGGATCACTTCATAAGTTATATAAACGTCTAATCACTATGTTGTACACCCAAAGCTAATATAATATTTTTGTCAATTATAATTGAAAAATTAAAAATTTACTTAAATTAAAAAATATACAAGGAACTCATGAAACTCAACAACAAAAAAACAAACAACCCAATTGAAAAATGGACAGAGGACCTGAGGAGACATTTCTCCAAAGAGGATATACAAATGGCAAATAAACATATGAAAAAATGCTCAACATCGCTAATCATCAGAGAAATGCAAATGAAAACCACAATGAGATATCACCTCACCCCAGTCAGAATGGCTATCATCAACAGGACAAATAGTAACAAGTGTTGGAGAGGCTGTGGAGAAAAAGGAACCCTCATACACTGTTGGTGGGAATGCAGACTGGTGCAGCCGCTATGGAAGGCAGTGTGGAGGTTCCTCAAGAAATTACGAATAGAATTACCATATGACCCAGCAATCGCTCTCCTGGGTATCTACCCCAAAAATATAAAAGCATTTCTCTATAGAGACACGTGTACGCCAATGTTCATTGCAGCTTTGTTTACGGTGGCCAAGACATGGAAACAACCAAAATGTCCTTCGATAGATGAATGGATAAAGAAGTTGTGGTACATATACACAATGGAATACTATTCGGCGTTAAGGAAAGATGATATAGGAGCATTTGTGACAACATGGATGGATCTCGAGAGAATAATGCTAAGTGAAATAAGTCAGACAGAAAAAGCAGAGAACCCTATGATTTCACTGATATGTGGTATGTAAACGAAAAACAACAAAAGAACAAGACAAACAAATGAGAAACAAAAACTCATAGACACAGACAATAATTTAGTGGTTACCAGAGGGTAAGGGGGTGGGGGGGTGGGTGATGAGGGTAAAGGGGATCAAATATATGGTGATGGAAGGAGAACTGACTCTGGGTGGTGAACACACAATGGGATTTATAGACGATGTAATACAGAATTGTACACCTGAAATCTATGTAAATTTACTAACAATTGTCACCTCAATAAATTTAATAAGAAAAATGGGGTATATAATAAAGGTCTTTTGGGGGAAAAAGAGAGAATTAAATAGTCACTAAGCATAAGAAATCTACCCAGTTGCTGATATATATTCAATTCTTAGATATCTAGAGGTTGCATTTATGACACTGGATATTGGAGATGGGGGATAAAAGTTAGAATGCTAGGAAGAAGAAAAAAGCTACATTAAAAATCAAATGCTAAGAAATGTTGCAAATTTCAATTTTGTCCGATAGGATTGAATGGACTCAACTGTCTAAGAACTTAATAACTATCTTTTGTTGTTGTAATAATAACTGCCTTTCCTGGGAAATGAAACCAACTAGGCACAGCCATCTCATTACACTAAACTGTTTTCTTTGTTCCAGTAGCCTATAGATATTCAGCTACTAATAGAAAACAAACAAACAAATAAAAAAAAAAAACTGTCCATCATTTTGTCAAATTAAAATCGTGGAATTAAACTGATGATTTTTATATTTAAATAAATTAACTAGGGGGAGGTACGTAGAGAGGACTAGAGGTTATCTTTGGAGTGAAGCATTGAGAGAAAAGTAGAGGCTCTAAAAAACAGCTCAAGAGTCGGAAAATCCAGCCAAAACTAAAGTTTAAACATTTAAAGGAAATTGGTACTTGGAAAGCTATTCACTAGTGCAAGTGTTCCAGCCAGGAAAGGTGGAAAATAAAATGCTGTTTACAAGTTTTCTCTGGTTTGTTATATAAAATGTGTTGTGCATGTGATATCTAAATTTAAAGTAACATGATTTAAACTGCACTATGTGATGAAGAGTCCTCTGAGGTCACTAAAGCTTTGATTTTCCAGTTAGCTTATTTTATAGCTAGTGCTTTGGAAGCCATCAAGTCCATAACGAGATAGATCAATCAGATTGTTTTTATTGGTCTACTGCGTACCATACACTTCACACAGCAGTATTCATTGAATCAGACTGCTTGGGAACAGCAGCTTTAACCTTGAGACTTGAGCAGAGAAAATAACAGCTTCAAAATTAAATATCCATGAATTATATATATATTCTTATATGAAATTGAATTTTTAAACAGTGTCAATTGAAATCCGTTGGTAATGAACCAAGTGCAGTTATTTCAAAGAGGAATCATGGTCAAAACATCACATGTTCACTGATTTAGAATAGCTTACTAAACTTGATATTCAAACATCAGACTTTGCAGTGGTTCAAAAAAAGACCCATATATTTTTCAAATGGCTTCAATAATACACTATTTGAAGGTAAAGTAAAAAGGAAGAGATGACCTTCATAATTTGCTTCAAATGCCTGTGACGATTTTATTGTCTTATATCTGTTTATCTGCCTTTCAAAACAAATCTAAGGCAAATTAAAAGAGGTAACGCAAGCTAGTCATATAGTAAATGGCATACTCCTGGTGCTCATTCAATGTTAATTATTTCCTCCAGAGTTTTGAGAAGGCTCAAAGGTTGATATACAATCCACAAATTACCTGACCGACTGATTTCCTAGGTACAATCTTTAGCTTCCTCAATGTTCAGATTCCTCCACAAAAACTCAATTTGCAATTAAGGAAAAACTGGGAAAATTGGTGCAAGGATCACTGACCAGAAACATTGTATCCTCAAGGACATTCACATTACAATAGACACACAAATAGAGTATATAACCAGGGTCACATTCAAAGGGTCTAATCTGTGGGAGGATGACATGGGTAGCAAAAAATCTCTGTGGAGTAGGGGACCCAAAAGGGGCTGGAATTGTTTCGGTTTAAAGGAATTCTTCCAATTTGAAGTAGATGCACACCCAAATTAGTCATTGTCGTGAGGGGCGGCCTGCAGGGCCTCTGGTCCCACTCCCCACATAAGAACGCAGGATATGGCTAGGCCAAAGGGGAACACCCACGGAGCCATAGGTAGGGGAGTCATACCGCTATAGTCTCACTGGAGGCTGGATTCATATAACGTGAGACTTGCTGTCTGCTTTCTGCTAACCGACCAACTCTCTCCTCAACTTCACTCGACTCCCCTCCCTAACGCAGCCACGGCAGTTATATAAGTGACCAAAGGCTCAAGGGCCACAGCTGATGGTGAACTAGCCACAGCTGATGGCCATTTACTACCCGAGCCAGCACCTTTCCACGTGAGGCCGAGAGCCTGGAAACTGCTCTCTGGGGCTCTGTCCCCGCACTCATTTAGGGAAACAAGTAAATCCTATAGGTTAGCTGGCAAAGGAAGTGGCTGGTGGTCAGTGTCTTAGAATATGGCTGAAGTTTATGGTACAACTTCCATCTTAGCAGGGGACTATAATAGAACAAGTACTTGGCTAAGAGGAGCCTGCATAGAACATACTGGTACTGTTGAGAAACCCAATTCCAAAATACATATCAGGCACAAATTACATTCTAAATATAATATGAATTTGGTTTACATTACCTTTATGATGAAGGTCTAATACCTACAACTGAACAAGCTTGCAGTGAACAGAGAGAGGGCTGTCATCCAGCTGTCCAGAGGATTCTAAACTTTCAGTATTCTCTGGTCCCATTTGACACCAACCAGCAGGCACCACGACCAAAACTCAAACTTTCTTATGATAACCTTCAGACTCTTCCAAGGCTTACCTCTCAGTCTCTAGCAGGAACAATTTCACTAAGAAATACTCTCATAATATTTCAAGGCCTCAAAATTAAAACATTGCTCCTAAATTTTTCATAAGGCTGACAAGGAGTCAAAAATGATATTCAGCTTGCAAATGAGATAAATTTGGTCTGCTTCATCTTGTTTGTTTCTTGTCTCCCACTAGATTATAAATTCCACAAGTGCAAAGCCAAGTCTATTATATCCACCATTATAGTGCTCATCACCTAGTAGGTGCTCATCCAATATTTATGAAATGGTAAATGCATGAAGAGACAAATAAATGTTGCTGCTACAGAATTCAAAAATAAATAAATAAACCTGCTCTTATTTTCTTGAATTTACTGAGACAACTCTTGGCAACTCTCTTTTCCTGTAGCAATCTCTTTAGAAAATCTCTTTGTAACTTGGTATCAACTTGTCTTTCTAAGTGTTACCCTTTACAACACTTTTTCAATACCTCTTGGTATGCACTGAAAATATTTAATACGTTTCTTACATTAATATCTTTCTTACAGTAAAGCTAGCATTAAATAAATACTGGAGAAAATTCCATGCATGCTATTTATGATGCAAAGTAAGGTATCAAATAATCTTTCTCAGCCACTCCCTGCTGAATGATTTTGTTGAACCAAGAATAGGGTCTTAAATTAATCTATGCCTTTTTCCAAGCCTAACTCAGTATCTTCTACATGGTGAGTGTTCCAAAAATATCTGTGGATTAAAACAGGAATAAAAGGAAAGAATTTCACTAGATATCAGTGTAAAAGAAACACAGTAACTAATAATATGACCAAATATAAATCTATGGTTTTATTCAATACAATAGGGTATTGACCTTGAGCTACTTAAGACATCAGGGTGGTGAAGAAGGACCAATAGCTGGAGGCAGAACATATGGTTGAAGTCACAGAGTGACAGTGTCTAAGGGCCACTGTCTAAACAGAAGGCATTTCTTTGGCATTTTTCATCAAAATTCTCTGAGCCTGTGGCAGTATGGCAATGAGATTGCTAGACATATTAATAGAGCTGCAGCATTTAAGGAAGTAAATGTGACAGCTGCAATTTAAACCTGCCTCAGGGCAAAACTTAGGGATAAAAGAGAGGCATGCTTAACATAGCTTCATATTTAAGAAAAAGTCCCCAAAAGTGCACAAAATGCACAACTAGATAAAACTAAGTTTTATAACAGACACTTCTCCACAGAAAGTAATAGAGTTCATGATGGAAGAAAATTAAGTCCACAGATTTGCTGTTAATCAGGCATCAACCCTCTGCCCTTTTTGCCCTCACACATGGAGTTATATATTTTGCGACAGACAATATAACTCAGGCAGAGCTACTGCTCATCAGAAGAAGACACCCTAATGTGGAGGGTGTCCTCAGTTATATTCACAATATATGGAAAGATGCTACAATGGAATGACTCATTCAACTGACGTTCTCAGGGACTCCTGAGTTTAGTTCAGTTCAAAAAACATTTGTTGATCATCTACCATGTAGCATACACTGAAGCAGCTTTGCGTAACAGCAATGTGGCCCTAAGTCGTTGTGCAGACACAAAGTTTGCCTTAAGTCCATGCCTCAACACATTAGCTGCATGTACTCTGATGATGATAATAATGATGATAATAATAAATAATAATAAAGTTATTGAGGGATAACTAATTTCCAGGCACTGTGCTAAAGGTTGTATCATGTAATCCTTATATGAGATAGATATTGTGATTATGACACCCCCTTGTACCAATGAGGAAATTCCCGCCTAAAGAAGTGAACTAATTTTTCTAATGTGACAAAATTCATACATAACACAGCTGGGATGTGAACCCAGGCAGTCTGACTCTACACACAAGTTCTTAATTGCCACTTTATATTATGTTCCAATTCATTAATTTCTGGCACTGTTACCTCATCTGAAAAATGGGTATTAAAAAAATTCCTTACCTACTGAATTATCATGAGAATTAAAAATAATACTGTAGTTTTAATGTCAGGAATAAGGAACCGAAAGCATCTAATACAGTAGACAGTAAATTATCTCCATTATCACCCAGTATTATCGTTTTTACTAATTTCTCCCATTTTTGAAATTTTATATATTTCATGGTTTAAACTATATAATTTAAAATTCACTCATACTGTCTTATTTTACTGGGTAATTGTTTCCTACGCTCTACAGCCTACTTTTCCTACATAGTTAATACATTTATGGATAAAAACCATAACTCATGTTATACATATGCCACTTAATTTAGCCCTTCTCAATTGAAATTACCTTCAATTTATTTCACTACTGCCTTCGGGTTGATAGGTTGAGTGCTGGGTTCTTGATCCAAATGGTTCAGGATCCATTTCTTCCTCTATACCGACAAGCTTTTACACAGTCTTTCCATTTGGATGGCTGCTTTCAAGTCCAAATTTGTGAGACAGGAAAGACTAGCAAACCCATTTGGTGAAGATGATCCAGGACCTCAGGCAGTTGGTCCCCTGTCTAGCTTTTGGGCCACAGCCCATTTGCCCGCACCTCTGCACTGTTACTCTGAGTGGCAGCGGCAGGGAGGGGGAGACCAGGCATCCACAAGCACTGAGAGTTGCTTGATGGGTGGTGTGAGCCGGACTCTACAGACAAGTCTGGGACAGGGACCTCCAGCACCGCGGCGTCCAAGTGTTTCTCATCCCAGGAATTCCCTGGAGTCCTGGTAGATATTCCAAGATCCTGTGAGATCAGGCTTCCTCTGGGAAGAGAGGTCTGGGCGGCAGCACCACAGGCCTGATTCCAGCACTGTCGGAGCTGCCCCTGACTCTCAGCACATCCTCAGCTGCTTCTTGTCTCTTTATCAGGACCCACACTCCACACCCCCACACCTGAAGTCATCATATAACACTTGGAGGACTTATGGCCATTGTAAGAAATTTGTATCAATTAGCTCAATAGAAAGAACCTCCGAGAAGCTGTCATTTGCCTCATTGAAGCTGAGATACACATTTCAGTCCCTTTGCAAATTCTCATCCCAGGTTTCTTCTAGTTTGAATTGCTGTAGTTCCAACATTAGAAAGCATAGAAATACAGTTCGGAGATCCTCTTCAGGTAGACTGCTGGATTCTAGTTAGTTCCCACCAATTAGATTGTTGAACACAATATTTGGAAGGTAAAAATAAGTTGGGAAATAACTTCCTGCAACCTTGCCTATTGTTTGCTGCTACTAAGATCGTTCGTGGATGTCTTGACTGGTGTTGCATTGTTTTGGTCTTCAGCTTCATGGGTAATGAAGGCACTTAGAGCAGTGGTGATGACACGATTCAGCCTCCTAGTGGGTAGTGGCTATGTGGGTATCAAAAAGTTGCAGCTGTTGTGGTGTTAGTTTTCTAAGACCTGGGTTGTAGCTGTAAGTAGCTGTTCTTGAACTGATCAGGTCCAGTACTGGCCTGAAATTCCACTTTCCTATGATAGATACAGCATACAATTCTGAGTGTTCCTGGAGGACAGACCTAGAACGTCATACCACTCCTCCAGTTATTTTATAATTGTTCGGTTCTTTATGTTACTTTCTCTTTAAAATGGTAGCAATACTTTCTGATTCCTGAAATGATGCCCCGGCAGCTACAGAGCTTCTCAAGTTGAATTCTTGAGTCTGTGCTGATTTTGCAGAATTAATGACTTATTTTCTAAAGTACTTTCATTTATTATATATTTTAACACTGTTCTGAAAGGTCTGAAAGAACTATTTTTCATTCAGTACTTTGAGATTTGAAAGTGAAATGTCATGGATGGGTCATTATAGCAAGAAATTACCCTATATTCTTCTATTTCTATCATCACAGGTGTCATAGAATTTGATGTCAGACCTTATTGATGAATATTCTAGTTGTGAATAATTTAACAGACATTAAATATAAAATTAGCAGATATGGATAGATTTTATATAACAATATATAATGTTTTAAATGTTAATAACATTAAATAAATGCATGTTCTTTCAGTGTTTTTTGAGGGTTACAGGAACCTAAAGACTCATTCAATTTTCATCAATAATATAACTTTATTAAAAACTAGTGGAAAGGTAGGTTAGCTTTGAAAAAGATCAGAACCTAACCTTTAAAAAAGAGAGAACACTCATATATACATATATATATATATATATATATATATATATATATATATATAATTTTTTATTTTATTTTTTCTAGTAGCTGTGTTTTCTGGGCGATTTCCAGACATACTGACAGCACCAGATGTCAGATGCTAGAAAAGCAAGCCAAAATAATGGAATTTTTAAAAGTCAGAGCAAAAGGCAAAACAAGGCAATAGATAATGAAAAAAGTCTGTGTGTGTGTTGGGAAGAAGGGGCATAAAATTAATCAAAACATGAAACAAGTTTTTCCACTTAAGAAATTCATGTTAAATTGTTAATAATTTTTTACTAAATCTGAGCTATATAAAATAGTAGTCTGAATGCAGAATAGGTTGAAACCTGTAGTTAGATGTCAGTATGTAACCCAAGATCCAAAAAAAAGAAAAGGCAAGCACAATTTAAAACAGACATATTTGTGATTTGCAGCATTAAGATTTATTCATCAAGCTGTTTACAATTGTGATTGAATTTGTATTTTATAAAATGAATAGAATGTGTTCTATTTGTTATCTATTGATTGGTTACATTTTATATTTCATTATAATAACATGTTAGGAAATAGATTTCCAACATTTTATGTTGCTGGGTAAATTGCAAGCTGCCATACACAGGAGATCTTATAACAGAAATTTCAAGATTCTGCAAATATAGAGACTGCATTTAGGTTTATTTAGAAACAAGATTGCAGGGTCTAGGCAGGATGAAATAGGATTCTAATGGACGAAAATGTGGATCTAAAGTAGCCAATCACCTCGTCACTCTTCCAAGACATTTTTTCCACTTAATGGCTTTTAGTGTCCAAGACAGTATTTAGTTTTCAAGTATGGACTTCAATAAAGAATTAGAGTTGATAGGGAGCTTTGTGGGAGAAGAAAAAGACAAGACAGTGGATGATTCATACTGCATACTTGTTACCATTTGACCGTGTTCTATTTAAAATATAAACTCCTTCAACTTCTACATGAAATTCAGGTCTATGTTAGTTTCTTAATATCCTTGAAAGTTATATAACTTGAACTTTGCCACTTTAATATATTGACATTAAAATAAAAGATGAAAAGACTAGATATCTGATTATACAAGGGAATGGCCTAGGTCACATTTTGAGTTTTTATCATTTAATCCTAGATTTCTCATGTATGATCCTTAGCAACTAGATAAATGGCATTTGAATAACAGCTCAGCACAGGCAGAATGTGCCATGGTAGGGTTTGTCAGAGTTTTGCATTCATTCCACCATAAAAAGCCCTTCTACCTTTTCTACAAAGGACATACTTCCTACATATATTTATATTCTCAATCAAATGCAAGGTGTTTCCTTTAATTGGGGCTCCTAAAAACTATAAACTAATCATACATTTCCCAATCATGGGGAAAACATATTGATTTATCCTATCAACAAAACCACAGTAGGCATATCCTATTAGAGAAAAATGTTAGGGACAAACATGTTAGAGTACCTGAAAATAGCTGTCAAAGCCAAGACATGCCATAATCGATGCAATTTGAGGGTTTTGTAATCAGGCCTGAAGCCCAATTTGTACTTCCCTATTTTAAAATGTGACTCTACAAATTCTATTTTCAAATTATTAAATCAAATTTACACATGTATCTTGATTAGTCAATGCAAAGGAACAAGTAGTAACAAATACTTTCCAGTTTTCATGGAAAACAAGATACTATTAAAATATCTTGATGAGTATTTGCTTGGCATTCTTTCTGCTTATTGTCTTATTCAAAGATTATTTTTCTCCTCTAGGATGTATGACAAGAAGTACTAATTATCTTTTCTATAATTAGTGGACCCTGGTAAAATATGACTCCTCTTGAACCGTTTTTGCTCAGCCATGATAAAGAAGTTCATAAAACCTCAGTTAATTTTAACTGTGATTTGGTGTTATAGGATATTCTTTTTCATTATACCACCTCTTATCTAGAGTTAAGGTACACTGAACAAAATTTAGCTTTGTCTTAGGTCATATAATTCATAGGCAGAAACACTCAATAGAACTCCTATAATGTAGGACATTTTTCTAAAAATGTAAATCAGGGTTTGAAACATCTTTTCACATTTTGTTTTGCTATCTTAAATATAATCCATATTTTCATTTTGAATACATTTTTTCTCATTTTAAAAATCATCCCTCAGTTTCACTTTCTAGTCAGTTTCGTTCATTTAATGCTCACTGAGTTTCTACTCTGAACCATGTCCATATATTCTTTTCAATAACAAGCACCCAGAAACCTTGGTCGGTCCTTCCCTGATTACAGTATACTTCCTCCCCAGAAGTAACAATTATGTCAAATTTTGTGATAATCAGTTTCTTGATTTTTTTTTAGTTTTACAATCCATGTATGTAGTTAATCATTATAGTTCTAGTTTGATTTTATCCCATTTTGAAAATGGAATCACCAAGTATGTTGGTGATTTTCAACTTGAACATTTTATTCTTTCACTCAAAATTATGTTTTAGAGATTTATACATGTTGAAGGAAACACTTGTAATTTGTTCATTTTAGTTGCTATTTATTATGTTTTATTATATCACAATTTCTTTATCCAGTCTACTATTGATGGAATTTCAGTTTTTCTAACTTTTTTCCATATAAAATAGTCATGTAGAAAATACTGTATATACATATATATGATTTATGTATAGCATATATACATATTAATATATATTTATATACACAATATTTTATATATAATCTTTTTATACCTCCTTTTACGTATATGTGGAATTGCTGCATCATAAGAGTACGTGAATCTTCAGTTTTTCCAGCTAGTGCAAAACTGTTTAATGGTGTGGTTAAATCAATAGTTTATGAGGACCCAGTGTTCCACAATCTTGCCAACACTTAATTTCCTTAGATTTTTTACAAATTTTTGCCCATCTGGTGGGTATGTAATGCTACCTCACTGTGTTTTAATTTGCATTCACCTGATTGCAAATGAGTTGAGCATCTTCTTAAATGTTTATTCAGCCATATGATAGTCTAATTCTTTCTAGTTTTTGCATTCACACTTAAGGTTGTTAATCTACTTGGAATTGATTTTTATTTATGATATGAGATTTGGGGCAAGTTTTTTTCATATACTTATCCCATTTATAAAAAAATGTGTTGAAAACTTTCACGTTGATCTGCACTCTCTATCTGAGGTACTAGGTATTTGTGTGTGGGGGGGGCAGGAGGGTCTGTTTCTAGGTCGCTTCTTATTTCATTTGCTCTAATTTTTCTTCAGGGTACTAATGCCATAGACTTAACTATGACAACTTTAGAGTTGTTAGGTGTTTGGGCCACTCTGCAGAAGCAGAATGGACGCACACTCAAGATTTGTTTTGTATGCAACACTTAGGGTGCCACACACAGAGACCAGCAGTACAGAATGTTTATTGCTTATATAATGATGCTCTCTGAGATCAGAGCTGGCTTCCCCAAGCAGGTCCATAACAGCTTGAAAGAGTGAGGAAATGAGATTTGCTTCAGGTTTTTATTGAGTTAGGGAGTGAGGCCAGGGCGAGTGTTTGCACATGTGGGCAGGGACTTCACGGCTTGAATCTCTTGCTGATGCCCAAAGTGTTCCTACCATCTTGCCCAGAGGTGTGCAGAATGGGAAGATATAGGAGTAAAACTGTCAGCAGTCACATATTAAATTATGGAGTCAGATTCTTTATTATAATGTACTCCTGATGTTTACTGGTGACTAGATATACCATGTTTCATTTAATTAAATTTGAACTTGTTTAAGCCATTATGGTGCTCTATGAGGCCTGCTGCCTGAAGATGGTAAAAAGTAGGTGAAAGTTACGTTGAAAGCATTGTTCAAGAGCCAAATATTGTGTACTCAGAGAAGTGAAATGAATGCCTATCATTAATGTCTGAAACTCCAAAGGGGATAAGGAGTGTCTTAGTGAGGCCTTGTGTTGTGGTTTTTATATATGTAGAGGCATGTGTGACCTTGATTTATATTTGGAGTATCTGTGAGGCAACAGATTCCCAGAGTATTCACCCCAAAGGAGGAAACCTTAGAAAGGAGCTTTCTTAATGCATTTGGCTGGACACAACAGCTAGACTATGTGCAAGGTCCCACATGTGTAAAACTATGCATATAATGGCCAGGGCATTGTGCTAAGACAACTGCCTGAAATTTGGCTATTTGTGCTAACCCTTGAGTCCAATCCTTTATCAGGCACATCCCAGAGATAAAAAGCAACAATTCACTACTGAGCTCCATCACATGATATGATACTATACAAATCCATAAGTGCATGAACTCCCCAGCACTGTGGCACTTGGTAAAGGACTGAATACAGGGAGATCATCCCCTCCTGCAGGTAGGACATGCTAGAGGGCCAAGGTTTGCCTCCATCATGCAGAGAGGAGGCTTGGGAAGCCATGCTTGGGAAGCCAAGTCATAATGGGCAACTAGGTGAGGACAGTCATAAGCTTAGGGTCTACAAGAGCTTCTATTTCCAGGACAGCCCAGTACCTGGACAGCAATTGCCATTCTAATGGCACATAGCATGAGGCAAAGGTGGATAGTTTCTTGCATTAGAAGACCATGGGCAAATTATGGCCATAATGGGATATCCAGAGATTATAGGTGGCTTAAACCTCTAAAATGAAGGCTTATCTGGGACTCCTTCAGGCACTATCAGGAGTGGCTATGATATTTCAATTTGGAATATTCTAGAGTCTTTCGAGGGTCCCATCCAAGCTGTGCTCATTTACAAGTAACAGCATAGATAACTAAAGTAAAACAATTGTGAAACATGTTGTCTTCAGAACCCAGAAAGTCTTAAAAGATGTTGAGGGTACTGAGAGGGTCAATAGCTGTTTCTTGATGGTGTCAGAGATGCGGAGGCCCTCAGTTTACTAATTATCAGAAATTTAATAGAGATGGCAGGGGTTTGCACTCTGGGTGAGTCAATGGCCCATCTCCTTTTTTCAAGCTCCTTTATATCTGTATTTTCTGAATGAATGTGTGAACTAAAACTCTTCACAGGAGGATCTTATCAAGGTAGTGTCATACCAGAGCTCTTGGAGAAATTTGCATGCAATTAACATCTTGGCAGCAAATATGTATTTGTGTCCCTTCAGAAGTTAAGATAGTTTGTAGCAGATACCTGTATCAAATCATCACATCATACACTTTAAACTTATACAATGCGATATGTCAATTATATCTCAATAAAGCTGGACAAAGGAAAAAAAGTTAAAGCAAATTGTGGCTGAAAAACGGTTGAAGTAGTCACTGAACAGAACATGTTAGCCAAATCTACCGTGTTTTCCCGAAAATAAGACCTAGTTGGACCATCAGTTCTAATGCATCTTTTGGAGCAAAAATTAATATAAGAGCTAGTCTTATATTAAGACCCAGTATTTATATTGTATTATATTATATTAATTATATTAATTATATTATATTATATTATAATATTATATGCACGATGGGACGGGACCAGTGCTAGCTTGAGACACAAGCAATTGGTCCCAGATTAAGAGTCTTTTTTCTGTGTCAGTCACAGTTTCCAATGGAATTAAGACACATGATCCATTCCAAGACACATATAGGTAGAGGCGGAGACACAGGAGACAGCACTCCTTTTAGGTGTGTCCCAACCCTATACATCTGTCCTTAAATGCCAACTAATTATTGAATTGACTTGACTTGGTTAAATCTGTGATAGAATGTCTTAGGCAGTTTGAGCTGCTATAACAAAATACTACAGATTCTAGCTTTAAAAACAAACATTATTTCCCATAGTTCTGGAGTCTGGAAATCTGAGATCAGGGTGCCAAGTATGGATGGCGAGAGCCTTCTACCTCATTGTGTCCTCACCAGACCCTTCCTTCATGTGTAATGCACAGAAAGAGATCTTCTGTCTACCACTTTTTATGAGCCATTAATCTCATCCTAAAGGCCCCACCCTCATGGCATAATCTAACCCTAATTGCCTCCCAAGGTCCCACCTCCAAATACCATCACAGTGGAGACTGGAGTTTCAACCCGTGCATTTAGTGGGGACACAAACACACAGCCCAAGGCACAGAGCTATACTAGAACCTAGTAAATGCTGCGCAAAGCGGCATAGCCCAAAGCACAAGGCACCCAGCCCACAGCAGATCAAATGCAAGTGTGCCGTCAGGCAGCAAAGCCAGTGAGCAAACCAAAGCAAAGGGACAAAGACTCCTGATGGTACCAGTCATTGTGTTCATCCATAAGAAGCAGGATAGACCCCCCAACTCAAAATTTTGTTCAGATGTCAAGACTGATGATTCCACCCGCATCCACGTGAACGGTGCATAAAACTATCTCCTACTTACAAAATGAGGCTTTTGGTAGAGCAGGACAGACTTTCCAATGATTCAGAGAGTGAGTCAAGGAGCTTTGTTTGGGGTTTTTATTGTGCTTCATCTTTGGGGCCAGGCTGAGGGTTCCTGTACTTGGGCAGGTGTTTCAATGTTTGGAATCTATGAATATCTGGCACTGAAGGAAGGGGCCCCAAGCTTCCTCATCAGCCGGCTAATTTGTGTGGCTGAAAGGGGAGGAAAGAAGTAGGCGACTTAAAAGCACTCAAAATCAAGTAAGTTATGGTTTACTTTCTTACAGTAAGACACGTGACCCCACTTATAAATTATGCTTACAATGTGTCTTAGTGTGATTCTCTTCGTGTTCATCCTTGGATTTTATTGAGTTTCTTTGGTGTAGATGTCTTTTATCAAATGTGAGAAGTTTTCAGTCATTATTTGCCCAAATATATATATATATATTTTCTATATATATATTTTATAAATATATATGTATTATTTAATATATATAATTAAATATATATTAAATATAAATATATAAATATAATAAATATATATATTTAACAAATAAATATATATATTATATATATATTTTTTTTTTCCTGCTCTGTTCCGTCTTCTTTTCTCTGGGACTCCAATTATCATACGTTGTTACACTTGCTATCAATAGTCTCCTAGGCTCTGTTTATTTTTCTTTATTCTTTTTGTTTTTACTCTTCAGACTGGATAATATAAATGAACTTATAATTAAGTTGGCTGATTTTCGTCTTCTGTCTACTCAGGTCTACTACCGAAAAACTTATCATAAATTTCTTATTTCAGTTATTACACTGTTTAGCTCCAGAATTTCTGTTTGGTTCCTTTCTATCATTTCTCTCTCTTGGTTAACATTCTCCATTTCTTGAGACATCATTCTTTTGGTTTTCTTTAGCTCTTTATCAATGATTTTTACTTTTAGCTCTTCAGCATATTTAAACTGGATGTAAACTGGATGTAAAGTCTTTGTATTGTAAATCGTCTATGTTTCCTCAGGAACACTTTCTGTTTGTCTCTCCTGTAAATTGGCCATGCATTCTTGTTTCTTTGCATGTTTCATAATTTTTTTGATGAAAACTAAACATTTTAAATATTATACAAACTCTGGACATCAGATTCTTCCCATCCCTCAGGGTGTGTTTCTGTTGCTTGCTGTGATCATGGATTTTCCTTAGTGACTTTTCTAAACTATTTTGTAAAGTCTGTAGTCATCATGCTGTGTTGTCACTGAAGTCTCTGTTCCTTTAGTTTAGTGGTCAACTCATGTTTTGAGAGAGATTTCTTTGAGTGCCTGGAGTCAAGATTGAAAGGAGAAAAAAAAAATCTCTGCTAGTCTTTGGAGATTGATTCTGTGTTCGAATACCCTTCAGTGTTTAACCAGGACATTGATAAGTCTACTTTAGCCTTCATTTCCTGCTTGTACTGAACCTACAGATCTGCCAGAAGTCTTAAAGACGTTCTTTTTGTATTTTCATAATTGCTCCTGTGATTTTCTTCTGCTTTTCTCGTGTTCTCTTCTTTGTGTAATTGGCCTGCTTTATTGATCAATTCTTCATTAAAAAAAAAAATGACTATCATATTTAAATTTACAAAAGATTCTTCTTGTACAATTCCTTTTTTTTCCCTTTCCCATAATACCCTATTTTATTATGATGATTTATTTGTGGTTTCTTAAAGGTGTCAATCTACTACTTGTATTTTCTCTTTCTTTTCTTTATTCCTATTTGATTGCTTGTTTGGGGTCTCTTCTTGTTGGAGACTTCCCTCAAATATCTGGTTGTCCATGTTTCTGGCTGTGAGCATTTTATGGCCTCAGGGGTCATTTTGTATTCATAACAGTCTATTAAAAGTAATATTTTATTTTTAAAGAATATTCAATGTATTAATGCTATCATTTAAATTTGTTTTTAGGTACATTTTATAAATCAATGGAAATTTGGAAGGATTCTGATTAACATGTGTTCAATTTAAAATGAAGTTAATTGTAAACTTTAAATTGCATTTATACATCTAATATATTCAATTTTCTTCTAAATTAGTTAAATTGTCTGATTCAAACAAAACCTTCCTGTGTATTTAAATTATTCATAAATCTAATAAAGTAAACTTATGAAGATAATTAATCTAAAGTTCTCTCAGAGTTTAATACTGAGTATATGCTTAATAAGATTACATCTTTAAATCAAATAACTAAATCAATTATTTAATGAGAAGGCTGTCATTCTAATAGACAAAATTTCTTAAAGATTACAAGTGTATATAATACCATAAATGTAGGTACAAATCCAAATAGCCTTGGAGACTCATTCTCTTTCCCTTTTCTACATCTTTTCAAATATGAACCAGGGTTAAAAAAGCACAAGAGAAAAACACAAGCTTCCCCAGATGCTACACCTTCCCAACAAGGATATTTTCTCCATCAAGAAGTCAACGAAGTATTACCTGCTCCTTTCCAGCTCCCTTGTGATTATGTACAGTGACATAGGAACGGGCCCACTCTATTGCTTCTCTTCCGTATTGCCTTTCTCTGATAGGCTCAGGCAAGCTCTTCTGTAGGATAATGAGAACTCAAAGAATCACATGCACTTTGCTACAGAGTTCTCTGCCCCTAAGCTACTCAAATAAACCTTATTGGCTTTAGTAATAATATCAATATGCAGTTTCCTTATTAGAACAAATGTATCTTTACCATGTTTTTACATGCTGAAGAAGACAGTTCTCAATTAATTGAATTACTATTGTGCAGTTGTTTTGTTTGGGACTTCAAAATTTCAACAGGGATTGGTTTTGAAATTTATAGAATAAGTGTTCCTGCATATATTAGGCACTTTTCCATTTACATACACCTAATTCTTCTGCTTCAGAAATCTGAAGTTCTCATCCAGACTGATTATTAGGTTGTTTATTTCTTCAGCTCTTTAGCTATGCAAAATCTTTTTAAAGTGTTTTAAAAAAACATGTATGCTATGATTTCCTAAAATATGTAAGTTAATTTTCTGTTTAACTTGATGGTATCATATATTCTTTTAGACTTTTGGGCCTATAAAAATTTTAAAGATATGTAAAATTATATATATTTATAGTATACAATTGAGTTTTGACTATTTCACAATAGCCTTTTCTATCTGTCACAAATTTTGTGGGAATTCCATCAATGTAGTTGAGAACTAAAAAGATGATTGGGAGTTCTGAATACATAGTAGGTCTTGAGTTCTGAGGATTGTTATAGGGCAGTCATGTACTTTTTCAATGAAGCCCTCTTTGATAATGGGATATGTATAACTTTTCTTTGAGGCCATTCTACTTCTGCAAAAGAGAATCATCTAATACCTCAATTGGAGGTGGGAAAAAATGACGTATATGCTTGGCAAGTAGTGTGATGGAATCAGGAAGGAAAAGTAGAGCTGAGGTTTCACATAATTCAATATACAGACTTTCACTTAATGGCCCTTTTCTCAGTCTACATACTCACTCTTTCATTACAATATGTCTGTGGTATCTGAGTAAGGAAATTTTCTCATAAATAAACAATAAATAAATAATTCTTTATCATCCTATGAGGTAGTAGGCTTAAATACAGAAATCTATTCTGTATAGTGACATTTCATTTTTTCCTCTGTTTTCAGCCCTTTGTCCTATCCTGACCTTCCACATTCCTGGAACATTTAGTAGAGTTCCCAGGGGATTTTTCAAGGTGAGTTTCCTAGGTTTTCCTCTGAACTCTTGGCAGTCACTGCTTTGTACCTTTCTCTACTTTGCTATGCCAATTACCACCAAACTCCATTCTTTCTCCTTTCTAAACTGTTGAATTCTTGTGTTCACCCTTATCTCCTACTCTGACTCTTATTGCTAATACTTTTTTTTTTCTATCATTTGAGTGAGGTTCCTGAAAGAGAAGAACTTCAAGTATGTGTGATGTTCCCTTTTTAGGAGGTAGCTATTAAAATGATTTAGATTGAGAAAATAGTATGATATATACATACATATAATTTTATACATATATGTGTTTATTACATTTATATATAATTTTCAGTATAATCATATTGTAATTATACTTACTATTTTTAGTGTGTAACATTTGTAATTTATGATTATATTAGAAAATATGTAGTATATTAATTTAAAAAATATTCTAATTTACCTAAGCAAATTAAACAAAAAGGTTTGTTCTCTTAAAGTAAAATTATGATGAAAGGAGGGTCGGGAGAATCTAGTGAGCAGAAAATGATTTACAATTAATTCAAGTGTTAATATAAGAATGGTCCTGTTTACTAATATCCTCAGAGAATATACTATCAGCAAGATTATCTGATTTTACAAAAACAATTAAATTTTTCTTTGATTACATGGCCAGCAGCAACCATTAATCTCTCTTAGAAAAGAAGGTATAACATATCTTGAGAAGTTATGACATGCCTCGGTCATCCTGTAGTTATATCATTAATTGACAGTGTCATCATAGTGGGAAGCTATTTAAAATGGAACTGACCTGAAAATATTACAAAGTAGGTACTTGTTTTCTTCCATATTGAACCTATTCTATTTTTAATCAGCCAACTAAAATTTTTATTTACTATTCTGCACACGACCTCAAATTTAGAGAATACAAATCCTTATTGATGTAAAAATAATTAGAACATTAGTATTTCATGCACATAGTTTTTTGGAAGACATGGAACTTTACCATGGGTTTTGCACAATGTCTTCAAACAGGTAGAAAATCTATGTATGTTGTGATATTCATTTGAAAGATTTTGTAAGCTCCCTGAGAGCAAAGACTATGATTACATTGTACAACATTATTTTCCTAACACTTAGCTTGAAATAAGTCATATAGTCAGTGCCTAATAAACTTTTATAGAAATAATGAAGGAACATTTTTGTCATAGGGAAAAGCATGGCTAAGGTAAATAGCAAATATTAAGGAGATCAAGCCTTCTAAAGAGGAAGATGTAATTTGAAGAGTGGTGGTAATAATATCAGATTATTCTATATTTCCCGTAGTCTTAGAGAGAAGCAAGAGAATGCTCAAAATGATGGAAATATCAGAAGATAAAATGAGTTAGTAGAAACTTGTATGTGAATGTTCCTAGATCTGACTCATTTCAAAACACTGTGACTATAGCGATTGGGGAGAAGTTTGTAAAATTAAAAATAATAGGTTTATTATAGCAAGTCCTTCTGTATTAATAGTAATTAACCATCTGCAGCTTTCAGATCACAAGCAGAAACTCATGATAATTCCCTGTTCACTAAGGCATGCAAAAGCTATTACTTACTCATTAGCACATTAGTTTAGTATTGTTCCTTTAATTACCAAATTCTGAGACATGAATTATCATAAGCTTTCTTTCCATCTATCTTTCAAAATATAGAATATGTATTTGCTCACATGCTTCCAATGAATATATAGTCCCAGATTGATTATTTTTAAAGTTTATGTCTAGAGAGAATTAAATGTTTTGAGATCACTTGACTATTCAAGTTTTTCTGCTAGGGGGAAATAGATTTTCCGTCAATGCTTGGGTGACATCACACTCTCCAGAATACATAATAAAAATATATTTATTTCATATCTGAGATGTCTGGCATAGATCTTTCTGAAAGGCAGAAAGCACGTAAAATGAAAAAACTCCTGGAAAAGTGCTAAATGCTGTAATCCAACCTGTCATAACTGTATTGCTGTTTAAAGATATTGCCTGAAAAGAAAGCTCATAGGTTGGTAAATCAAAATGCTTCACTTCACAGAAGATATGAAGATATGGAATATCCGAGATTCCAGCCTTCAAAATAAATTTGGTGTTGCTTTTTCTTAAGATATCTGTGAGGACATCCCAAAAGCTACATAAATTTTTATAAGTAGAGACAGAATAGGAAATATAACCAAAGTGTTTTTCAAAAGATTATTGATAATATTTAAAATATATAATAGCACTATTGATCATTAACCTAATGGCTAGTGTGATGTTTGCATATTATGAATATACTTAATGCCACTGAATTTTATACTTAAAAATGGCAAAAATTATAAATTTTATGTTGTGCATCTATTACCACAATTAAAATGGAACTCTCTGTGATGGTTAATTTTTTGTCAACTTGACTAGGCTAAAGAATGCCTGGATAGCTGGTAAAACATTATGTCTAGGTGTGTCTGAGGATGTTAGCATTTGAATTTATAGACTGAGAAAAGAGGATTGCCCTAACCAATGTGGGTGAGCATAAATCAACCCTCTGAGGGCCTGAATAGAATAAAAGGGTAAAAGAAAGGCAAATTAGCTTTCCCTTGAAGTAAGACACTAATTTTTCTCCTGCCCTTGGGTACTGGCTTCCCTGGTTTTCAGGCTTTGGGGTTTGGATTAGACCTCCACCACCAGCTTTCCTGGGCTTCCAGTTTGAACACAGCAGATTGTGGGACTTCTAAATCTCCATAATCATGTGAGCCAATCCCTCATAATTAGTCTCTTTCTATATTTCTCTATATATCCTATTGGTCTGTTTCTCTGGCTAACCCTCTCTAATACACTCTTAAATCTCTATATATTGCTAAAGAGAAAACCACAGACCCAAAATGGCTTCACTTGGTGCTAAAAGCTCATGACACCAAACCTAGATTTAATACCTGTACTACTTACAGTTTCAGCCTTTCTCAGAAACATAATCTTAATCGACCAGTCTGGAATTTTCTGGTCAAGCACTAGTAAAATAATCTGTCACCTGGGTCCTCTCTATCCCCCATAGAAAAAAGAGGCAATCTGCATAAATGAAAAACATTCCCATACTCTTACTCCAAAGAAACATGCTCTGACCCCAAAATAATCCTTTATCTTTTGTTAATAGTTCCTTTGCCCCACACTTCTTTCTATAAAAATCTTCAGTTTTGTACAATCCCTGGGAGAGCCCTCTAGTTTTGCCTGATTCCTGAATCATTTAATAAAGCCAATTAGACCTTTAAATTTACTCAGTTAAATTTTGTTGTTGTTGTTTTTTACCATAATCATATAATAAAAGTCAACTTTCAAGACCAGTCCCTCATATTTACTCTTAAAAGACTCTCTATTATTCCCTGTATCTCTGTATTGAAGTTGTAACAAGTACAGTATACCTCATTGGGATTATATCAATTTTCTATTGTAACAGAGTGAAATGCTTGGCCTCTCTGACTCCACCTACCATGTTTCCCCGAAAATAAGACCTAGCCAGACCCTCACCTCTAATGTGTCTTTTGGAGCAATAATTAATATAAGACCTGGTATTATATTATATTATGTTATATTAAACCCAGTCTTATTTTATATTATATAAGACCCAGTCTTATATTAAAATAAGGCCTGGTATTATATTATATTATATTTATTATATTATATTATATTATATTATATTATATTATATTATATTATATTATATTATATTACATTATATAGACCTGCTCTTATATTATACTAAAACTGGGCCTTATATTAATTTTTGCTCCAAAAGATGCATTAGAGCTGATGATCTGGCTAGGTCTTATTTTTAGGGAAACACAGTAGTTCGAACCTGTTTTGTTCCCATGGCATTTAGTCTAATAGCTCCTGCTTAGTCGTACATAGAGACATACTAATCATTAGAGGAATTTTGCTTGCAGATTGAGTTTTACCAGAACAGCCCCGCTTGTTTCCCCTTCACTTGTCATAAAAGAATCCTTAACTCTGTATTTTGGTAAGATGTATTTGAGGAACCACTACGTCTCCCATCTTACTCACTGGCACCTTCTCCATCAATAAACCCTTTGTTACCCCAAATTCTGTTTTGAGTTTTGGCCTTTCAAAGCATTGGGCCCACGGACTTTGGATAGGTAACATTATCTTCATGTGTTTGCTTGATCTATTTTTCAGATTGAAATACCATCCCTTTTCTACAAATGCTCTATAGCCTTGAAGCAGAAACCCAACTCTTGCCCCTCTTCACAAATACATACAGTCTCTCAATTTTAGCTTTTGAAATTCAACTTATGAATCAAAGACCAAGTAAAAAGGTCATTTCTAAGAACTGTTTCTTATATTCAACACTAATTATCAAATATTCCATTTTTTTGTGGTCACAATTTTGTTTTTCTCTTATTCTGCAATGGATTACAATTAGTTATATACATATTTATCTTGTTGCCTCAAATTGCCTCGAAGTCAGAAAACTCAATAAACATAGTAATATTTGCCTTTGACTCATCATAATAAGGAAGAATTTTTTTTAAAAAGCATTCTATCTTTGCCTTTCCTTCTAAACCTTGAATTGATAAACAGTACCTCTCATAAACCTCCAGAGCTATACCTCACATAAACTTACAATTCATTTATTTGTTAAATATTTGAAAAGATAAAAATTTCACATTTACTTTTTCAAATAATATAATAAGAGAAAACAAATAGTCAAGTCTTATGAGTATGCATTATGGATTCCACAATCTCCTACTATGGGTATTGGATTTTGTCAGAATACTTCTTGTTCAAATGCTAAAAAGAGATTTAATTATTTCTTTAATCAGTTCTTCAACTCACAATTAGTACTAATAACTTTCATATGAATACAAATGCAAAATTCAGAGAGGCATTGTTCCAATACATCCTTTTGCAAATAGATGTTACTTTATGCTTATAATCCCAATATTCAAATAAACATAGCATGTTTGTAACATGCCATCCTCATGTTTTCTCTTAATTCTTTTGGAAAATTGGCCATGTTCTATTAAATCTCAAAAAATAAATAACTCCTTCTGAGCTAATTCCTTAATAATATAATTTCCACTTGATTATTGTGAAAAATAACATAAACGGTGCCACTTTAAAACGGAGTTAGGGCTGCCAACCCATATGAACTGCCTTTTATGTCTTATAAGACCTTTAGAATGTTAAAGCTGGGTAAAATAACCTTTGGACTGGACCTAAAGAACTACTGTATCCCAAACAATTGTTTACAAACATAACAAGAAATAGACATTATAACTGCCAGGCTGAAAATTAAAGATATTCTTTAGAATTAGCATCACTATGTCAGCTTATCTGTAGCTATAGAGATGTGATCAACAAATATGGTGAATGTTTAAATTTAAAAAATATATTACAGTAAAAGACACATTGCCATTAATCTGCCTCAAAATACACCCCCTCACTTAAAACACAATTATCCCATCATTCTTGCCACTTTCTGAAGCAGTTCTGGAAGTCCTCTTTGGTGAGTATCTTTTGTTGTGCTGTGGAGGCTGCCTCGACAACTTGAATCAATTCAAAATGTTTAACTTTCATGGTCATTTTGACTTTGGGGGCATGGTGCCAGATCTGGTGAATAAGGTAGATAAGGACACACCCGTAATGTTTTTATTTGACAGAAATTGCCATACCAGAAGCGATGTATGACACGGAGCTTTGTCATGATGGAGGATGAAACCGTTTGCCCATTTCATGTTAATGCATTGTTTGTGATCGATTATTTACCACACACTCAAAAACACACTGTCTCTTAATCGGAGCTCACATCCAACTGACTGCACCAAACAAGTTGAAACTTGTCACACACTGTTACTAAGGTTCGACATGCCGCTTCCCATATTAAAGATTCGTGACTTTCTGTTGCATGGAACTTGGAAGCAACATTCACCATATGTTTTGATCACACCTCGTAGAAATTCCTTCCTTTTATTTATATAAAGGGAAGCAATTCTCCTTTCCTTTCTCATAAATACCCCTTGCCTTCATGTCTTAATTGGAAGATTTTTGGGGGTTTTGACAGAACCTGAGCTTCCCCAGTAGCTATTCTCTTGGATATCAAATAAATGCTTATTGCAACTCACTTTGGCCTTTATTTTCAGGTTAACAACTATATTCTAAATGAAATCCATTTCTCTAAGACCATAAATAGTAAGGCTGAAGGACCAACTGAAGATAGTTATCCCATAAAAGTATATATAATATTGACTGATAAAAGTAGAAAAAAAAAAACTTGACATCAAGACCATCTATTCCTTCATTAATAAAATTTTAAAGGAATACAAGTTCCCTGTTTTAAATAATTTGCCTTATTTTCAAATTTAAGCAACTTGTGGCTAAGAATTAATCGACTTTCATAAAATCTTTCAGAAGTATTAATTTAACTTAGTGTAATTTCAAGTTAATGAAGTGTGGGCATTATTCATCTTATTTTTAATCTTATTTACTTCTTAAACTAAAATATTTTCAACTAACTCTTTGCTGGAAATGAAACTTATTGGTTTTTTGCTTACAAAAATATGACACAGATTCCAGTCTAATGTTAAAATTATTTAGTCATTCTCACATGGAAGAAACACTTTATAGATTTAATCCAGGATTTCAGATAATAAAGTAATTTATAATTAAAAATTCTTATGTGCATATAATATCATAAAGCCACCCCTCAGTATCCTTGGGTGATTTGTTCCTCGACCTCCCCATGGATACCAAAATCTGTGGATACACAAGACCATTATATAAAATGGCAAAGTATTTGCATAAAACCTACAAACATATTCCTATATAACTTAAATCATCTCTAGATTACTTATAATACCTAATACAATGTGAATGTCACTCAAATAGTTGTTATACTTATTGTTTAAGGGATAATGACAAGGAAAAAAGTGTTTAACCATGTTGAATACAAACACAAGCACTGTAGGTCTTACTACATAGTACTATAAGCAGCAACATAACAATTTTTTAAAAAAATATTTTCTATCCACAGTTGGTTCAATCTCTGGGTGCAGAATATTCAGATACAGAGGGACAACTGTATTTAAATAGCTTTACTTTGTGCTTATTATAACTATAAATGCATACCTGTTTCAAGAAGTATAAAATTGTACTCAAAAGTATAAAAAGGAGGAAAACAATTAATGTAAAATGTTCCATCTCTAGAAAATAATTTTGGTAGTTTAAGATTTTATGTCCGTTTGGGTGTGTGTGTGTGTGAGTGTGCTTGAATTTCTAAGGACTGAAAGAAGTAGGTAAAAAATCTTCTGTTATGAAGAAATCCAAACCACTAATTCGAAAAGAGATATGCACCCCTATGTTCATTGCAGCATTATTTACAATCGTCAGGATATGGAAGCAACCTAAGTGCCCATCAATAGACCATTGGATAAAGATATAGTACATATATGTAATGGAATATTACTTGGCTATAAAAAAGATGAAATTGTGTAATTTGAAACAATATGGACGGACTTAGAGTGTATTATGTGAAGGAAAATAAGTCAGAGAAAGACAAATACCATATGAATTTGCTTATACGTGGAATCTAAAATATAAAATAAATGAACAAACAAAACAGCAACAAACTCATAGATACAGAGAACAAACTGATGGTTACCAGATAGGAGCTTGGGAGGACTAGATTAAAAAAGGGAAGGAATTAAAAAGTACAAATTGGTAGGTACTAAACAGTCATGGGGATAAAAAGTACAGCATAGAAAATATAATCAATAATATAATAACTATGTATAGTGTCAGGTGGGTACTAGACCAATCAGGGGATCACACTGTAAATTATATATATGTCTAACCCCTACGTTGTATACCTGAAACCAATATAAAATAATACATATTTTTTAAAATTTTCTATTGTCAAACATATAGTGATGGAAAAAGAGCTGACTCTGGGTGGTGAGCACACAATGTGATATACAGCTGATGTAATACAGCACTGTACACTGGAAACCTGTGTGACTTTACTAACAATTGTCACTCCAATAAATTTTAATTTTTCAAAAATCCTCTACTGTGATTTGAAATCTAGCCATTTGCAGTTGTAATTTTGCAACTTGAATTAAAATAGCAATGGTTTTTAATTTCAAGTATTGAAATTCACTGCTATTATATCTTCATTGTGATCAGCAGTATTGAGTACTAGTCAAGATCATGGTCAACACATCTTAAATCATTGGGTTAAAAATAAACTTTTTAATAAACAATTTTGCAACTAATGAATGCCCATTTGGAAAAATAAAAATTTTGATCCACATATTGTATACCAAGATAAAGTCCACATAGATCCAAATCAATCAATCAATCAATCAATCAATCATCACACAATTAGGAAAACAACCTTTTATATCACAGACATAAAGCTAATCACCCCAAAATAAAAATAATTAAATATGCAAAAGATAATAATAGCCCCACACAAAATACATAAATGACATTTACAGTAATTGATTGAAAGAAATAAAAATGATAGTAAACATATAAAATGTTTCTCAAATTCAGTTGTAATATGAGAAATACAAATTAAAAGTAGTAAGATAACTTTTCTCAACTATTTAATGGGCAAAAATCAAAATATAAAGAAATCTCTTAAATAGAAAATAATTCCCCAAAACAGATGAGACTAATTATGCATCAAATTAGAAACTAAGCCATGAGAGTATTCTTTGGGGAAAAGCAAAAAAAAAGTATTCTTTACTATAATTGCATGTTTAGCAAGATATATTCTAAGGACAAAAAAATTTTCAAAAAAAATTAAATTGCAATCTACATTTTAATTTTTAGTTTACGGGTATGTAGGTACTGATGTTTTGTACACTGAAAGAGAACAAATAAGTTAATATTGTTGATCAATAATATAAATAAAAGAAAAATAAAATTAGAAAATCAATGTAGGTATGTTGTACATTAAAACTGAACAGGAAATGTTATTAAAAACATGATTTCTAGATACATATATTTCTTTCTCTGAACAATGAAATGGCTTAGAAACTACATTTCCCATCTGATATATCTTCTTCCTCATCTGAGCACCCACAGCACTTTGAGAGAAGAGACTCTGCCATGTAAACTTGGTGTAGTAGAATCCTATGGCTTTTGGAGTAAGACAGATCTGGATACAAATTCTGGCTCTGCCACTTACTACATGACTCCAGGCAAATTGCCTAACTTCATCTGAAACATAAGTATAATGTGTACCTGCAGGGTTGACATGAAAACAAATGAAACACTAAATGTTAAGCCTGACAATAGTAGACATTCAATGTTTCTTGACTATATTAATAAATAATACAAATTTAAAAGAAAAAAAAAGAAACTACATTTCCTTGTAATTTATACCTTAAAAGTCACATTTTAGACTTCGAATCTATTTACAACTGAAAATAAGTAGCTTTTGGTAAGGAAAAGAGTAAGAGCTTGGGATATCTTATTGTGATGGAAAACAAGGAATTTTTTAAAGATTAATAGGGCCCTGGCAAAAGGACCCATGAGACAACTCCAAGGGACCCATAGTGGAAAAAGCTGTGACAATTTAGGCATCAAAAAGAACAAGAATTGTAGTTTATTGAAACACTTTAAGTCTCTGAATATCCAGAAGTTTAAAATGACACTCCGAAAAGAAAAAGTCAGAGGAAGTCCCTTTCTCACCACCTAAGACAGTTTATACTAAAGTTATTCTTTGAAAAATAGAAACAGGAGAAAATTTAACATTGTCTGACTTTCCAGTAGGAGTTGTGTTTCATGATGACCAAATATTCCAAGCCCTAAAAAGAAAAATAGACTTAAATAGAAAAATAGCTAGCTGAAAAATACGTAAGAAACAAAATTAGAAAATTATCAATATGCAACTCTAATATAACAATTCACCCAGGCAAGGTTTATTAATTGGAATTAAAAATCATTAGGAGACTGGCTGATGTGGCACTGGACATTCACATGAAAAAACCTACCAAAAAAGAAAGGATCATGCTGACCCGATCTGGAATCATTGATTAATCTTTAGTATTATTGATGGTAAGACAACCAGGTAGGATGAGCATCCTAGCATACACTATACTATGTGAACTATACATCATTAGTTATTTAATGTTGCTAAACAATTTTAACTGGAATCATACCAAGTCTTACACATAACTTCTTGGTTTCAAGAAATAGTGAGGTTTTGGGGGTAAGTTAAATGATGCCGGGGTAAAGTTTCATAGAAATTTTTCTTTTTTAAATGGGACATTCTATAAGACTGGTCTCCACAGTAAATTGGGGTCATTAATAAAGGACTTTTCTAAATTAAAAGAGGCTATAACAATGAGATACAATGCATGTTGCTGGATTGGACAAATCCAAAAGGATGTTTTGGAGATAATTAGTGAAATGAAATAGGTTCTAGATGATAGCAATACAATAATAGTAGAGGGTTTTAATACCTCACTTTTAATCATGGTTAGAACATTCATATAGACAATAAATAAGGAAACAACAGACGTAAACAACACTGTAGACTGAATGGACTTAATAGATATGTACAGATAATTCCACTGAACAGCAATAGAATATCCATTCTTCTCAAGCACACAGGAAATATTTTCCAGTATAAAACACATGCTATGCCACAAAACAACTCTTAAAGCATTTTAAAAGACTGAAATTGTACCAAGTATATTTTCCAAAAACAATGGAATGAAACATAAAATTATTGGCAGAAAGATAATTGGAAAATTCAGAACATGGATATTAAATAAAACACCCTTAAACAACCAATAGGACAAAGAAGAAATCCAAAGTGAAAATAGAGAATACCTTGAGACAAACAAAGGCAAAAACATAACATACCAAAACTTATGGATACCGCATAAGTAATACTTAAAGGGAGATTTATAGGGATAAACTCCTACATCTAAAAGAAGGAAGATCTCAAATTAAAAACTTAACTTTACACTTCAAGCAACTAGAAAAAAAAAACTATAACAAAAGTTAGAAAGTAGAAAGTAGCAAAGTTAGAGAAGAAATAAACAAAATAGATAAGACAAAACAATAGAAAAAATAAAAATAAATAAAAGTGTTTTGAAAAGATCAACAAAATTGACAAAATGTTAGCTAGACTAAGAAAAAAGAGAGTAAGGTCAAATAAATAAAATCAGAAATGAAAAATGAGATATTGCAAATGATGCCACAGAAATAAAAAGGATTATAAACGACTATTAACAAGAAAGATAGCACAGAAAAAGTGGAAAAATGCCTAGAACCATATATCCTACCAAGACTGAATCATGAAAAAATAGAAAACCTAAACAGACCAACAGTGAGTAAAAAGATTGAAGCAATAATCAAAAACCCTCCAACTAAGAAAAACCCCAGACCACATGGCTTAACAGGTGAATTCTACCAAGAATTTACAAAATTCACACCGATACTTCTCAAACTCTTCCAAAATATTGAAGAGAGAACACTTCCAAACTCTTTAATGAAACACTAGCAAACTGAATTTAACAGGATATTAAATAATCTTACACCATGATCAAGTGAGATGTATCCCTGGGATGAAAGGTGTTTCAATACATAAAAATCAATTGTTATGGTACACCAAATTAACAGAATAAAGGATAAAAATCACATGATCGTATCAATAACATAATTCAACACATTCATGATAAAAATACTCAACAAACTAGTAACAGAAGGAAATTACCTCAACATAATAAAGGCTAGATAAAACATGCCCACAGATAACATTATGCTGAACAGTGCAAAGCTAAAACTTTTTCTCTAAGATCAGAACAAGACAACTCTTACCACTTCTATTCAACATAGTACTGCAAGTCCTAGCCAAAGAAATTTGGCAAGAAATAGAAACAAAAGGCATCCAAATTAGAAAGGAAAAAATAACACTATCTCAAGGCAGATTCCATGATGTTATATGTAGAAAACGCTAAAGATTACACACACACACACACACACACACACACACACACACACACACACACACACTCTGTTAGAAGCAATGGATGAGTTCAGTAAAGTCGCAGTATACAAAATCAACATATAACAATCAGTTGCATTTTCATACACGAAAAACAATCCAAAAAAGGTAGTCAGCATCACCAATCATAAGTGAAATGCAATTCAAAACCACAGTGAAGTGTCACCTCACACCTGTTAGGGTGGATATTATTTTAAAAGAGAAAAGAATGTGGATGAGGATATAGAGAAACTGGAATATTTATGCACGATAGGTGGGAATGTAACATGGTGTAGTCATTATAGAAAACCATATGGAATTAACCAAACAATTAAAAATAGAATTAATATGTAATTCAACAATCCCATTTTGTGTATTTAGACAAAAGAAATCAGGATCTCAAAGAGATATTTGCACTCCTGTGTTCATCGCTGCATCATTCACATTAGTCAAGAGGTGGAAACAACCTAAATGTCCATCAAGGAATGAATGGATAAAGAAAATGTGATATATACATACAATGGAATATTATTCATTAATAAAAATAAAGTAAATCCTACAAAATAGTTAAACTTTGAAGACATTATGCTAAGTGAAATTAACCAATCACAGAAGGACTAATACTGCATGATTTCACTTACATTGGATATGTAAAGAACTCAAACGCTTAGAAACAGGAAGTAGAATGATAGGTACAAGGCACAGGTGGGTGGAATGGGGTCTTGCTATTCAACGAGTACAGAGTTTTGATCATGCAAGTTGAAGTTATAGAGATCTTCTGTACAACATTGTGCACATAGTTAGCAACACTGTACTGTATACTTAAAAGTTTGTTAAGAAGGTAGATCTAATGTTATGTGTGTGTTTTCTACCATAACAAATGAAAGAGTTGAATGGAAAAATTTGGCTACGATAAGTTGTTTTCTTTTTTAGTTTACTTTTGTTCACTTGCAATGCAGAACTGGAGGCCTATTGCCCTTGTACAATTATAATTTGCTAAATTATCCAGATGTGGAGCTGCTGGTACTAACAGGAACTACTTTCCAAGAAATAATAAAGAGTAGACCCACATTATTACACATAAAAATCAGGCTGTTCAACATATACCTACCTATTTCCATGCAAATACTGGTAATGAGAGAGAGAGAGAGAGAGAGAGAGAGAGAGAGAGAGAGAGAGAGAGAGAGAGAGAGAGAGAATGAGAATGTATTTGAAAAGAATAGGAAATATGAATATATATTCAGTAAATTCTGATCAACATGTGAATTCCATGTTTGCTTTGAAGCTTAGGGAGTCTCTGTTTACCATGGCTCATCCAGACATTAGTGGAGAATTTGATATCAGACATGTACCTTCTAGGAATTCTTAAATATAGATAGATTTGCTTTATTTAGGGATATTTGCTTTATCCCTAAACAGAGTAACTCCAGCATAAGTATAGACCCAAGCATATGCTGCAATAAGCTCTGCCATTAATCTTGTATTATTAAAGCAATAAACATTTTAACAGTTCTTTCCTAAATGTCTCAAAAATAAAATTAATGTATCTTCAATTTAAATGTCAAGCACAACAAATAACTTAATACTCAAGTCAATAATAGTGAAATGGTAAACATACGTATGTGTGCTTATCCACACACACAAATGTGAGCATAATTATATGAACATATTGGTTATAATGCTGCTTCAAAGCTATATGTCAGTAATGATAGATAATAGGTAGTGATTTAATTTCCAAATAATGTATCTCTATCGACATTTTCCATTTACTTTTCCCAAATTCATTATCCAATGTATGACCCTAATCCATATTGAAACTGTATAATAATTCTTCTTAACATGCTAATAAAGTAGTAGTAATATTATCTAGATGAAATGTGATTCTTAATTTATCATTATCATAGACAAATTAGAATGATTATATGACTTGTGTTGACATATGTCAGTAAGAATTGTAGCTAGGATCAGGAATGACTCTCTATGTCATTAAATGCTGTATAAGTGAGCATACTAAATTATATGTTGTATCTGTTCTTTGGCAAATGCATTTGAAACTCATCAAATACATTTCTGATTATTCCTTACAATTTAACTCAAGTAGTCTCCCTATGTGATGCTTTATCTGACTCCCTTTGCTGGCATTTGACACAGTGCTTCTCTCATACTTTACACAATTTTCATCTCTCTCTCTTATAAGACAGAATCCTCTAGAGCCATCACTGTATATTCTTCTTCTTTGAATTTCTGCTATTTAGCATAATGTATGGCATAGTTCGGGAAGGTCATCAAGAAGATGTGACCCTGGTTTGACCCGTGAGCTAGGCCTAGGCAATTGGAGAGCCCCATTTCCTTCCCTGTGCTTGGAATGTTCACTCTGCTTTCCTTCCCGGTGCCAGAAGCTGCCCCAAGTCACATCCTTGAGATAATAATGTGGTGATGCGATTATTTGGATGAGGTACATGACTGAACATTATCAAGGCCTTCTGTGTACATGACTGATCCCAGTTAAGGCCTCTATGTAATATTTTAAGATTTGGTTGGTGGGTGCAGAAATTACTCTTCTTACAGCCACCCAAGAGGAGCCTTGTAAGTAGGTTCCCCTGTTTATTTAACCTGCCACCTACCAATCTGGTGTAGTTTGCCTTTTTCTTCAGTCTTTCCCTGCTTTTCTCCTACGGGGTCTCATTTCAGATTATACCCAAGAAAATCCCAAGGAGGTTACCACCCAACAGGCATATGGCCAATACTCAATAATGCTTCTTGAGTAAATTTAATGAATATACCTCCAATGTGCCGAAACTGAAATATTTTAAATAAACGTCAGGCAAAAGACTGAAAATCAACCTCATAGTTGTCTCTTGTACACTCACATTTGGGGAGGAAGATTGTTTAAGGCAGTGCGCTGTATTTATAGGAAAGTAGTTGAAATCCAAGTCTATAGTAATCCAAGGGATTTTAGGCGTTAACTGAAAAAGGCAAGAATTTACTTTATACTTAGTCATCTGATAGCCACAGGGTGGCAAGACATCTAATCACCTTCAGTTCTTTTCGATAGCGAAACATAGAACAGCAGCCTTATAGAAACTATTCACCTTAGATAACAACTAGATGAAATAATGTAGATTTTCACCATTTATTGCTTAAATATTTCCATGAAAATTGTCAAAGGTGTACTCCCATTCGAGCCAATAGTCACAATTATCAGGAGCCCAGCTAAACTTCTAGAGTAGCAGTAGCATCAGGGGAGCTGCTGCTAAGAAAATCAGTTGCCTTTATTTATTTTTTAAAGTTGATCAAAATCTTTACAATAGTAGTAAGAACCAAGAAATAGTTAATACATACATCACTCCTGCCTTAGCTCTGCAAGATTTTATTGCCCTCACAACACTTCAATCATTTCAGGGTGTCATCATCAACCACTAGAAGTTCATGAAAATGCAAAGGCTTAAATCATTTGGCTCTAAATCATAATGTGATATGGCTTTGTCAATCTTTTCAAAGAAATTTATATTCTTTGGGATTTCTCAGCGGATTCTGCAGAGTTTCCAAAAGGATAAATGGTGACTGGAAGGAACTGCACAAGTTTGCAAGAAGGCAGAAACTATGGAACTAGGCTGATAATTGGGCTTAATAGCAGAGTATTCTGCTCCAGGCAGTAAACATCTTACCTCAGCCTTTAAGCCTTTCTCCAGTATTTGATTGAGCCACAGGGAACAGCATATCATGTACTCATTGCTAAACTGCTGTTCTCAATGTCTCTTTCACTTTCTAATACCTTTGAAGTCCTAAAGAACTCCATGTTTTAGAGTTCCACATTCCCTTTCACAGATGATTTGGTGGAGATGAAGTCTAAATATTTAATGCAACTGAAGTCTGATTCCTTGGTGCTAAACATAACAAACTCAGTATTCAACATTTAAGAATGTAGGCACCCAATGTGCACTATGGCTTAATAACCACTGATTTTATTAGTGAGTTTTTCATGCTTTGAATGTGGAATTTTTGAAAAAAAAATTTGAAGTCAATAATGTTTATCAGGTGGACTTCAGATGGTGCTTGAGCTAGATTGAGATATTTGTATTAAATTGTTGAGACTATGTAATAGTAAAATCTTCAATTTTCTGTTTTATTTGGAAAGCTTTTATTTACATGGTAGAAACAGCACCACAGTTCAATTGGAGTCTGGAGATTTTATACGATAATAGAACTAGGGAGTATTTATATTCTTAAATTAATTTTGTAGTGTTATTTAGTTTTCAAAAATTAATCCTTTATTATTCCACAAAGCTTATAATTTCCTTATATTTCTATTATACTCCAGAGTTTTCTGTATGCATTACATGCTAAATAAATGTTTGCTATACTGTTACATGAATAATGATTCCTGAGGGGAAAAACGGATTTCCAATATAGACTATGAACAAGATTTTTAATAATAAAATATTATTAATATGTTATAAAAATAAATATGGAATATTTATCCACATCTAAAAATGTAATTATAAATTGCCATGATATATTATAATATAATATAATAAAAAATTTTCTGACATAATATACTTTCTGAGAAGCATTTCTCAGAATGATCCATGAGTGATTGTGCTGTTATAAGTGGTATATAAATCCCCACACAATTTTGAATTTTTAACATAACATAAAAATACAAAGATATTCAATTTTATATTAAAAGATAAATATGTTCACAAATCCTTTGGAAATTATCCATATATGGTTTAGTGTGTTGGTTTGGTGTGTCTCTGTATATTTATACTCTAGATGTAAATGCATATACATGTGAAGTTTATATTTTGAATTTGCATTTATATTTCTTTTTACTTTGTCACATTTTGTTTTTATTAAATCATCTTTCAATTCAACCACCAATAGTTCAACTGGCTCACAAACTTTTAACGCTAGAAGTTGACAGGTTCATTAGTCATGTTGCTGGATTAACACAAACTACAATTCAAAACCTGTCATACTAATCATATATTAAAGACATTTGCTGTTCACTGCTAACGAAATAAAGCTGAGATTTATTATCATTCTTCAAAGTAAAACAGAAAGAATTAAATAAAATATTTCGAACAATTGTGCTCTTTCTTGGAATGCAAAAACATCCAGAAGATCATTGTTAGTATTAATAAAGAAAATATGTATAAACTGACATGGGAATAAGTTAATTAATATATATTTAAAAGTACCAATATTTTTTACTGTTCTTTGGATAAGTTAAAATTTACAATCTGATTGAATCACCAACTTTTTAACATAAAATTATTAGAGGATTATTACTTGGCTATGATTTTCACTATAAAGGTGGGAGTTCAAAATCTAAATTAATGAATATGGTCTGGAATTTCCAAAATAGTATTCATAAACTATGTGGAATCTATGCCCTCAACATTAAAGAATAGATGATCTCTGGATCTGTGGAGAAGCTATGGAGATGTGGAGATGGGAGGGACATCCTAAACAAAAATACAAAAACACTAAGAAGAATGGAGTATTTAGTGGTTACCAGAGGGCAAGGGGGGGTGGGGGGAGAGAGATGAGGGTAAGGGGGATCAAATATATGGTGATGGAAGGAGAACTGACTCTGGGTGGTGAACACACAATGGGATTTATAGATGATATAATACAGAATTGTACACCTGAAATCTGTGTAATTTCACTAACAATTGTCACCCCAATAAATTAAAAAAAGAATCAATTAAAATATTGATAAATTAATAGAGAAATATAAAAATTTATGATTAATCTACGGACTCAGTGAGATACTTGGACTATACAATATTTGAAAAATATCAAGCATAATCTTACAAAATGCTTTCTATTTCATTATAAATCACACCTGGGGAAAATTAATATTTCTTAATAATGAAAACAATTTAAGAGTACCATAAATATGAACCAGCCCCAATGAATATTTTTCACTTCATAATTCCGTTGTATACAACTGAATAGTATACCATATACTTAAAAGTAAAAATATTATTTTTTAAATTAAAATTTATTGGGGTGATAATGGTTAGTAAAGTTACATAGGTTTCAAGTATACAATTCTGTAACACATCATCTTTATATCACATTGTGTGTTCACCACCCAGAGTCAGTTCTCCTTCCATCACCATATATTTGACCCCGTTTAACCTTTAATAAGGTTAAACTTTAGTTCAAAAACCACCCCAATCTGTTTTATCTTTTAACTTTACTTCTCAGGATAATAGTTACACTTTGAGTACAATATATTTATCATATCTTCTTTAATGAATCACTGCATATATTTAGTGAATCACTACTCAGCTTCCTAATAAATAGTTGTTGAAGAGATAAATAAATTGGACGTTATTTTTCCAATAACAACATGGTCAAATACATTGACAATCTTAAGCTTTTTAAAGAATATATTTCCCAGAGTAGAGTGATTATAATCAATAGGTCCACAAATATTTTTAAAAAGCAATATTGATTTTCACGTTTTTGAACCAATTGTTAATTTCTCCAGGAATTAAGATTGCCTATTGGATATAGAACCAGATAAGCAATTCTTTTTGATGATTACTCCTCTGAAGAGTTGATAATTAAATATAAATAATAGTTTGTACTATCATCATAATCAAGAACATATAAAAATGTACTATTTTGTTTATTAATCTAGTTCCACACTGATTATGAATGATATCCTTGAAAAAGAAATTAGTGTCAGTTGCTGCTTGTTTTTCTTTTTTTTTTAAAAGAATGAATAAGCAAATAAATGGAAAAAAAGAAAAAAGTTTAGGAAAAAGTGATAATAAAAAAATGTTGCCAAAGTTCAAATGATCCATTGTGATATTACTACAAGAAAATGAACTTAGAAACAAACCCATAATACATATAATTAAAAGTCAATTTGTACATTTTTGTTGTCATTTTCTCCTGACCTAACACAGGATCAAATTGGCATATCAGACTCACATGAATCAGTTTTGATCCAGTATCAAGCTTTACTAATAATTTCAAGAATACAGGCAATCCATAGGCACTGACAAAATAGAGAAACCTCTGGAACATTAAGAACATCCACCATCCAGCATCAGACACACATCTCTATGGAATTGTCTAACTCAATGGGAGCACTTGCACCATAAACTGTCTTCATTTTATACCCCCAAAATGTTACAAAGCTTAAACATTTTCCACATAGCTATGCATTACAGATCCTAGGTTCTGTTTACAAGACTTGTTGCATTCAGAGATACGGTCTCTTGCTTCTGTAAAACATCATTTGTCTATTTACCCAGAAGTCCAGTTGACAAGAAAAAAATTGCCAGGCTACCTATCTTCTTTTCTCCCCTCTGAGGCTTACCCCCCCAGTTAAAGGAGTGCAAGTATCTCAGACCAACTACTTTATCTCCTTCCTCTCACCCACATTAAAAGCTTGTCTGCTTTGATAGCTTTCAAGTATATCTACTTTACCACAGAAAAATCAGTTTCATGCAATTGTCCCAATAGCCATCAAGCATGCCACATTTTTAGGACAGATTTTTGGTTTGTACATTCTGATACCACGAAATAGTCTACTCATAAAATAAAACAGATCCGTTAGAAATGTTGCATAGTTAAATACTCTGTGGAATGTACAAAAATGTTATTGAAATCTCTAAGCATCTCTATTTCTTTACTTTTGATGGTCACTCTTCCACTTTCACAGTGTAACCAGACACCAGTTAATTACCTTTCATTTATTATCATCTTGTGATACCTAAAATGAAAAAGTGGGAGACATATACATTTATATATGGATTTATTCTGTTCTACTACTCTAATTCTATTCCACCAATCTCTATGTCTATCCTATACCAATACCACTATGTGTTCATCACTGTAGCTCTGTAGACAGTTTAAAATTAGAAAGTTTGACAATTCTAACTTTGTGTTTCTTTTTCAAGATTGTTTTAACTATGTTCCTAGTAATTTTATATGAATTTTAAAATCAGTTTGTTCATGTCTCAAAAAAAAAGGACCCCTAGAATTTTGATAGGGCATGCATTGACCCTTTAGATTGCTTTACATTGCTTTGGTTATCTTAATATCATTCTTCCCATTCATAAAAAGCACAGTATGCATTTCCATTCATTTAAATATTCTTCAATGCCATCCAATAATGTTTTCTAGTATTCAGGTACAAATCTTGCACTTGCTTGGTTAAATTAATTTTTGTTTATCTTATTCTTTTTGATGCTGTTAGATATGTTTTATTAATTGTAATGTTTCTCTTAATTTCATTTTAGGATTGTTCATTGCAAATGCATAGAAATTCAGTTGATTTTTTCTTTGTTGATATTGTATTCTGTAACCTAGCTAAACTTGTTTATTAACTCTAACAAGTTTTTTTTATATAGTTTTAGGGTTTTCTTTCTATAAGATCATGTCATCTGTAAATAGAAATAGTTTTGCTTCTTCCTGTACAATTCAGATGCCTTTGATTTCTTTTCTTACCTAACTTTGCTGGCTAGAACTTTCAGTACAGCTAGAATGGAAGTGGGAAGAATAGACATTCTACTATTGTTCCTGATTTTAGAGGGTGTATTTGTCTGCTCAGGCTGTCATAACACAATACCACAGACTGGTAGGGTTAAACGACAGACATTTATTTTCTCATAGTTCTGGAAGTGGTAAGTCCATGATAAAGGGGCTAGAAAATTCACTAGTGAGGGTTCTCTTCCTTACTTGTGAACAGCTGCTTTCTCATTACTATCTCACATGGTCTTTCCTCTCTGCTGAGAGAGAGAGAGAGAGAGAGAGAGAGAGAGAGAGAGAGAGAGAGAGAGAGAGAGAGAGAGATCTGGTCTCTCCCTCTTTTTACAAGTGTTACAGAAAAGGGTGTTTTTGGCTTCACATAAGAAAGAATTCAAATGTGAGCCAATATAGAGTTTAAAGTAAGTTTATTTAGCAGAGAGTGCTTATGAAAACAAAGGCCACTCCATAGACAGAGTGGCAGTCTCTAATTGGTAGTGGAAGAGAGAACCCCCTCCACCCCGGGCTAAGGTTTATACGTGTTTTCTCCTTCCACAGAAAATTCATGGGTATGGGGGGGAAGGAAGAGAGAACAATGGTAAGTTTATCTTTAACTTCAGTAAGATGCAAGGTGAATAGGGGCAGGTTGGTTTTTAACTCTTGTAAAGCACAACCTGTATTTAAGTTGTCATGGGTTTAACTACAAGGATGGTCACAATGGAATCTCTAGTCTTTCAACAGTTTGCTCTGTGTAATTGATGAACATCTGCCTCAGTTCTGCATCTTGAAGCACATAGGCTGCAGACTTGGAATCCAACCTCTTAGTTCCTTCTTCTGCAAAAGTAATCTTCATGTCCCCTCCCTATAAGGACACCAATTCTATTATGCATATATCCTAATTTATCTATTTTTTTCTTTTGTTGTGTGTGCTTTTGGCATCACTCTAAATAGTCCGTTATGTTTTAAAGAGCTTTAAAAAATAAGAAATATATCTTGTATATTTACTCATTTAGTTAAAATTTCTGAAACTCTTTAATCTTTGTGAAGGTCCATATTTCCATCAAGAATTGTTTTTATTTCGCCGGATGAACTTCCCTAATATGTCTTATAGTGCAGTCTTTGAGCAATGAATTTTCTTACCTTTGTGTGTCTAAAACATCTTTATTTTTGTCTTCATTTTTGCTGAGTAAAGAACTCAAAGATGACAGTTTTTCTTTTAATACTTTAAAGATGATACTTGACTTTTCCATTCTTTTTAGAGTTATCTGCTGACAAGCCTGTGTCTGCTCCTTTGTATGTAACATCCATTTTGTTTTTCTGTCTCTTGTTAAGAATTTTTCCTTATTATTCATTATGGATATATTAATTATAATGTGACTTGATCTATTTGTGTGTATGATTGGAGTTTATTAGCCTTCTTAGAACTGGGGCTTAATTTTAATCAAATTTGTACATTTTTCAGCCATTACTTTTTAAAATTTTTTTTATCATCTCTTTTTTTCTTTTCCTTCATCTGGGACTCCAATTTCATGTATATTATATGGCTTAGAGTTGTACCTCAGCTCACCAATATTTTTTTATTCAATCTTTTTCTTTTGGTGCTTCATTTTGGGTGGTTTATATTACTATGTCTTTAAATTCTCTAATATCTTCTTCTGCCCTGTCTAATCTGCTGTTATTCATTCACTGTAGTTTTCATCTCAGCCTTTGACATTTTCATCTTTAGAAGTTCACCTACTGTGTGTGTAAATATATATGATATAGAAATATATTTGATATGTATATCACATATATATTTCATATATATCATATATCACATATATATGATATATATAATCTTTTATAAGTCTACTTAATTTTTAGAACATAGGGAATACAGTCATAATAAATGTGTAAATATCTTTGTTTGCTAATTCTAACATCTGTTTCAGTTCTGGGTCAATTCTAATTGATTGATTTTTCTCCTGTAATCCTTTTGGGTGGTTCTTTCTCCAAGCTCAGTAGTTCCTCACATGTGTACTGATTAGTACTTAGTTAAATATTTGAAGAGGAACCTCTATAACTTTCAGCACTCTGCAGTCCTCTTCTCTGCAGATCTCTTTTATCTGGTACATTTCCCTGAGAATTCTAGCTGCATTTGGTCTTCCCCGTCTCTGTGGTCCATCTTAACTCAAAGAGTCAGCCAGGCTCTGCATGTATCCCCTTCAATACACCACAGCCTGGAAATTCTCTCAAAGTAATAAGATGAAGAAATTTTAGAGATTTTTCTCATTCGTTGCCAGTCTCTCAAGAATAACTGTCACTCATTGCCTACGTCCAGTGTCTTAAAAATCATTGCTTCACATATTTTGTCCAATCTTTTTATTATTGTTTTGGGTGGGATGGTATATCTAGTTCCTGTTACTAATCCATCTTGGCCAGAGGCAGAGTCACTATTAGGCAGCTCTTGAAGTAATAGATTATATACTAGCAGGGGGGAAAAAAATCTTAAAATACCACAAAGCAGAAAAATGAGGGAACACATGATTATATATGGATAGAAAAAGATAAAGATAGGAAAGGAAATACACCCCAGTATGATAATAGTAGTGTTTCAGTAGGAGGTTTATGGTAACGTTTCTCAATTTTTCTCACCTTCCAAATTTTCTCTGAGAAGCACAGATACTAATGTTCTAAATATATAGTGAGCTTTTCTTTTGAATGAAGTAATTGGACTTTCCTAACAGAATGCTTTAAAATTTCAGCTTCTGTAAAAAAGTTTTTATCAGGGAAATATAGTACTAATGTAGACGAAGCTCTACAGTAGTTCTTACAGTAACCCCAGAATAAATTATTTCTCTATTATAATAGAGTAAATTACTACGTATAGTTTTTGCCATTTTGACTTATATGCCCTTATCAACATCTTTAAATATGCATTTGTTATTTGTTTTATTGTACAAATAGGGGGGAATGAAATGGGTATTTCTTATTTTTAATGTTACTTTAAGAATAGATTGCTGATTGATACAACTTAAACAAATGTTAGCTTCAATTAAGCTCATAATTGTATTATTTCTTCTCATTCCTCATTAGTCTAAAGGAATAAAAATACCTATCTTTGAACAGTGTGTTTCAGGTTCACAGTTATCATCAGTGATACACGGTGTATGGTAAAAAGCAATGTGTAACTTTAATCTATTTGTGTAAGTTATCCATTTATATATTCACTCAGTAAATATTTATTTAGAGCCTACCATGTCCAAGGTCCTGTGCTCAGCATTAGGTATATATTGTGCTGAACAAATTATCCATGAATTCTGCCCGCAATGTGTTTCTAATCCAGTCAGAAAATGCACATTTCAAGTTACGTTTTTTAGTTATTGATAAAGATATTTTCATTGCCTTGCTGTTACAGGGCTTTGTGCTATAGTCCTATTGATGGGGCCATCTGTATTCACTTGTTTATGTTTCCTGTCATATCATGGCCAGAGCTCAGATTTTTCCGTGCTGAGCTTTATTAGCTCATTCAGTAGTCAAAACCAGTTCTGAGCTGAAACTTTCATAAATCTGCCTTAATTCAGTTTCCTATGTTCATGAAAAGTGCAGAGTTCCTATGGTTTCATGAATCCAACACAAATTCAAAAGCACCTGTGCTTGGAACATTCAGCAACATCTGGTTAGTCATTTTTGCAACTATCACTTTGTATTTTCCCAGCATCTCTGGCATCTTAGAACCATGAGATAATTTCACACAAATTATTTAGAAATGCATTTAAAATTTAAAATTCAGGCAGGCAGACTTTGCTTACCTTACCAATTATTATGATCTTTTTAATAATGTATTTGTTTTCTTCCTCCTTAAATGGAGGATATACACAAGGTTTTTCTTAATACTCAGAATGTCCATTGTGGACTTTAATTACTGCTTTAAAATGTATAATAAAGCATATTTTGTATTAAAACTCTCAGCTGTCATTTTTTAATCCCTCTATTTATCCCTTCTTTATCTTTCAAGTCTGTTGGCTTCATATATACTTTGAACTACAAAAATTATACCCCAATTTTTTATGTCATGTATATTTAATAAAAGTAAATCTGGATTTGGGTTAAAAATCTTTCTTTAAGCCATAAAAGATAATGCTAGTGAAAAGCAATTTTGTAATATTAGATGTTCCTGGTTTACTCAAAACCTGACCTCTAAGTAAGTCAGAAGTTATTGTATTTAGACAAGATTTAGTGTTTTACAAACTATACTCTGGAAATGAAATGTTTACCTGAGAAGTATGGGATAGACACATTATTATAATTCATTCATTATTCTTCCTTTGAACAACTATATATTGATATTCTACTATGTGCCTGAATCTTTGGAGAACACTCGTGGATGGATTTAAAAATATGACAGTTAAGCATCTGATTGTACAACTCATAGTTTAGGAGGTAGATAAGACATACCCTGTTTCAGCGAAAATAAGACCTAGCTGGACAATCAGCTCTAATGCGTCTTTTGGAGCAAAACTTAATATAAGACCGGGTCTTATTTTACTATAATATAAGACTGGGTCTTAAATTATAATATAATATAATATAATATAATATAATATAATATAATATAATATAATATAATATAATACCGGGTCTTATATTAATTTTTGCTCCAAAAGATGCATTAGAGAGAATTGTCTGGCTAGGTCTTATTTTGGGAGAAATTAGGTAGGTATGTCAATTGTTTTTTTCAGCAGGGATTTAATTATAAATATCAGATATAGAATGAGGAAAGAGAAAAGAAACCATAATGAAAAGAGTCACCTTAAGGACAAAGTAATAATTTGTAATATGACATACATGACAATAAAGAGTAAAATACAGAATCAAAAGAGGTTTTGGTCCAGGACCTAGAATTAGATGCCAAGACAAAGAGATTAGAATTTTGCCTGCAAGGAATTAAGTTTTAATCAGGGATATACGATTTAATTTGTGTTCTAGAAGGACGATTCTGAATAGTACACTCAATTAATATTTCAATGGCTATACAATACTTACTTTAACTTAATAGAAAAGGATAAATAAATAAAATATCAAATCCACCCTTATAATTATATGTTACTTCTTTGGGAAACATATATTGCCTACATCCTGTATGGTTCTTATTTGCTAGAGACCAATGTGAGAATCCTTTTTTTCTTAAAAGATTTTTATTAAAAATATAGCTAACATACAATATTATATGTTTCAGGAGTACTGCATAGTTATTCAACATTTATATACCTAAAGAAGTGATCACCATGATAAGTACAGCAACTGTCTATCACTGTACCATGCTACCACAATATTATTGACTATATTCCTATGCTGTATATTACATCCCTAAGACTCATTTGTTTTATACCTGGGAAATGTGGACTTCTTATTCCCCCTCATCTTTTTTCCCTTTTAAAAATTTTCAATTACAGTTGACATTCAATATTATTTTATATTAATTTCAGGTGTATAGCTTAGTGGTTAGACATTTATATAATTTAAGAAGTGATCCCACTGACTAGTCTAGTACCCACCTGACACTATACATAGTTATTATCATATTATTGACTATATTCTCTATGCTTTACTTTACATCCTCATGACTATTTTGTAACTACCAATTTGTACTTCTTGTTTTGTTTTTTTTTCAATTTGTACTTCTTAATCTCTTCACTTTTATACCCTTCCCCCTAACCCCCTCCCATCTATCACCTGAATAAATCTAGGACTCATCTGACACCATACATAGTTATACCAATATTATTGACTATATTCCTGTTGCTATACCCTATATCCCCATGACTACTTCATAACAAACGATTTGTACTTCTTAATCCCTTCCCCTTTTGTTACCCATGCCCCCAAACCCCCTCCCATCTGGCAAACATCAAAATGTTTTCTCTATTTATGTGTTTGCTTCTGTTTTGTTTATTTTGTTCTTTGATTCCACATATAAGCATTATCACACTGCATCTGTCTTTGTCTGACACTCCACTCAGAACAATATCCTCCAGGTCCATCTATGCTGCCACAGATGGCAAGAATCCATTCCCTTATATGACCAATCAATATTCCATTGTAAATATGTACCACCTCCTCTTTATCCGTTCATTCATTGACACACACCCAGGCTGCCTCCACATCTTGGCCATTGTAAACAATGCTACAATGAACATATGGATGCACATGTCCCCTCAAACTAGCATTTTGGGTTTCTTCCAATAAATATACAGAAGCCAGATCACTGGGTCGTTCTTTGACTCTTATTATAGCCTTTGTTTTAAAGTCTACTTTTTCTGGAATAAGTATTGTTATCCCAGATTTTTTCTGTTTCCATTTTCATGAAATATCTTTTTTCCACCTCTTTACTTTCAGTCTGTTTGTGTCTTTCAATTTGTAGTGAGCCTCTCGTAGGCAGCATATGTAAGGGTTTTGTTTTCTTATCCATTCAGGCCCCCCATGTATTTTGATTGGATCATTTAATCCATTTACATTTAAACTGTTGATAGATATGTAGCTTTTGCCATTTTATTATTCATAATTTTGATCTTCTTCTTTTCCTTCTTAAAGAAGTACCTCTAACATTCCTCATACTGTGTTTCCCTGAAAATAAGACCTAGCCAGACCACCAGCTCTAATGTTTCTTTTGGAGCAAAAATTAATATAAGATCCAGTATTATATTACATTATATTATGTTATGTTATGTTATGTTATGTTATGTTATGTTATGTTATGTTATGTTATATTATATTATATTAAAGACCCGGTCTTATATTACAGCAAAATAAGACCAGGTCTTACATTAATTTTTGCTCCAAAAGACACATTAGAGATGATGTTCCAGCTAGGTCTTATTTTCAGGGAAACCTGGAAATACTGGTTTGGTGATGATGAACTCCTTTAGCGTTTTCTAGTCTGGGAAGCTCTTTATCTGTCCTTCGATTCTAAATGACAGCTTTGCTAGGCAGAGTAATCTTTGTTGTAGGTCCTTGCTTTTCATCACTTTGAATATTTCATGCCCACCTCTCTGGCATGCAAAGTTTCTGTTGAGAAATCAGCTGACAATCTTATATGAGTTCCCTTATATTAATTGCCTTTCTCTTACTGCTTTTAGGATTTTCTCTTTGTCTTTAATATTTGCCATTTTAATTATAATGTGTGTAAGTTTGAGCCTGTTTGGGTTCATTTTTATTGGTATTCTGTGCTTCCTGGATTTGTATGTCTATTTCCTTCTCCAGGTTAAAAGTGTCATTATTTCTTCAAATAGTTTCTCATTCCCTTGCTTTCTCTCTCTTCTCCTTCTGATACACCTATGAGGCAAATGTTGTTACTCTTGATATTGTTCCAGAGGTCTCTTACACTATCCTCACTTTTTTAAGATTCTTTTTTTTTCTTTTTGCTGTTCTGATTGGGTATATTCTGCTCTCTTGTCTTTCAAATCACTGATTCGATCCTCTGCTTCATCCAATCTGCATTCTTCATATCAGTTTTGTATTCTTCACTTCTGACTGGCTGTTTTATATGGTTTCAGTGTCCTATTTTATGCTTACTGTCTCTTTGTTGAAGTTCTCACTAAGTTCCGTGAGCATCCTTATAACCAGTGTTTTGAACTCTGTCTCTCATAAGTTGCTTGCCTCCATTTATTTAGTTCTTTTTCTTGTTCTTTCATTTGGAATGTGTTTCTTTGTTTCCTCATTTTGGCTGCCTCTCTGTCTTTGTATCTATATATTAGGTTGATCTACTACATCTCCCAGTCTTGCCAGATGGCCTTATATAGTAGATGTCCTGTAGGGCCCTGGCACAGTCTCCCTAGTCACCTGCTCCAGGTGCTCCAGGAGTGTCCCTTGTGTGGGTTTGTGTCTGCCTGCCTGTTGTAGTTGAACCTTGCTTTTGGCACATCAGTGATTGGGATTGTCCCTCAACTGCTGATGGGCTGTGGGATTTGGCCCCATCCACAGCTTATGGGCTGCTGTGCAGGGGCCTACCCCACTCAGTGGGATTTGTCCCAGAGGGCTCTGGTGCCTGTTGAGACCGCCTCTTATGTGTACCACTTGTAGGGCTAATTTGGTAGTGTTCTGGTCTGAAACTAATCTCCAAGTATGTTATTTCTAGGGCCTTTTGGGAGGGGCTCCACGAAAGGCCCACATCACCCACTGCCTGTGACTGGCCAGGGACTATGTGATAGGAGCTACAAAGCCATCTATGGTTGTTCATTGCCTGTGCTAAAGTGGGAGGCTCATGAGAGAGGCCATGCTGCATATCAAAGATAGCTGCCACCAGTACTGGGTCTGGAGAAGCTCTGCAAAGAGCCAGAACACCTCGAGGCCTGCTACCACCTGCCAGCTCCCTTAACATTCAACTACTGATAAAGCCTGGTGTGGTAAGCAAGTTGGGTGATGCAGGGTCTCAGGGAGTCATTAGAGTGGGAAGAGTTTTGGTCACCAAGTTAATGTAAAATCTGTTTTGATGCCAGTGTTGAACCTGCAGCTAGTCACCAAAAGTCTTAGCGCACACCAAGACCAGTCACCACCCAGCTGGAGACCATGGACTTTGACAGTTTTCTAAGAAAGAGTGCAATGTGGGCAAGGTTGGCTTGGCTGTTCCTCAGTAAAGTGCTTTCAGCATTGGGGGAATTGGGTGGGGCAGGGTCCCATGGAAGCTCACCAGACCAATTCAGATTCAGATTTGGCCATAGGCATGGAGGGAAGGCTCAATACAGAAAAGATGGCACCAGTCTGCTGACTGCATGTGAGGGTAACCCCACCACAGGGAAAATGGTGACTGTCCTCCAGCCTTCACCCCATAGCCACATGCCTCAGTCTGCCACCCTCTGACACCCCTTGAGTCTCTGCCCTTCTGCCAGAGCCCAGGGTGAGTGTCTGTGAGTGACTCTGTGCATGGGCCCTCTAAAAGGACATCTGGGTTTCCTGCAGCTTTTCATCCCACACGGATGGTCAGAATCCCAGTGTTTTTCACAGCCAGATGATGTCGGGGCTCCTCTTCTTGGCACCTGGACTATGGGCTAGGAAGCCTGTTGTGGGGCGGGGTCCCTTGCTCCTCTGGGGGGAACCTCCACTATTGAGATATCCCTCTGGATTCTCAACCGCCACACAGTAGTTTGGGGTCAGCATGTTTCACGTCTCTGTCCTTCTGTCCCTCCTACAAGCCTCAACGTGCCTTCTTCTTTATATTCTTAAATATAAAACTTCTGTTCAGCCACACTTCAGATGGTTCTCCAGGTTGATTGTTCTATAATTTAGTTGTAATTTCAATGTGTTCATGGAGGGAAGCAGGCATAATGTTTGTTTACTCCGCCATCTTGGATCTTTCCCCAACGTGAGAATTCTTAAATAGTTCCTGGCAGAGTTTCCAAAAATCACTAACAGAAGCCAGGCATCCAGAAAATGTATGTCTTTTTTGATTTCCCTAAGTCCCAGGTAGGTGGTAATCTCATATTATTTCTCAGAGAAACCTGCTCACTCAGAGTGTTTATGAATCTGCCATATGGTATTTAAAACCTCAAGTCAAAATAGTGTTAGAAATTGTATAGACAGAATCAGAGCATGCTGGTTAATGTTGTTCTCCATTCGGGACCATGGAGATTTCTTTGTGTGCCAAATACTGAAGCCAAAGCATCTTAGTATTTGACTTTTACTCTATTTTTTTAATCAACTGCACAAACCAATAATTATATTAAGAGCCTAGAGGTTTTTTTTTTTCCCCCTCGCATAAAAATTACACATAGAAACATAATTTTTCCAAATCCACCCCATACAAGAATGCTTCCAAACTAATTTATTTAGCACTACGTCTATTCATGTGCCTAATTATCTTCACTGATTATTTGCAGGTGTCAATGAATGAGAAGCGAGGGAATGGGTCCATTGGTTTATAATAAATATTGAAATGAGTTGAAAAATGTATTGTGAAAGTACTATGTGATGAAAAAAAGAAAAATATAAATATTTGTATAATTCTCCTCAAACCGCTTTTATACATCAGAGATTATAAATGCAAAAACTACCAATTCTATTCTGATCATTGGATATAAGAAATCTGTGACGGAAGATGGTCTGAGATTATGGGGACTCACTTTCTTCCCTTATGAATAGAAAATACATTTACATTATGTCATGTGAAATTATTGAACAGCTGCTTGGAAAGAGAGAAAAACAAGAACACCAGCCTGCCAAGGCAATGCAGTGCCGACATGAGATCAGATGCATAGAGTAAATAGAAATGGCATTCAGAAAAGGTGATAAGCAATCAAGTAAAGACCAAAGTGAGATGCTCTGACCTTATATTTAGCATCCGTGCCAAATTAGCATAGCTGTGCAGTGTACTAGAAAATTAAGTGGAAAAAAGGACAAAGCAAGTGTAAAATCAAAGCAGAAGTTGCACATGTTTGGAATATCTGAAATAATTATGCTCTTTTTTCATATCCAAATGGCTACACTGTGGTCAGCTCATCTTTTCATGAGGAGCCACAGGTTCAAAAGAAAATGCTATGAGCTTGACCTATACTAATTAAACAGAAGCAGTGTGCTCTCTCTGGGTCTTGGCCTAGATGAGTCTGAGCAGTCTCAGGGTAAAGAGGTGACTTAGAGAGAGGAACAGAGATCCTTAGTTTCATTCATTATGCTACCCTCATTTTCTTTGCTGCTCAGTCACAGCTCATTAACTCAGCAAGTTCTCTTTGCACATACTGCAAGAGACCAGTGTACCCAATTCAACATAAATGAACTCTTATGATTGGTCACGTAGCCTCAAGATAAGAAACAGTGAGGTAAATCAGTCCTTTGTGCTCTATTACTCCACCAGGATGCTAGTCATTTCTTGAGAGTATGTAAATGAATTTACTGGATGCCCTAAAGCTTCCTGAAGTTATTTGAGCAGAGGTAATTGATTCCAAGAGAGAGAAGGAGCAAGATTCATTCAATTTGTCTTTTATTCTCAACATTAAATCAAAGCTATTCAGACAGGAAAAAGAAAATCAAAGTCCTGTTCTATTCAAGTCGATGACATCAAGCTCATGTCTGATCACAGACTTTCCTAAGAGCACAGGACACAGACTGTTTTAAAAGAACCAATGGTTATCTTTCTAACAAATACAGAAAGATATGCTAGAGATCCCTTAGCAGACTGCCAACTGTCCTCTTGCAGCTGGTTCCTATGGAAAAAAAAAAAATTTGTAATGCGTATAGTAGGTTCTCTTTCCCAGAATCTTGGTATAACGGAATCTGCAATAGGCCACCTACCAAGACAGCATAAACTTATTTTCTGTACCTAAATCTTGTGGGTTTTTTAAAGAAAGAGATCAACAAATCATAGTCAGTTTTTCTCAGCAGGAATCATAGGAATGATTTAAACGTGGAAAGAAAAAGAAACTAATATTCTAGAGCCAAATTTGCTTGGGGTCCACATTCTGGGGTCCCACTGGGAAAATACATCCTCCAACAGCATCTGGCTCCTCATAAGTTTCTTTTTTTCTTCATATTACTGGTGCTTCCTTGTGTGACTTTCATGTAAGTTCAAAAGTAAAAGGCAATAAAGGCAGATCCATATGCTGTCACCGCACTCCATCATTTACTTTGTAAAGAGAGTCCAAGAAACTTGTTCCTGTCAAGACTAGCAAATACTGTAAAATTGAATACCTTTTGTGTTCTTATCCCTTTTTCAAGAACTGTGACATTTCTTTTCAGATCCACGACTTTCACTAATTAGACAAGAAATTTCCTGCTTGCTATTCTTTTTCCCTAAAATCTGAATTTTAGGAAGATTCTGCTGAACATGTCTGTCACATGGTACACCCAACATCACCTTCTAGCAGGTGTGGCCCTGTCCCTGGACCTGAGCTCAGGGAAACAGTGCTCAGATGACTTTTATGTGAGTAACCACTAAGTGAATCAGCAGGGCTCTGTTTACCCACCCCAATGTAACCTATGGAAACATTTTCTCCAGTCAGTTGATGACAGTGAGGTGAGCTAATTAGACAATATTGCTTTTGTATTTGGACTGCAGAATACAAAAACAAATAGCTAATTGGTAGAGGATTAATAAATCAAGAATGAAGTAAAAGACAGAATGGTCTGTGAAAAAGTGACCAGTAGGTTGAGAAAGCAAGAGAAAGAAGGAAAGAGCAATTCTTAGAGTTGCCCTGAATCTCCATCTCTTTCCTGTTTTGACATATACAAGTAATAAACCGTTATTAAAAACTCTTTTTTTAAGAAAAACATAACCTGTATGATTCTCTTTCATCTCATTATCAAAACCATTTAACACAGAAAAACCTATTAGTGAGTGCCTTTAAATCAGGAAATTGAAAATGATGATACTTTATTTGGTATAGTCCTGCTCATGCTCTGATACTTTTTCCACATAAAGTCCTATGGAAGCTTTTAGTTCAGTGATGCTCAAAGTATGGCTTATGGAACAGCCACATCAGTATTACCTGGAAATATATTAGAAGTACATATTCTTAATATCAACTCCATACCCACTAATCAATTGAATTATAAATTCTGTAGTTGGGGTCCAGATATGTGTCTTCAAGCATGCTTTCCAAAGAAACCTGATACAAACTAAAATTTGAGAGCAATAGCATTAGGGCATTGAAAATCATCATAGTAGATTTTCTCTGAGTTTTATTCTAAGTTTTAAAATAGTATATGGAATGAATTACATGATGTTAAATGTATCGAGAACTTGTTCAGTCAGTCAAAAATTTACTGAACAATACCTAGTGCAAGGCATTGGGTCAGGATCAAGAAATATTGAAAATGAATGAAATAATATTCACAGTCAGATGGAGGAGAAATACATGTCAAGAAATAGCTATAATACAATGATATAATTGAAAATAGAGATATGTTCAAAATTCTTTTTTTTATTAGTTTTAGGTGTACAAAACAACATAATGGTTAGACGTACACCTCTCACAAAGTGATAATCCCAACAAGTCTACTACCCACCTGGTATGTACAAAGTTTTAGTACATATAGAAGTAGTCATTATAGATGTCAAGGAGACAGAATCTGAGCAGGAGAAAGCAATTTCTATGCACATAGGAAATTTTTACACAATACATCACTTGGCAGCTAATATTTTTCCAGTAAATGATGGAATAATCTGGAGAGCAATTTCTCTTTATCATGACACATGATTACAGAACTAATGTGGTATGTCCTTCCATTTTAAGCCAACTACTTTGTATTACATATCAGAAGGGCTTAAAATAATATCAAGATCTAAAAGGAGATCATACCAATAGCTTTCTTACAGAACTAGTATTCGTTTAGAGACCTCATCCTATCTGACAAGACACTCTGTTTAGGCACTACCTTCAAAATATGAGTATATCCAACAATCTAACCACATCTTACTGCCTCCAATGCTACCACCTTTGTCCTACGCACCATCATCCCTCACCCCAATCTTACCTCCCTGCTTTCAGACTTACCCTCATATAGTTTATTCTCCACACAACAGCAAATGTGACCTCGTTAGAATATAAACCAGATCATACCATTTCTCTCCCCAAACACTCCAGTTGTTCTCAATCTCCAAGTCAAAACCAGCATTTTTACAATGGCCCACATGAACACACTCCTGTTTCCTCTTCTGCTAATTTTTCCTTTGCTTACTCTGTTCATACTGGACTCCTTATTTTCTAAACATGGCAGTCATTCCCCCATCTCAGGGAGAGTCCCATTCTCCCTACCTTGAATGTTTTACCACACATATGGAAGAACCTTGCTCCCTCTCTTACTTCCTTTGGAACTTTGCTCTAAAGACAATTTTTCAGTTCTGCCACTCACGTAATCCTATGGAAAATCACATCTTGCCCCAACATTTATGGTCTACTTTCTCTACTTTAGTTTTGTCGTTATCACTTATCAATATCTAACATAATTTATATGTTGCTTATTTATCTTAAATATGTCTGGGTTCTCACATGAGAATGTAAACTCAACGAGGGCAAGAATATTTGACTCTTCTTTCACTGTTGTATCTTAGCACAGTGCCTGGCTATTGAAGAGAAAAATATTTGTTAATGAATGATTGTTATTAAAAGACTGTTCTATAACCTTGTCGCCAAGATATGTCCTTAAAACACTTTCCATATAACCTGCCCCAGCTTCACACACACACAAAAATAAAATAAAAAATGTATACTTTAGAGATTTATGACAAACATTAATGTATAAATGGTCCTTAGGAAAAAAATCTTTGAGAATACAACTTGCTTTACTTTTATTAACCCATTTTTCCCAAACTCATTTGATCATGGACAGTTTCTTTCTTTTTTCAATTTTACAGTTCAATGATTTTTAATAAATTTCTCAAGTCACGCAATTATCACAAGTCAGTTTTAGAACACATCACCCCAATAAAATCCTTCCAGCCCATTTACTATTAATCCCCATTAGCCCCCCACACACACCATCACCACCCTAGTCAACCATTAACCCACTTCCCATTTCTATAGATTTGCCTTCTCTGAACATTTTCTTTTCAATTTCTAACTGCAAGTTGGCATGCTTTGACCAACACCTCCCCAATTCCCTCACCTCCAAGTTCCTGGTAACTATCATTTTACTCTCTGTTTCTATGAATTTGGCTTTTTTAGATTCCACATATAAAGTGGTGTCATATAATGTCTTTCTCTGTCTGACTTATTTTACTTAGGATAGTGTGATCAAAGTCCATCTATATTGTCACAAAAGGCAGTATTTCCTTCTTTCTCGTGGCTAAATAATATTCCGTTGTGTGTGTAATATACATTATATCTTCTTTATCTTTTTATTTGTGGAATGACAAGTTGTTTTCATATCTTGGCTAATGTGAATAATGCAGTAAACATGGGAGTGTAGATATCTTTTTAATATCCTCTTTTTTTTTCTTTTTTTTTTAATTTTCTTTCGCTCCACTTCCCAGCCTCTTAGTCACACATTAGTCATCTGGCAGAGTCCTCCAAGGGAAACCCTAGCCCAAAAGGCAGATTCGAAACTCTGGAATTTTTTTCTTTCGGAATTTATTGGTTTGTGAGTACCCAAATGTCATCACCTTATCGTCTATTTCTAGTTTTCATTATCAAGAGGATTGGATCACATTTGCTAATCTTTCATTGATGCAAATGAAAATCATGTTACTTTTAAATCTAGATAAATTGATGTTATGTTTTTCACAAAAAAACTATCTTCTGTAGTATACAGGGCGTCAATGATGCAGCGTTTCTTAAGAGTATTCCTACCTGTTTCTGTGGTTTTTCTTTCATTCATCCTATAAATTTTATTCTGGATTTTATTTTAATAACATATGAGGTTTTTTTTTTTCTTCTATTGAAATATAAGTCTTTGGACAGTAAGCAGCTTCCATTCAATTGCACAGTTTTATAACTTGATGTGTGACATGTAAATGACTGACTTATGCCATACATGAATTAGGCACCAACTTCTAGTGGCTTTGAAATTCTTTAATTTACCCATAGATATTTGGTAATTTCACCTGCCTTCAATTGGTACAACATATGTAATTGTGCCAATTTAATTGAAGAGATGAACAAATGAACAACTCTGAACAAATTTGCACACGATAAGTTAAATTTTGTAAAGAATCTGAAATACAGTATTTTTCATGGTATAGTCTGAGGAATCAGCCTATCATTCATTTAAATCATGTAATCACTGAACACATTCTTATAGAATGCCTGCTCTGGACCAGGGAGCATAGCCAGTGGGGATATAGGAAACAGCAACTCTCTCTAAGCATAGTATTTTAATATTGGTGTGTTTTTCATAAGTAATAAATTGACATTACTATTGTTAGGCATACAATGCACAATTCTGTTCAACATTTTATTGAAATAGTCACCATGTCAAGAAATATGTTTAAATAAAACATTTAAAAAATGTTGATAGAAAATAGTCAGCTTTAATTTAAGCTGGCAGTTATGTTTTAGAGTGATTTGAGTTTTAGGAAATCATATTAAATAAGATAGTTAGGAAGAACAAGTTGGGAACTTGTTATATTGTTAATCTCAAAAAGAGGTGACACTTTGGCTTAATTTTGGTTTCATCTGAATGGCTGTAACATAACAAAACCTGAAGGACTGTCCCTGTTCCTGCTCTACTCTGGCTAATCCTCTTATGTTACCCTTTGGGCACTGAATAAATTATAGCTAATCTACAAACAACAGGAGAATCTATGCAATTTCAGCTTTCAAAAGCAGAGAGAACATTTTTCTAGGGGATGACAAGTAAGGAATAATGAACATCAGCCTACAATGGCTTTTTTTTTTAAAGAAAGATAAAACTATATGTTCAGTCTATAGCAACTATATTTCAGGAGGGGAAAAAAAACACCTCACTGGAGGGCACAGTTTACTTTGGTCACTGATAAGCATATCATATTCTGCTACTTAATATGTTGAAGGAAGTAAAAAGTCCAACTCAGGGCAATGACTTAATTGGACTGATACAAATATCACTGATGGAGGCAGGTATCAGAAATCTTCCTAAGATGGCAAAGATATGTCTGTATCTAAAAGGAAAATTACTCACATTTAATTAGACGACTGGCACAGAAACTTTTCCAAACACAGAAAAGAAACCAAGCATCCACCCACTTTGGAACTGGCTAAGATTCTGGGTGCCTCCGCAATTCACCTCTGGCTCAAGCATTATTACTCCACTAGGCATCAGGATTCAATTATAAGATCTAAGACAAATACTCTACTGGAATCCTAGGATATAGGGATTGTCAACATTTTAGAACATGTCATTTTCACATGTGTTAGTCATCTCTACTTTCTTTTAATCTTCTCTAAATTGCCTATAACTATTCTTTGCCCACTTTCTAAAGAGATTTGTTTTTTTTTAATTGCTTGTTGAAGTGTTAGATCTCTTTACATTCTGAGAATGTTGATGCCTGACATATAGTTGCAAATAATTTCCTCCGTTTTCAGCCTTTTAATAATGCTTATTATGTTTTTGTTCATTGTACATTTTATGAATTCCCATTTTTTATATATCCACAGCTATTAATCACTTACTTTATATATCATTTCTGCCTTTGGTGTCTTATATAAATGTTTTCATACCACTGAGCTTATATAAATATTCATCTATTTTTTTCAAGAGAGATAAATATTAATCTTAATTTTTCTCAGAATGTTTCTCAACTTAGTTATGTACATTTAACCTTTAAGTCTACTTGAAATTGTTTTTGAATGAAATGAGATAAGGTTTTAATTTATTTTTTAAGGGTAAATAATTAGTAATCAGACAATTTCTCATCCCTAATTTACAATGTAACCATTATAATATGATCAGTGTTTTTCAGTGTTGTCTGAAATGTTGTTTTATTTTAATGTCTCATGCATGTATTAGAATTTTTTTGAGAAACTGATGTTTTAGAAAAGAATTTTAATATTTGATAAGGAATATTAGAGTTTTTTATCTGCTGTTTTTTAACTGCTTTATTGAAGTATATTTGATATATATTAAACTGTACATGCGAGGTATGATCAAAACATATGGTGAATGTTTCAGTTTTCAAAAAATTTATTACAATAAAAGACACATTGCCATTAATCCCCCTCAAAATACTCCCTCTCACTTCAAACACACTTCTCTCATCATTCTTGTCACTTTCTGAAGCCATTCTGGAAGTCCTTTTTCGTGAGTGTCTTTAGTTGCTCTGTTATGGCTGCCTCAGTGTTCTGAATTATTTTGACTTCGGGAAAGAGCCAGAATCACACGGTGCCATGATGGAGGATGATTTACGGCACAGTTTAAAACACACTTTCTCTCAACCATAGCTCACACCCAAATGACTGCACGGAAGAAGCTGAAACTTGTCACACACTGTTACTAAGGTTGGACGCACAGCTTCCGGTATTGAAGATCCCTGCCTTTCTGTTGGATGGCACTTGGCAGCAGCATTCACCATAGGGTATTTTTTTTTTATCACACCTCGCATTTAAAGTGAACAGTTTGTTAAGTTTGAAATATATAAACATCCATTAAATTATCACCACAATGACAATAATTAGCATGTCCCTCATCCCCAAGTTTCCTCATGCCTCTTTGTAATCCTGTTATCTTCCCAGCTCAACTAGTCTCCACCCCATCTTTAGGCAAGCATTGGTCTGCATTCTCTTCTGTTACTAGAGATTTTTTTGCATTTTCTAGAATTTCACATAAAAGCAATCCTTCAGAATGTAATATTTGGAAGGTTCTCTGGTTTCTTTAACTTACTATAACCATTTTTAGACTCATATATATTGCTGCATGTATTAATAGTTTATTATTATTTGCTGCATAGCATTCTGTTGTATTTCTATATCACAATTTGTATATCTATTCATCCTGTTGATGGATTTTTCAATTGTCTCTAGTTTTGGGCTATTCGAAATAAAGCTGCTTTGAAATCTGTGTACAAGTGTTTGTATAGATGTATGCTTTAATTTTCTCAGTTAAATACCTAGGAGAGAAAATGCCTGGATTCTATGGTTGGTATATGTCTAACTTTTTTAGAAACTGCTAAAATTACTTCCAAAGTAGTTTTGCCATTTTACATTCCTACCATCAGTGTATATCTTATTTGTAATGGGATCTACTTAAATCTTTTGCTCAATTATTTTCTTGAGTTGTTCAATTTTTTACTATTAATTTTTGAAAGTTCTTTATATGTTCTGGACATAAGTCCTTTATCAGATGTATTATTTGTGAATATTTTTGGCCAGTTTGTGATTTGTTCATATATTTTCTTAACATCATTTTTCACAGAGTGGACATTTTAGTTTTAATGAAATCTAAGAAATATTTGACTAATATTTGATTAAGATTATATTTTTTCATATGTTGTCTCCTAGAGTTTTATAATTTTACTTTTTACTTATAGTTCTATGATGTATATTGAGTTAATTTTTTATAGAAATTATGAATTATAGGTCAAGGTTTATTGTTTTGCCTGTGGGTGTCCAACCGTTCCACCAGCATTTGCTGAAACATACTTCATTGAATTGCCTTTACACCTTAGTGTGTGTGTGTGTGTATGTGTATATATATATATATATATACATATATATATATATATACACACATAATACATATACATATAGATTTATTTTTGCACAATTTGTTTCGTCTTATTGATAAATTTGTCTGTATGTGCCAGTACCACACTGCCTTGTTTACAGAAGCTGTATGATAAGCCTTTAAATCAGGTATTATCAGGTATTGTAAGTCCTTCAGTTTTATCCTTATTTTTCAAAACTGTTTTTAGCTATTCTAGGTCCTTTGCATTTTCACAAAAATTTTATTTTCAATTTGTCAATGTCTACCCCCCCACCCACCAAAAAAAAGCCTCCTGTGATTTTGCTTGGGATTGAGTTGAATTCATAGGTCAATTTATTTTATTTTATTTTATTTTTACATATCAGTTCATTTATTTGTAAAACTATTTTTATAAGTACATAAATTATAAATTCTTCTGTTATAATAAGAGTTTCAATATGACTGTAAGAGGGTTCTTAAAACATAACAGCAAGTCCCATCAGCTTACGCCCTTTTGGTGTACTCTTCTCAAGCCAGTAAAGCTTTGACATTCGGCAAGATTGTTGTATAACTGTCAATTTATATTTTAGAGGGAAAAAATGTGAACACCTCTATTCTTGAGGATAAAAGTTTTTAAAAATACGACAATAAATCTTGTTAATCTTTTTTAGGTAATTATTGAGCTTCTTATTTCACAGAACATAATCCATCATTTCTACTTCTTTAAAAATTTGATTCCTTGGATCATGAAGCTTAAGATACTGACACTCAAAAATTTATTACAAGTTTGTTACTATTTCATTTTCTTATTCTAAGAAACATCAAACTGACTACATTTGAGATTCCTGTCAAAAGTTTTCAAATTTAATTCATTTTTTTCATGATTCCAATTCCGTTTGGGATTCTAGGATACAAGCTGTGAGTGCTCACTACATATTTTTTATTGAAATATGAAGATTAGAGGAAAAAATCTAATAAATTTACTTAATTGCAACTATGATTTGGACCCAAATGTTAATGTTCACATCATAAAATTTTCTAAGATTCTTATAGATGTAGGAAGTTTAGCAATTTATGTTATTCTGCAAATATATTATAAATTTAATTTGATTTAACCACATTCCACAGGTTGGATCTGGGAGGGGGGATGTTTTTAAAATGTTGAGAGTTTAGTATTTATTTTTGTAATCCAACAACTTTATCCAAAAATGCAGAAAAGTTTTCTGGTTAGCAGGAGGACAACATTCCGATATTGATAAATCCATTGACTATAACAGCCCAGGAAGCATGCGGAAGGTACAGAAGAGATATCCCTCTTTGTGTAGCTACTTCGGCAATTCCAGCTGATGACTGTTCATCGACTCTCCGTTTATAACCACTACAAGTGGCTTTCTTTTTCAAGAGTCTCAAACAGCTTCCTGCACCTGCATGACTGATAACAAAATCTGCTTTCTCAAGGTCTTCTTTCAATGAATCCTTGTACCTGTAAACATCCAGAGTAAATGACAGTACTGAATGGTTCAGGTACCACTTTCCTCTACCTATTTGTAGGATGAGTCGGTTGTAACCAAGGCTCTTGATGATAGAGTCGTGAAAAACTGGCCCTGAAAGCAATCTGAGACCAGGCAAAGATTCTGAAAAAGGCGCAGAAAACTTGGATGGAGACCAGTTCACAGCAGGGTTCAGCCTTCCAGCAGGCCACAGTCCTGAGGAGGCACCATGCCACCCGAAGACAACAGTTGGCCATCCCGAGGTGGGACGCCTGAGCCATAGATCAATTTAAAGAGAAATAACATCTTAATAATATTGAGTCTTCTGATAGGTTAAAGAAAGAAAATAGGCCCATAACGGAGTTGCTTATGCTAACCCCACCACCCCATCACCAAACTGAGCATTACAGTTTTAGCTCTCCCAGAAATGCAATCTTAAACCAATCAATCAGGAATCATCTGATCAGCATTAGTGAGGCAATTTGCCTGATAGACCTGTACCATCCATTAAGGGAAATTGACCTTGCCACAGCCAATCTGTTCTTTTTGCTTAGTAAAACTTCCTGTTCCCACTCCCTTCTGCTTATAAGTGTTTCATTTATACTGTTCCTCAGAGTTCCTTTCTATCTGCCCAACTGGATTCTGCCCAATTCATGAATCATTTAATAAAGCCAGTAAGATATTTAAAATTTACTTAGTTGAATTTTTAAAAAATATATTACATATATCTTTTTTCATTTATTTAGGTCTTTTCCAACTTCTCAAGATTATTTTGCAGCGTTTGCTGTGTATACCTTCAATATTTTTCCTCCAATTTATACCAAGATATATGATATTTCTGTTGTTATAAACAGTAATTTTTATTTCTAGCTTTGAATGTTTGTTCCTAGAATGTAGAGATAAAATTGATTTTTCTGTCTTAATCTTGTATCTTGAAACCTTGCTAAAGTTATTTATTTTAGAACCTTTTTATGTAGATTCTGCAGGATTTCCTACATAGATGATCAAATATTCTTCAAGTAGAAATTTAGTTCTTGTTTTCAAATATGGATGGATGATTTTATTTTTTCATTTTTCTTACCTTATTATACTGGCTAGAACCTCCAGTTCAATGTTGCATAGAAGTGAATAGAACAATTATCCTACTCTTATTCCTAATTTTAGGTTTAAAACATTAAGTATTTCAGCATTGAGCATGATATTAGCTGTAAATTTTTTAAAAAGATGTTCTTGCTCAGATTGAGGAAAATCCATTCTATTCTAAATTTGCTGAAAGATATTACAGGAATAGATGTTGATTTTTTTCCTACATACTGTCTCTGCATCTATTGGAACGATCATATATTTTGTTTCAGTTTATTTTTTCAGTCTATTCCTATGATGAACTACATGATAATAATTATAATTTAGTTTGTTTCTATTTGCAGTTTTATCCATTTTTTATTTATTCATTTGATGCTCTCTTCTTAGGGACATACCCATTTGAATTCTCAAGTCTTTTTGAAGAATTTATTATTATTCCTGGCAATATTTTTTGCTCATAAATTTATTTTGATATTAATTTAGCCACTTCCATTTTCTTCTGATTAATATTAGAATTTAATATCTTCATTCTATTATCTTTAATTTTATTTCTGTATTTTTAATATATTAAGTCTATTATCAGTACATTGTTAGCTCTTTTTTTTGTCAGAACTAACAACCTCCTACATTTTGTTTTGCTCATTGTTTTTAATGTTTAAGTTTCATAGTATTCATTTTAAACAAATAACTATCTACTTTCAAGTAATATTTTTCACTTTATGTGTAAAGAACAATATACTCCCATTTCCCCTACCCATATTATGTGCTATTATTGTCACATATTTTATTTCTACTTCATATAAATGACACACATTTTTTTGCTTGAAGTATTCATTAATTTTAATTTGTAATTAATTTAAATTTTAAATAATTAGTCTTAACAGATTTCCATTTGGGAAAAACTATTTTATACGTATCCACATATTTACAATTTCTGGTATTCTTTATTTGTTTGTGTAGAAACAGAGCATAGAATTACCATATGACTCAACAATTTCATTCACACATGTATCCTCCTCCAAAACTGAAAACAAGTGTTCAAGCAAAAACTTGTACATGGATGTTCATAGCAGCATTATTTATAATAGCCAAATATTGAAAAAAATCTAAATGTTCATCAGCTAATAATGGATAAACAAAATGTTGTATATCCATAGAGTGCAATATTGTTCAGTCATAAAAAGGAGTAAAGTACTGATAGAGGCTATGACATAGATGAACTTTGAGAACATTATGCTAGTTGAAAAAAAAAAACAAAAAAATCCACTGTTATATGATTTAATTTATATGAAATATCCAGAGAAGGAAAATTCATAAACATAGAAAGCAATGGTTGCCACAGGTTGGAGAGGATGAGAGAATGAGGACTGACTGCGTAATGGCTATGAGTTTACTTTTGGGGTGATGAAATATTCTAGAAGCAGATAGTAATGATGGTTATACAACACATTAAATGTACTAATATTAAGGTATACACTTTTAAATGGTTAAAATAGTCGGTTTTATGTGCATTTTACCATGATACAAAAATAAGCTTGATATCCTAATTTGAAATGTATTATCATTTTCTCATTTTTTTCCTAATATATTTTAGAATAGAAATTTCAAAAACTATGTTATAGCACTTTTCTGCATTTATCCAACCATGTACCCATTAATTTTAGAGAATTTATAAGGATAAAGGATAACTGGGAGATTCCTTGACTGTCTGCCAAATTTTATAAATGAAGACAAAGCCCTAAGTACATTATAATACATACAGATAACAGAATAATTATAAGAATCCAGTACTCCTGACCCCCAGATTAATATGATCTTTGTTAGAAAATCCTGCTGCATACCAGCAAAAATATGCACATATAGATTATTCATGTTATGGCTACACCTTTGTCGATTGATTTTGTATTTCATTGGATATATTTATAAATTACGCTTGCTATAACTAAGTTAATAAATGAGAATGTTGAATAAAATAGAGGGGGGAGTGTTTGTAAAATTAAGTAGGAAAGATAAGATTAACAGACATACTGTAAATTTATGTTTTTCTAGAGGTGGGCTGAAATGTCATCTCTGAGCTTTCTGGAATGCAAATAAAAGACAGAAATGAGTAAAGATGCAAAGTATCTCTAAGATTAAAATATATGTGTGTATGTACATGTATATTAACATTTATAATATATTAACATTTATTTAATGAATGTTGCAGAACTATAAAGAATGCTTATTCATCTGCCAATCTCAAACTAAACTAAGCTAAATCAAGGATTCAAACAAAAAAAAAATTATTTGATCATAAATGTATTATTGGTGGCCTGTGTCTTAAGCAAGATTAATCTTTCATAAACATTAGCTACTGATGAAATGAGTGAAAGAGATTCATCTACACACTCCCCTTCACAACAAACAAGCACTTAATGTACTCTGAAAAAGCTTGAATCTTTCTCCTGAGCTTTATTCTTTCTTTATCATTTTATTCAAAGAAATGTCATGGAAAATGTTAGTTTTAAAAATGAATTCAAACCTTACAAATACCATCCGTTCATTTGCCATGTATTTGTCCCTGATGGTTCTCTCTACTAAAAACTGAAATTTACATTATGACCCTCTCCTTCTCCACTCTACATCATTTGTCCAAAGAAAAGTATGTACACAAATTTCAAGCTTACTGACTACATACACAGCAAAATAATATCTGGGAGTCACAGTAAATAATAAAATGACCTTTTTTCAGCAATAAAAATGTGCATCCAGTTCTGAACTTTGTAACCAAAGAGAGACGTAGAGATGGAAATTACAGTACAGGAAAATCAGTGAAAGGATAAAAATTGCACTCATGAAAAATAATAGTGACTAGTACTAGAATTTTTAGCTGAGTGAAGAAAAAGTGGAGGGGTCGCACAGTAATGTGGAATTTTAACTAAGTATTTTTAGGAGAACAGTAAAAATAGATTTTGCATGTCTACTAAGGACCAAACGATGGCCAGAGGCATAATTCATAATTTGTAGGAGAAATATACTCATAACAGCAATTGAAATTATGTGGGGATTGGGAATTTATTGCTTAAAAAAGAAATTAATTATTCTGAGGTGGATGTGCTTCAACCAATAGAAAGGAAGCTGAAATACAAAACAATTCAAATTCAAATTTTTTTCCTATGCAATTTGTTCCATGAACTTATATAATTTATTCATCTTTAAGAATCACACTGTTGCTTTTTCTCTTGGAAATTTTTTCCATTAAATTTTAAGAAGACAAAATCACCCACTCAGTACTAAAATAGTCATTCTATATATATTACGGAATGTACTTTTATTTAAGTATTAAATTAGTTTTCTATATAGAAAAGTGTCTAAGTTACTTGCAGGCAAATTTTTTTTAAATGTATGTAATATTCTATTACCAACTCACAATTTTCTCATCAAATGTCACAAGGAATTTTCAAACATCTTGTTAAATGTGTAATATACTGTCATTATTAAAATGCCTAATGATATTGCCTTAAAATAATATTCTAGAAAAGGTATATTTATAAAAATTCAATTTCAATTATATATATGTTTTTTTTTTTTACTAGAATGAATATGATATGGCCTCTCAAAGCCCATCAATTTGATAATTTTCTACTTTGGGTATTGACACTTATTTAAGATCATTCAAGCATAATTCTCGTGTTGCAAATATTCTTTGAAATGTTAAAAAGTTATTTTTAAAAAATTTAAGACTTTTAAAAACATTTTTAAAAAAACTTCAATGACACCTCAGTTAATCAGAATCCAACTAAATAAAACTTCAAATTTTATCTTAAAATTTTTCAAAGAAAAAAGAAAAATTGGTATAAAATACATTTAAAATCTAGCAATAAGGTGAGCCACATAAGGTTTAGTTCAGACTAAAATGAATCACATATACCTTGTCATGTATAGGACATTATAATGAGAACTGATGTTTAAACTGAGCGCCTAAAAACACTGTAATCTCTTTTAAATTATACAATTCTTTGATTATCTTCACCTTATTATACTTATTCAGGTTAAAAGTAGACTAAAAATATTTTGGAACATTTAAAACATGAGTTTCTGACTAGAAAGCCATCAACTCACCAGAAAATGAAATTGAAAAGAAAGAATATTATGCCCACTACAAATTCTGAATAACTAAGGATGTATTATATCAGAGTTTAGCTTAAAAATATCACAACTACAATTTATATTGCCATTGTAAGAATAAAGCCTTAAGTCCCAAATGTTCTTTCTTTCCCATTTATTCTTTTTCATTGTTTTCAAAATTTTAATTACCCCCATAAAAATCCAAAGAAGAAAGGCTACCGAATAGGTCTGTTAGGTCGCCAGAAGCATAATACAGTTGTTTAGACCACCAGCCAGCACCAGTGATACGGCTATGTAGGTCTAGAAAGACAAATATTTGGCAGGTCCATCTGCCTCTTGTCTCTGTTGACATCCTTGCCACAGTCCCTGTGCTAAACACAAAAGAACAAACAGCCATTCTTCTGCCTTACCTCTATTCTGGGTTTCTAATTTGTTGGTTGTAATCTATTTTGGAGTGAAAACCAGAAATCAAGCCTCTTCCAACTGTGTCTTAAATAATTAGATTCATAATGAAAGTTTTATGGTATTTTCAAAACTTATAAGAGCCAAATTCATGAGCTTTGCAATACAGTCTTCCTTGGCAGCTCAGACGTGTTGTTTCCTGATAATTTAACATGTCCAAGATTTTGAATAATGTTAGATTAATGACATCTGGAACAAGAAGCTATTACTCTATGTGCTGCTTGTTCATAGGCCAGTCAATTTCATAACATAGTTTCTGTGAATGTCTTCCTAATTGAAAGCAATACTCTCAAAATAGGCTATCTATTCTTAATTTCTTTACTAATAATATATCTAGATATACTAAATTTAAAAATTTGCTTGATTATATCTTTGAATGTGAAGAAAAGCATACATAAAGAACAACATAGCCATAAAATCTAAGTTAGAATAGAGGATGAAAAAAATCATATTATACCAGTGGATAAAAAAATGGTCCAATATTTGGATGATGTCACTTTTATTCAAATTCAAATTATCCATGTAAATGCTCTCAAAGTTGAAACCTATGCCACAAGGCAAAGATTGGACCAACCTTCAGCAGGCAACCGGCCAAACCCGCAGATGGACATAACAGATTCCAGCCCAGGAGGCACTTGCTCCGTGCCCAGTAGCCATGAGGTATATATTAAGGCCATTATTCCCTGATGGAAAATTCAAAACATCTGTCTATTTGGGGCTGCTGTTTCACCAGATGGGAGTTTGTAACAACTACTAAAATAACCACTACTTGAATGGCTTTCTAGATTATCAAAAAGAATCTTTTACGGTTGGATATTGAGATAAAGATGATGATTAGTCTTATTTAGGGTTTATTTAGGACTTTTTTTCGTAAAGATTTCTAAAGATAACATAGAATATAACTTAATATTTCTTTAGTGGCTTTCAATAATATAGTATTCCACTTTCATTAATACAATAACTGAACCCTTTTTGTTCTCAAAAACTATTATTATTGTAAACAAGCACATTAAAAACTTGACATTAATTAATAGTAGATAACTGAAGGCATATATACCCCCGAGAATGTTTTTCAAATATATCCACATTATCCATGGCATTAGGGCCCACCAGTTCACTAAACTCACCAAATTAATTAAGAGCTCCCCAATATAGCCACCCATCTTTGTCCAACTCCAAATTCTACTGTTATGATGACAGGAAGGATAAACAAGGTTGAAAGTCTATTAGGCCCTGCTGTGTGTAGGACCCAACGAAATCTCTAGCCCTTTGCCCCACTGATGGCAGGGTTCAATCTACTGTCTTTGCCTCATTATTATATTTAATATTTAGGGAAATAGAAAATAGCTCATCCTTTAAGAAATAGTTTCCTGGATTTAATTAATGCAGGTAAGTTCCATCTTAATGTTTCTGGGTTACACAATGTTATAAAATCCTGTCATGGCGATACACTCAGTGATTTTGACTCTTTACATTTTGTTTTGACCTTGAGAGATATGAGCCCACAGTAATTCTTTTCTTCCCATCAGCTGACGAATGATATATATATGCTTCAAATGTAGGAGCTGCCTGGAGTTGTTATCTGTGCCTTCCTCGCATTGCTTCAGTAATTTTGTTGCTATATTTCTTAGGTACAATAAAGCCCTTCATGGAAAATTTGCCTCTGGTCCTCATCACTAATGATCCGTTATTTCAGAGTTAGACACATCTTTTCCAGATTCCTCATCGCAATGGCTGGGTATCAATACAAAGATGGTCCCTAATGAGGAAAGTGAGGAAATGGCAAAAAGAAAATGTAGAACTTCCATTCCTCTTCCTTACAGCTACTACTGCATACCTCTGCTGCATACCCCTCACTCCCACACACAAAGCAACAGGGCATAAATATTCAGGACTGATGTAGAGCTCTATGTTTACACTGATAACTTTACAGCTATGAATCAAGAAATTTGCAAGAGCCTTCAACTCTGTTGCTAGCTAGATATTTCTAGACAATGGATAAAATATTTAAGGGATATTGAAGAATGTGATCAGTAAGAGAGTGTAAGCAGTATGTTACTGGATTTAGGTAAGACTTAACAATGCCTACTTTATGAAGTGAAGGAGCTAGAACCTCAGGGTAGATAACAGACCCTGGAGAGACCTCCTGAGATTACTTGAGAGGAATAAAGGTGAGATTCACATAAGAGCCAGGTAAGCTAGGACTGTGAAAACCCACTAATAATAGCAGACTTGATGCAAAATGGCAGCTATTTCAGGAACAGATGTTTCAGAGTCTGATGTGCAGTGTTGGTTAGCAAATGGTTGGCTTCTTCAAAATTTACACTCAGGAATTAGCTGGATGGCTTCAAGTTCTAGGTAGGAAATCTGGCAAGGCATGGATGACAGGTAACCTTAATCCAGGCCCAAATTATTTTGGGATTGAGGGAGGTATCTCAGGATAGAATCAGTAATAACTCCCTACTTACAGTTGAAAAGGACCGATTAGCTGATACAAAAATCTGAAATTAAACTCACTCCCTGGAGAAGTCAAGCTCTGATCAAACAAACTCAGTCATAATTCAAGATTATCTGCCTAGTAAGGCAAAACATAGTGTTCCAGGTATATTATAACAGATAAGTATCTGGCCTGAGAGAATCTCAAAAAGAACCTGAAGGGAGAGTCAGATATGAGGTGATGAAAATTTAAGAAAACATCTTATTTAGGTATTCAAATATGCATTAATATATGCATAAAATATTGATTCCACAAGTGACAGTGGTATAGTGACCTCTCCAGTGAACTGAAGAAGACAAGGCAGGGTTCTCAATTCTTAGCTCACTAGATTAACTTTTAATTGATGTAAAAACAAATAGAACAATACAGGACTCCAGAATTGTGATACAAAATGGACACTTGAGGACCAAGCAGATGATTATAGTGTAAAATTTAAAGCCAAATATCACATTACTAAACTTTTCAAAAACCTCTTGAGATTAATGGTTCTAAAAACTTGGTGGAGCTATTCTGAAAAGTGAAACAGGTCAACTGAATCAGATGGTATAAGAAGTATATTACAAAGGATGGAATTAAGGATCATTATCATTATTATTATGAACAAAATTATAATTACAGGTGCTTTTCATGGAGCTCTTCCTATCATTTGAGTTAAGAAGCCATCCTGAGTTTTTTCTATATTCAATGCATGATGCTAAAGTCCTGTGGGCACTGCAATGCTACATGAGTTTGTCATATATGTTGTAATTAGAAAAATCAATAAAATTTAGAAATAAAGGAAGATTATGTAGCAAAACACTTTGCATACTAAATTACATTTAAAAATCTTTCATGAACATATACACATAAGTAAAAGCAAGGTGTGACAATTCACTTTGTAAAAGTACTCCTATATATTGAAAACACAACACCGTGGTGTAGTTTATAAAACATCAATTTATACTCATTTTGTAAGAATATGTGAATTTCACCTGTCAGAATGGCCATCATCAATAAATCAAGAAACAACAAGTGTTGGCAAGGATATGGAGAAAAGGAAACCCTTGTGCACTGTTAGTGGGATTGCAAATTGGAACAGCTATTATAGAAAACAGTATGGATGATCCTCAAAAAAATAAAAATGAGCTATGTTATGACCCAGCAATCCCACTCCTGGGTGTTTATCCAAAGAAATCCAAAACTCTAATTCCAAAGATACACACACACACACACACACATACCTATGTATATAATCTAATATATATAAATACCTATGTTCACTGCAATGTTATTTACTACAGCCAATATATGGAAAATGCCCATCAATTAGATGATTGGATAAAGAAAATGTGGTACATATATACAGTGGACTATTACTCTGCCATAAAAAAAAGAATGAAATATTACCATTTGTGACAACATGGATGGACCTACAGCGTAGTGAAATAAGTCAGGCTAAGAAAGACAAATACCATATAATTTCACTTATATGTGGAATCTAAAGAACAAAATAAACAAACAAAACAAACAGACCCATAGATACAGAGAATAAACTATTGGTTACTACCATGTTTCCCTGAAAATAAGATCTACCCAGACAATCAGTTCTAATGCATCTTTTGGAGTAAAAATTAATATAAGACCCGGTCTTATTTTACTATAATATAAGACCAGGTATAATATAATATAATATAATATAATATAATATAATATAATATAATATAATATAATACCAGGTCTCATATTAATTTTTGCTCCAAAATACAAATTAGAGCTGATTGCCTGGCTAGGTCTTATTTTCGGGGAAACAGGGTAGATGAGAGGGTCATTGGGGGGCTGGGTGAGAAAGGTGAAGGAATGAAGTACAAATTGACAGTTATAGGAGAGTCACAGAAACGTAAAATACAGTATGAGGAATATAGTCAATAGTATTGTAAAAACTATATATAGTATCAGATGGGTAGTAGATTTTTTGGGGGGATCACTTTATAAATTAAATAAATGTCTAATGATTGCACTGTACATCTGAAACTAATATAAAATAATATTAAATGTCAATCATGATTTTTAAAATGTAGTCACAGGGATATGACTTGCAGCATGAGGAATATAGTCAATAATGTTGTAATAACAATACACAGTGTCGGGTGGGCAGTAGACTTGTTGGGGCTATCAATTTGTGAGTTATGTAAATGTCTGATCACTATGTTGTTCTGTATGCCTGAAACAAATTTAAAAAAAAAAACAAGAATATGTGAGTTGTGCAATATGAGTTGCTTTTGATTTTACACTTTGGTCACACAGAAACCCAGTCTTTAAAAACCTATACAAAATAAATTAAATTTCAAAGAAAATATCTGGGCTTGTATAATTTTCACAATTAAAGGGATTCCAACTGAGATACTGTTCTGTTACTATTGAACAGTTACTGCTTCTCCAAACATTGCCTGATCAACATATTCAGAATATTACTATTTTGAGTATTACTAGATCATTGCTGAGAATGGAGTGATTTTTCCCCAGTAGGATCAATATTATAAATTTCCTCACAAACAAATCTCTTTGATTACTTCTTTTTCCCTAGGTGGTAGAGAATAACCCACTGGATATTCTTACACCAGCTCTCCATCACACCCCCGGGGTTATTTGTCTCTAGAGTCTCAGTCTTGGATTCCAACACTGAACAGCCTTTGCATGGGATAGATTCATGAAAAACAAAAAACACGCCAGAAAACTCATGTTTCTGATAGTAGAGAAACAATACTATGTATATGTAAACATGTGCATATGCATGCAATAAGGTGTAAACTTACATATGTGGCATTCCACGTTTCCAGAATGTGTAAATTTCACTTAGTAGTGATTACATATCCACAGTATAGGAGTATATCTTTGTGCAAATTCAGTGTAGTTATTTTTTTAATAAGCAGGTTTAATGTTTGCCCCATCATTGGTGATAAGCCTCCTTATAGAAAAGTGACTTTGACATCACCATTGTAAACAAGCTAGTACATCGCTTCAAGTGGCATGCCTCGTACCCGTCAATGACAGAATGTGTGGGAAATTTATTTCATAGCTCAGAGAATGTCTATGTCACCTTGACTTTTATGTCTTCAGATTCTTTATTCTGCTTTTCAGATTGGTTTGCTTATTCCTGTAAGCTTATTGCAGCTCAGTAAATGAATTTAGTTTGTCGGTTAGGCTCAAGAGATCTATTCTTATAACCTCTCGTCCTAATTCCTTAGGGGTTGACTACACTTATTCATTGCTAAGGTATTATCAGGGGATTTTCACCTTTTCCAAGGGATATCAAGAGGTGCATTTCATGAAATGTTGATAATACTAACGGTAATAACTGATATTTTATTACTTCAGAGCTTGCATGGAGATTATACTGTATTTCTCATTGTTATTCTGAGTATAGTCTTTGATTAAAATATTTCCTATTTCATAATGTTTTAGATATATATATTGGGTTAATGTTCTGTTTTACAGTTTTATCCATATAATCAACCTTCAATGATTTATGATAATCTGACATGAGTTATGATAATCTGACATGTATTCTTCCTTTTTTCATCTAGTGACTTTCCCTTTGTTAGTTTTCTGTAACTTGGTGCCTTCAAAAGGTAAGCAAGATAAGGACTGAAACTGCTGCTTATCTACTACGTTTCCCTGAATATGAGACCAGCTCTTATATTAATTTTTGCTCCAAAAGACGCATTAGGGCTTATGTTCAGGGATGTCATCCTGAAAAATCATGCTTGAAATTATTTTCTGATTAGGTCTTATTTTCAGGGAAACATGGTAATGTAATTCATTAAAAACTCTGATAAGTTTTGCTGAGTGTGGAAGTAATTATCTATGGAAAATAAGGTTGAAAAGTTATCAAATATACTTCTATTTATTACTCAAGTGCTTTTTGACTCTTACTTTCATTGATAATTTATTTTCATCATTGTAAATTAATTTAAATAAATTTGAAATTTAAAAATTTTTTTCCTTTTTATTACTATTTTTTTTTTACATGGATACTCTTCACTTTATTTTACGTTTTCTTAGCCATTGCAGAATATATTGAATTGAAAATTCCCAGTTGTACAAAATCCCTGTGTGAGAAACGCAATGTGTCAATCTGGCTACTGGGGGCTGGCCAGTTTGAAGCGAGCAGGCCAGAAGGGGCTGGGAAATTCAAATGATGATTAGCATATCAAGTAGTCAAAAAACCCTCGTTCCCAAAGCAGCTCCTCGGATGCTTTTCTCGAACAGGGTTTTATTACTATTTTAATAGCTCCTATAAATTGAGTACTTAGCACTTCTAAATCTTCCAACCTGAAATATTTAGTAGTTTTCAAGATTAAAGAAAACATCAAATTTTAAATATAATTTATAAATTATAATTATTCTATTGCAATCGGTGTTTGGATACATAAAAATCAGAAAATAGGTAAAATCTAATTTTACCAGGACACTTCCTAGATTGTAATAATTCTTCCTCCAAAAATAAATTTTTAAAAATTATATTTATTATATAACTTTAGAAACATTTTATAATATACACTGCAAGAAAAACACATCAAAAGAATGAGAAGACAAACCAGAGAGTAGGAGAAACTATTTGAGAAGAGCACATCTAATAAAGGACTGTTATCTAAAATACACAGAGATTTCAATTTTCTCAAATTTATCAAGGCTTGTTTTGTGTCCTAACATATGATCTATCTTAGAAAATGTTCCATGTGCACTTGAGAAGAATGTGTATTTTGCAGCATTGGGGTGAAATGCTCTGAAAATATCAACTAAATCCAACTGCTCCAAAGTATCATTTAAGGCTGTTGTTTCCATATTGATTTTCTGTCTGGAGGACCTGTCCCTTGTTGTCAGAGGTGTGTTGAAGTCCCCTACTATGATAGTGTTGCTGTTGATCTCTGTCTTTATGTCCATCAGTACCTGTTTTATATATTTAGGTGCTCCTATGTTAGGTGCATAGATGTTTACTAGGGTTATGTCCTCTTGTCGGATTGATCCCTTTATTACTATATAGTGTCCATCTTTTTCTTTTAATATGTTCTTCATTTTAAAGTCTATTTTGTCAGATATAAGTATTGCAACTCCAGCTTTTTTTTTTTGCTTCCATTTGCATGAAGTATGTTACTCCAACCCTTCACTTTCAGCCTGTGTGTGTCTTTTGATCTGAAATGAGTCTCTAGTATACAGCATATACAAGGGTCTTGCTTCCTTATCCACTCAGCCACCCTATGTCTCTTGATTGGAGCGTTTAATCCATTTACGTTTAAAGTGATTATTGATAGGTACATAGTTATTGCCACTTTTAAATTTGTAGTAAATTGTTTTCATCTTTCTTCTATTTACAGAAGTCCTTTTAGTATTTCTTGCAATGCTGGCTTGGTTGTAATAAATTCTTTCAGTTTGTTCTTTTCTGGGAAGCTCTTTATCTCTCCATCAACTTTAAATGATAGCCTTGCTGGATAAAGCAATTAAGAAGCTGTGGTACATTTATACAATGGAGTATTACGCAGCCATAAAGAAGAAAGAAATCTTATCATTTGCAGCAACATGGATGGATCTAGAGAACATTATGTTAAGTGAAATAAGTCAGAAAGAGAAAGACAAGTACCATATGATCTCACTTATATATGGAATCTAAAGAAAAGACTATGTGAATGAACTAATCAGAAACAGTTTTGGGGACACAAAGAAAAAACCGAGAGTTGTTAGATGGGTGTGGGGAGGGGGGGGTTGGGGATAAGGGGAAAGGTGAGGGGATTTGGAAGCAGCTGGTAACCACAAGATGGCCTCAGGGTTTTTTTGAAAATTAATTTGGGGAAGGTATTCAATAATGTTGTAAAGATTTTGTTGGGTATCCAATGGACATGCGTCCTATTTGGGAGACCACCTCAGGGATACTGTGGATACCTGATCATGGCATTGTACACCAGAAGCTAAACATTAATGAATGTCAACTATAATTTTATATATATAATGTGATGGTTCAGTGTGAGGTCGGAGGGATAGTAGATGGGGGGAGGGGGGTTCACAGTGTGAGGGATATAAATGATGAACGTCTAAGTATTGCCTTGTCTTGTACACCTGAAACTAATAAAATAAAAAATAAAAAATAAAAAATAAAATAAAAATAAAATAAAATACACAGAGAAATCTAAAAACTCAACAATAAAAAAATGAAAAATGCAATTTTTTTAAATGGGCAAAAGACCAACAGTTATCTTACAAAAGAGGATATAAAGATGGCAAGTAAGCATATGAAAATATATTCAACTTCACCTGTCATTAGAAATTGCAAATTAAAACTATGACATAACACTACATACTTGTATGTATAAATGAAATGAATGACAACAATGATACAAGGGATGTGAGGAATTAAGATTATTTTATTATGATAATAAGGTACTCACACTACCCATAAAGTCCTACAGTGTTATTTGAAAGTAGATTTAAATTACTTGTAGATGTGTATTGCAAACTCTAGGGTGACCACTAAAAATCGGGTTGGGGGGAGTACAACTGATATGTGAAGAAAAAAGAGAAAAATAGAATCATATAAGATGCTCAGTTAAAACCACAAAAGGCGGGGGGGAAAGTGGAAGACAAAAATTGGAATAAAGAAGAAGACAAAAAACAGTAATAAATACGGTAGATATTAATCACTTTAAATGTTAATGGTTTAAATCATCAATTAAAAGATAAAGATTGAAATACAAAGGATTATCCAAGAATACTATGAAGGACTATATGCCACCAAATTTAATAACTTAGAAGAAATGGACAAGTTCTTAGAAACATATAGCCTTCCAAGGCTGAATCATGAAGAACTGGAAAATCTAAACAGGCCGATCACCAGTAACGAAATTGAATCAGTCATCAAAAACCTTCCCAAAATCAAAAGTCCTGGACCAGATGGCTTCACAAGTGAATTCTACCAAACCTTCAAAGAGGATCTAATACCAATCCTGCTCAAACTCTTCCAAAAAATTGAAGAAGAGTCAGTACTCCCTAACTCATTTTATGAGGCCAACATTACCCTGATACCAAAACCTGGTAAGGACAACACAAAAAAAGAAAACTACAGACCTATATCTCTGAAGAATACAGATGCTAAAATTCTAAACAAAATTCTAGCAAATCGAATACAACAATGCATTAAAAAGATTATTCATCACGACCAAGTGGGGTTCATCCCCTGGGCACAAGGATGGTTCAACATTCGCAAATCCATCAATGTGATACATCACATAAACAAAATAAAGGACAAAAATCATATGATTCTATCAATTAATGCAGAAAAAGCATTTGGCAAGATACAACATCCATTTATGATTAAAACACTTAATAAAATTGGTATAGAAGGAAAATACCTCAACATAATAAAGGCCATAGACAACAAGCCCTCAGCTAATCTCATAATTAATGGTGAAAAGCTGAAGCCCTTTGCTCTACGTTCAGGAACACGACAAGGTTGTCCCCTATCACCTCTGCTTTTCAACATAGTGTTGGAAGTCCTCGCCAGAGCAATCAGGCAAGAGAAAGAAATAAAAGGCATCCAAATTGGGAATGAAGAAGTTAAATTGTCACTCTTTGCAGATGACATGATGCTATATATAGAAAACCCTAAAGACTCCACCAAAAAGCTATTAGAAACAATCAATGAATACAGTAAAGTTGCTGGCTACAAAATCAACATACAAAAGTCCATTGCTTTCCTATATACCAACAATGAAATCTCAGAAAAAGAGATAGAAAAAACAATTCCTTTTGCAATTGCAGCAAAAAGAATAAGATACCTAGGAATAAACTTAACCAAGGATGTGAAGGATTTATTTGCTGAAAACTATAAGACATTTTTGAAAGAAATTGAAGAAGACACAAAGAAATGGAAAGACATTCCGTGCTCATGGATTGGAAGAATCAACATAGTTAAAATGGCCATATTACCCAAAGCCATATACAGATTTAGTGCAATCCCCATTAAAATCCCAACGGCATTTTTTAAAGAAATAGAACAAAAAATCATCAGATTTGTTTAGAACCACAAAAGACCCCGAACAGCCAAAGCAATATTAAAAAAAAAGAACAATACTGGAGGTATCACACTCCCTGATTTTTCCTTGTACTACAGGGCTACAATAATCAAAACAGCTTGGTATTGGCGGAAAAACAGACACATAGACCAATGGAATAGAATTGAGAACCCAGAAATAAAACCACATAAATATGGACAGATAATTTTTGACAAAGAAGCTAAAAACAAACAATGGAGGAAAGACAGCCTCTTTAATAAATGGTGCTGGCAGAATTGGATAGCTACGTGCAAAAGAATGAAACTGGACTGCTGTCTATCACCATGTACCAAAATTAATTCAAAATGGATCAAAGACTTAAGCATAAGACCTGACACAATAAACTGCATTGAAGAAAACATAGGTACTAAACTTATGGACCTTGGGTTCAAAGAGCATTTTATGAATTTGACTCCAAAAACAATGGAAGTAAAAACTAAAATAAACAAATGGGATTACATGAAACTGAAAAGCTTCTGCACAGCAAAAGAAACTATTGACAAAATAATGAGGCAACCAACTGAATGGGAGAAGATTTTCGCAAACAGTTCCTCTGATAAGGGGCTAATATCCAAAATATACAAGGAACTCATGAAACTCAACAACAAAAAAACAAACAACCCAATTGAAAAATGGACAGAGGACTGAAGAGACATTTCTCCAAAGAGGATATACAAATGGCAAATAGACATATGAAAAAATGCTCATCATCGCTAATCATCAGAGAAATGCAAATGAAAACCACAATGAGATATCACCTCACCCCAGTCAGAATGGCTTTCATCAACAAAACAAATAGTAACAAGTGTTGGAGAGGCTGTGGAGAAAAAGGAACTCTCATACACTGTTGGTGGGAATGCAGACTGGTGCAGCCATTATGGAAGGCAGTGTGGAGGTTTTCAAAAAATTAAGAATAGAATTACCATATGACCCAGCAATCCTTCTCTTGGGTATCTACCCCAAAAATATAAAAGCATTTATCTATAGAGACACGTGTATGCCAATGTTCATTGCAGCTTTGTTTATGGTGGCCAAGACATGGAAACAACAAAAATGTCCTTCGATAGATGAATGGATAAAGAAGTTGTGGTACATATACACAATGGAATACTATTCGGCGTTAAGGAAAGATGATATAGGAACATTTGTGACAACATGGATGGATCTTGAGAGTATAATGCTAAGTGAAATAAGTCAGACAGAAAAAGCAGAGAACCCTATGATTTCACTGATATGTGGTATATAAACCAAAAAGAACAAGACAAACAAATGAGAAACAAAAACTCATAGATACAGACAATAATTTAGTGGTTACCAGAGGGTAAGGGGGTGGGGGGGGATGATGAGGGTAAAGGGGATCAAATATATGGTGATGGAAGGAGAACTGACTCTGGGTGGTGAACACACAATGGGATTTATAGACGATGTAATACAGTATTGTACACCTGAAATCTATGTAAATTTACTAACAATTGTCACCCCAATGAATTTAATTAAAAAAAAAAGATAAAGATTGACAGAGTAGATCAAAAACAAGACCCAACTTCATGTTATCTTTAAGAAATCCACTTTAAACATAAGGACACATATAGATTGAAAGTGAATAGCTTAAAAAAGATATACCGTATAACACTAATCAAAAATAAATAAATAAATAAATAAATAAATAAATAAATAAATAAATAAATAAGGAACAGCTGCATTCATTTCAGACTGAGCACATTTCAGACCAAAGGAAGTTATCAAGAATAAAGAGTGACATTACATAATGATAAATGAGTCAATTCTCTCAGAAGGCATATGATACCTAACATGTATACAACTAACAACAGAGCATCAAAATATTGACACAAAAACTGATAGAGCTGCAAGGAGACACAGATGTATCCACTATTATAGTGGAAGATGCAATACCATTTTATCAGGGGAAAGAAAGAAATGGACAGATACAACAGGCGTAAAAATCAATAAGCACATATTTGAACCCAAGGATACCATCTACTGACTAGATATAGTGGACATCCATAAACTACTTTATCCAACAACAGCAGAATACACAAACTCACATGGAACACTCACCAAGATAGACCACATCCTGGGCCATAAAACAAATACAAAATTTCAACAAACTCAAAAGAACAGAAATAATATAATGTCTGCTTTCAGACTGCAATAGAATTAAACTAAAAATTGAAAACAGAAAAATAACTTGGAAAATCCTAAAATACTTGGAGATAACACACTTTAAATAGTACATGAGTCAAAGAAGAAATCGCAAGAAAAATTTTTTAAAAATATTTTGAACTAAGTGAAAACAAACACAAAATTTGTGGGATGCAGTGAAAGCAGTGTTTAGAGAGAAATTTATAATATTGAATACAGATATTACAAAACAAAAAAGATCTAAAATTAATAATCAAATCTTCTATCTTAGAAAACTAGAAAAAGAAAATAAATCCAAAGTAAGCAGTAGAAAGTTAAGAAAAAAATAGTAAAAAAAATAGAGCAGAAGTATTAAAATTGAAAACAGGAAATCAATAGAGAAAATAAACAAAACAAAAGCTGGTCCCTTGAAAAGATCAATAAAATTTATAAGCCTCTAACCAAGTTAACTAAGAAAAAAAGAAAGAGGGCACAAATTACTAATATTAATAATGAAAGAGGGGACATCACTGAAGATCCCACAAATATTAAAAAGATAAAAGAATGCTATGAACAACTCTATGCCCATATATTTTATAACATATGAAATGTACCACTTCCTTGAAAGACATGATGTGCTAATTTTGACAGGTGAAGAAATGGATAATGTGAATAGACCTGTATCTATTAAAGAAATTAATAATCTTCCAAAACAGAAAGCACCAGGTACAAAATGGCTCACTGGTGAATTTTACCAAGATTTTAAGGAAGAAATTATACCAATTCTGTACAATTATATAAAATTCAGAATATAGAGGCAGAAGAAATATTAATCAACTCATTCTATGAGACCAGCATTACTGTAATACCAAAACTCAAACAAAGACGGAAACTATACACTAAAAAACAAAACTATACACTAATATTTCTCATAAACATATATGTAAATGTCCTCAACAAACTGTTAGAAAAATTGAATTCAATAATATATAAAAAGGATAATATATCATTATCAAGTAAGATTTATCCCAGGTATTCAAGGCTGGTTCACATTTTAAAAAATCAATTAATATAATCCATTGTATCAAACAGGCTATCAAAGAAAAACCACATGATAATATCTATTCATGCAGAAAAAATATTTAATGAAATACAAAAACTGTTTACAATAAAAACTCTCAGTAAACTAGAACTAGAGAGGGACTTCCGCAACTTGATAAGGAACATCTATTATACAATAAAAATAGGCTAGGTGAAGCCGGGTGGCTCAGTTGGTTAGAGCATGAGTTCTGACCAACAGGGTTGCCAGTTCTATTCCTACATGGGCCAGTGAGCTGCACCCTCCACTAGATTGAAGACAATGAGCTGCCGCTGAGCTGCCAGAGGGGGGGCCAGTTGGCTCAGTTGGTTAGAGCGTGAGCTCTCAACAAGGTTGCCAGTTCAATTCCTTCCATGAGATGGTGGGCTGCACCCGCTGCAACTAAGATTGAAAATGGTGACTGGACTTAGAGTTCAGCTGTGCCCTCCACAACTAGATTGAAGGACAACTATTTGGAGCTGCTGGGCCCTGGAGAAACACATTGTTCCCAATATTCCCCAATGAAATTTTTTTTTAAACCAAAAAAAAAGACAAACAAACAAACAAAAAACCCTAGGCTAACGTCAGGCTGAATGGTGACAAACACTAAGAATTTCCAGGAAGATCAAAAATGAGGCAAGGATATAAACATTGTACTAGAAATTATAGCTAATGAAGTTAAACAAGACAAGAAGATAAAAGGCATACAATTAATTATTAGCAATAAAAAAATACAATGTATCTTTGTTAATAGATGACATGATCCTCTGTGTAGAAAATCCAAAAGAAAATAAACAAACAAGCAAAAAACCTCCAGGAACTATTAGCTCTATACCAAAGTTTCAGGAATTCCTTTTATATATACCAGCAATGAACAAGTGGAATTTGAAAATAAAAACACAGCCATCTTAAAGTGAAATACTTAGGCATAAATCTAGCAAAATATGAACAAGGTCTATATAAGAGAACTACAACATCCTAATTAAAGAAATCAAAGAAGAATTAAGTAAGTGGCGTGACAGTTCATATTCATTCAATAAGACTCAATATTAAGATGTCTGTTCTTCTAATTTGATCAATTGATCCAATGCAATCCCAATCAAAATCCCAGAAAGTTATCTTATGCATTTTGACAAAGGGACTCTAAAGATTATATGGAGATACAAATGAGTCGCAAAAGCCAACACAATACTGGAGAATAACAAAGTATGAGCCAAGAATGATATATCCAGCAAAGATATCCTTTAGATAAGGAGGAATAAAGACATTTGCAGAAATACAGAAGCTGAGGGAATCTTCTAGCACATGACCTGCACTACAAGAAATACTGAAGGAGGCTATTCGACCTGAAACAATAAAGCAAAAGAATACAAAACCATGAGTAGTATTATGAACAGACAGAAGCATGAAATGGCAACCCTTATACCAAATGGGGCTCTATACACTTAAACATAACATACAGGGTAAAAATGGGGGAAAAAAAAACTTTAAAAAGGCCGAAAAAGACAACTTGCTACTGCACCACAGAATTCAATTCACAGCATAAATAGGAATAATTTGTGACAACAAAAACATAAAAAGGGAGAGAGTAAAGGTCTCAACTGGCACAAGGGAATGGAGAAAGGAAGTATGCTGAAGAAAATGGAATACTCTAAATATCAAACCTTCTTTTACATAAACTTAATGGTAACCACTCAAAAAAAAAAAAAAATCCAGAACTGAAATATATAACATATAAAGAAATAGAGGGGAAAATCATAGAATACCACCACACTGAAATGATAGACAGCAACAAAAAGGCAAAGAAACAAGGGAGACGCCATCCTACCAGAAAACCAATGATAAAATGATAGGAAATTCTCATATATCAATTATCACCCTAAATGTAAATGGACTGAACTCACTAATAAAAAGATGCAGAGTAGCAGATTGGATCAAAAAACTAAACCCAACCATATGCTGCCTCCAAGAGACACATCTCAGCTACAAAGACAAATACAGATTCAGAGTAAAAGGGTGGAAACCGACACTCCAAGCAAAGGGTATTCAGAGAAAAATAGGTGTAGCTATACTGATATCAGATGAAATGGACTTCAGGATAAAAAAGGTAGCAAGAACAAAGATGGATATTTCACAAAGATAAAGGAGACTGTACAACAAGAAGACATAACAGTCATCAATATTTATGCCACCAATCAGGGAGCACCGAAATGCACAAAGCAACTACTAATAGAACTTACAGGAGAAATTAACCAAAACATCATTGACAGCTATAGATAGATATCCCAAACTGAAAACAAATAATGAAATAGCATCCATAAATGACACATTAGATGAAATGAACATCACTGACATTTATAGAGCACTTTATCCTAGAACATCAGACTATACATTCTTTTCTAGTGTACATGGAACATTCTCAAGGATAGAACATACGTTGGGGCATTAAACTAGCCTCAGCAAATTTAAGAAGATTCAAATCATGCCAGGCATATTCTGTGATCACAATGATTTGAAATTGGATATCAATGTGCATAACGATAGCAGGAAAAACCACAAATACATGGGGATTAAACCACATACTTTTAAAGAACGACTGGATCAAAGAAGAAATAAGAGGAGAATCAAAAATACACAGAACAAACGACAATGAAAATGCATCCTACCAAAATTTTGGGGATGCAGCAAAAGCAATTTTACAAGGGAAATTTATAACATTACAGGACTATCTCAGAAAACAAGAAAAATCCCAAATAAACAATTTCACGTTACACCTTAAAGAACTAGAAAAAGAAGAACAAATGAAACCCCAAGTCAGCAGAAGGAAGGAAATAATAAAAATCAGAGTACAACTAAATGAAATGGAGAACAAAAAGACAATAGAAAAGTTAATGCAACAAAGAGCTCGTTCTTTGAAAAGATTAATAAAATTGACAAACCCTTGGCTAGACTCACCAAACTAAAAGGAGAAAAGACACAAACAAAATTCAGAAATGAAAGAGGGAAAGTTACTACGGATGCCACAGAAATACAAAGAATCATCCAAGAATACTATGAAGGATTATATGCCACCAAATTCAATAATCTAGAAGAAGTGAACATGTTCTTAGAACCATATAGCCTTCCTAGGCTGAATCACAAAGAATTGGAAAATCTAAATAGACCGATCACCAGTAACAAAATTGAATCACTCATCCAAATCATTCCCAAAAGCAACAGTCTGGGACCAGATGCCTTCACTAGTGAATTCTACCAAACCTTCAAAGAGGAACTAATACCTGTCCTACTCAAACTCTTCCAAAACACTGAAGAAGACATAATACTCCCTAACACATTTTATGAGGCCAATATTACCCTCATACCAAAACCTGGTAAAGATAACAAAAAAAAAGAAAATTATACACCTATATCTATGATGAATACAGATGCAAAAATCCTAAATGAAATTCTAGTAAATAAAATGCAACAATGCATTAAAAAGATTATACATCATGACCAAGTGGGGTTCATCTCAGGGGCACAAAAATGGTTCAACATCCGCAAATCAATCAATGTGATACACCACATAAACAAAAGAAAAGAAAAAAATCATATGATTATATCAATAGATGCAGAAAAAGCATTTGACAAGACACAACATCCATTTATGATTAAAACACTTAATAAAATGGGTATAGAAGTAAAATACCTTAACATAGTAAAGGCCATCTATGACAAACCCCCAGCTAATATCATAATTAACAGTGAAAAACTGAAGCCCTTTACTCTACATTCAGGAACACACAGGGTTGTCCCTTATCACCTGTGCTTTTCAACATAGTGTTAGAAGTCCTAGCCAGAGCAATCAGGCAAGAGAAAGAAATGAAAGGCATCCAAATTGGGAATGAAGAAGTTAAATTGTCACTTTTTGCAGATGACATGATGCTATATATAAAAAACCCCAAACACTCCACCAGTTATTAGAAACAATCAACGAATACAGTAAAGTTACTGGCTATAAAATCAATGTACAAGTGTTCATTGCATTCCTGTATACTAACAATGAAATCACAGAAAAAGAAATTTTTAAAAATTCCCTTTGCAGTTGCAACAAAAAGAATAAAATACCTAGGAATAAACTTAAACAAAGATGTGAAAGACCTATACACTGAAAACTACAAGACATTTTAAAAGAACCTGAAGAAGACACAAAGAAATGGAAAGATATTCTGTGTTCATGGATTGGAAGAATCAACATAGTTAAAATGGCCATATTACCCAAAGCAATATACAGATTTAATGCAATCCCCATCAAAATCCCAATGGCATTTTTTTAAAGAAATAGAATAAGAAACCTTCAGATTTGTTTGGAACCATAAAAGACCCCGAATAGCCAAAGCAATCCTAAGAAAAAAGAACAATGCTGGAGGTATCACACTCCCTGACTTTAGCTTGTAGTACTTTTAGCTTGTAGTACAGGGCTACAATAATCAAAACAGCATGGTATCAGCAGAAAAACAGACACACAGACCAATGGAATAGAATTGAGAACCCAGAAATAAACCCACATTAATACAGACAGATAATTTTCAACAAAGAAGTCAAAAACATACAATGGAGAAAAGACAGCCTCTTCAATAAATGGAGCTGGGAGAATTGGAAAGCCACTTGCAAAAGAATGAGACTAGACTGCTATCTATCACCATGTACCAAAATTAATTCAAAATGGATCAAAAAGCTAAACATCAGTCCTGAAACAATAAACTGCATAGAAGAAAACATAGGTACTAAACTTATGGACGTTGGGTTTAAAGAGCATTTTATGAATTTGACCTAAAAGGCAGGGAAGTAAAAGCTAAAATAAATGAATGGGATTATATCCAACTAAAAAGCTTCTGCACAGCAAAAGAAACCATCAACAAAATAAAGAGGCAACCAACCGAATGGGAGATTTTTGCAAACAACGCCTCCAGTAAGGGGCTAATATCCAAAATATATAAGGAACTCAGAAAACTCAACAAAAACAAGAAAAAACTAATCCAATTAAAAAAGGTCAGAGGACCGGAATACACATTTCTCCAATGAAGGCATACAAATGGCCAATAGACATATGAAAAAATGTTCAGCATCACTAATCATCAGAGAAATGCAAATGAAAACCACAATGAGATACCACCTCACACTAGATAGAATGTCTATCATCATCAAGACAAATAAAAACACATGTTGGAGAGGCTGTGGATAAAAAGGAACCCTCATACACTGTTGGTGGGAATGCAGACTGGTGTAGCTGCTATGCAAGGCAGTGTGAAGTTTCCTCAAAAAATTAAGAATAGAATTACTATATGACCCAGCAATCCCTCTCCTGGGTATCTAACCAAACAACCTGCAAACATTTATCCATAAAGATATATGTACTCCAATGCTCATTGCAGCTTTATTTACTGTGGCTAAGCCATGGAAACAACCTAAGTGTCTTTCGATAGATGAATGGATAAAGAAGTTGTGGTATATACACACAATGGAATACTACTCAGCCATAAGACAAGATGAAATAGTGCCATTTACGACAACATGGATGGATCTTGAGATTATTATGCTAAGCGTAATAAGCCAGACAGAAAAAGTCGATATCCATGTGATTTCACCCATATGTGGGATATAAAACTGAAAACAACAAAGGTACAGGACAAACAAATGAAGAAACAAACACTCATAGACACAGAAAATAGTTTAGTGGTCACCAGAGGGTAAGAGGGGAGGAGGATGATAGGACAGGGTAGAAGGTATCAAATATATGGTGATGGAAGGAGAACTGACTCTGGGTGGTGAACACACAATATGATATATAGATGATGCATTACAGAATTGTACACCTGAAACCTACCCTGTTTCCCCGAAAATAAGACCTAGCCAAACCATCAGCTCTAATGCATCATTTGGAGCAAAAATTAGTATAAGAGCTGGTCTTATATTATGTAAGACCTGGGTCTTATTTTAATTTTTGCTCCATTAAAGCTGATGGTCCGGCTAGGTCTTATTTTCGGGGAAGCATGGCATGTACATTTACTAACAATTGTCACCACAATAAACTTTAGTTAAAAAATAAAAAAAATAATAAAAAAAGATAACTGGCTGTCAGTGGTTGGGGGGATGAATAGGTGAAAAACAGAAAAATTTTAGGGTAAACTATTTTATATCAAACTACCATGGTAGAGACATGTCATTATGCATTTCTCAAATTCCATCAAATAGGCAACACCAAAAGTGAAACCTCACTGTAAAGTATGAACTTCGGGTGATAATGATGTGTCAGTGTAGGTTCATCAGTTGTAACAGACACAGCCCTCTGGTGCAGGATGTTGATAGTGGGGCAGGTGTGCACATGTGGAGACAGGGGTATGTGGGAACGCTACTTTCCGATCAATTCCGCTGTGAATCTAAACTGCTCTAAAAAATAAAGTTTAGTAACTAACAAAAACACACATACAATTATTCTTTAAGTCCTTTATCATTCCAGTGCAGATACTATCATAAGAGACAAAGAAAATATAACTATTGGGAAACAATACAGATATACTAACTCATCCAATATGAAAAAGCTCAACATTATTTCATGTTTATCTATTTATCAGATTAAATGTCACCATCCCCACAAAGACTCTTGAACTCAGTTATAGGTTGAATTGTATCTCCTCCCTCTACTCTAAAAAAGATACTGAAATCCTAGCCCTCAGTACCTCAGTCTATGACCTTATCTCAAAATAGGGTCATTGAAGATGTAATTATTTTAGATGACATTATACTGGAAAAATTAGGCCCCTAATAAAGTATAGATGGTGTCCTAATAAGATCACCATGTGGGGAGAGACACAGCTAGGGAAAATGCCAGGTGACAGCAAAGGCACAGGTTGGAGTGATGTATCTACCAGCTAAGGAACGTCAAAGATTTCCAGCAAACCACCAGAAGTTAGGAAGAGTCAAGAAAGGATTCAATTACAGTTTAGAAAGGAAGCATGGTCCTGATATCATACTCTTGGACTTCTAGCCTCCAAAACTTGTAAGGCAATAAATGTCTGTTGTTTTAAGGCACCGAGTTTGTAGTACTTTGTTGTCTTTGTTACGACAATTGAGGAGACTAATAGTAGTCCTCAAGCAATTAGGAGTTTCTTGGGTCATGTCTGCATAGGGTCTTGCGGATTTCCTCTATTATGACACTTAGTCCATTGCTGTTTTACTCTCTAATCCCTGACCAGATTATAGTAGAGAGCAGAAACCACATTCTACTCAACTTTGTAGATATTCTTTTATGTGTTTAATGAATGACTGAAAGAACAAAAGAAAAAACAAAATAAAATCTTCAATAAGCTTATTAAATAGAAACTAACATTTCTCCAAGGCTAATTTTGAGCAAACCATTCTTCTAGAACTTTACTTCGATTATCTCACTCAATCTTCAAAGAGAAATGAGTTTAATTTCTCTTTAAAAATAGAGGGGTTATTACTATTTTATTTTCATTATATATTAGGAAACATGAAGGCCAGCAAATTATAGACTTTGCAATGGTAGGGCCATTAGGACTTGAATCCAAACAGTGTAACTATAAAGCTTGAATGGGTACGTTACACAACTATAACACTCATTTACTTATTTATTTTATATTTCTGTTTACTCCACATTGAAATATATGTTCCATAAGAGCAGGAATTTTTGTTCCATTTGTTCACTACTGTATTCTCGATGTTCACCTGCACATAAGAGGTACTCATTAAATATTCAATGGAAGAATCAATGAATGGATGCATAAATGAGTAGTCTTGGAGTGACTTTCTAAAATGAATCAATAAAAAATAAAATATTTTAGAGCTAAATGTTTGACGAAGTATCAGTTTCTGAAGGCTTTGCCACATTACCTTAATGTTCAAGATCTAGTCTGGTCAAAAGACTTAGATTCAAGCTGTGCGGCAGTTCCTTACTCTCTGAGAGATCTTCAAAAAGTTCTTAAATTTCCTGATTCTAGTTTCTTCCTCTCTATAATTATAATGTATATTTCATGGGACTGTGACAATTAAATGAGATAATTAGATGTGATAGCACTTGTAAATTATAAAATACCATGTACATTATAACTCAATATTTTTAAGATATTTCCTTCTATAATAGCAATTTTGTGGTTGCTTCCCTTTCATGAAACATTCCCAATATGTTGGCACACTTTTTGGACAGAAAGATTTTGTTCTTGGATCCTCATGATGACACGCTGATGACCAATTAACAAAAATTTAACTTATTCAGAAATCCTATCTCTGAGTGAAGTCCCATAACTACATAGCAATTTATCAGACAGTAAATAGAAGTTACTCTTCAGGAATATATATATATATATATATATATATATATATATATACATACACACACACACACACACATATATATATATATATGAACTAAAAAGATAATTTAACTTCATTGCCAATTCGGATGCCTTTTATTTCTTTCTCTTGCCTGTGCAAGGACTTCCAACACTATGTTGAAAAGCAGAGGTGATAGGGGACAGCCCTGTCGTGTTCCTGAATGTAGAGCAAAGGGCTTCAGTTTTTCACCATTAATTATGAGATTAGCTGAGGGTTTGTCATATATGGCCTTTATTACGTTAAGGTATTTTCCTTCCATACCTATTTTATTAAGTGTTTTAATCATAAATGGACGTTGCATCTTGTCAAATGTTTTTTCTGCATCAATTGATATAATCATATGATTTTTGTCCTTTATTTTGTTTATGTGATGTATCACATTGATGGATTTGCGGATGTTGAACCATTCTTGTGCCCCGGGGAAGAACCCCACTTGGTCGTGATGAATAATCTTTTTAATGCATTGTTGTATTTGATTTGCTAGAATTTTGTTTAGGATTTTTGCATCTTATTCATCAGAATTATTGGTCTGTAGTTTTATTTTTTTGTGTTGTCCTTACCAGGTTTTGGTATCACAGTAATGTTGGCCTCACAAAATGAGTTGAGGAGTACTGTCTCTTCTTCAATTTTTTGGAAGAGTTTCAGCAGGATCACTCTTTGCAGATGACATATATAGAAAACCCTAAAGACTCCACCAAAAAGCTATTAGAAACAATCAACGAATACAGTAAAGTTGCCGCTACAAAATCAACGTGCAAAAGTCCATTGCATTCCTATACACTAACAATGAAATATCAGAAAAAGAAATACAAAAAACAATTCCTTTTACAATTGCAGCAAAAAGAATAAAACACCTAGGAATAAACTTAACCAAGGATGTGAAGGACCTATATGCTGAAAATTATGACATTTTTGAAAGAAATTGAAGAAGACACAAAGAAATGAAAAGACATTCCATACTCATGGGTTGGAAGAATCAACATAGTTAAAATGGCGATATTACCCAAATCAATATACAGATTTAATGCAATTCGCATCAAAATCCCAATGGAATTTATTAAAGAAATAGAACAAAAAATCATCAGATTTGTTAGGAACCACAAAAGACCCCGAATAGCCAAAGCATTCTTAAGAAAAAAGAACAATGCTGGAGGTATCACACTCCCTGACTTTAGCTTGTAGTACAGGGCTACAATAGTCAAAACATCATGGTATTGGCAGAAAAACAGACACATAGACCAATGGAATAGAATTGAGAACCAAAATAAAACCACATAAATATGGACAGATAATTTTTGACAAAGAAGCAAAAAACATACAATGGAGAAAAGACAGCCTCTTCAATAAATGGTGCTGGCAGAATTGGATAGCTACGTGCAAAAGAATGAAACTGGACTGCTATCTATCACCATGTACCGAAATTAATTCAAAATGGATCAAAGACTTAAGCATAAGACCTGAAACAATAAACTGCATAGAAGAAAACATAGGTACTAAACGTATGGACCTTGGGTTCAAAGAGCATTTTATGAATTTGACTCCAAAGGCAAGGGAAGTAAAAGCTAAAATAAATGAATGGGACTATATCAAACTTAAAAGCTTCTACACAGCAAAAGAAACCATCGACAAAATAAAGAGGCAACCAACTGAATGGGAGAAGATTTTTGCAAACAGTGCCTCCGATAAAGGGCTAATATCGAAAGTATACAAGGAACTCATGCAACTCCACAACAAAAAAACAAACAACCCAATTGAAAAATGAGCAGAGGACCTGAAGAGACATTTTTCCAAAGAAGACATACAAATGGCAAACAGACATATGAAAAAATGCCCAACATCACTAATCATCAGAGAAATGCAAATAAAAACCACAATGAGGTATCACCTCACCCCAGTCAGAATGGCTATCAACAAGACAAATAGTAACAAGTGTTGGAGAGGCTGTAGAGAAAAAGGAACCCTGTTGGTGGGAATGCAGACTGGTGCAGCCATTATGGAAGGCAGTGTGGAGGTTCCTCAAAAAATTACAGATAGAATTACCATATGACCAGCAATCCCTCTCCTGGGAATCTACCCAAAAAATCTGAAAACATTTATACATAAAGACACGTGTGCTCCAATGTTCATTGCAGCTTGTTTACGGTGGCCAACACATGGAAACAACCAATATGTCCTTCGATAGATGAATGGGTAAAGACGTTGTGGTATAAATACACAATGGAATACTATTTGGCGGTAAGAAAAGATGAAATAGGACCATTTGTGACAACATGGATGGATCTTGAGAGTATAATGCCAAGTGAAATAAGTCAGACAGAAAAAGCAGAGAACCATATGATTTCACTGATATGTGGTATATAAACCAAAAACAACAAAAGAACAAGACAAACAAATGAAGAAACAAAAACTCATACACATAGACAATAATTTAATGGTTACCAGAGGGTAAAGGGGTAAGGGGTGGGAGATGAGGGTAAGGGGAATCAAATATATGGTGATGGAAGGAGAACTGACTCTGGGTGGTGAACACACAATGGGATTTATAGATGATGTAATACAGAATTGTGCACCTGAAATCTATGTAATTTTACTAACAATTGTCATCCCAATAAACTTAAAAAAAGAGAGATGAATAAATCAGAATTCAAAAATTTAATAAGAGAAAAAGCCTAGTAGTAACAGGATCAGAAAGAGATGATGGGCATAAATTGTTATTACATAAAGACACGATACTTTTTCAAAGAGTTAGAACATCCACCATCTTGTCCTTTAGTTTTACATTTTAGGTCTTTCAAATGTGTGAAATAAATTCTAAAAATTAATGTCATAAAGAGCACAGCTTGAACAAGACCAATGTTTAATTCTCTTTCTTCTGAAGAAAAGTAGATAATTCTTGGTTTTGGTATAGTGGCTCCATGGGTTATCAGAGATAGAACCTCCCGCTGTCTTTATGCTCTATCATTTTTAGCCCAGGAAGTTTCTTCTCAATACAGGATAATAGTCTTAGATGAGATTGAATTCCAGAAATCCTGTCTGAATTCTGAGCACTAACGGATTGGGGAGAATAAAAATAAAATAAGATATACGCCAACTGTGTGGTACTACTCTCAGTAAGCTTTCATTAGTGTATCACCCAATAATTTCTATTCATATTTTACTGTCTACCTTGAATTACAAAAGAAGCTGGAAAATTGTCCGTTGAGCACATTGCTTCTTAGAATAAGTCAGAATTCTATTACTAAGAAAGAGTAGAATTTTTATTCTAAAGGCAACAAGAAGGCTCTGTCTTGGGGGTCTAATTTTTATTTACTAGAAGGTTGAAATATTGCAAGATTTGAAAGAGTGACATGAGAAACTTCGATCAAGTAGCATTAAAGGAAAGAATATAGTTGTGAGTTATCACCCCAAGCAGCCAACTCAGGTACTATACTTCATTGGTTTAGACTTCTCTGCATTACTGTGATTTATTATTCTTCACCATTTTAGCATCTTTAATGCGATTGACAGGAAAACTCCATTAATTTTGATTTAATTAACCTTATCTGATAATTAATAAAAATGTTTTCCTCTCCACTTATAATTTAATTACAGAGTTAAATAATAAAGTTCACTCTAATTTTCATTATTTCATACCATTCAATTCAGTTTACTTATACATCTCTAATAGTACATATTTGAAACTAAGTTATAACTTTCAATATTTCTCAAATTTAAATCAATAATTTAAATGTTTTGTTTTCTTATTACATTATTCACTAATAATGTACATTATTACATTATTCACTAATTCAATATTTCTCAAATTTAAATCAATATTTTAAATGTTTTGTTTTCTTATTACATTATTCCCTAATAATGTACATTATTACATTATTCACTAATAATGTACATTATTACATTATTCACTAATTAGGAATCTTTGGTTCAGCAATATATTTATATAGTAATAACAATAATATTAATGACAATAGTAACAGCTATCATTTTTCACTTGCTTACTATGTACCAGACATTTTATCATTCCTCTTTACAAAAGCCTTAAGGGAGTACTGTCATTATCCTAATTATAGAAATGAGGAAACTGAAGTTTAGAGGGATTAAATAATCTGCCCAAGTCCACACATCTAGATAGAACTGGGGCCAAGTTATGAATATATGAAGGCCTCTACTTTTACACACCATAGGATCTGAAGTCCTGATGGCATTGAAGGCCTAACCCTACTCTAGAATCACTACCTCCTGGTTTCTTGCACCAAGGAAAAATAAATCACTATTGTCTAGACCATATTGTCATGATATCGTTATTTGTAGTATGCTAAAATATATACAAATATCTGTGGATCAAATATATTTTTAATAGTACACAGGGCAAAAAGTATAATTATAGAATAATATCAGGCAAAACAGTTTTTGTTGTAAATTTCATAAGAACTGAAGATATATTAGATCAGATGGCTAAATCACATTTCCAAGCCAAAAATGAGAATATGCTTGAACATATTTAAACAAAGTATGTTTGTAATTTTAAATGTGTTTATATTAAATATTTTGTAATGTATTAGGTGTTTCATGCTTACAGCATCCATATATTTTTAATTAGGTCTTAATGGTATTAATCAAGTAGTCATATTTTAATTAATTTCAATTTTCTTCAATTAATGTCAAATTTCATCAGTTTTCTTACATCTTTGCTACCTTTATTCTTGCGTTATTCTAATTTGTCAATCAGTGTCACAACATAAACATCTTTTGAGCCTTTTTTTAAAACAACTTCTGGTATGTTATGTTTTACTTCTGGTATGTTTATGGTATGGTGCTGGATGGGAAAATGTCTTAGATCACAATTATTTTTCATTCAAGGCTATGAAAACAGTGTTTCATCTTTTTCATTCACTGTTTTAAAAAGTTCTATATTTTATTTTCCTTTAAGTAAATTTTTTTTGATTCAGAATTTTTTAGAAGTCTTTATTTTTGATTGTGTCTGTGTGTATTCTTTTCTTTTAGTTACCTTGTAACACAGTCAACTCTGTCTGGAATCTACATGGTCTTTGTAAGATTTAGAATATGGTTAATTGTAGTCTTTGTCTATTAATATTACTTTAATTATAATTCCTATTTCATATGCTCACTTTACTTATACTATAATAGCTAATATTTATGATGGTATTATCATGATTTGTTCTCCATTGTCTACTATCTCAAATATATTTTTCCACTATTTTTTTCTCTATTTTCTACGTATTCTGGAAATGTTTCCCAAGTTTATTTGTGTACTGTTAGTGTGCTATTTACTGCCTCAAATTTTAATTTCTGTCTTGTTGGTATTATTCTTTCTCATAATCTAATCCTGTTTTCTTTTAATTTTGCCCTATTTTGGTTTAAGAATAGAAAGTCACGTGTTAAACATACAGATTCTAAAAGCATTTGCACTTACCAGTTGTATCCTGGGGCAAATTACTGAACTTCTCTGTATATCAATTCCTCATCTGTAAAACAAAAGAGTCATAGCAATTTCCTCAAGAGTCATGGAGACAAATGAGTTAATATACATAAAGTTATTAAAAGAATGTTTGGCACATAATATTACTATATAATTGTGTTATTACTAATAGATACAATGTACTCCTCTATCTGAATAAGAATATTAAAGTGTTCACATTTAATATTTCGTTAAATTTCCTGAAATAATTATTCCAGAGAAAGGCTTTTTTAATATGGCATTTAGAAATTATTCTTTATCATTTTAGTTGGAGAATGTTTTTGTTATGCCGCATAAGCCAAGAAATTCACCTTGTATAAAGACAGCTCTAACTAACCTGGATTTAGAATGTATAAAAAGTCCTTTTATAAAATCAAACATTGCATTAAGAATATAGGGAGACTTTTCATACAAAGAGTAGATCTCATAGTCCTAACTAGTCCTGACGATATCCATCCTTCTTTTTAATTTGCTCAATGAAACCTCCTGCGTTCACATGCCTAGTAGTACATGTCAAGGGTTGTTCTAAGCACTGATGCCTCCCTTTCTTGGAACTTAAATATTTAAGTTTGGAGAGACAGATGCTGCTGCTGCTGATGATGATACAGTTGTTCCTCTGTATCTGCAGGGGGGTTGGTTTCAGACAGCCCACGGGTACCAAAATTCATGGAAGCCTAAGTCCCTTATATAAAAAGGTGTATTATTTGCATATAACCTATATTTGCATATAAACTATAACAGAGTATGCCTCCACATCACTTTATTTGTGTAGAGAAGAGTGCTCAATGGGTGGCAAATTCAAGTTTCGCTTTTTGGAACTTTCTGGATTATTTTTCTCTGAATATTTTCAGTCTGTAGTTGGTGGAATCCATAGATTCAAATCCCACAGATACAGAGGGTCGATTGGCCTCCCCCCGCTTCAAGACTTTGTTTCTCAGTCTAGTTGTGTAGGACACAGCTCCCTGGCCTATGTTGGTATTATGAGCCTTGCGCTCCCCTGAGGGCTGAGGCAGTCGGTCTCCGGTCATTGGTTGGCCGCTCACAGCAGTTTATGAGCAGCTCTCACCGGCTGCCAGCCACTCCTGGCAGCACAAGGCAGCCCACTGCAACACACAGCAGCTCACGCCAACCTCCAGCTGCTCATGGCAGCCTAGCTCCAGGGAGAGCTGTTGTTCACAATCTTAGCTGTAGAGGGCGCAGCTGACCCATGTGGGAATCCTGCCGGAGATCTCAGCGTTGGAGCACCATGCTCCAACCACCTGAGTCACCGGTCAGGCCCAAAGTAATTAATTTTCATCAGTGATAAGTGCTACAAAAACGTCCTGAAGAAGCATCAGTTGAGGCAAGAACTGAATACCGAGAAGTAGTCAAATCGTGCAAACATCTCTAGAGGGGCTTTTCAGTCTCTAGTGTGAAAATGAGTCTGTTGGGCTCAAAAAGGCAAAAAAAAAAAAAAAAAAAAAAAAAAAAAAAAAGGCCAGTATGGCTATTAAAATGATCAAGGGAGAGAGACTTGACATGAGGTCAAGCAAGATGGAGAAAAGAGGAGATCATGTAGCAAATTGCAGATAAAGACAAAAATGTATTTTATTTTAAAAGCCTAGGGGATTTTGATGCAGGATAGAATCATTATGTTTCTTATATAGAAATGTGATTATAATTGCAAGTATGGAAGCATGGAAAACCATTAAGAAGAATATTACTGCAGTTGAAATGAGAGATGGTAATACAGATGGATGGTAAAAGCAAAAATGTTGGAGAATAAGTTATGAGCTTATAGGAACTCAAATAGCACTGACCTGACAGGTGAAGAGAAAAAGGGAGGCAAGGCTGATTCATATACAAACAAACACACATGTACACACAGGTACATACATACGCGTATAATAGCTATAGAGTATTTAAATAGGTATACATATGTATACGTATGTACAAACATTCATATTTCTCATTAAAATATATTCATGCTCCTTTTTTCAAAATTCTGAAAAGTCCTTAATTCTATAAGAAAACCCTAATACGGGAGGTATAATAGTAGTCCAAGTAAGAGATGACTAAGACCTGAAATAGGGTCAGAAATGGAGGCATTGAGAGTAAAATACAAATGCTAGAGGAACTAAGAAAAAATCATCAGGAAGCAGTGATTGATTATATTGGGGATTGGTGAGGGTTGGTCAGGAGAAGAAAAAACAAAGCTTAGTCCAAGATTTAGAGGTTGTACGCTTTGAAGAATAGTGCTGTCATTAAGAGAAATAGGCAAGCCAAGAGTGGATGTCACTTTGGGAGAGAAGGTCATGAGTCTTGTTTTAGACATATTGAATTTGAAATAAAGTAAAGTGGAAATGCCTCATGTTTTTTGGGGATATGTTACCATCTCTCAGGAGAGAATGAGATTGTAGATGTAGATTGGAGAGTATCTGTATAGAGGTTATGGCAGAAGCTATGCAAATGAATACGGTCCTGATAGGAGAGAATAGAGAGAATCAGAGAACAAAGACAACATTTCTAAAAGTACTCTGCCTCCTCCCTTTCCTTTCCTTTTTATATGGTCATAAATACTTAAGAGCAAACAGGAATAAATCCGGCACGGATTAGTCATTTTTAAATTCTTTTTTCTAATGTCTGCTTAAAGCATAACTACCACCAAATTCATGTTCTTTATAGGTAAGACAAGATATGTGAATGGATTTCTTTGTAATTTCAATATGGGAATATCATGCAGGGTGTCATGCAGGGTCTCAGCTCCCGCTCCCCACATAAGAACACAAGATATGGTAAGGCCAAAAAGGAACACCCATGGAGCCATAGGTAGGGGAATCATACCACTATATTCTCGCTGGCAGCTGGGTTGGAGACACAGGAAGCAGGAGCCACACTGTCCGCAACCCACCATCCTAACTGCAATCCGCGCTTGCCAGCCACCATCTTCTTGCTAGCCCCCATTTTCTGCTAGCATAGCCACAGCAGTTACATTAGTGGCCAATGACTCACTGGTTACAGCTGACGGCCAACTAGCCACAGCTGATGGCCATCCAATCACAATTGATGGCCATTTACTACCTGAGCCAGCACCTTTCCACATGAGGGCGAGAGCCTGGAAACTGCACTCCTGGCTCTGTCCCCACAGGAAAGTTGTATTTTACATTTTACTTTTAATTAAGGCATTTATATCCAGCACATCCTTTAAAGTCTACTTCTCTGTGATAGCAACTTGTAAAGGGGGAATTAAAATGGTGTACAAAATTGATATGAACTATTATTTTTCTCAAATTCAAAAGAAGTGGACCTTTACAGACTTCTGTCAGAAAGAATTAAAATACACTCTTTTTTTTTTTTACTGGAGAAAATTTCATTGTTTTATATTAGCTTACCTTCTTTAACTGCTTTGGGAAAATGTTAGCCATCCCTCTTCCATTTTACAGTTTTTAGTAATTCTGTGTCTTGATCCCTCAAAAATGATGGTGCTGGAAAGAATCAATAGAGATAATCTGTTCTTTACGTTATCTTCTAAATTGAAATTGCTAATATAATAAGTATTTATTGTGTGGATCTCAAATAATAAAGTACATCAGACTCACTCAGGGTGCTCTTTAGAAATAGAGATTCTGGGGCTCTGCCCCCAGAGATCCTGAGTCAGAAGGCTAACATAAAGCAGGAATCTGCACTTAAGTGCTCTACTTGCTGCCGATACATCTAGTGAACTGATGTATTGAATCTTCGCAGGTTGCCTAACTTTGTATATTATAACTAGAATACCTAACTAGGTGATTTTGTTTAATCATAAGTCATGCAAAAATTTTCTGCTTAAGTCGGGGCAGGAGAGACTTTGGCTGGATTAAAGGCCTCTAGCTGAGTACTTTTTATGGATGGACTTAAAGTGGACATCATCATCCTGATATGCTCTTTGTTTATGGCAGATACTAAATTACCTTCACCTTCACAGACAACTCAATCTTTACATGACCTTTTTTTTTCCAATCGTTAATTAAATTTCTCAAGATTTTCACTTTCATGACTATCACAACAGTTGCATGATTTTGTTCTGATATTACTTTTAACCCAAACAATACTGCTTTTCACAAGTGATTATATGTCTGTCACTATATTTTACAGTTACAAACATGGTAGAAAACCTGGATAATTATTAGTCCCAAATGAATATCATTGTATATAATTCCTGTATGTTTTCTTAAATCAAGATTTGTTTGTGTGTGTGTGTGTATTTTCTTAAATCAAGATTTGTGTGTATGCACACACACATATAAAGTCATGTTCTGCTTAATGATAGGAATACATTCTGAGAAAAGTGTTGTTAGGTGATTTTTGTCTTTGTATGAACATCATAGAATGTGATTACACAAACCTAGGTGTTATACCCTACTACACACCTAGGTTATATGGTATAGCCTATTGGTCCTAGGCTACAAACCTGTACAGTGTGTTACTATATAAAACAACACAAGATTAAATCAAGCACAAGAGAAAATGATGCAATTAAGAGACTTGGTAAACATAAGATGTATGAGTCTACTGCCTACCTACGTAACACAGCATATTGCTTTACAGCAAATTTTTTTTATAAGTAGAAAAAGTACACTCTAAAATAATGATAAATGTATAGTATAGTAAATACATAAACCAGGAACATTGTCGTTTATTATCATCATCAAGTATTACGTGCTGCACATAACTATATGTGATATAATTTTATACTACTGGTAGTATAGTAGGTTTGCTTATACCAGCATCACAACAAACATATGAGTAATATGGTGCACTACGCATTATGATGACTATGGTGTTACTAGGAAATAGGACTATTTCAGCTCCATTATAAACTTATGGTACCACCATCATATATGCGGTCTGTCATTGAAATGTTGTTACAAAACATATATAAATATGTACATATGTATGTCCATATTTATAGATATAGATATACTCATAGATTTAGATAGATATAGATAGATATAGATATTGATATAGATGATGTATATATATGTGTGTGTGTATATATATATATACATATATATATATATATATGAGGTGTAATCAGAACTGCTTCAGAAAGTGGCAAGAACAATGGGATAAGTGTGTTCAAAGCGAAAACTTTTGAGGGGAATTAATGGCAATATGTGTTTTACTGTAATACATTTTTTTTATTTAAACATTCACCGTATCTTTTGACCACATCTTGTATACATGCATATCTCACAGCTATTGCAGATTTGGTTCCAGACTATCTCAATAAAGCTAGTATGACAATAATGCGAGTCATAATATTTTTGTTGGTGGAGGGTCTTGCCTTCAATTTGTAAAAAATGCAACCTCTGTGAAGTGCAATAAAGTAAAGCACAATAAAACAAGATATGCCTGTTTGTGTGTATACTTGTATAACAGATAGATATAGTAATATATGTCAGATAGATATAATGTATGCATATATATGTAAAGTGTTTAAAGTAATAGCAATCTTTTCCAATCAATATTCAAAACTTATCATGTATTACCAGATATTTAGGCTGTGCTGAGATTTGAAGTATTTTCTAGTTTTAAAAGATTCAATAATTATTACAGTGAATAGGATGAAAAAAGGAGAATGTCAGTCTCCTGGAAGACTTTTTCTTAAGGCTTTTGAAAAGTCATTTTAGAAATCTATTCTTTCAAAATCATACCTCTCACAATGAAAAACAAATTGAAATAGTCTCTGGCAGCTCTCTGAAATTGTTAAGCAACTACGTGAGGAGAAGTGTGATTTTGGAGAGTCAGAGAAGCTTGTATTTGACACAACCTAAATTCATTTAGAGACACTTTGAGTGAATCATCTAATTTAACTGACATCTAATAGTTGGGGAAAAAAGATATTGCATTTGAGCTAAATTACTGAAGGGTTTAATTCACACCTCTTCTTTGTGGTATGCATAGTCCACGCCAAACTGAAGTGTGCCTGCAAAATTTCTCCTATGCATGTGTAGAGCACCAAATCAGAAAACAACTGGTCAGTTGTGCTTGACCTTTTTCAGAGCAACTGAAATGCATCCTGAAGAAGCTCGACACAATTGGAGGTGCACCTATACTGTTAAGGACAATGCACTTGGACCTGAACTTAATTCAGAGATTTTAAATATTTATACAGAAATCTCAATCGTTAATCCTTGCTTACTTTGCTTCCCAAACTTTGCACTGTATTTTGCAAGAACAATATGCTTCGAAGAAATGCCTAGACATATGGCTGGGGATAAAAATGGAGCTACCTGTGAATGATATGTTATTTAATTTATTATCCAATGTGGTCATAAAATGTAGAGCCAAGTGAAACAGGAAGGTTGTTTTGTTTTAAGAAACTTTTGAGTCATATCTGTAGATTCTCAGAGCACTTCACTTTTAGTTATTATCTTCTCCGTAAGACTACAGTGAAAATCTAAACTTTATCCATAAAGCTTAATTAGAATGTTTAATTTAATATATAATTATAGGACACCTAACATAATCAGTGATGGAAAACTGTAGAAATATACTCTGTGAGGATAACATATTATTTTGTTCACAGTTCATGAAGCTATAAAATGTAAAGCGGTAAATAATTAATATGATGACTTTATATTCGTCTTTAAGTATAATATTAAAAAAATGTAAGATTGCTTTAAACATCTTTGCCTGATTATTTAATCCCAGTAAAATACATGTATTTATACATTATCTTGGAGCCAGTTAAAAATGGGTGAACTACGCTTCAAACATAAAATCATTGAAATAATTTTATAGGGTAAAGATAAAAATTCTCACAATGAAAAACAAGGATTTTTCCCCTGATGATGTATTCTAAGTCTACTTTCTTGATGGAAGTCTTGGTGTTTGTGTGCAGATCTCTTCCTAATCTCTGTCATAAACCTACCATAAATCTCTGGACCCAAAAAACGGGCTCTTGTTCATAGGGTACTGCCTGGCAGCTATGCACTCTAATTAGTCAAGGTCACTTAAATACATTTTGCATGAAGCACCTAAAGCTCAATGTGCCATTTTGTGTATTTATCAAATTACTAATCAATATGCTACACTGCAGTTACCATCATCCTTCAGCGACCAGAGAATGCTACATGAATTCAAATTGTCCAGGCTGTCATCTGCATAAACAAAATTAGTGCATGTCATTATTTTTCATGATAGAGAGCAATGGAATGTGTTCTAAATAGATATGAATCACCATCAGTATTTTACATAAGCTTAAAATGCTTTATTTTAAACTTTAACAAACCTAGTATTAAACTGGCTTCGATTTCACTTTCTATCTCCAACATACTATTACCTCCACTCTATTGGTAAAGTAATTTATTCCATCCTCTGTGGAGAGCCAGGATCTTATTTGCCAGCATATTTATCTTTCCTGCCACTGCACTGTCATTCATCTGCAATCTCCACAGAGGACCAGACCTGTACAGAATTGCAATTAGGATTGATTCAACTAAATCCAGGCCACAGAACTGAAGCTGACAGGGTGACCTCAAGAGAATTTAAGATGTTGGGTTAGAAAACACACACACACACACACACACACACACACACAATTTAGATCCACAATTCATTAGTTTCTCCATACACTTATTCTACATCAGACAAGAATACACATTTTAAAAACATTTTTGGTACCACAATGAAGAAATAAACTGCTTCTAAGCAACTCCGAAAACTTAAAAAAAAGAAATTCCACGGAAATATCTATGTAGAGGTTTAAGCGGCAGTTTGTAAAGTACAGAAACCTAATTTCCACTGAGGTTGTGTATCTTAAGCTTTCTCTTCAATCTCTGCAGAAGTGAAACAGAATGCAAAGCAGTACAGATACAGTTGCTCTGTTCTCACACCCTTGTTCTGACAGATTTTGGGCAGTTCCATCATAATCACCAACAAAGCATCACCTGGGTGTCATTTAAATGGTCTAATAGAACTTCCTCAATAATTCTTGGTTCAATAGGACAGTTTTGTGGTTTCAAAAGGCAGTAGTAGCTGCAAGCACAGGCAATAACCTGAGTTTCTGTGACCTATCATCTATAACATGTCATATCCATCCTGAGGTTCTGCACTTTACATTAGGAGTCATCTATTATAGATGACCTGTCCTCATCCTTGTTACACAGGAGAGGGGAGGAAAGTTTGCCATCAGGGAATGAGTCAGACTTACTCTGTAAAGTAAAAAGGAAATTGGAAACGCATAATAACAGTAGCTGAGTAATCTTCTCTAAGTAGATTTTTCTTTACATTTTTCTCTTGGGAGACAGAATGTTGCTCTCCCAAAGGGATAATGTTGGATGGGTAAGAACAATCTGATTTAATCTAATAAAGGAAATGAGAACATTGCAGAAAGCAAAATTCAATAAAGGAAAATCAAACTGAGCAAAAGAGAGGATTATGTAGTTTGGTTAATAGAATAGGGGATGAAGTGTCAAAACTCCCTCATTCTTTTTTCCTGCTTAATCAAATCACTTCCAGAAAAAGAGTCAAAAAAAATAAAATCTTCCCTTCTCCACAATATAGTGAAAGTCTATCAAAAAAATGTCATAATGGCCATTAAGATTTTAAGTTTTTTTTTTAAGTATACTGTAATGAATTTTGTGAGCAAAAGAATAGTGAATTCCTTTCTCCCCATATGAAGAACACATTTTTTCCCTTGATACTGAAATGGCAACTGAACTTTACATACAATTCTCAGAATCGACCACAGGAATACAAGGAGAAAATAAGTTTTCATTCAGTGTCACTGAGATTCTTTCCATGTGTGTTTACTGGAATATTAGTTTTTAGACCTTTAAGTACAGGGCAAACTCTACAACATATCTCTCATATTCAGAGCAGTATCATACATATAAATACTTTTGGGGGAATAATGAGCTAGATTGTGTATAAACTATTTGCTATTCATGTTATTTGAAAAGCATGATACTGTTTATCATCATACTGATTTTCATATTTTATTATAACCAATCAAAAAAGTGTCTAGTAAAAACCTGAAAATTTTTGTTTATAATAATTTGATCCCTTGATGTCTGAAGGAGCAAAAAGAGAAGTGAAGTATAAAGAATTCACAGAAGCAGTTGCAGAGGTATGATGCCCCTACTTACAAAAGGAAATTATTTCCTGTTTCTGTTTTTAAAAACTAGGACCCTGCTCTTATACAGTACACAGGACCTCCACTAGAAATAAAATTATAGAGTAGCTATGATACTCAGGTAGTTAAAATAATTAGCAAGAGAGAAAGAAAAACTACTTCATGAAGTGTCTGTGGCAGTAGGGGCACCATACAATCTAAGTCTGATTCTCAATTTTGCATCACACAAGCTACATTTTCTCACCATGAGGTGAGTCACATTAACCAAACTCCAAAAACTGATTCGGCCACCCGAATGCTACTTTTTTTTTTTTAACTGAGAATATGGGATATCTATTTCTAGTTACCAAAATGCATCGATTTGTTTTCTATGACACTATTACCTCAAAATTAAGACACCTGAAAAAAAAACAAAATTTGAATTATAAAACAGTTTAGTTATGCATGTGTGAAGTCAGAACAAAGGTAGCCTAACAGTTTTGCCTACTATTTGATCCCATCTGTGGTAAAGCCTAGAGTTTTTAACAGTGGTGTTGATCAGATATAGTGTTGAATGAGTGCTGATAAGGTCTTACTATCCATTTCCAACGTTGCTATTACTTAACAAAATCTCCTATCATTAAAACACTCCCACATAATGGACATGCTTTCATTATAGATTATATTTTTATTAATTACACTTCTATTGTGGCTTTTTTTCACAGACATATTTTAAGTCTCTCATGAGATTAAAGAAGGAACGCTACTCTAATCCAATCACAGATATGAAATATTTTATGGCCTTTTTATGATTAAGAAGCTTTTCACAGGTGGCTAATCTCATTCACTTTATGGTAAGTGTTTTTATTTTCAGCTCCTGATATACTGTTTAAATTGCAGGGTGTTTATCTTAATAAAACCTACAGACTGCTGTGCACTGGCTGACTGCAAATATTATCTGTGTGGACAGGCTAGGTACAAAACTCCATAAAAATGTTCTTACGCATCAGTGATTTTAAAATAGCATCTATTATTTTATTATTGACTATAAAAGAAACTTATATAAGTTTAGATATTTTCAACTGTAGATAACAGAAAAGCCATCTAAAATTGGCTTATATAATAAGAGTATTTATTATTTACTCCAACAAGAAATGCAGAGCAAGTACCATCCCAGGGTTGGTTTATTCACTGGCTCAATGACATCATCAAAAAGCTATGTAGCTATGATTTTTCAGCTCAATGAGCTTCAGCATAAATGTTATTCTGCCTGATGGTGGCCAGATACATAGATAGGTAGACAGACAGATACATGGAATCTTCTGCAACATATCAATACCCAGCCATGAAAAAGGGTTTATGCCTTCTGGCTCATTATTTTATAAAAACAAGAATATCTGTATATCATGTCTCTGTCTAAAGTAATCACTAGCAAGGGCAATGGAACCTCACTAATTGTTTTAGACAAACTAGTGAGTCTCAAACTATATGACGCAGCAAAATCCCCTAGAGGGATTGTGAAAACATAAAGCATGGGTTCCCATCAAAAAAGATTCACACCAGTATGTCCGAAAGTCCACGTATAGAATCAGGAAATATCTTATGCATCAGAAGAATCAAATTTAGTGACTGTTATGGTAACATATGCACAAAAGTTTCAAGCTACATTATATTCAGAAATTTAAAAATAAATTTCACCAAAGATTTGTCCCTTATAGGAAAATTTTACGGCAATATGTTGAACATAAATGTTAATAAAATACATTGTGTTTTGAGCTTTATGCTTAGGCTCAAACTACGTTCTTTTGAAACCTAAAAAGTGAAAAAGCAAACCAAAAAATCAAATATAATTTAAAAGCTGCAAGCATTTTTTTCTAGTTTACAATAAGTGAAGAATCTGTTGCAGACCAATAGATTGTTTGGGAAAAACAATCTCAATGAGCCATCAGAAGAATTTAGAATGCAAGTGAGATAAGGAGAGGGAGTATGGGGACAAACTGGATGGGTTTCCCTGGATTTTCCAGAACAGATAAGAATACTCAGGTACCTCCATTACTCACAATACACCCAGAGTGGCACAGTTTGGAATCTAATTGCCACGCAGTGTTTCTCAAACTTGAATGTGCTTCTGCATCAATTGGGGATCTCATTACAATGCAGAATAGGATTTAGGAAGTCTGGAGCAAAGTGTGAGATTCTGTGTTTCTAACAAGTTCCCAGGTGTTGTCAGACTTTCAGAACCAGAGTTCATTTTGAGTAGACAAGTTTTATAATCGGTTTTAAACACTTGTCTAAGTGTACCTTGCTACAACTGCCTGTGTAAGTATTGCCTAGGGCACTCATAAAATAGCAGTGAGGAGCTACTGAGAATTGCTGCAGGAAGGGAACTGGACAATGGATTAGAGGAGAATAATAGGTATCAGGGAAATCAGTAAAAAAAATATCTCAATAGTCCATAAAAGAACTGATTAAAGTTGGAATTAATTAACCAGGAAGTTGAAGAAGAAGAAACATTTTTTAAGGAGCTATTTATGCTGTAGAATAAAAGAAACTGGTAAATATTATTTATTATATATAAACATAAAAAAGGCAAAAAAAAAAAAAAAAACTCTAACCTGGAATAAATGGGCTGATAAATTGGTATTCACCAAGATAAGGTACAAAGAAGAGAAAAAAATTTAAAGAGATATGAGTTCAATTCTAAATGTGTTGAAGATTTACAGCTTGAAAAGTATATGTACACACACACACACACACACACACACACACACACACGAGAATTGTATGGCTGGGTCTGAAGCAGGTTGAGATCAATATTTTGAAAGTGTCAATCCATTGGTGATAGTTAAAACCATTGGGGTAAGGTAGCCCAAGGATTATAAGGTGAGAAGAAAAGAGATAAGAAAATCATAATCAATATTATCATTTAAGGGACCCACTGAGAAAAATAACCTAACAAAAGAGAATAGAAAACAATGGTCAGAGAAGTGGGGAGTACAGAAATGGAAGAGTGGCAATTATTTTGAAGAGAGTGGTCAAGAGGAACCAAAGGTCAAGTAAAATGGGAACTGACTATCACTCACTGTATTGGGTTATTAGGAAATCACCGCTGACCTTGGCAGAGGAATAAAATAGAAGTGGGGGGAAAAGATAAATTAAGAGGAAAATATTAGTGTACATATGAAAAAATATGATGGGAATTATATATACAAGGGATTATAACATCTACAGAGAAAAGCAGTAGATGGTGGGGACCTAACAGAGGAACTCAAAGGATGTATTTAACCTACTTCAAATTCCCAGGAGCAAGGAATTTTGCTAACAGTTCCACATTATCAGAGCATTTGGATTTACATTTGAAAGTGTGTCAAGGAAGGGGGGGGGGAAACTAGAGCTGTTTAGAACATTTTTGATAAGTCCACTGAGTTAAGATATTTCATGAAAAAAATCTGAAACAAGCAGCAAAAGCAGAGGACACAGCGCCAGGGTTAAAAAGACCTTGTGAGACAGGAACAGCCTTAGGAAAACGGACAGATTTGTTTGGATTTCAGAAGGGAGCGGGAAGGGGGGGAGGGGAAAAGAGGGAGGAGGAGTGGATGAGAGAGAGAAAGAAATACGATTGTGGAAATAAGACCACAGGGCAAAGTGCCTGCCAAATGATTTGATTTAGAGGTCGAGAAGAGTTTTAACTGATGTAAGGGACAGCTGAAGACTTGCAAAAAACGTGGTTTCAGAACCCCACAGAATATCGTGTGTAGTCAGAAAGCGTTCAGAATACTGACGGTGGAATACCATTCTGTAATCAGGGATGGGATAAGGCAGAACACGTTCATACCAATTGTTCAAGAACAAGAACACATCAAGAGGGTACAGGTGGTGCCATACCTACCTGGAAAACCCAGAAGTAAAACTGACAGTGGAAAATCTGGACTTTTAACTTTGGCTCAGTCAATACAGTTAAGCGGAAGGGCAAGATAAGACTAAGAGGAAGGACAGACAGGAAAACGGAGTTTCCACAGATAATGTTTGTCTTCAGAGACTAGAGCAGTGGAAAACTAAAATTGACTGATAATACTCCAGGTTAAAGTGTGGGCCAGCGTCAGAAAATATAATTATATGCCATGACTCTTAGAAGCAGCTTTAGTTAAGAGGAATCGAGAAACAGCTAAGAAAATTAATGAAGTAGAACAGCAGAGAATTTTAAGTTGCCATTAATTGTTTTCAAAAGGAACAAAAGCAATGGAAATAGAAAATTAGGGCACTAAAAACAAAGGAGTTCAAGAAAAGACCACATAATCCACACATACACACAACAAAGTTCTGTAGGTTACAAACCAAAATAGGAGCATGTAAAATAGGTTAAACATAAGGAAGTCTGGGGAAACTGCCTACATAATTAAAGGGGGAACTGAAGAAATAGGAAGAAATGGTGAAATTAAGTCTATTGTTTTCATAAACCACTGCGATAGGATGGAATGCATAGGTAAATTCTTTTTGCTTGTACAGTGTCAGGTTGAAGAACTGTAAATGAGTTACCTAAAAATGGCATTTTTATTTTTAAAAATAAACTGTTCAGAATCAAAGGAGATAATGCAAGTAAAAGTGTTTTGATGAAGTTAAGTGCTCTATGTGGAATGGAAGGTATTATTAACTTTATCTTGTCATTCCAGGACTGGTTTTCAGTCCTTATACCCTTTTTCATATCTAAGCAATGTAAATTCATTCTATGGCTAAGATGTCATTATCTTGTATCGAAGCCTCTAGTAAATTCTAAATATATTTTATCTCAGAATGTACATTCTTTCCACTCATTTGCAATGCTACCAAAAAAATCCATCCATCTTCTAGCTTAACTTGTTTTTGATTAAAAGAAAACTATTTTCCCATGTGCTCTTTCTTAACAACATGCTTATTTTTTGAATACTGGTATCCCTCTTCCAACAAGAACAAAAAAAAAAAAAAAGAAGCTATACACCAAAGGCACTATTTTAGTAGGTTTAAAAATGTAAGTAAATCAATATCCTTCAATCTAGAATTCTGTTATAAATATTCCTATTAAAACACAACTCTATCCCCCAGTTCTTATTAAAAGTGAAGAACTGTGCAAATGATGAAATGAAATAAAGATTACAACAATAAAATTACTTCATAGAAATATAAGAAAATCAGAGGGATATATATATATATATATATATATACTGCATTTCCTCTTTCCTTAAAAATTAACTTAGAAAATTTTCAGGCCACACACATTGGAAAAAATATTAGGGATGAACCACATGAAATTACCAAAACTTGACTATGGTTTGCCCCACAAAGTATCAATTTCTTATTGTTAAGCTTATATTAAATGTCTCTGATTACTTAGCATTTTGAAAATAACCCCATCATATTAGTTACAACTCAAGGTACTTCTGAAACTTTTTTTTATACTTGACTTGCCTGATAATGCATTGAAAGTTTTACAACTGGCTCTCCAGAAATAAATGCTCACTCTTTCTGATTTCAGAAAATTAACAGTATTTTAAGACTTTGTTATACTTTCCAGGCACCGAGTTTGGATTTCTAGAGTCACAAGAACGTCTGCTTGGAGAACAGATTTGACTTTCTTAAATATTTGCTTTGAAATTATGACAATGTCGCTTCCAGATCATGTCTCACACATATTACTTTCATTGGAAATAAATTCATCCAAAAATAAATTACACTTATACATTCCAGGTTATTTTCTAATGTATTTACCATATTATTTCAAAGTATTTAGTCCATCTGGCTAGAGAAGCATGGATTTTTTTTTCTAAATTCCTTTTTCAGTTATAGTTGACATTCAATATCATTTTGTGTCAGTTTCAGGTGTACAGCATTGTGGTTAGACATTTATATAATTTATGAAGTGATTCCCCCAATTAATTTAGTACCCACCTGGTGCCATATACAGTTGTTACAACATTATTGACTGTAATCTCTTATATATATATATATATATATCCCTGTGACTTTTTTGTAACTATCAATATGCATTTCTTAATCCTTTTACCTTTTTCAGCCAACTCCCCAACTCCCCTTCCCTCTGGCATCCATCAGTTTTGTTCTCTGTATCTATTAGTCTGTGAAAACTTAATTTTTAAATGTGATGGAAAAATTCTGTTAAAATTTTAAATAACCTCCTGATATATTTATATAGCATTTATTTCCAATGGATTTGGATTTATTTATATTAAACATTTTTCTTATTGTTGTCTCTCCATATGACAAGTTAGACATATTTAAACTTTATATGAAAGACTCCGCATAAAAAGAAGTTAGCCTCAACAGTATAGAACTGAAACATAAAGCTTTTGCTTTCCTTATCAACAAAGCCAATTTGTTCAATTTTGTGTATAACTTAAAAAGCTGCATAAATATGAAAACAACACTGTCATCCTAAAATTAGGAAATCTCGCAAAGGACTCGACTACTATAAAAAATTTAGAATTTCCCAAATGTTTTGCAGATGAATAAAAAAAAGAGCCCATTCAATGATCATATATTATTTCTCTTGCAAATCTCACATATGGGGCAAATGTAGATGATTTCTTTTCTAGATTAAATGAAAATAAATGTACTATCAATTTTATGGCCCTTTCCACAAACTCTTGTGAAATAGATCTAACAGCCACTTGAAATTATTTCAGAGCCACTAAAAATCTTTTCAAAATGTTCTAATTATTAAAGCCATTACATATCATCATGACCAAGTAGGAATTATTCCAAATATGCAAGGGTGGCATTGGAAAATCAATCAATCCAAGAAACCCTCCATATCAACAGGCTAACAAAGAAAAATATGTTCATTCAATTGACTCAAAGAAAAAAAAAAGCATTTGATAACAGCCAACACTCATTTTCAGCAAGTTAGGAATAGAAGGGAATTACCTTAGTTTGATAAAGAACATCTATACAAACCTATAGCTAACATACTAACAAGGAAAGACAATACATTTTTCCTGAAATAGGGAACAAGGCAAGGATGTGTGTTTTCACTATTCTGAACACTGGAAGTTCAGTGAGTTCAATAAGGCAAGAAAAAGAAACAAGAGGGATACAGATTGGAAAGGAAGAAATACAACTCTTCTATCTGAAGAAGACATGATTGTCTAGTACACAGAGAATCCCAAGGAATTAACCCAACAAAAGAAAGAAAGAAAAAGAAACTCCTAAATCTAGTAAGTGAGCAATGTCGTAGGATTAACACAGAAAAATCAATTGCATTTCTGCAACAATAAAAATGAAGAAACTGAAATTAAAAACAATACTATTGGGGCCAGCCCGATAGCTCAGGCAGTTGGAGCTCCGTATTCCTAACTCCAAAGGCTACCGGTTTGATTCCCACATGGACCAGTGGGCTCTCAGCCACAATGTTGCCGGTTCAACTTCCACAAGGGATGGTGGGCTGCGCCCTCTGCAACTAGATACGGGCAACTGGACCTAGAGCTGAGCTGCGCCCTCCACAACTAAGATTGAAAGGACAACAACTTGACTTGGAAAAAAGTCCTGGAAGTACATACTGTTCCCCAATAAAGTCCTGTTCCCCTTCCCCAATAAAATCTTTTTTAAAAAAAAGCAATACTATTTATGATCACTCCAAAGAAAATTAAATACTGAGGCATATACTTAACAAAATATGTACAGAACTTGTAATTTGAAAATTATAAAATGCTGATGAAAGAAATTTAAAAGACCTAAATAAACAGCAAAATATTTCATATTCATGGATGGGAAGATTCAAGAATAAAAGTATCATTTCACCCCAAATTGATCTACAAGTTTAGTGAAATTTCTGCCACAATTCCAGCAAAGTTCTTTTGTAGACATGGACAAGTTTATTCTCAAATTTATGTGAGAAGGTACAGGTCCTAGACTAAAATAATCTTGATGAGGAAGTAGATGAAGAAGAAATCATTCTACTTGGTATTAAGGCTTACTACATAGGTAAAAAGTCAAAATAGTGTGGTATTTGTGGAAGGCTAGACACATAGATCAATAGGACAGAATAAAAATGAACATAGAAATAGACCCATTGGTTTTTGATAAAGATATGAAAGCAACTTGATAGAGGAAAGATAGCCTTTTCAACAAGTGGTGATGTAAAAATTAGAAATCCATAGGCAAAAATGTGAACTTTCATTTAAACTTCATACTTTATGCAAAAATTAATTCAAACTTATCATAGACCTAAATGTAAAACTATAATTTTTTTAGAAAAAATATAGGAGAAAATTTGGGGGATATTAATCTAGTCATGAAGTTTTTAGGCTTGATCCAAACAGAATAATCATTAAAGACAATAATTGATAAACTGGATGTCATCAAAACTTAAAACTTTTGCTTTGTAAAATCCCATGTGAATATAACGAAAAAATAAGCAAGCTATAGATTGGGAAAAAACATGTGCAAACCACAAATCTAACAAAGGACAAGTATCTAAAATATATTTTTAAACTTTTCAAATTCAACAGTTAGCCAACGTTATCATGATAAACATTTTTACAACCACTCTCTTCCTGGGAACATTCCACAACCAACTCATACCAGAACTATACACCGCCAACTTTGTACTTAAATCCCTACTCCTCACCATCTCCTTTTTATGAATCTGAGCATCATACCCACGCTTCCGATATGATCAACTAATGCACCTTCTATGAAAAAACTTCCTACTAACCCTAGCCCTATGTATGTGACATGTAACAATGCCTGTAATCACAGCTGGTATTCCCCCACAAACATAAGAAATATGTCTGACAAAAGAGTTACTTTGATAGAGTAAACTATAGGGGTTCAAGGCCCCTATTTCTAGAACTACAGAAATTGAACCTGCTCCTAAGATTTCAAAAATCTCCGTGCTACCATATTACACCACATTCTACAGTAAGGTCAGCAAAGTAAGCTATCGGGCCCATACCCCGAAAATGTTAGTTCACACCCTTCCCGTACAAATAAACCCACTCATCTTCACTACAATCTCATTTACCTTTATCCTAAGGACCCTTATCATAATAAGCTCACATTGACTACTTGTCTGAATTGGCTTCGAAATAAATATACTAGCCACCATTCCCCTGATAACAAAATGATCCAACCCTCGATCCACAGAAGCCTCTACCAAATATTTCCTCACACAGGCCAACCGTATCCATACTACTCATGTTAGCCATTATTATCAACCTCCTCCACTCCGGACAATGAACTGTCACAAACATCCTAAGCCCAACAGCCTCAACTATCATAACCCTGACCCTCACCATAAAACTAGGCCTATCACCATTCCACTTCTGAGTCCTCAAAGTAACACGAGGCATCCCTCTATCATCAGACCTCATTCTTCTCACATGACAAAAACTAGCCCCCTTGTCAATTCTCTACCAAATCTCACAATCAACTTAGACATCCTACTCACCATATCCATCCTATCCATTTTAGTCAGAGGCTGAGGAGGACTCAACCAAACCCAACTGCAAAAGATCCTAGCATATTCCTCAATCGCTCACATAGGCTGGATAACGGCTATCATAACCTACAGCCCCACCATAGCACTACTCAATCTAATTCTATATATCCTAATAACAACCACAACTTTCATACTATTCATGACCAACTCATCAACCACCACAAAAATATAACCTGATAAGAAAATTGGTTAAAATATATATATATATATATAAAGAGACAGTTTACTGAAAAAATGGAAAATACACACAAAAGCTGTTCAACAAAAGGAAAATGCAAATAAAAACGATAATGAGATATCACTACATACCTATCATAAAAACAGTAAATCATGAAAACATCAAAAAGTTGTGAAAATGCCAAGGGGGTCAGAGAAATTGACCATTTTTAGATTGATGGTGAGAATGCAAAATGGAAACCATTTCTTATAAAAGTAAAACTATAAAAGTATAAAAGTAACTTCACAATCACCATACAATCCAGCAATTATACTCTAGGGCATTTATCCCTGAGAAATAAAACTGTCAATTAATATGGCATTTTTATTCATAATACAAGTTTTATTTATATAGTATTACAAGCATATTTCACTTTCTTGTGTTTCACTTTGTGCTTTACAGGTATTGCATTTTTTACAAATTGAAAATTTGTGGCAAACAAATCTATCAGCACCATTTTCCAATAGCATTTGTTTGCGTCATGTCTCTAGAGCACATTTTGGTAATCATCACAATATTTCAAACTTTTTTATAGTTATTATATTTGTTATGGTGATTTGTGATCAGTCAGCAGCCATCATCAACGTTGAGGCAAGACCCTCCACCAGAAAAAAGATTGTGACTCACTGAAGGCTCAGATAAAGGTTACCATTTTTCAGTAATAGAGTATTCTTTAATGAAGGTATATACATTGTCCTTTTAGACATAACGTTATTCCACACTTAATAGACTACAGCATAGCATAAACATTTTACATGCACTGAGAAACGAAAAAATTTGTGTGACTCACTGTATGGCAATATTCACTTTATTATGGTGGTCTGAAAAGAATCCACAATATCTTCAAAGTATGCCAGTATTTATAAAGCCAAAACCTGAACAGCCATGAACTGGCAATGGCCAAATACTGGAAATAACAGATATCTTTCAAAATGTAATTTGGAAATAACATGCGAATGATTAAACAAACTATGCATACCATGGAATATTACTCAGCAATAAAAAGAATTACTGACACATGCATCAACTCTGTAGAATCTCCAGAGAATTATGAGTATGCTGAGTTAAAAGAGCAAATCCTAAAAGGTCACGTGCTGTGTGATTCCATTAATATAAAATTTGAAATGACAAAAATTCAAAAATGGAGAACAGAGTAGTGGTTACCAGGAATTAGACAACATGGTGGGTAGGGTTACAGGAAAGCGAGGTGGAGGTAATTATAAAAGAGTAAAAGCTACATGAGGGATCCTTGTAGTTGTAAGACTTCAATATCTTGACTGTGGTGGTAGATGAACAAATCTACGCATATGACAAAATTATGTAGAACTAAATGTACACATTCATTTAACAATGAGTAGAAGTAAAACTGGAAAATCTGTTTTACTGATTTACTGATTTACTGATTTACTGATCTGTTTTACTGATCTCAGTGAGATCAGTAGATTGTATCAATGTCTATATCCTGATGTGGTGTCGTGCTCTAGTTTTACAAAATTTTACCATTGGGAGACACTGAGTGAAGAGTACAATGGGATATCTCTGTATTGTTTCTCACAAATGCATTTAAATCTGCAATTATCTCAATAAAATTTTCAACTAAAGAGAACTATTTAAAAAAATTTCCATTTGAGAGATAAAAGCTAAATATATTTTCAATGATAATGCCATTTTCCCCCACTTTTGTTTAAAAAACATTCTCTTTTAGTGTCTTAATTTGCAAAATAATTTAGCATTGAGTAATTTTAATTTGGAGTAAATCATTTATATACAGGTCCATATGCATCCACTGTAGTAGGAAAGGTGTTAATATGACGTGAAACACGGACAGCAAGTTATAATATCACTAATTCCAATCAGCTATCACTTCACCTATACATTTTCATTAGGCTTTAGCTTATTGAGTATTTCATAGGCATTTATAAACATTTCACCTGGAGAAAAACTTTCCTAAAAGATGTAGTGATGTCACACTGTTAGCCGGTACATCACTCACGACATTCATGACAAGGGATTGTGCTGAGCATTGTAGGAAGTATGTAAATGAGCCAGAGCTCTTGCTGAAGGCTGTGCAATCAATCCCACTTTAAAATGAAGGGGTATCTTCATGATAGTTTTGTTTGTGCATTTGGTACTCAACTGAATCTATTAGGATAAATAAAACTTGGAAGTAGACCCTTTCTTTTTTCTTAAAAAAAGTAAACATCTTAGGGATAAGATAGCTTTCAGAACTGAATTTAATTTATTTAATCTATAAGCATCATACTTATTTATAACTCACAGGGAGAAAAAAAGGTGAAGACTTCTCATTTAACTTTAGTTAATGTTAAATTATGTATAGGCAATACATCACCATAGGTTATGCAGGTGTAACTCAGATTACTCGTCTCCAAAATCATATCCTTTTTCTCCTCCTGTAAATTCTAAGACCTTCATAACTAATATGACTGGAAGGGGAATACTGGGTAATGTGCAGCTTTTAATTATCTATGCCAATGCTTCCCTCCTACCATTTCCCTAGCGATAAGTAGACAAGTGAAAAAATCTAAATTCATGTTGAATGATATAGTCTACATCTGGGGAGGTGGGTGAGCCAATTAACTTATCAAAAGGAAAGTCATAGCCACAGTTAGAGCAATCTTAGCCAAGCTTCCTACAACTCCAAAACAACTATAGGCAAAGATTTGTTTGGGTGTCAAACACTTCAAGAAGAGAAAAATGAGTATTAATGACTTCAAACTAGTTGGAGGAACTTAGCGGATAATTTGAAACAGAAAATATTTTTAATTAACTAACACCGAAGAAGTAAAATAATAATAATAATAATAATAATAATAATAATAATAATAATAACAATAATAATAAAAGCCATATTGTTGAGAGCCTTAACATTTCATTGGAAATTTTTATTTTTTCTTCACTTTGGCTAACTGGATCATTTACACATGAAATACATGCTAAATTATTTACAGATAATTACATGGCTGTGCTGTTGCTAAAATATTAAGACACAGATGCCCCACAGGAAACATGGCAGACACAGGCACATAAGAAATGAATAGTCAAGGGGTAATGAAGGGGAGTTATAAAAAAAAAAAAAGCCTATAGAACTAGAGGTAGTATTATCAAAATTAATTTATTTTTCAAAATGTTACAGGCATGTAAAACAATTTCATCCCCTCCTTTCTCTTTAAAAATAATGACTAAAGTATCAGCCTATTAAATTTGCTTAATCTGAAAACTTGTATCAGAAATTCAACAACAAATAGATTTTAATTAGATTTATTAGTATATTCTACTTCCAATGAACATGCTGTCCACCACAAAGAAGGGTACTATTTTCTATAATTTAACTACATGGAGCCAGCTCTTCATTTAATTATGTCATTATTAATATCTAAACACAGTGCAGCAGGTTACATTGAAACTGAATGTTTGCATCTCAACTAATCATGAGTGGTAGTTTTAGATACTGTACTTTTTAGGCACTGTGGGCACTAATTACCTTTTTGCGTCATTGATCTTTAGTTAACAGTTCACTTGATACCATTTTTGAACAAAAGAAATTATCTGTTAGGTCACAGATATAACCTAAGAAACAGCAAACTCTCAAACTTCAAGTTATCATGGGGCAAAATAAAATTAAATTACGTGTCTGCAATCCATTCTTCCTGCCCTCCACTGCCAACTCCTAAAAATAATTGCTTTTTGTCTCTTGACTTCAATGCATTCGTCCATCATTCAAAGGAGGTCTTGGTCAGCCAGCCTAGTTACAGGGCTTGTGTGATTTAGAATCAATAGAATGGATAGAGGTACACAACCTTCTAAGCTGGGATGTATGATTTTTCCTAGATATGAGTGAAAATATATCCCAATACTAAAAAATAATTTTAAACTATAAATAACAGAATCAAAGTGGAGAGAAAGTGGGAAAAAAAGAGCCTTAAACCTGTTTGTAGGAGAGATTTTTGAGGTGTAATTTTTTTTTTAAATGTCATTAGTTATTGATTTGGGAGTAGAGCTTGGCAAGAGAGACTTCAGTGAATCTTCAAGATAAGAAAGATACAGAGGAGTGGGTGAGGAGAGATCATTTTAAGAAATGATAATATGGATTATAAATAGACTTAAGTTTGATAAAAGTTTTTCAGAGATGTTAATAAATCCTAGAATGGTTTTTAACTGCTTTAGGGCCCAATACTTAGGTTCCCAGGTCATGATCTTGTCTCTACCACTTCTATTCTGCCTAGAAATAGAAACTTGAATGCTCTTTAGTATGAGAAAGTTCTTTTTCATTCTTGATTTGCTTTGAAATTGTGCAAGAATTCATCTTCTTTCTCCCCTGGCTCCCGGACCCATCACTGGGATATCACAAATCTTGGTTTCTTATACCATTCTCCAACAAAAGGAATAATGGCCCTTGGAGAAAACTCTGATTTAGTACTTGAGCAGGAAATATAGAAAACTTCCCTAGGGTGTAGTGTAGTGGCAGAAAGAAAAAAAAATGCTAAAAACAAACAAACAAACAAACAAAGTAACATAAGTATGGCGGTATGTCAGAGAAATAGGAGCCAACTAAAAACACTCCTAATGATCAAAGGGGGAATAATTTGAGCAACAACATAAAGTAGTATTATACTATTATTTAAAGTTTAAAATAAATGGAGAGGTTATACTGATGTCAATAAATGACCTCATAAATGTATAAAAAGGGAGAAAGAAATGATTCTTGCACACAGAAAAATTATAACTAATTTGTGTAGGTACTCCACCCTTAGAGAGGTGGAGTGTGACTTCCCACTTCTTAAATGAGAACTGCACATAATGACATCCTTCCAAAGAGTACAGTGCAGAAAGGAAGAAAAATCATTCTGTAGTGGAGAAACCTGACAAACTCTACTTCAGCCAGGTGATTAAGGTCAACATCAATAGTCACAAATCATGTTGATAGACTACACACTTGCTATAGTGTGAGAAAAATGGCACTTTATGTCTGTGATCTTCCTCCCCGAAACACCTAACCACAGCCTAATCTTGGAAACCCATCAGAAAAATTCCAACGGACATTCTACAAAACACATGACTAGTACATCTCAACACTTTCAAGGTCATAGAAAACAAGGTCATCAAAGTCTGAGAAACTGTCACAGCCAAGAGAAGCCTAAGGAGACATGCAAACTAAACGTAATGCAGAGTCCAGACTGGGATACTACAACCAAAAAACTAAAGAGTTGAAAACTACTAGACAACTCTGAATAAAGTATCTAGTAACAATGTATCTATATTGGTTCATTCATTTTAACAAATGTAGCATACTAAAATAACAAGCTAAGTAGGGGAGTGTGAAATATATGAGAATTCTCTGTACTATCTGTAATATTTTTTAAATCTGAAGTTATCCTAAAATTAAAAGTTTATTTAAAAATCACACAAACTTTATATAAAATATCCTTTATTATTGTTATTAAAAAAGGAACAAATTCAATTAATATGCTCTATGGCTTTCTGCATTTTCCTTTTATATTTTCTATCAGACAGACTGAAACCTGGAGGTACAACTTCTGTCTTGCTACTAGGAGAAAACAGGCATGAAGATACATAAAGACGGAGAAACAGAAAGAGGAGAAAAACTGAATTTGATGGCATCATTTAATTGCCTTTTTCATTTCTGAACTACCTACCTTCAGAGTTCTTATTTCCTGAAACAAATAAATGTCATTCTGTTTAGATAATTAACACACCAAGAAACCAAAAAGAGTATACCATAGAAAGGCCAAGAATTGTGCTTCTGCCATAAACATGTTACAGCAGTACCAGTGAAGCAGGAGAGATGGTTGGAAATTGACCACTCACTCCAGGATACAACATGAGGCGCCTCCCTGGTTATACAAGTAATAAGTGACTGCAGCCTGCACCTGCAGCTGGAGAAAAACAGGAACTAATTTAATCCAGCTCGGCTGATCCCTATGACTAGGACCTGACCTTTAGCTAATTTTAATGCCATTATAATCTTATTTACATTGCTGTTACTATGACTCCCATCAGGCACCTCATGCCATGACTGTTCTGGAGGAACCAAATAGGGAAGCAGGAAATGGAGGGTCCTGCCCAAAGGGAAGAGACAGACCAGCCAAGTCAATGGAAATTCACCAATCCTGGCCCTTAAAGGAGATAAATACCCCTGGTCCGGACTTCCTCAGTGCAACTCAATCTCTGAGTTTGCCTGCACTTCCCTCTTAAGTGTGTACTTTTTGTTCCAATATACTTCCTGTGCTTTCCTGCATTTGTGTCACTCTTGAATTCTTTCTTGCATGGAGACAAGAACCTGGTCACTGCTGCTCCGGGTTGAGTCCTCTCTTGGACATTCCCATGAGCCTCTGGAGACACCAGCACCACTTTTTTCTTTCTTTCCCTTTATGCTTCACTCTAGAATATCCAAATGAAACAGTTTATACAAAAGAAGTGCAATTAGGAAGGAGAAAGCAGCTGATCCTGCCTTACAAACTTCACTGAAGGCTTCGAAGATTCTATCAAGCCTGACTTGGGTGAGAGAAGAAAGATTTATTGGATTAAGTATTCAGCATTTTGATATTATAATATGTAAGCTGGAGTTGTATCAATACTGAACTTACTTTTATTACTGCAAGATATAGTCTTTATGTGATCTCAAAGTCATGAGAAATCTTTAGGATTTTCCCAAATTTTTATTCAAAAGGAAAGGAAAATAAGTCTCCGGAGAGGGACTGAAGGGATAATGGGAACCCAATTAAAGTTGTTCATTTGTTCCCTACCAAGTACAGCACATTAAATAAACCAGTAACATAGCATACCTGCGTGTTTGTTTGTTTGTTTTCAGAAAATTTAGGGAGATTTTTGCCTTCTGGTAGCTTGTATTTTCAAACCATCAAAAACTCTTAAGAAAAGCAGTATTAAGAACCTCTATACCTATACTTAACACAAAAGAAAGAAGACATATTATATGTCAACAACAGCAACATGACAAAGTTCTAATGCACTGGTACAGTCAAGACTTAAAAACAGTAAAAATAAAACCATCTAAGCTCTTGCATACAAAGTCAAATTTATACTTTCCTTTATTTTGGATGGTTTTTAACCTTTTGTTTTCATCCTTTTCTTTCACACATCTTGAAATTATTCCAATTTTTCCTGGATTTGATTTATTTAGGTATAAATAAAGGATGTCTTTCTCTAAGGAAGGGAGGGAGAGACCAATAAGGCTACCTGGGTGATCATTCAATATAATAGCAACAAAAGGGATGCAAGTTTGCAAAGTAGCACTAATACAGACCACTTGGAGAAGGCAGCAGAATTTGTTAAATTTTAAGCCATATTGAATTTGTTAAATATAGAATATTTTAATAATATCTAAAGTATAATATACTAAGACATAAAATAACTACTGTGATAAGAAACTTGAAAGTTATTAGGTTGGTGCAAAAGTAATTGCAGTTTTTGCAATTATTTTTAAACTTTTAAACTGCAATTACTTGTCCACCAACCTAATAGTTAATGGAAACATTGCCTTAAAGTTACATTATGTAACCATATGTACAAAAGTCATAAAATTATAGATTTTAATGTAAAATCATTAGGAAGACAACATTTAAAGAAACATTGAATAAATATTTAGTTTCTTGTATGTAGTTTTGAAATACAATGGGTTTCATGCCTCCGCCTAGTAACAAACATGCTACATTTAAGTAAAACTACATGGAGTAATATAAAATTCAAGAATTTCATAACAAGGGGCGGCCAGATGGCTCAGTTGGTTAGAGCACGAGCTCTCAACAAGGTTACCGCTTCAATTCCCACATGGGATGGTGGGCTGCACCCCCTGCAATTAAGAATGAAAATGGCAACTGGACTTGGAGCGGAGCTGCGACCTCTACAACTAGATTGAAGGACAACGACTTGGAGCTGATGGGCCCTGGAGAAACACACTGTTCCCCAATATTCCCCAATAAAAATTTGTTTAAAAATAAGTAAATAAAAGAATTCCAAAAGGAAATATAAAATATGTTAGCAATAATTCCATAAGTAAACATAACATAGTACCTCAACTCTAAAATAATGTTTTTTCTTATATCAAGAAGTAACTTATAGCTTTATTGTACTTTTTACCAATCTTAAGCATGTTATTTAATAAATTTAAAGTCTTCTTAATTTTGTGTGGAATACTGTATTGCAGGAAATTTTAGATTCTTCTACTGTAGCACTTGTGTAACATATGAATCTTTTCTACAACCCCAAAAGTGGTTATGAAATTTCTACTTGAACATTTTCATGGTTTTTTTTTTCTAAATACCCCATAAGCCTAGAAACGTAAGTATCATTCCTTAACTAAGATTTATATAGCTCAATCTCATATTATATTCTAGAAACATCCACAAGATTTATATCACATTCAGAAGCTTTTAAACTATGAAGTCCACTTAATTCTTTCATGCTTTTGAGTATTGAGAAACAATTAGTCTTGCACCAGTGTTTGGTATGTATGCCATTCTCCAGTTATTACAAAATTATCAGCAGCTCTCTAGTGATCTTACCTGAAAGATCCCTATATCCTAGGCTATGAACTAGCTGGCAGTCCCTAATTACTTCACCTCACCTGAGCTTCTATTCCATTTGACCAATATTTTGTTTTTTTGCCAATCTTCTTGGCATAAATGAAAGAAAATGAAAGTTTTGTTTTATCTCCACACTCCACTTATGTTTTTCTGTCAGTCCTAAGTCCTTTGCACCTCTTGCTCTGAATATAGTTTTAAAATTTTTTGAGATAGTCCTAAGTATTTTTGATGGATGTGTTTTCCATTTGGACTTCAGTTTTCCGAATGTTAGGCTTACAGGCTACAATCCTTACATACATACATATATACATATATACATATATGTATATATGATATATATATGTATATATATATACACACACATATATATATATATATACCATTGATTATAGTCTCTTATTCCCTCTCTCTCTTTCTCTCTCTCTCTTCCTTTCCCTCTTTTCCTATTTGTCTTTTCTAGATGTACTTTGTAAACATAAGCATTTTGACTATTTGGCTAGCTCTATATACAGCCTGTAAGATGTACTTCCAACTAATTTCAGAAGCTATCCATAAAGTTTAATTATTTAATCAGAAAATTAGCCAGTTACTATAATCATATGAAACTAGAAATTAACAACAAGAGGAAAACTGGAAAATCTACAACTATGTGAAAACTGAACAACACACTTCTGAAAAACCAATGGGCCACAGAAGAAATCAAAATGGAAATAAAAATTATCTCAAAACAAGTGACAATAAAAATATAACTTCTGGGATGCAACTAAAGTAGTTATGAAAGGAAAATTTATAGCAATAAATGAAAAATGAAAAAATTAGAAAGATCTTAAATATATAAGGCATTAGAAAAAGAACTAATTCAGCATAGAATTAGCAGAAGAAAATAATAAACATCAGAGTGGAAATAAATGAAATAGAGACCAGTAAAATAATAGAAAGGATTGATAAAACTAAGAGCTGTTTTTTAGAAAAGATAAACAAAATTGCCAAACATTTACCTATACTAAATAAGAAAAAAGAAAGAAGACTTAAATAAATAAAATTAGAAATAAAGTGGAGACTTTACATCTGTTACTGTAGAAATACATAGGATCATAAGAGACTACTATGAATAAGCATATGCCAACAAATTAGTTAACAGAAAAATGGATAAATTTCTAGAAACATACAAACTACCAAAACTGAATTAGGAAGAAATAGAAATAGAAAATCTGAACAGACCAACAATGAGTAGAGATTGAGGCAGCAATCAAAACTTCCCAATACAGAAAACTCCAGGACCTGACAGCTTTAGTGGAGAATTCTGCCAAGCATTGAAGGAAAAATTAACACTATCCTTCTCAAACATTTCCTAAAAAATTGAAAAGGAGGGAACAGTCCAAAACTCATTCTACTAGGCCAGTGTTACCCTGATACCAGTGATTTTTTTGGATAAGCCAACATAAGCAAAAATCAACAAATGAGACTAAATCTAACTTAAAAGCTTCTGCACAGCAAAAGAAACAATAGCAATGCAAAGACAACCTACAGAATGGAAGAACATTTTTGCAAACCCTATAAGGGTTAATATCTAAAATATATAAAGAAATCATATAACTCAATAACAAAAAATAAACAATACAATTAAAAAATGGGCATAGGCATCGGTAGATGACTGGATTAAGAAGCTGTGGTACATTTATACAATGGAGTATTATGCAGCCATAAAGAAGAAAGAAATCTTATCATTTGCAGCAACATGGATGGATCTAGAGAACATTATGTTAAGTGAAATAAGTCAGAAAGAGAAAGACAAGTACCATATGATCTCACTTATATATGGAATCTAAAGAAAAGACTATGTGAATGAACTAATCAGAGACAGTTTTGGGGACGCAGAGAAAAAACCGAGAGTGGTTAGATGGGTGTGTGGGAGGGGGTTGGGGATAAGGGGAAAGGTGAAGGGATTTGGAAGCAGCTGGTAACCACAAGATGGCCTCAGGGTTTTTTTTTGAAAATTAATTTGGGGAAGGTATTCTATAATGTTGTAAAGATTTTGTTGGGTATCCGATGGACATGCGTCCTATTTGGGAGACCACCTCAGGGATACTGTGGATACCTGATCATGGCATTGTACACCAGAAGCTAAACATTAATGAATGCCAACTATAATTTTATATATATAATGTGATGGTTCAGTGTGAGGTCGGAGGGATAGTGGATGGGGGGAGGGGGGTTCACAGTATGAGGGATATAAATGATGAACGTCTAAGTATTACCTTGTTTTGTACACCTGAAACTAATAAATAAATAAATTAATTTAAAAAAAATAGGAATAAAACACAGAAAATATCCTATATGATATATTTTTCAATTTTATACTTAATTAATAAATAATCTCAGATATTCCTATACTGAAAAAAAAAATGGGCATAGGAACTAAATAGACATTTTCCCAAAGACATCCAAATGGCCAACTGGTACATGAAAAGGTGTTCAACACCATTAATCATCAGGGAAATGAAAATCAAAACACAATGAGATATCACTTCACATCTGTTAGAATGACTGTTATCAAGAAGACAAGAGAGAACAAGAAAGTATTAGTGAGGATGTGGGAAAAAGGCACCTTTGTACACTGTTAGACGGAATCTAAATTGGTTCAACAGCTAGAGAAAACAATATGGAGTTTCCTTAAAAAATTTAAAATCAAACTCCCATATGATCCAGCATTTCCAGTTTGGGGGTATATACACAAATGAAATGAAAACACTCCCATGTTTATTGCAGTATTATTCACAATAGCCAAGAAATGGAAACAACCTTAGTGCCCAAAACTAAGAGATGAATGGATAAAGAAAAAAAAAAAAAATATATATATATATATATATATATATATATATATATATGTATGTATGTATGGTGGGATATTAATCAGCCATGAGAAAGAAAGATGTCCTATCATTTGTGAAACATGGATGGACCTTGAGCATATTATGCTAAGTGAGATACGTCAGAGAGAGGAAGACAACTAGTGTATGATCTCACTTACATTGGAATCTAAAAAGTCAAAATTATCAAAGAGAGTAAAATGGTTACCACAAGAAGAAGACTGGGACAAGGCAGCTGTTTAAGGATACAAGCTTGCAATTAGTAGTAAATAAGCTGCAGAGATCTAATGCACAGTATGGTCAATACAGACAATATTGTATTACAATCAAACTTACTAAGAGACTAGAACTTAACCAACAAGGAAAAAGAAAAGATACTTATGTAACATGATAGAGAGGCTAATTAGAACTGCAATGACAATCATATTACATTATATAAATGTATCAAATTAATATGTTGTACACCTTAAAATCACAATTTGTTACATGTCAAATAACAAAGGAATCAATGGGGAAATAAGAAAATTAGTCAATCTACTTGAAACCGCTTTATGCATTTTACTGAATAATGCCACAGGAAGAAATAAATAAAAAGCCAAAAGTACAGTGTATGGGTTAACAATTCTAAAACTGTTATATATATGTATATATATATGTATATATATATATATATATATATATTATAAATAAAATATATAATATACATATATATCTCATACATGATATATATATATATATAGAGAGAGAGAGAAATGCACAGGATCATCATAAAAGACTACTATGAATAAGTATATACATATATATGTATATATATGGTATAAAAAATTAAATGGATACTAAATGGTGGGATGCCAGTTTCTCTCCATCAGAGGGGAAAATTTAGAGAGAAGCATGAATAGCATGCTAGAATGGACTCTTTGGTACTGGATTAGATTTAAGGACATTACTATGAGCTTAAGTCTAGCTTAACATACATGTAAGTGCATAGATACAGAAAAAGGCATAGATATGTCTTTTACATAGCTTGGTTGACATATATGTTACCCATCTCTGTCCTCTGAGAGAGCCTAGAAGCAATGAGTATACACAGTGCGCTCAGTACTTGGTTTCTAAATACCATTCTCATTAAAAGTAATCAGTTTCTTGGAAACATGGCTGTTTCTAGGGCAGGGGTAGGGGAAATACAAAATAAATCTGAAGTATGTTATAGTACCAGAAAGTAACCAAGAGCTTTGAAATAATAAAAGGATGGGGGCATGTGAAAGAAACACAAGAGTTGCTCTGAAAGTGTTCCCAAAGCCAAATCTTTAATAATTTGATTAATAAAATAAACAATAGTAGTATTGAGTTATAACTCACAGTATAAAATAAATATATATTAGTCCATACTGATATACAGAAGTAATTCAAAAAAGAATAGAAATTTTCCTTATGGAAGAATGAAAAAAATATATGCAGATATTTCCCCTGTGGAGATTGGAGTTTAATTCCCTTCACCCTGAATGTAAGCTATACTTCATGACTTGCTTTCAAAGTATGGACAGGAAAAACTAGAAACTTTATACTATTAGAAAAACCTGGGAGACACTACCTTATCCAAGTGATCAAATAATCACTTGGATATGACATGAAAGTGATATGTGACATGACGTAAAAGTCATTACACCTCTGTAGTATCATTTATAATAATTTATAAACTTTGTCTCAAGAGGAGAAAAATATCAGACAAACCCAAACTGAGGAACATTCCACAAAACGCCTTATCAGTACCCTTCAAGTTGTCAAAATCATAAGAACACAAAGAAAAACTGAAAAACCTTCACAGACCATAAGAGATTAGGAAGACATAACAACTAAATGCAATGTAGTATCTGGGTTGCACCCTAAAACAGGAAAATGGTGTTAATTGGAAAACTGGTGAAAAATATACCATAGTAATGTAAGATAATAACATTAGGTGAAGCTAAATGTAAGTGGAGCCCTTGCAAATATTTCCAAAATAAAATTTTATATATATATATATATATATATATATATATATATATATATATACACATATATATATAATATATTATATTTATGTATATTACATATAATGTATATATTTATGTATGTTATGTATATAATGTATATATGTTATATATATATATGTAGAGAGAGAGAGAGAAAGAGAGATATAAGTATTTGACTAACAGGTAGTTTTAACCTGACACCACTTTTTTGGAGTGCTTTATATAGTTTCAATGTGTTTGGGGAGATTAGAGAAATTATGGGTCTGCATTTTACCTGTACGTTATAGATTAGCACATTCCAGTAGGATGTTATGATGATGAAAATAAAATAACTAAATGTGACTACTGAGCACTTGAAATGTGACTAATTAGACTGAGAATCAACTGAAGGTAATTTAATTTAATTTTCACTTACTAGTTACACATGTCTACTGGATAATATATTGGACAATAGAGTTCTAGATAATTCATCAGATGGCAGGTTCCCTCAAAGCTAGAAACCATCATCATAATACGTTTTTAATAGAGCCACTTAAATATATTATATTAAGCAAACAAATACTATATCTAAGACGTAAGAATAACATAACATTAATATACAAACAGAAAGATAAACAGCTATAGCCAATGGTTATCTGAAATGTAAGTGGTTAACACAGAGAAGGGTATTTGATCTATAGATAGGTTACAGTTTTCTTTCCCTAATTCTAAGAAGTTGATGTTTCTTCTGTGCTTCTGAATGAAGCATGTTGTTTTGAACTGAGTTATCTTATGTTCTCTGTTCTTTTGAGACACAATCTGGTGCAACCTGATGAAATGTGACATGCTTGTCACTTTTGGTTAAATATGAGTATAAATGGGCAAATATCCATGTAACTAAAATGTTTTCTCATTACTGGTTCCTGGCAGGTAATAGACTAACAGCGTAGCCCTACATTAAAAAAAAAAAAAAAGCCTCAGTAATAAATGCAGCTGGTGCCTAAACAAAAAGTTAAACATTAAATTCAAGAGAAAAACTGCTCCTATGTTCTCAAGATTCTGTCTTGCTTCTCCATGGTCTTGTTTGAAAGTTTGAATTATAATTATTTCTAAAACAAATAACCAGAATATATATATATATATATATATATTCCATATATATATATATACACACACCATATATATATATATGGTATGAGATAAGGAATAGGTAAAAGAAACAGATTAAACACCAGTATTCTTTTTTCATCGAAAGCACATTTAGTGAAAAAGGAGAGAAATTGTGCAGACAGTGCATAATATATGACTAGAATTGTTTATTAGAGTGCTTTTCTGACTTGTCCAGAAGGCATTATACTTTAAGCCATGTTCTTAGTGACGCAGAAAATTTCTACTTATAATGCCATATGAATTCCACATTTCCCTATTATGAAAATGAGGAGTTACAGAAAGATACTCCATTTTCTTTCTGTCACTCTCAAAAATATTAAGTTAATAATATGAAAAGTATTTATCTAAATGGTTATCTTTTTAAAAAGTCAATGCAAGGCAAGAAATAGCCCAAAGCAATTTGATTTAATTTATACATGGTTGACAAAAGATAACGTATGGCTGAAAGAATGTATTTTTGCTAGTAAAAGAAGAAATCATTTCAAGGAGGCCGAATATTCTAGATTTACCTTTAACTGTCACAGATAAAAAGGATTAATTAATGAAGTCTGTACTCAATAGATAAAGGGCTCCATTGGTACTCTGTTAATTTTCTTGAAAGAGAAAGATAGTCCGGGTTGAATTTCCTCTTTAGCTTGAAATGGATTCCAGCTCTTCCTTCTTAATATACAGAAAAAAAACGCAGAATATAAAAGCTAAAATCTTATAATAAATATTACATCAGTAGCATCCTTAAAAACTTTGCCTAAACATGGCAGCATATATGTAAAGTTGTGCTCACTTCAGCAGCACATATACTGCATGTAAAGTCATGTATCTCATGTACTTTACAAGAAATCATCTAGAATCCCTAAAAGGAATCTAAGAATCTGCAATCTGTCAGACATCATATGATTTATGATATACTATGTTTCCATGAAAATAAGACCTAGCAGGACCGTCAGCTCTAATGCACCTTTTGGAGCAAAAATTAATATAAAACCTGGTCTTATATTAAAATAAGATAATACCCGGTCTCATTTTAATATAAGACCAGGTAATATAATATAATATAATATAATATAATATAAAAGACTGGGTATAATATAATATAATATAATAAAGACTGGGTCTAATATAATATAATACCAGGTCTTATTTTAATATAATATAAGACCCGATCTTATATAAGCTCAGGTCTTATATTAATTTTTGCTCCAAAAGATGCATTAGAGCTGATGGTCCAGCCAGGTTTTATTTTCAAGGAAACACGGTAGTATAGAACATTAACATTATATAGTGCTATGTTAATCAAATTAAATTCAATGCACTTGATGATGGAATATGATCTCTCAAATTATTTATTCATTTTGTTTACAAATGGAAACAAAGTAAATTTGCCATTTATTGTAAATGTTTTGTCAACACTGAAACAATCTTAATGGTACCTATGATGGAGATAGAACACACATAAGGAGTAATTCACTAATGGAAATAATCTAGAACTTTGGAAAGATTCACTAGGAAATAGTCTTATAGATGTTGTGAAAATGTCAGCGCTCACAATAATCAATAAACGACCTATAAAATTAGACTCGGGGCTTGACAGAAACGAAGCTTCACTCTAAACATTCAATGCTGTAATAAGAGTTTCAAGTGGTTATTACCAAGTGAGTTAAAAAGTAAGCTGTTATTAAAGTCATAAGACAATTACTTTTTTTAAAGGAAATTTTTTCCTTACAACATGTAGAACATTTCTGCATGATGAAATTAAGACTCTGAAAAACACCTTCACAACAATTCCTCAGGATTAAGAGAATGTTTTGTTTGATGGGTGCACATTCGACAATGAGAATAGAGAAAATAGCTGAGAGACCAACAGTAAGCTAAAACAAGAAAGAAATCAAGTAAGTGGGATTATAAAACTCCAAAAGAGGATACAGGAGACCAGAAGGTACAGGAGACCAGAAGGAACTCAGATGTAAAGGCTGACCCTATAATGTCTCATGAAAACTGGTACGATCTTGATATTAAAAGGGCCATTAGTGATTACGGTGGGAAAACAGAAATAAACTGTGACAATAGACCTACAGTCCTGAGAAAGTTCTCCTCCAATCCCCCATTGCCCAGCTCTCTGGACCCTAAACTGAGTCAAAACTGAAGAGCCCTTCTGCCTCACCCACTTCAGCAGAAAAGTGGCGTAGGGGGCTGTTTGTTCATGTTAGCTCCTCTGGGCAAAGACACTCAGGTCAGAAGCACATAGACAACCCTCCCATGATCCAGATTCCTGGCTTCACAGCCCAGAATAGGACACATGATATGCAGGGCCCTTGGGACAGATTTGCTACTGAAAGAAGAAAATGAATATTTATAGCAGGGATTAATAAAATGAGTCATTAATGCATGCATTTAATTAGTAATAAACTAGTAGGGGTCACTAAAAGCCAGAGGCTCAGTATTTTAAGGGCCGAAAGGGGGCAGCTGTCCTTGAATGTCAGTTCCTACTAAGAACTGCAATCAGATAATCAGAATCAGGAAAGAGAGAAGACTTCGTTCTTTCCATTGATTCTCCAGATTGCTACAATTGATGGACAGAGCTCAACGGAACAATTTTTAAAATTTTGCTAAGTAGTTTAACCAATGGAGGAATGTCATAGGTAATATGCCACGAGAAACAAAGGAATAATTGAAAAAAGCTAGTTTTAGTAGAAAAAACAACAACAACAAAACTACAATAACTGCTATTTAAGTCCCAGCTATATTCTGGGTGCTATACTAAGCAATGTACCATATAACAGAGTTGAATGAAATAAATTCAGAAATGTGAATGAACTTGCAAAGTTACATATGTGGCGTCCTTATCCAAGTTGATTTAAAATCAAGACTCAAGGGTTTTTTTTTTTTCTCTGCTGCATTGGTTCTCTTTCCACAAATTTGATGGTATTCCATTTCACTGTGGGCATGTTCTGAACTTAATTTCTTATTAGAAAGCTAACTGTATGTATTCTCCTAAAGACAAGTTCAATATGTAAGTGGAACAATAATCCATGAATTAGTACTTAAGTATTACAAATGCTGGTGAGGATGTGGAGAAAAGGGAAACCTGTGCACAGTTGGTGGGATTGTACAACCACTATGGAAAACAATATGGAGTTTCCTCAAAAAGTTAAAAATTAAATCACCATATGATCCAGGAATTTCATTTCTGGAATATATCTGAGGAAAAACAAAATGTTGAAGAGGTATCTTGTACCCCCATGTTCATAAGCAGCATTATTTATAATAGGCAACAATCTAAGTGTCCATCAACAGATGAATAGATAAGGAATTGTGATATATATGTGTGTGATTAAATTATATACGCTACTGAATTACATATATATTACAATAGAATATTATTCAGCCATAAAAAAGAAGAAAATCTTGCCATTTGCAAGGATTGGATCGTGAGGGAATTATACTAAGTGAAATAAGTCAGAGAAAGATAAATACCTCATCATCTCACTTATATGTGGAATCTAAAAGAAAGAAAAAAGAAAAAACCAAATTCATAGAATAATAGATCAGATTGTGGTTACCAGAGGCCGGTGTATGTGGAGGGGAAAGTGAATGGAGGTAGTCAAAAGATATAAATTTTCAGTTATAAGATAAACATTAGGGATATCCTATACAACATGATGGCTATAGTTAATGCTGTTGTATGCTCTATATGAAAGTTAAGAGTAAGTCGTGGGGTGGCCGGTTAGCTCAGTTGGTTAGAGTGTGGTGCTGGTAGCACCAAGGTTGCCAGTTCGATCCCTACATGGGCCACTGTGTGATGTACCGTCTTTAAAAAAAAATGAAAAACAGTATCCTATCACAAGGGGAAAAAAAAGAAGTGTTCAGTATTTGAATTGTAGAATATGCTTAAAACTGACCTTTCATTGAACTTAATTCACATAAAATTTAAAAGACATTGAAAGGTCAGAACACCGGATTGAAAATATGATGGAAGTCAAACAACCCACCCAATTATTTATCAATTTCTTATTATATGAGATACATATATCAAAAATTTTAAATACTAGCATTTCTTGTTCCAATACTCTATGCTCAAAGGCTATAGAAGCAGACCATGCAACCAAAAGTAATATGAACTTTTTAGATAGATTTAAAAAAAATTTTTTTGGTTAATTATAAATTATAAAGTTAATATTTTCCCTACTGTCAATGCACAGTGTGCACCTAACAAATAAAACATCCTCTTAATCCTGAGAAATTATTGCGGAGGTGTTACATTGTCTTCATTTTATCACTTTATCTCTCCTAGATTCAAGGTTGAGTATAGATTTACCCCCATGTTCTTTGACGATTTTATTGGCAACTTGAGAGGCGTAGAACTAAGTTGCCTCCTCTCTTGCAAGGTTCTGCTTGCACTCTAGACATGAGTGTTGTGTGGGAGGAGCGCAACAAACATGGAATGTAGAGTGATATCTTCCTTCTCAGAGTGCTCATTCCTCTAGATATCAGGGAAAAACAAAACAAAACGAAAAGCTACTTACTAGCTTTTTATATAAGTTAAGATTCATGTCTAGAAATAGGGAAAATGTTATATATTAATCCAAATTCATATGCTAAGAAAGAAAACAAAAACAGACTATTTTCACATTGCAAATCATCTGTCCTTTTCATGTGAATTTAAAGGCAATATTTTATGAAATATATGTTAATAAGTATAGAATCCATCATATCTGAATACCTCCTAGTCATACCTAAGGCAACATTAGAAAACCTGTGTTTTTAGAGATATGAGTAAAATATATGTATTGGCTTATGGAAACAGAGGATATATTCAAAAAGCTTTTCAAAAGAGGGAAAACAAATTTAGTTAAGAAGATTGTATCCTAGTAGGGGAAAAAGGATATTTTATAAATGGAGAGCATTTGCATAATTTAACAGTCAAAATAAACTCCAAAACATTCATTATGTTATAGATTCAGTGAAGTCCCAAATGTATATAAAGTTAAAGAATCCAAAATGATGTTGAAAAGGGCAACAATTAATATGACCCTAAATAAACATTCTGTGGCCATAAAAACTTCAAAAATGATATCCAAACTTTTTGACTTAGATAAAGCAAATTTTAAATGTTCTAGAGTCTACAAATTAAATTGTGAAAACTAGCTCTCCATGTTTTGCTACCTGATTACTGGATACTATGATACTATGGTTTAAATTGCAGCTCTAGAGTCTTCTCATGTTGTTTCTTTTCAACACTTTTTATGATACCTCCAGTGAAAACATAAAACAAAATTTTCCCAGAGTGAAAGTATTTTATCTTCCAAAGCCATACCTGGACCTTCTCTGAAAATATAATTATAGTCCAGTTATGCTTCAGGCAATTTGTCTTAATCTTTCCATTCTAGAGACATATCTGCAAATGTAAAATTCCTGTGTAAAAATCAAACTGTGTGTAGGCTGTATGCGAATATGACAACTACCTAATCAGACTTCATGTGCTCAGGATGATTGTATTTGTTGTACATTATAGATTGATACAGTATTGAAGAGAAGTAAGAACACTAAGGCAAAGAAACTGCACAATAGACTGGATTCAGGGTTTGTGGCAGAGGAAACGTAAGCAAGCTTGAGCATATTCTGAATTAATACTAAACCCTATTTTATAAGGAAAATGAAAATATTACAGTCTTTTCCTAGCACAGGATATGAAAGGCTATTTGAGAAATTTGGCAAACCTGTGGTGTTGCTAAAGCAGTAAGTTCTTAAGGATTGCCAATCGATAGATTCAAAGCAATTGGAAACTTCATGTATGACAAACATGTATTATAAGATCGATTTTTTACAGGAGAAATCTATATATCAAGCAGGTTCATTGGCAGCAAATGATAAAATGAAAATAGTTCTAGAAAGGGAGTATTCAAGATGGTGTGCTATCAGCCGAGGTGATATACATGATAAAAGACAACTGAGGTGCAAAGCCTTGGAAGGATAATTAATTTTTCTGATGGTGTACAGTCACCTGTTGTCTTTTTAATACATTTTCAAATAAACAATGGATATTTGTTTGTCAGTGAATTTTTTGGACCAGTAGAAGTATTGCAAGAATCATTAACAATTGCCTTTCGAAAATGTTTAAAGGATGGAAACTGAGCAAGCAGGATAATTATTTCTACTTTCAGGATTAATCATTAATACAAATGCATAAATGCAACATCTTTTCTGAGTCTTTCATAACGTCTTTAATTACTACATAAGGAAGGATGAATTTAATTTTCTGACTTAATCCTATAATCAGAAAGTTTGTTCTTCATTTTATAATTTAACAGAACAGATCCAAAATTTCGATAAGGCATTAATACCTATTCAGTATCTTTAAAAATTATTGTCTTACTCTTGGAGAACCATTCATTAGTAATACTTAAGTTTATAGCTATGTTTCTAGAAAGTCAAGATTGTGGGCTGTTTCCTATCTTTAAACAACTAATGACAAACAAATCATAGAGTCAAAGAAACCAGCATACTGATTTTAGAGTAAAGTTTTTTCTTTTGTAATTAATTCTTTTTAAGTGGAAACTAGAGTGTTCAGCAATTGAGAAATGTAAATGCAGCTCACTATTAAATCTCCATTGTCTTTCAAGCTAGCAATCTACATTCTGTATGGAATGACTATTTTTTTATTATAGTAGTTCCTAAGCTCTACAACTTGTCAGTAAGTCGATAGTATAAAAATATTCTTAATTATCTTCTGTGTAAAACTGCAAAATCATTAAGACTTTGTTCCAGCATGTTGATTTTGTTTTTTGTTTTTTGTTTTTTTTCAATTTACAAGCAGGATTTTGTGGTAAGCTTTTGCTACTAACTCTCGCTCACCAGTAATCAAAAATGCACATTGGATTTTGGGTCAGTTATTGAAGCCAGTAAATACGTATATATTTGAATTACACAAACCTGGAAAGTTTGTAGAGTTCTACATTTACTTACAAATGGCAACTCTTCTTAGAGGCAGTTTTCTTTTATCAGAATCAGATAAAATTAATTCTCCAAAGTTAACTCATATCTACAATGAAAACTTAGCAAAGAAAACTATTTCTCGGGTAATCCATAGATTTAGAAAAGAATAATGCTATTGTAATTTTTAAATCCCCTTTTATCTGACACTTGTATTGTTTTATGATCAAAGAATAAGACTGTTTCTTGAGAAAGCTCTTTGGGTTATTCAGGTTGACATTAAATTCTCGCAAAGTCCTATAAGTTTCAGTTCATTAAGGAACTGAAATATAATAATAAGTTTTCCAAATACAAGAACCATAATTTTTTGTTTTAATTGAAACATGGCCTTTTAAAGTTCACAAATGTGAGTAATCAGTATCTCCTTTTAGTTCAAAGTATTTGAAATAAATTTAACTGCCACAAAATTAAAGAAAAAATACGAAGTGGATTGTTCACATTAATAAAGATATTTACCAATCGCTTAATTTTCTCATGTTTATCTTCACTGATATTAGTCCTAGCACTCAAGCATCACAGAAGGGAGTAAATTGAAGACGTTATTATTACACTGAAAATTTGTGCTTGTCTTCTGTTAGTTTATAATTTCTTTGCCAACTACTGCTACTAGATTTCATCTTGTGTATTCATCTCCGCCATTTAAAACACGCAGAATGATTCCAGCTAATGATTAAAAATAAAGTGAATTGGTATTTGTTTTACTTCATCTTAAGCGTGATGGTTGTTACCAGAACTTGTTGATTATCAGTTTTCTTAAGCTGCAAAATAGATTGCCTTTTGCAGATGTCCTCGATTTTTTCTTGAGTGCAAAACAAGAAGCTATGTATTTTTAAGTTAAAATTCACGGGATTATAATGAACATGCTGTTTTAAGATATTTTCAAACAGTGGCTTTATGGCCATCTGTTAGAACCTGTGCACTAGGTTAAATGTTTTTCACTATCTAAAATCTAAAGTATTAATAACTTCTAAAAAAAGACTAAAGAATTATAATGAAAAGTCACCTCTGACTCATAACGTCAGGGCAGAACACATAAAAGAAATTGCCTAAAATACAAAGATTTTGAAAATACAGAACTTTCAACATGAATTTCTTTCATGTAAGAGTTCTCACAATCCTCATTTCACCCCAACTTCTGGGGGTGACGAAGACTTTTTAGTTGGTATTCGTAAAAAACTAACTAGTAAGCATCAGGTATCAATTGCCTAAATGGATAAATGTTGCTACATTTTTAGGATTTTGTACCACAAAAGCCAACCAGTCCTATGAATTTAAGTTACTTGACACTGCACTCAGTGGAGCCTATATCCTGAAGAAGCAGCTGGTGTACAATAAATTGTAAAAAAAAAAAAAAAAGTCAGCCATAGATGGCTAAATTTGAGACATACAATTCTCTATTCTCCTAGGTAGAATAAAGCACCATCTTCCACTAGGTGATATAGTGCAACAAACATCTCACCTACAAGACATCTGTTTTCCAGCTGACAATGGGCCAAAACAACACTTCAGACTTGGGGGAAAAAAATGCCTTCTTCTCAGAGCAGTACTGATATAAATCCTAACGACCTGATACTTTTAACTACCTCCTTTTAACAACCTCTTGTACTATTCTCCATCAGGGTCTTGAAATGAGCTGAGAGTAAAATGCTACCCACAGCACTTAAATCAGACTTAGGGCCTAATAACAGGTTTTTTTCTCAACCACGCTTTTTCTACTCTGTCTTCCTAATTATTGTTATCAGTGTGCACTTTTTTTTGTTCCTTGAGAGGAAATATTGACATTTTTGGAGTGAAATATTGAAATGCTGCATTTGTCTTATTGATGAGTCTGCAGTGGCTAACATCCGCAGAACTAGTTTGCAGAACAGTGTGGATGAGGCCAAAAATTTAGGAGCAAATTAAACAGAGGAGTAAAACAGGACTTCCTAATTAATTAAGTAGATGTTTCCCTCATCTTCTCTGCATGAGAATGTAGGTGTACAAACTAAATCTTGATATCTGGCACTGATTAAACTTCCAAGTTACCAAATGAAAGTAATAACAACTCTTGCCTCATACACAGGAACTGTGTTTTTAGAAACTTTTGAACTTAAAATAGAGTTGTTAATTTTTGTAAGCAAGAGCAAGCTTTTAACAGTGCAGTTTCCACCTCCTCAGCCTGAATAACCAGCAAGCTTTAGGAAGGGAATGTGATACATATTAAAGGAGATTTTAGAAAGCCTATTACCCTCTGGTGCTGCATCTTGTAGATGTCAATTTCTTTATGCAACGTTCTTTAACACTAACATTGCTATGATGGTCTCGCATTTCCAAAATTTTTCTGACATAATTCATAGAATTATGAATGCTAAAAAACTAATGCTAAACTCTTTCATGGAAAAGAGCTCCCACACCCCTCATCTCACCCCAACTTTTGGGGCTTATGAAAATTTCTCAGTAATTAACTGAAGCAAAATGTGGTCGTACCAAATATGCTTGATCTTGCCTACCTCAGGGCTTAGAGGAATGGTTTTATTTTATCTTAGTAAACTGGTGACATCACAATACATACTTCCTAAAGAAATTAAGTGCTATCTAGGGTGTTTATAGCCACGGGGCGTCGTATTAACAACAGATTTCATTTACCATAACAAGACAAGTTTATTTCTATTTGTTCTTCAAGAAAGAACATTAGACTAATAATTTTAACTGTAGGTGTTAGTAATGCCACAGCAGGTATGGAAATATTATTTTAAACAATCTTTTAAAAAAACTATTGTATTTGTAATTAGAGTTTCGTTCCTTATAATAACACCAAAAAAAGCTCTTAATATACACCTGTTTTACTGATTTAAGAGCATCCCCTCATGGAAGGCATCTTTGAAAAGACAGTCTTAAAGAAAGGGCCTGCTATATGGACTCCTTAGAGACAGTTTCAGTACAAATTTCTTCTCTCAATGTTATTTCCCTTGGAAAGTGGTCATTTGATCTCAAGATCTCTCTACAATAACGCATGTAAGGACCAAAGTGAGAAAAAGTAGAGCGCTATAAATATTCCTAAATCATCAACCTATGCAGTGGCTGCAGTCTCATACAAACTGCCTTTCAGGTAACTATTCGGGCTCCATCTCCTTTAAGGAACTCAGCCTTGGTTTGCCCAATGTTCTTTGGACTCCAGGATTAAATTCTTTGTATATTTATACCTCAGAAGTTAGAACCATAAGATGCAAAAAGTCTCTTTGTTCCACTGTTCACTAACTAGATCAATCTACTGAGGGAGAAAGATGTGAAAAAGGGAATATTAAATTCAGTGTCAGACTTGAACTGATGCAGAAGGTAAGCAAGTATTAACAGATAATGATGTAGATATGACTCAGTAATTCCACTTCTGTATATTTATCCAAAGAAAATGAAAACACTAATTTGAAAATATATATGTACCCCTATGTCCATTGCAGCATTATTTACCACAGCAAAGATATGGCAACAACCTAAGTATCCATCAATGGATGAATAGATAAAAAATATTGTGTGATATATATATACTATACCGGGTATGTCAAAAAATGTATACAAGTGGACACTTTGGTCAACATTGCTCAAATATAGTTCACCATAATCAGAAGTGTCTGGACACTGATGGTAACCACTTTGAGCTCCTCTTGTAATTGCAGAAGTCAAACATAACTTGTATTCATCTTTTGTTATCGGTACATATTATTACAATTAAATACAATTTTCTTTTCTTAAAATGTGTATACATTATTTTGACATCCTCTGTGTATGTGTGTGTGTGTGTGTGTGTGTGTGTGTGTGTAAAATGGACTGTTATTTAGCCATAAAAAAGAAAAAAATGCCGCCATTTGCAACAATATGGCTGGACCTTAACAGCATTATGCTATGCAAAATAAATCAGAGATTTTGATTTCTCTTATATGTGGAGTGTGTGTGTGTGTGTCTGCACACACACACAAACACACACCCACAAGCTCATAATACAGAGAAAAGATTTGTTGTTGTCAAGAGGTAGGGATTGGGGTGATGGAAGAAATTGATGAACTATTTTTGTTTTTTACTTTAACTAAATTAAAAGTAGAGAGGATAGAGAAATATTTTGTTAGCATAAGAACACAATCATGCTAACCAGTATCTTTAGGCAGTATGAAAGCCTCATTGTTTGGGGGTTATTTGATCCTAAGACCAAACTGTTCTTTTATCATCTTTATTTTGTTGTTCAAATTAGATTAAAATCTAAAGTATAAAATAAATATTCATGAGCCTATACTGATATAAATGAGTGAGTAAACTAAAGAATGGGGGTGGGGGTGAGACAAATCTCCCATGCAAAGGAATTCCAAATAAATTATGTAGATATTCCACCCTAATGAAAGGAAAGCATGAGTTCCCACTCCTTAAATGTATACTGTGCATAGTGACTTTCTTTCAAAGAAAATTCCAGTGTACACAATATGAGAAATCTAACAAACTCTACTTCAGCGAGGTAATCAAGGTCAATATCAACAGTCAGAAACTATGTTAGTAGTACATACTCTTGATATAATATTATAAGTCTATTAATAAAACTAAAAGATAAAAATATCAAAAGAAATGATCACTGGCTGAAAAAAAATAACCCATTTACTATAGACATCTATGGAAGACTGAAGGCTCTTAGGCTCAAAGAGCTGTTGTTTGGTCATAGTCAGAGAATGGGTGTTTCTGTATGGTCACATAGTCATCGTAATGTATAACCTATATATGAAGTATTCATTTGTATTTTTCTTCAAGTTTCTAAATTTATTAAAAACCCAATGAATTTAAAAATATCAAGAAGAGCTAACATAATTGGCACCATTAGGTACAGTCTGTGTTACAGCCAAACTCTACTGATTCTAAGCACTGAACACCTTCTTGGAATCTCCACCATTGTTAACCCTGGAAACTAGATATGTCACCTGCCAGTCTTGCCAGAATGCACTGTGTGCAGAATCTGCCTCTTTTGGTCGCTTCTGAATCGGGTGCTTCTGATTGGTGGAACCTAGATCACAGGAAGATGCTCTAGCTCTAGAGGAGGCTGAGAAATTTTTTTCTGGGTTTCAAGAGAGAAACTCAGACTCTAAAACTGGGAAATTTTCTAAATACAGGAAGAACATTTAGAGATAAAGGAAAGCTACAAAAAAGTGCCCATTACAATGGTTACTATGAGGAAAAGTCCCCATTGAACAAGACTAATAACCACCAAATGCCTTGAGCTTACTATTTTAAATACATTTTCATATTAATATTGTGAAGCTCAGAACTGATCATTCAAGATGCTATTTTTCTAGTACATACAGTAGTAAGAAGCACATCATCTTCTGCCAAAGAGGCAGCTATAATATTTTTTCTCTGTAATGTGAATTGTTGTGAGATGAATCGTTGTAATATAGTAATCTGATAATCATATTTTGGCCCAAAAACACTGAAAGTGTTTAGCCCTGTGACTGGAAGATGTTCCTGAATACAAGAGATCCATACCCTAGACACCTAGCACAACTATAGCCTAACAACCCCCCGATAGTACAAAGCTGCCTATGTACCTCCATAATAGATGCAAGAGAATACTCCCCTCATCTCCTACTCTCATTCTCTTTCTCTGTCTCCTCCTCTCTCTCTCTCTCTCTCTCTCTCTCTCTCTCTCTCATACGCGCGCACACACACACACACACACACACACACACACACACACACACTACTTGATACTTTAAGGGTCTGAAAGAGTTTGGAAAATGATATTGTATGGTATTGCATCTTCTTGCAGTCTAATTGGCTGGCCAACTCCTTGAAGTCACACCTGAGTCCTAGAGAGAAAGGCCTCACTGAGTTTGCTTGGGCTCTTACAGAAAGAAAAAGTGATCATTTCTAGATAGGCTTCCTCCTTTACTTCAGATTCAACCAAAGCTGGGAACCAGTTGGGCTTGACCGAAATTAGTCTCATAAAAGCCAAAGAAGAATGTCAGAAAACCAGTTAAATCCATCTCATCTCTGCTACATGAACATTCCTGGATTTGTTTTCTTGTTAGTAAAATTAGAAAGTAATCTTTCCCTCATTAGATTATTATATAAATTAAATGAGATAATGCATGTAAAGGGCATAGCCCAGAATCTGGTACTTCATTCTCCGCTTCTTTCATTCAGACACTGACTCATTTTGCTGCAATCATAAGAAGTCTAATTGTATGAATAAACTTTTGGTGGTTTTTTTTGTTGTTGTTATTTGTTTGCTTTTTTGTTTGTTTCCAACTTGTTCTCATCTTCCTCTTTGAATCTCTCTTTCCTTGATCAAAACTAAGTTTCCATTTCTATTTAAGTTTCTATTTTTTTGTGCATAATTAGTGAATAATATCTGTTGAAGTCTCACTGCATTGAATGCTTTGGGATGATTTTTATTTTTTTTTATTTTTATTTATTAATTAATTAATTAATTAATTTATTTATTTATTAGTTTCAGGTGTACAAGACAAGGTAATACTTAGACGTTCATCATTTATATCCCTCACACTGTGAACCCCCCTCCCCCCATCCACTATCCCTCCGACCTCACACTGAACCACTTTGGGATGATTTTTAAATACCATGAAGAGCTAAAGAAGATTTTTGTTATTGTCCTTTTGCGTTTAGTATGTTTGTTATCTCACAGACTAATCATTTTTCAAATGTATATAAAATTAGGTCAATTTCTTTACAAAATGACAATAGAACAGCCAATTAGTGTGGTCAGCAGTGAGAGTCCATGGTCTGACTCCTTGTATTATAAACAAATGTTTATTGTAAAATATATGCTAAGCACTTCACTAAGAGTTTCAGGATGTTATATACTAATATGCTAATCCTCACATCATCGTCATCATTAGTATCATTTTCACAATTATGAAATTGCAATTTGTGATGTAATGCAAACTCCCCAAGAACACACAATTCATAACTATTAGAACTGGCATTCAACTCTACATACATCTGAAACCAAAGACCACCACACTATACAACCTCAATGATGAAATCACAAAAGCTAAGTCTAAACCTGTCTGCTCTTTCCATGGAACTTTTCTCAAGAATGTAGAACAATAGCCCTAAGGATTCCAGAATCAATCTAAAAAGTAATGTCTCCCATCTACCCGAGTGGCTGCATTCACAACATATAGCTAATGGTGCCCATTACAGCAGCAGAGACAGAGACAAGCAGCAGTAAATCTTTCTCTTTTACAGTTGGCTCTGGTTTAGGAAGATTTACTTTTATAACAGCTGCGGAGACTTCTACCTTATCAACTTCTACTCCTTTAATACCTTTTTCCCAAACCTTTTTTTACAGCCTCTCATAGTAATGACAGGTCCTAAGGGTCAGAACTCGGAGTACTTTCTTTATAACTTTCGCAGTGCTTGATTTTGACAAATTACTTCTATTGTCTTAGTTCAGTTTTGGAATAGCCTTGATTTTACTTTGAAAAGTTTTCATGATGTGGATTCTGGTATGTGAAATTAAAGTGACTTTTAAAATTTTTTGGCTGTAAATCTCGAATTCCCTTATTGGTTCCCTTGTTTTCATCAATGCAAATCCCTTCGCTTAGAGTCTAAATTCACAACTCATATGTTATCCAAATCTCTTGATCTGATAAAAGACTAATTCTGATTCCAGATCTTGAGCTGGATCCCATTCTTTTCCCATAAATAAATGTTGCTTCATTGAGAGACATAAATCTATAAAATAACAATCTGCAGGGATTAAAAAAAAAAACGCTCTCCTAAGAGAAGAGAGGAGTTAGGGTTTCAGTTTTCACCCCAACTCCCACCCCAAGGAGAGCTGCTGAACCACACAAGAGGGAAGCCCACCAAAATAGAGGCTGTACTCTTTGCTGTGTATCAAAGTATGTATGTTATGGGTTTGGGACATACCCTGTTGGTCTAGTGTCCTGGAAGGATAATTGGATCATCCTTCTCAGTGGACCAGTTAGATACAGACCTTATTTTTACTGAGAGTAGCTAGGATAGAAGGGGCAGAGGAACCTAATCATGTTCCGAGTATGCAAGGATTTATAGCACACCAACCACGACCAGATATTCAGGGGCTGAAGCTCCACAGTAAAAATAAACCACCAAACCTTTCCTAATATGTATCTTGAAACCCATCAGCCTCGTACTTTTTTAACCCACAGCATCAGTAATCAGTGCAAAAAGCTATATTATAATCCAATTGCTTTATATCTATGGTCAGTAGCCTTTAAATACCTTATAGTACATTAAATACTACTCTAGTTCTTTGCATTTTAGTACTAAAGAATGAATTTCTCATAACAAAGTACCGTTTTCTTAATCCAAGGGAAGACCACCCCCAGAATACTTTAGCAAGAACTTCAAGCATTAAAAACATGTGGTTGATTGTTGTGCTAGCATTTATTTATTTTTCACTCTCTCTTAAGATGATTATTATTTCCAAAATTAGTAATATGGAAGAAGAGGTTGGAATAACCCATTAGAATGTACCAGGGAATTCCGAACAATGTCTAACAATGGCGTTATGTATTATGAATTTATTATGACCAGGATAAAAATCACACTGTACCTTCAGAATTTTTAAATATTGAAAATAACAATAAATGAAGATAAAAAATGTAATAAATGTAATATTTAAATGATATTATTCCCTCAGCTCTATCTAATGAAATACTCAATTTAGGAATAGGTTGTGTTTGCTAAATACCCTTATTGGTTGCCTTGTTGATATCAATAAAAATCCCTTTGCTGAGAGTCTAAATTGATAACTCATATGATATCCAAATCTCTTGATCTGATAAAAGACTAATTCTGACAAGTTCGAATGTATTGGCTTTTGAATTTAAGTGAGTGTGCAGTGCTCTTTTTTTTCTCAGAGTTCCCAAGTACAAAAGTTAATATAAATGCTTAATTACTCAGCCTGACATATCAATTAGTGGATTAGTTAATGTTTATAAATCACTTTAAAGACTTAATTTGTTTAGTGATTCAGTTTATAATTGTACATATTAGGTTGGTGGTCAGTGTCCAATGGGAAATCTTTCACTCTCTTAATTCTAGGCATGATGGAGCAGAAAGAAAGCTAAAGAGCAAATCATGTGTCAGGCAACATTACGTGGGAGATGACATTTGCTGACAGCAACCTTTCTCAAAAGATACTCATGTTGCCCATCGTTTACATGCTTAGAATCAAACCACACGCATGTGCTTCTGAAGATTCTATCCATTTTCTCAAATAGACTTGTGTACGACGTCTTTGCCAGTCACACACTTTTCCTATTGCCCAGGATTCTCCTCACACCATCTACTTTCTTTGCTTAGTAAACTCTGGTGTATCTATCACAATCGCATCCATACTTCGTCTCTGTTCCAGTCTCATCTTCCTTGGTAGAATTAAGCATCTCCTTCCCCCACATGACCTCAATACATTCTACATAACTACTGTAAGGTATTTCAATCACACTTCTATTCAGCCTACTTTGTTATAACATCTATTGTATGATAACATGCATTGCTTTCAGGGCAAGGTGGATGAGTAAAAAAACAAAACGAAACAGTTTTTCATTAATTAAGCCACACTATGCACTTTACAGTTATTGCCTCAGTTAATCCTCACAGCAAACACATGATGTTAGTGAGGATATGAATCGCACTTTACAGGTGAGGAAACAGTCTAAGTGAGGTGAAGTAAATTATCTAAGAATACACAGTATAAAACAAGACTGATCAGGTCTACCCGATTGCAGAGCCTGTAAACTTGACACACCTGTGTCCTAGAAAACTGGCTCCTGCCTCCTCTGAGAAGAAGGGGAGAAAAAGAAAACAAGAGATTGAAAAATTATCTTCTTCAACAAATGCTCATTTTCACCAGGCTTACACTTCCACAACTGCCCATTTTAAAACAGATCAGGATGTCACTGCACGTAGCTTTCAGAGGAGCTGCTCACGGTGGGCTGTCGTGAAGTCAGAACGAGCTGGCTTCAGCACACGACCACCATTGACTCTGTGCTCTTTGAGTCCTGTTGATATCTGTGCTCTGCCTCCTCCTTAACACTTGTACCGTGGTCGTACCAAATAGGTGCTCAGAAAATCCAGGTGAAAAAATGAACACACCCACTTATATAATAATACTTATACACTAACTAGAATGGAGTTAATATGCACACATCTTGGTAAAATAATTTCCTGATTTTTGACATATTTAATCTCTGAAAACTGGTTGCTGACAATCATCTTGTAGTATAAAGAAATAGCATTTTAAGATAAAATAGAGCAATTTATATTCTAAGCAGTGGTTATTTTTAAAAATTGAAGACTTCTTAAATCCATGCCTATATGTCCATCTAATCTATGACAATGGAAGCAAGAATGTACGATGGGGTAAAGACACTCTGTTCAATAAGTGGTGCTGGGAAACCTGGACAGACACATGCAAGAAAATGAAGCTGGACCACCTCCTTACACCATATACGAAAATAAATTCAAAATGGCTTAAAGACTTAAATGTAAGATCTGAAACCATAAAACATCTAGCAGAAAATATAGGAAGAAACTTCATGGACATTACCCGGAGTAAGATTTTCACTGATATATCCCCTCGCGCAAGGGAAGTAAGAGAAAAAATAAACATGTGGGATTACATCAAACTAAAAAGTTTTTTTCACAGCAAAGGAAACCATCAATAAAACAAAAAGGGATCCTACTGAATGGGAAAAGATATTTGGCAATGATATATCTGATAAGGGATTAATATCACAAATCTATAAAAAACTTACTCAACTCAACTCCAAAAAAACAAACAACCCAATTAAAAAATGGGCAGAGGACTTGAGGAGACATTTTTCTAAAAAGGACATACAGAAGGCAAGCAGACATATGAAGAAATGCTCAACCTCACTAACCATCAGAGAAATGCAAATAAAAACCACAATGAGATACCACCTCACTCCAGTCAAAATGGCTATCATCAATAAATCAACAAACAACAAATGCTGGCGCGGATGTGGGGAAAAGGGAACGCTAGTGCACTGTTGGTGGGATTGCAGATTAGTGCAGCCACTATGAAAAACAGTATAGAGGTATCTCAGGAATCTGAAAATGGAACTACCCTATGATCCAGTAATTCCACTCCTAGGCATCTACCCGGAGAAATCCAAAACTCCAATTCAAACATCAGTATGCACTCCTATGTTTATTGCAGCACTTTACACAATAGCCAAGATATGGAAACAACCAAAATGCCCATCGGTAGATGACTGGATTAAGAAGCTGTGGTACATTTATACAATGGAGTATTACGCAGCCATAAAGAAGAAAGAAATCTTATCATTTGCAACAACATGGATGGATCTAAAGAACATTATGTTAAGTGAAATAAGTCAGAAAGAGAAAGACAAGTATCATATGATCTCACTTATATGCGGAATCTAAAGAAAAGAATATGTGAATGAACTAATCAGAGACAGTTTTGAGGACACAAAGAAAAAATCGAGAGTTGTTAGATGGGCGGGGGTGGGGGGGTTGGGGATAAGGGGAAAGGTGAAGGGATTAGGAAGCAGCTGGTAACCACAAGATGGCCTCAGGGTTTTCTGAAAATTAATTTGGAAAACTTATTCAATAATGTTGTAAAGATTTTGTTGGGTATCCGATGGACATGTGTCCTATTTGGGAGACCACCTCAGAGATAATGTGGATGCCTGACCATGGCATTGTACACCAGAAGCTAAACATTAATGAATGTCAACTATAATTTTATATATATAATGTGATGGCTCGGTGTGAGGTTGGAGGGATAGTGGATGGGGGGAAGGGGGTTCACAGTGTGAGGGATATAAATGATGAACGTCTAAGTATTACCTTGTCTTGTACACCTGAAACTAATAAAAAAATAAAAATAAAATAAATAAATAAATAAATAAAAATTGAAGACTTCTTCCTTTAGATTCTGCATTCTGTCAAAATTAAGAGGAGACTCATAATTTTTAATTTTTTTTTAATTAAAGTTTATTGGGGTGACAATGGTTAGCAAACTTACATAGATTTCAGGTGTACAATTCTGTAAAACATCATCTATATATCACATTGTGTTTTTACCCAGAGTCAGTTCTCCTTCCATCACCATATATTTGACCCTGTTTACCCTCTTCTGGGGGGAAGGGAATGAGACTTTCATAATTAATCAGATGGGTCAACAAATGCTGACTAAAAATATCCATATATTAGTTGAAATTTCCCTATTCTCCCTCATTTTTGTTCATTTATGGAAATTTTGACAATATATCCAAATACAGTAAATCCATCAAATCGCTGTATTACTTTCATCATCATAATTAAAATGCTTTCTATAATACCTAAATCACTTAAGTAAATCTGAATGTCTATAAAGAATGAGTGGGTCATATAGACCCAGCCCCCCACTCCCAGGAAGTTATTAACATCAATGTAATTTCTATATTTATAAGGAAAAGCATCTGAAAATTATATGAAATTCTATTTCAACTTGCAAAACTTTTTATAACATTGTTTTCATTCAAAAATTTCAACATTAATTTTATCCAACCTAAGTCCAAAAACAGTTTTTTATTAAACTGAAAATGTCAACATATTTTTCTGCTTCTGTTATATAAAATTGATTCTAGCTTGTGAGTATGAAGAACTATGTATTTCCTTTTTGCAGTTCCTTTTGAAAGATTGGGTGATGGGTTTTCAGACACATTTTAAAGAAAAAAAATTCGAAAAAAGTACTTTCAATTTGGAAGAGTTTTCAGTGTCAAATATAACTGTTTTCTAAAAATGGTTACCAGTTTTTAATGCCTTTGTCTTTGATTCTTTAATTTTTTTACGTTAATATTTTTTAAATATTATTTGATTCTATTTGATTCTTGCAGACAGTACTCAACACTCATTGGTACATGCCCCTGAAGTGTTAATGACTACTAAAATGAAACCCAAAAGTAGACCTTAGTCTTAACGCAAAGGAATGATCTAGTAGCACAGGAAAATCCTGTACCGAATTCCATGGCTTTGAACTGACTGCAATACTAACTGGAGTCACCATTTATGGTGTGACCAGGACACTGACAAAAGGAAACAACCACAAGTAGAGTGATGGACAAGATGACCTGGTAAATCTCTTCTTGACTAAGCTGTAGAATCCCATGGAATGACACTATAATTACATGGAAAGTAATTGTCATATATTTGCCAGGAAATTACATGGTTGACAGTACTCTCTGAAAATTGTTCTACATTTCTAGTGCCAACAGCTATGTTAGCAGAAAATGAAATTAGAAACAACCACAGGAGGTGTTTTCTTCTCATTTAGAAAACTATTTCATTTAAGAAGTAAAATTTAATTTACAAGTAAATATTATAAAACTAAAAATAAAATGGAATGACTTAGAAATGTTCCTGAGAGTTATTGTTATTTGGTATAATGTTGGCTTTATGGAAAAAACAAAAGCACTTACTACCTCTCAAGCTAATTATATACCCTATTTTGCAAGTGCCAGTACTATAAAGCCATCTTTCCAGGTTTTTCCTTACAAACAAATAGATGTGTCAGACCCGATGAGGCCAGGATAAGAATAACTATGCTTTTTACAGCTTACATCTTTTCCCCAAAAGTAATATAAAGGCCTTATTTTATTAATTGTAAGAGTTAATATTGCAAGATAAGGGCAGTTTTTAATTCAGAACTATGTTCAAATTAGCAAATGAGTGGTTTTATGTTTTCACATTGTGACATAAATGACAAATTAGTAAAAACCAAAATCACCAACTAAAACCAAGAAAGTTTACAAATGATCACTACCCTAAAAATTGCTAAAACTCTTCAGCTGGAAAAAAATGAATTATTTATCATACGAACTCTGCAAATAAAGTGTACTTGAACTAGTGTCTTACTAAATATATCTTATCCCTTAATCAAGTTTAGTACTACTCTAAAGTCTTGTCTACATGACAAAATTTAAAACCAAAAAAGATGTATTTAAATATTTTGTCAAGAAGTTATTTCAACTTATATAATGAATTATCTCCTCCAGTCAGTATATTTAATTAATATATGAGATTGTCAGATTACCTAGATATATACATTTTCCTTTTTTTGTTTAAGCTAAAACATGTGGAAACCAGGGAAGATATTTAGTGTCAAAGAAATCACATTTTCTCATTTTTTACTTTGTATTTCACTGAGGAAATTAATTTTATTGCAGAAAGGAAGATTAAAGTACTCTGTACTATGGAGAAAAAGGCAGTGTATAAAATATTATTTATAGTAGCTAACATTTTTAAAAATACAACAGATCTAAAGAAGATTATAAATGGAAAAATGTACCTTCACATAAATAAAATATCTGAAAGGTTACATAAGAAATTAGTAATGCTGATTACTTCAAGGAAAGATGACTGAGTAGTTGGGAAATAGGGATGAGGGAAAAATTTAAATCCATGAAATATTTTTTTGACAACTTTAAAATTTTTTTCTGTGTCCATGAATTATCCACTCAAAAATAAACTTAAAATAGAAAATAAATCTTTAATGAAAGAACTATAGAACTGGGATCAAAGGCTGTAATTAGAAGACTGCAGGACTATAAAACAGAATGAAGTTATTCCTTGGATTATAAACAAACTTGGTACTTCTCGTTTTGCAGAGTGCCATGAGAAAACCAATCTTCTATGGGTGGATTAGCAGTTTGAAAATGATGGCCTTCAAAAAAGTAAGCAGTATATAAGTCCAGAGCCACGTGGGACAAGAATGAACATGGAACATGTTCGAATAAAAAGGATGCGTAGCAAACGTGTAACTTAAGAAGAAATAAGACTAGCCTTCTAGCACTGTCAAAAGTAGGGGGACGTGTGGAAGCAAGCACACACACGCACACACACGCACACACATATTCTACTCTCTCTTAGGTGACTTTCTGGGATACTGACTGGCTCACAACGATCTTACCGCCATTCCTCTCATAAAAGTGAGCCCCAGTACCCAGTTTTTGTTACATGGCACCAATTCTTGAAATAAGCCTGATTAAAACTTGATTAATCTGATTCTTTTGCCAGGAAACGTCAGAGTCCAAAAGCCTGGTTATACTTCTGCCCCAGGGTTCTGTGTAATTCCCCTGTATAAAGCTTGTGATTCATTCTAGATCATTCTCAACCGTGATTTAGCCGCAATCATGAAAGAATTAAGCCCTAATCATTGCACTAAGGCCTCCATTTTTATGTATGAATTAACTTCTTTTATGCATCTAGAATGGCATTCGATATGTATTATCTTTGGGAAGACTGGGAAAGTAGTCATACAAATCATTTCCTGTTTGTGATTCAAAGGGGAAGAATCCCATTGAGACTATGTTACACTAAAGAAGCATAGTTTTAATGTCAAAGAGTAAATTCAAAATAACTCAATTCTGTATTTCAAGTTGTCTCATATACTTTGCAAGGGGATATGGAGACTACAACAATACTTCTTTGAAATCATGCCATCTTTTCCCTTTGCTTTCTGTTTCCCGTCATAGTTGCTTCCTCCCCGCCCCCCTTTTTTTTTTAATCTCAGGACTATTCCTTCTTCTCCACACAATTCCATCCTGTCTCCCAAGCCAGAAGTAGCTAGTGGAACACTGCTTCCACTACACCACTACAATATGTTCTTTAAGATTGCCAAAAAAAAACCAGGCAATGAGTATCCCCAAGTGCACAGAGTCTGCAGGAATTGTGGTAATTCTATGTCTCTAAATTATTCATGAGAATCTGCTGGTCTATTTTGTTCTTTCCACACTTATTTCTGCCTCTTAATTTTGGTCTTATAACTTCTGAAACATGAATAGAATTTTTTTTTTTTTGCTTCTCTTCATTTAACTCAACTTCATTTTTATTACTGAGGACAGATGGTTTCTGACACACTTTATACACCTACTGAAAGGTTTGCCTTGAAAAGAAACTATTCCAATATTTGCCATGCATATCTGTAAGGTTTTCATATACATGAAAAAAGATAAATGAACTTTCAAAAATTAAGTTAAAGTGTAAGTAATGAAATAGCAAAACATCAGTATATCATAGTGAGGGTACAGTCATTCTCACTTAATATTTTACATTAATTCATAAAGTACTAAGTTTAACTTATTGCTATTAAATGAGCATATCCTGAGTATTGCTTTTTTCCTTGCTTTTATCACGCAGTAAAATAATTTTGAGATTCATCTATGTTGTTTCATATAATAGTTCATTTTTCTTTGTTATGAGTAACATTGTATGGCTAACTCACAACTTGTTTGTTAATGTATCTACTGAAGGACATTTGAATTTTCCCGTTAGCTATTTATATAAAAACTGCTATAAAAATATTATAAACATTGACATATAAGTTTTTCATGAACATAGGCATTCATTCCTCTGGGATAAATGACTGGGAGTGAAATTCCTAGATCATATGTGAGTTCTATGTTTAACATTTTAAGACATTGACAAATTTTTCCAGAATGGTTGTACCATTTTTGTATTCTATCCAAGCAGTATAGGAATTTTCATTTTCTCCACATTCTTGCCGACATTTGTTATAAGATCAGTCTTTGTAATTTTAGCAACTCTAATAGGTGTGGAGTGGTATCTCGTAATTTTAATTGGCATTTTCCCAATCACTAATGATGTACACCATCCTTTTTACTTATTGCCATCTATTATCTTTGTGGCAATATTTTGTCCACTTTTTATTCACTTGTTTGTTTCATTATTATTGGGTTTTGAGAGATCTTTACATATTCTGGATAAAAGCTATCAGATATATCCTTCGCAAATATTACTCTGTAGTCTGTAGCTTATCTTTCCAGTTTCCTCATAGTCTCTTTCAAATAGAAGTGCTTTTAAATTTTGAAGTTTTTATTGATTGTGCTTTTTGATTGTGGTGTCTCGGAAATCTGTACCATATAGAAGATCACAAAGATTTTCTACTACGATGTCTTCTAGAAACTTTATAATATTAGCTTTTATATTTATGTCTGTGATCCATTTTTGTGCTGCTTTTTGCATAAATGTAATGCAAGGCATCAATCAGTTGTGGGTTTTGTTTGTTTGTTTGTTTTTGCAGTTATACTCATTTCCCTACACTACTCTTTGTTCCAAACTGTCATCTCCCCACAGTATTGTTTTTCAGCTTTGTAAAAATCAGCTGTACAAGTTTGTGTAGGTCTATTTCTGAACTCTCTATTCTGCTCAACTGATACATTTCTCTATATTAATGCCAATATCATACTGTTGTGATTACTGAGCTTTATAGTAAGTCCGGAAATCAAGTAGTAGATCTCGCTATTTGTTATCCCTTTGTACCATCTGTTCTTTGTTTCCATTTGTCTATTTATCTGACAACTTACGGATTATCTGAGTATTTTTCATCCTTTGTCAGCTGGTAGTATAAAAACCTTATGATAATATATTTCTCCCTGGTCTTTTTTGCTATTGTTTTCACACATTGTACTTTTACACATTTTATACTATCATATTGTTTGTGTAAACAATTAGCGTTTTAAAATTTTTATTGAGATATAATTCACATACCATACCATTAACCTCTTTAAAGTTTTCAATTTAATATTTTTAGTGTACTCAAATGGTTGTGTCTCCATCACAACTATCCAATTTTAGAACATTCAGTCCCTTCTAAAAGAAACCCACACCCATTAGCTGTCACCTTCCATCACTCTCCTGAGCCCTAAGCAAGTCATTTTTTGTCTTTATAGATTCACCTATTCTGGACATTTCATAAAAATGGAATCATACAATACATAGTGTTTTGTGACTAGCTTCTTTCATTTAGTATAATGTTTTCAAGTGTATCTGTGCTATAGCGTGCATTGGTATTTCCTTTCTTTTTATTGCTAAGTAGTATTCAATTGCATGAAAATGTTACATATTATTTTTGAGCATATGGTTGTTTACATTTTTAACTATTATGAATAATGCTGTGAGGAACATTTGTGTATAAGCTTTCATGTGAATGTGTTTTCATTCCTCTTGTGGAAAAATGGAATTGCTGGAATTGCATGAATACGTTATATGTTATTTTTGAACTTTTGGTTGTTTCTACCTTTTTAACTATTATGAATAATGCTGTAAGGAACATTTGTGTATAAGCTTTCATGTGGATGTGTTTTCATTCCTCTTGTGTAGAAATGGAATTGCTGGGTAATAAGGTAACTCTGTGTTTAATTTTGAGTATTTGCTAAACTGTTTTCCAAAGTGGTTACACTATTTAACATTTCCATTGGCAATGTATAAGGTTCCCAATTTTGCCACATCTTTGCCAACATTTATTATATGTCTTTGATTATTGTCATCCTATCGGATGAAAAGTGGGATCTCTTTATAGTTTTTGTTTTTATTCCTCTAATGACTAATGATTTTCAGCATCTCCTCATATGTTTATAGGCCACTTATATATCTTCTTGGGAGAAAGGCCTATTCAATCATTTGCTCATTTTTAATTGGGTTATTTGCCTTTTTATTTCTGATACATAAGGAGTTCCTTATGTATTCTTGATTATCAGATTAGAAAAATTAATTTCTGTTAAAAAAAATGACAGCTGGGGTTTTGATTGGGATTGCATTGAATTGGTATTTCAGTTTGGGGAGAATTGCCATCTCATAAGTATTGTCTTCCACTCCTTAAATGTGAAATGTCTTATGATTTATTTAGTGCTTTCATTTCTGATTATGTGTTGTTAGTTTCAACATACAAGTTTTACAATTCTTCTGTTAAATTTATACTTAAGTATTTCATGCTTTTTGATGCTATTGTAAATGGAATCATTTTCCTAACTTTGTTTCCAGAACATTGCTATTTTATAGAAATACAATTGATTTTTGTGTGTATATCTATGTACTACAGCCTTGCTAAACTTGTTTATTAGTTCCAATAGTGTGTGTGTGTGTGTGTGTGTGTGTGTGTGTGTATTCCAAGGGATAGTCTATATACAAGATCATGTCATCTGGAATAAAAGTAGTTTTACTTCACAATCTGTATGCCTTTTCTTTCTGTATCTTACCTAATTACCCTAGCTAGGATGTTCTGTACAATGTTAAATAGAAGTGAGAACAGACTTCCTGTCATGTTCCCAACCTTACAAATGAAGCATTCAGCCTTCCATCGTTAAGTACAATGTTACCTGTAGACTTTTTGTAGATGGTTGAGGAAAGTCTCTTTTGTTCCTAGTTTGTTGAGCAGTTTTATCATGACATGTGTTGAACTTTTAAAAATATTCTCTGCATTAGGTGATAATATGGGTTTTATCCATTATCAATTAAAATGGTGTAGAACTCTGATTGTCAGATGTTAGACAAACCTTGCATTTCTAAAATAAGTTCCATTTGGTCGTGGCGTAAAACTATTTTTATATGTTGCTGGATTGAGTTTGATAATATTTTGGTAAGTTTTGAGTGTATCTTAATATTCATAAGGGATATTTGCCTGTAGTTTCCTTTACTTGCAATGTCTGGTTTTGGCATATTGTTAAAAACAGCATTGTACGATGAATTAGGAAATGTTCCCTATTTCTTTAAATTAAGAAGAGTATGTGAAGGAGTAGAATTAACTCTTTAAATGTTTAGTAAAATTCACCAATGAAGCTATCTGGGCTTTGACTTTTCTTTGTGAGAAGTTTTAAAATTACTGTTTTGATCTCTTTACTTCTTTTAGGTCTCTCCATATGTTCAATCAAGGCAAAGATGGAGATGAAATATGCAATTATACTGTCATTTTAAATTACCTACATAATTACTTTTTAAACAAGATAATTATGTTTTTGCACATGGATTCCAATTACTGCCTAGTGTCTCTTGCTTTCAGCTGATAAGCATAGTATTGTATTTCTATAAAGCATATCTTCTAGCAACAAACTCTTTTTTTTAAATCTTGGAATGTCTCTTTTTCACCTTCATTTTTTAAAGACATTTTTTTGATTCAAGATTTTGGCAGACAGTTTTTTTACCTTAAGCACTTTTGGTCATCTCACTGCATTCTGGGCTTCATTGCTTTGATGAGAAGTTGGCTGTTAATCTTATTGTGATTTTTGTTGTACCTGATGAGTTGTTTTGTTCTTACAGCTTTCAAGATACTCTCTTTTTCTTTGGCTTTCAACATTTTGACTATGATATGTCTGGATGTGGATTTCTTTGCATTTTTTCTACTTGGAGTGTTTTACCTTCTTGGATGTATAGCTTATAGTTTTATTTCCATTTGGGAAGTTTTTAGCCACTATTTCTTTGAGTATTTTTTCTATCTCTTTCTGTTTTTGGTATTCCACACATATATTTATGCATTTAATGGTTTCCCACACTTCTCTGAATCTGTTAAAATGTTTCATTCTTTTCTCTGATATTCACATTGCATAATCTCTAATGATGCATCTTCAATTCACGGATTCTTTCTTGTGCTAGCTATTTTTGAGCCTATCTAATGTTTTTGTTTATTTGTTTGTTTTTCATCACTGTTTCTATGCTTATCAACTCCAAAATTTCCATTGGGTTCATTTAAATAATTTCTATCTTTTTTTACATTCTCTATTTGATGATATATGGTCATCACACTTTCCTGTATTCATTTGAGCATGCTTCCTTTAGTTCTTTGAACATGTTTATATTAGCTACTTTGAAGTTTTTGCTAAGTCTATCATCCTGATCACTTCAAAAGCAGTTTCTATTATGTGCTATGTTCCCCTGTGGATTGGTCACATTTTCTGTTTCTTTCCATGTCTCATAATTACTTTGTTGATAACTGGATTACTTTAGATAACATATTGTAACAACTCCAGATACTGATTTCCTCCCCCCTGGAGGATGCTTTTGTTTGTTTGGTAAATTGTTTACTTGTTAATTGTCTGAACTAATTCTGCAAAATCTATTTCCCAAATAGTATGCACTTCCGCTGTGTCTACTCAAATTTTTTTTCTGACTACCTAGTAATTAACCACGGGTCCACATAAGCTACTTATTGGTCAGTGTTGGTGCTTAAGCCAACTTAGCCAGTTATATTTTCACCCTGTACCTTTGGAAAAGTGTGTCACTTGGAGACAGCTATCACAGTGCAAAGAGTCTACTTTTTTTGCCTCAAGTTCACATAAGAACTAGGACCTTGGAGTTTCCCTCTCTGATCACTCTAGAGAGGGCACAGCTTTCAGCATACACAGAGTCTTGCTGATTCACAGGGATGACACTGATATTATTTTTAAGCCTGACTTATTATGAATTTCCCTTAGGTCAGAGTAGCTTGTCGTTCAATGAGTGTTTTGCTTAAGCTCACTGGGCCAGTGAGGCTTCTACCCTATGTTAATGGATCGTTTTGCAGCCTAGACAATGCTTTCAAGTCTGCCCTCAAGTCCTTCTCTGATTTCTTCTGGATGGGCACAGCTTAGCACATACATATTGCTTTCCAAATCCCCACAGTTGACTGAGATCCCAGGAAGACTCTTATCTGTCTCTGTTTTTGGTTCTCTCTATTATCTCACACAATACTGGAAATAAGAATGTAGTTTTCTTGAATCTTAACTTGCATTTCTGTCATATTAAAATATCTCCATAATATTTCCTTCTCTAGTGTTCTCCATCTGTGTGACTTTCCTGCTTTTATAAATTATTAGTTGAGACGTCATCAAAATGGTGGCATGAGGTGAGCCTCTGTAAAGCTCCCCTAGAATTTACAATTAATCTAACAACAATAACTCCACAAAGGACTCCCTGCACAGCAGACAGGCAAGACGAAGCGGCCCACTACTGAATTCACCTAAAGGTGCCCAAATCGCAGGAGCGGTGGGGAGGAGGGAAGGGAGAAGTGAGGAGACGGAGCAGCGCGGGCGCAGGACGCAGACCTAGCTCAGTGCTCCGAGCTCGATGCATCCCGAAACTACCTCAGCTGCGGGAGAGGGAAGGACTCGGACTGCTAGGGCTCCGCTTATGGCCCACAGTGCTGAGGGGGCAGCATATAACATGGCTGAACCCAACGCTCATGGCAGAGACCTCAGAGCAAACACTGAGGGAAGAAGGCTGAAAACGGTGGTTTAAGCCCTCACTGCCCAATGAAGAAAGGAAGCCTTAGGCACTGTGACTAGCCGCCCCCTCCCTACCCTCCCAGAGCTTGCCCCGCCCCCACCAGCCCAGTGATAGAAGCAAAACAGTAGCAGTGTCAGATCAAAAGAACAGAATATTTGCTGTTCTGAGAACTGTGCACAGCAGACAGATTCGCAGCCCAACTAGTTCCTGCAAAAGGGAGGGAGCTGTGGAAGTGGGACAAGCTGTGGTGGTGGTCGCCACCATTGCTCTGGGCCACCGATCACAACACACCCCGCCCCTGGCCCCACCTATCTGGGCGGATCCCTGCAGGAGTAAACAGAACTGCTGAAACATACGGGCTCTGAATCTGGTGAAGAACCAGTTTTGGAACTTTAAAAGCTCTACGCATGTCCACAGGGCCATAGCGCCCTATGACCCAGGCGAACTGTTAACAGAGGAGAAGCCTGTTTCCCAGAGAAACCCCCCGTTGTGTGAGAAGCTGGAATAGTGCAGAGAAAACATAGCACTACTGTGTGAGAGAGGAAAAAAAAGGCTGCAGTCGGAGAGAAAATAAAACATTCTACCAACAAGTACTGGAAAACAAAAGAAAGACCTCTTCCTATCAACCTGTTGCAGAAGCCACTCCTGTAGATGACTAGGAAGAGAAATAATAAATCAGTAATTGCCATGAATAACCAAGGCAACAGAAAGTAACCAAGGCTCAGAAAGAAAGTGAAAAGTCTCCAGAAAAGGAACATAAAGATATGGAAATGTGTGACTTAAATGACAGAGAATTCAAGATTGCAGTTCTGACAAAACTCAATGAGATACAAGAAAACACAGAAAGACAATTTAATGAACTCAGAAACACAATCAAAGAATACCATGAGCATTTTACAAAAGAGATTGAAATTTTAAAAAAGAACCAAATGGAATACCTGGAGATGAAGAACTCAATAGAAGAAATTAAGAACGAAATAACCAGCTTAGGTAGCAGAGTTGACCAGATGGAGGAAAGAATCAGTGACATCGAAGATAGAAACCTGGAAATTACACAGATGGAAGAAGAAAGAGACTTGAGACTTAAAAGAAATGAAAGAACTCTACAAGAACTTTCTGACTCCATCAAAAAGAGCAATGTAAGAATAATGGGCATACCAGAAGGAGAATAAAGAGAGAAGGGAACAGAGAATATATTCAAACAAATTGTTGATGAGAACTTCCCAAACTTGTGGACAGAACTGGATCCACGAATCCAAGAAGCAAATAGAACACCTAATTACCTCAATCCTAACAGGCCTTCTCCAAGGCATATTGTATTGAAGCTGTCTAAAATCAATGACACAGAAAGAATCCTCAGGGCAGCCAGGAAAAGAAGACGGTAACCTACAAAGGAAAGCCCTAGATTATCATCAGATTTTTCAGCAGAAACTCTACAAGCCAGGAGGGAGTGGAACCAAATATTCAAACTATTGAGAGAGATATTATGAGCCAAGAATAATATATCCAGCAAAGATATCCTTTAGATATGAAGGAGGAATAAAGATCTTTGCAGAAATACAGAAACTGAGGGAATTTTCTAATACATGACCTGCACTACAAGAAATACTAAAGGAGGCTATTCGACCACCATCAACAGGGACAATTTATGGCAACCAAAACATAAAAAGGGGGAGAGTAAAGGCCTGAACTGGAATATGGGAATGGAGAAAGTAAGCGTCCTGAAGAAAACGGAATACTCTAAATATCAAACTTTCTTTTACGTAAACTTAAGAGTAACCACTCAAAAAAATCCAGAACTGAAATATATACTGTAATAAAAGAAGAAACAGAGGTAAACATCACAGAATACCACCACACAGAAATAATAGACAACAACAAAAAGGCAAAGAAACAATGGAGACACAGCCTTACCAAAAAACTAAAGATAGAATGACAGGAAATCCTCACGTATCAATAATCACCCTAAATGTAAATGGACTTAACTCACCAATAAAAAGGCACAGAGTAGTAGATTGGATTAAAAAACTAAACCCACCGTATGCTGTCTCCAAGAGACACATCTCAGCTACAAGGACAAGCATAGACTCAAAGTGAAAGGGTGGAAATTGACACTCCAAGCAAATGGTACCCAGAGAAAATCAGGTGTAGCCATAATGATTTCCGATGAAACAGACTTCAGGGTGAAAAAGGTAACAAAGGACAAAGATGGACATTTCATAATGGTAAAGGGGACTATACAACAAGAAGACATAACAGTCATCAATATTTATGCCCCCAATCAGGGAGCACCAAAATATACCAAGCAACTACTAACAGAAATAAAGGGAGAAATTGACCAAAACACAATTATACTAAGGGACTTAAATACATCATTGACAGCTATGGATTGATCATCCAAACAGAAAATAAATAACGAAATTACACATTACACATTAGATGAAATGGACATAATTGACATATATAGGGCACTTCATCCTAAAACATCAGACTATACATTCTTTTCGAGAGTACATGGAACATTCTCATGGATAGACCATATATTGGGACATAAAATCAGCCTCAGCAAATTTAAGAAGATTGAAATCACACCAAGCATATTCTCTGATCACAAGGCTTTGAAATTGGATTTCAACCGCAAAAAGAAAGTAGGAAAAAACACAAATACATGGAGATTAAACTACATACTTTTAAAGAATGACTGGGTCAAAGAAGAAATTAGAGGAGAGGTCAAAAGATACATAGAAGCAAATGACAATGAAAATACATCCTATCAAAATTTTTGGGATGCAGTGAAAGCAATATCAAGAGGGAAATTTACACCATTACAGGCCTATCTCAAGGAACAAGAAAAATCCCAAATAAATAACCCCATGTTATACCTTAAAGAACTAGAAAAAGAAGAACAAGTGAAACCCAAAGTCGGTAGAAGAAAGGAAATAACAAAAATCAGAGCAGAACTAAATGAAATAGAAAACAAAAAGACAATAGAAAAAATTAATATGACAAAGAGCTGGTTCTTTGAAAAGATAAACAAAATTCACAAACCCTTGGCTAGACTCACTAAGATAAGAAGAGAGAAGATACTAATTAACAAAATCAGAAATGAAAAAGGGGAAGTTATCACGGACACCACAGAAATACAAATGATCATCCAAGAATACTATGAAGGATGATATGCCACCAAATTCAATAACCTAGAAGAAATGGACAAATTCTTAGAAACATATACCCTGAACCATGAAGAACTAGAAAATCTAAAGAGACGGATCACCAGTAAAGAAATTGAATCAGTCATCCAAAACCTTCCCAAAAGCAAAATCCGGGAGCAGATGGCTTCACTAGTGAATTCTACCAAACCTTCAAAGAGGATGTAATACCAATCCTGCTCAAACTCTTCCAAAAAATTGAAGAAGAAAAGGAACTCCCTAACTCATTTTATGAGGCCAACATTACCCTGATACCAAAACCTGGTATGGACAACACAAAAAAAGAAAACTACAGACCAATATCTCTGATGAACACAGATGCAAAAATCCTAAACAAAATACTAGCAAATCAAATACAACAATGCATTAAAAAGATTATTCATCATGACCAAGTGGGGTTCATCCCCGGGGCACAAGGATGGTTCAACATCCACAAATCCTTCAATGTGATACATCACATAAACAAAATAAAGGACAAAAATCACATTATTATATCAATTGATGCATAAAAAGCATTTGACAAGATACAACATCCATTTATGATTAAAACACTTATAAAATATGTATAGAAGTAAAATACCTTAACATAATAAAGGCCATATATGACAAACCCTCAGCTAAACTCATAATTAACAGTGAAAAACTGAAGCCCTTTGCTCTACGTTCAGGAACACGACATGGCTGTCCCCTATCACCTTTGCTTTTCAACATAGTTTTGGAAGTCTTTGCCAGAGCAATCAGGCAAGAGAAAGAAATAAAATGCATCCAAATTGGGAATGAAGAAGTTAAATTATCACTCTTTGCAGATGACATGATGCTATATATAAAAAACCCTAAAGGCTCCACCAAAAAGATATTAGAAACAGTCAATGAATACAGTAAAGTTCCTGGCTACAAAATCAACATACAAAAGTCCATTGCATTCCTATATACTAACAATAACATCTCAGAAAAAGAAATACAAAAAACAATTCCTTTTGTAATTGCATGAAAAAGAATAAAACACCTAGGTATAAACTTAACCAAGGATGCGAAGGACCTATATGCTGAAAACTATGACATTTTTGAAAGAAATTGAAGAAGACACAAAGACATGAAAAGACATTCCGTGCTCATGGATTGGAAGAATCAACATAGTTAAAATGGCCATATTACCCAAAGCAATATACAGATTTAATGCAATCCCCATCAAAATCCCAATGGCAGTTTTTAAAAATAGAACAAAAAAAATCATCAGATTTGTTTGGAACCACAGAAGATCCCAAATAGCCAAAGCAATCTTAAGAAAAAAGAACAATACTGGAGGTATCACACTCCCTGACTTTAGCTTGTAGTACAGTGCTACAATAATCAAAACAGCATGGTATTGGCAGAAAAACAGACACATAGACCAATGGAATACAATTGAGAACCAAAATAAAACCACATAAATATGGACAGATAATTTCTGACAAAGAAGCTAAAAACATACAATGGAGGAAAGACAGCCTCTTCAAGAAATGGTGCTGGGAGAATTGGATAGCCACGTGCAAAAGAATGATACTGGGCTGCTATCTGTCACCATGTACCAAAATTAATTCAAAATGGATCAAAGACTTAAGCATAAGACCTGAAACAATAAACTGCATAGAAGAAAACATAGGTACTAAACGTATGGACCTTGGGTTCAAAGGGCATTTTATGAATTTGACTCCAAAGGCAATGAAAGTAAAAGCTAAAATAAATGAATGGGACTATATCAAACTTAAAAGCTTCTGCACAGCAAAAGGAACCATAGACAAAATAAAGAGACAACCAACTGAATGGGAGAAGTTTTTTGCAAACAGTGCCTCTGATAAGGGGCTAATATCCAAAATATACAAGGAACTCATGAAACTCCACAACAAAAAAACAAACAACCCAATTGAAAAATGGGCAGAGGACGTGAAGAGACATTTCTCCAAAGAGGATATACAAATGGCAAATAGACATATGAAAAAATGCTCAACATCACTATCATCAGAGAAATGCAAATAAAAACCATAATGAGATATCACCTCACCCCAGTCAGAATGGCTATCACCAAGAAAAAATAGTAACAAGTGTTGGAGAGGCTGTGGAGAAAAAGGAACCCTCATACACTGTTGGTGGGAATGCAGACTGGTGCAGCCATTATCGAAGGCAGTGTGGAGGTTCCTCAAAAAATTAGATAGAAATATCATATGACCCAGCAATCCCTCTCCTGAGAATCTACCCAAAAAATCTGAAAACATTTATACATAAAGACACGTGTGCTCCAATGTTCATTGCAGCTTTGTTTACGGTGGCCAAGACATGGAAACAACCAAAATGTCCTTCGATAGATGAATGGATAAAGAAGTTGTGGTACATATACACAATGGAATACTATTCGGCATTAAGAAAAGATGATATAGGAATATTTGTAACAACATGGATAGATCTTGAGAGTATAATGCTAAGCGAAATAAGTCAGTCAGAAAAAGCAGAGAATCATATGATTTCACTGATATGTGGTATATAAACCAAAAACAACAAAAGAACAAGACAAACAAATGAGAAACAAAAACTCATAGACATAGACAATAGTTTAGTGGTTACCAGAGGGTAAGGGGGGTGGGGAGTGGGCGATGAGGGTAAGGGGGATCAAATATACGGTGATGGAAGGAGAACTGACTCTGGGCGGTGAACACACTATTGGATTTATAGATGATGTAATACAGAATTGTACACCTGAAATCTACGTAATTTCACTAACAATTGTCACCCCAATAAATTTAAAAATATATATTAGTTGCTGTTAATTGCTTTCAGGATACATTTTAAACTCCTTAAAAAAGTCTTACTAATTCCACTTCTGGTTATATATCCCAAAGAATTGAAAACAGGGACTTAAGAAGGTATCTGTACCCCCACGTTCATAGAAGCATTTTCCATATTAGCCAACATGTGAAAACAACTCATCATACAGAAGAATGAATGAAATGCAGTATATACATACTATGAAAAATTATTCAGCCTTACAATGAAATATAATTCTGACACACACTACAATATGGATAAGCCTTGGAGACATTATGCTAAATCAAATAAGCCAGTCACAAAAAGACAAATACTGGATGATTCAACTCATATGGGATATCTAGAGTCAAATTCACAGAACTAGGAAGTAGAATGGTGGTTGTCAGGGGCTAGGGATGAGTGGGAAATGGGGAATTTTTAATGAATATAGAGTTGCAGTTTTGCTAGATGAAAAGGTTCTAGAAATCAGTTGCACAACAATGTGAATATATTTAACACTAAGCTATAAACTTAAAATGGTAAAGATAATATATTTATGTTATATGTATTTCACCACAATTAAAAAGAAAAAAAATTTAAAGGTTTACCACATCCTTTGTGATCTTACACAGCTTATCTCTCCAACTTCAATTCTAACCTCCTCTGGGACCCTTCCCTGAACCTTACATGAGTTCCACCTTTCATTAGCTATTGCAATTTAGCAAGCTCTCCATTCTCTCTGCCATATCTTCCTCTAGAGAAAATGCTCTCATCCACTTGACTTGGCAAGCCTACTTATTTATTTAAAACGACTTTATTGAGATATATTTCATATGCCATACAATTCATCCATTTAAACTAGGTAATTTAAAGGGTTTCAATATAGTCACAAATAATTGCAATACTCACCATAATCGATTTTAGAATATTTTTTATCACCACAAAGTAAAACCTTGTACCCTTTCTTACCACTCACCAACCTCCTCATACCTGCTCCAACCCAGTCCTAAGCAACCACTGACCTACTTTCTATCTCTATAGATTTGCCTATTCTGGATATTTTATCCAAGTGGGATTATGTAACATATGGTCTTTGGTTACTGGCTCCCTGTGTTATATCCACACCATGGAATATTATTTGGACATAAAAAGGAATAAAGTACTAATACAAACCACAACATAGATGAAGATTAAAGGCCCACTGTATTTTATTCCAAAGATTTGAAGTCCCTTTCCCCAAGAAGCATTACTTGATAGCCCCAAAATAATGCCTCCCAATTTTAAGGGATCTTTAAATAATCCCCCCGAAAGTTTATTACCCCTAATGATAAATAAGAGGGAAAATGATCCCACCAAAATTTTGTTTACTTCTATTTTAATCCTTAATTAAACAGTAGGCTACCATTAGATTTCTGACAGCTGTAAAATGTTGTCTTTCTGTCAGCTGTAAAATGTTACACAAATGTGAAGGCACTATTTTAGTTCCTTTTTTTTTCACAAGAACTCATTGATTTTAAAACAGATAAATCAAGATTAGTGTTTCTCAACACTGACTGCACAATAAAATGACCTGGCGAAATCTTCAAAATTCAATACCAAACTCAGGTCAATTATGTCACAATCTCAGAAGGGAGCTGGCAACTGAGAAATCAGTATTGTTTTAAAATCATAGCAGATAAACAGACAGAATTGAAAATTACTGATTTAGACACAAAAGGCCTTGGTCATCCTTCATTAAAATAAGTTGTGTGTATAATTTAATAGTACTTATTATTAGCTCATAATTTACAGCATTTGTTTCTACATACTTACTTCTCAAATATTATAAAATCAGACAGTAATACTTTTTATAAAATAATAAAACATACTATGTGCAGAATTGTATAAAACACATCAATTTTCTGAACACTTTTAACTTCTTGACCTTAAAGTAGAATATCTAGAAAATATTTAATTACCCCCCAAATTGACCACACTGTTGCCCCTTGAAATGGAACATTTGTGTATGTCTCATCTATTCATATTAGTTATATCTTCTTTTTGTACACCTATTAAATTTTATATCCCTCCATGACATTTAGCCAGTGGGATCTTTGGGTTGTTAAGTTTCTGTCAAGTATGGTAATGCATACAGACGGCATTGAATAGATCTTTCTCTAGTTCTTCCATGTATAGGAAGAGGCAAGCAAGGAAGGTAAAATTTTTAAAGATTCTTGGGTGTTTCTGATGGATTTTTACCCAGTTGATAGCTTTTTGCCAAGAACATACCTTCAGCTTACAAAACAGACTTGTGTCATTCATGTTATGAAATTTGAATACCTCATTCCAAGAAAAATTATGATACTGAAAGTCAAATAAATTTCTTAATAGAAAACATCTTCAACAAATACAGTTGATGCTTATAAATGAGCTAGACCAGTTTGTATATATTAAAATACAACAAAATGGTATTTTATCTTTATAATGATAAGGGCTCTAGAGGTTTAGGATTGGTTAAATACCCAGAGGGGACAAAGAAAAGAGAGAAAGGGAGAATAATACACATGTACCCAATTTTGTTAATAAGTTTAAATGAGAAAGATTGAATAACACAGAAAGGAAAAATATTTGTAATAGTAACATCTATAACATTTAGTCTTTAAAAGGAACGATATTTAAGACCACACATTAAAACTTCCTTGTAATAAGGACACTGATTATCATAGTAGAGATATGTCCTTCTACGGTAAGAAAAAAATCAAGTTACCCACTAACGCCATGCAGTGTAATCTTTAGATCTAGCATATTCTGACAAAAAAAATATTTTTTCCATGATTTCAAATGATAAATATTTGCAAAAGCCCCATCTCACTTGGTATCAGTATATGAAATGCCCTAGGTATGAACATTGTAATGTTAGAATATTTTTCCATCTTCTCAGTTAATTTATACAGAATTTATTGACTTTAGGAAACCAAAAACTGTTTGAATCTATTCTATCCTTCTGTCCTTGAAATACCCTTTAAGAAGCTTTCCAAATTCTCTCCAATAAGAGGCATGCAACAATGTTTACATCTCATCTAGACTTTCCCTTTTATTTTAGAACTTAGTGTGTTGTCGTGTCTTTTTGACCTCAACAGTTACATAGGAGAACAAAGAAATGATCCAGAATTTGACATTTCTCCTTTTTCTTAACCTGTATACCTCTCCAAATAGCTAACAGTATGCACCTCAGTTACATTATGCATCCCAAGTGAGGCAGAGCTGGGCTCTAAACAGGTGGACACATCTGTTCCAGTCCATCAGACTCGACTTACACTGGCTGCGTTCTGTAATCATTATGGTTTTTATCCCAAATTACACTGTCAATCTGTTCAGAATTAATATGTATTACTTTACCACTTGTTACAAAATTTTCAGTTTATTTATTGGACCATATCCTGCCCTAATCACTTAGGCACAATTCCCACTGAAAACCTAAAAGAGGGAATGTGTATCCAGAGGTTATGTTTTCATTGCATGTCAAAAGACATTTTTGCATAAGTGGATGTTATTGCTATTCCCAACGAATGCTCTTTCTATGTCAATAGTGAAATCTTGTTTAAAATTTTAGTGCACTGGTTTGGATCATTTTTAATCACTTTTTCCAACACATGTTATATCCCAGTGTGGTTGTTCCCATAATAAAGGAGGGTTTGACAAGTTATTTACTTCATTCCGAATGTAGCTTATATTTTTAATGCATGGAAAATTATAGTTTTAATTCCCCCTTCCCTTTTGTGTTGCATAGCATTTAAAAACTATGAGTTCTTGAAGCCAATGCTCTGTTTTATTATAACATGATGAATCATTTCACTGTGATTTTATTTCTCTTTCCTCTTCTATGTCCCCTGAACCTAACTAAATAGATTTTATGGAGGGGGTATAGTTATTAATTCATAATTATGTAAAGTTTAAGCTGGCTAATACCCTCCAAACGACTTTCCCACCAGCTAGTGATTTTATTCTATTATTTTTTTCCTGGTGTGTGATGGAGAAAAATGAGGTTCAAAAGTTGATAAAAATTAAAAACAAAATATTAAAAAAATAAATGGATCCAGAAGCCTGATGGAAGAAGAGGACTAAATGATATACTAAAATGTGAATGTATATTTCGTTTTCAATCCATAGAAAATAAAAACAACAAACAATAATGACAACCTATGGGTACAATAATAAAATCACAAATAGATTGCCCTTTCACTCCAATGTTCAGTTTAGTAGGTAGAGATGGTTGCACTACCATGTTTCTAGCCAGCATCTCCACTTGCCTGCTGCAGCATATGAAATGGCAACAGTACTCATGACAATACAAATCCTACTAACTTGATACATCAGACATGAGAAAGTCATAACCCAAGTGGAAACAAGATCAGGGAAGAATTATCAGAATTCAGCTAAAAGAAAAAACAACAACAAAAAACAAAACTTCATCTCTGTGCCTCCTTTGATTCTCCTTGGTATAAGTAACACAAAGGGAAAGTTATCCCCAGATGTTACCAACTGAATACTAGACACTGTCCAATAACTTGCCTCAGAGTCTAACACGGTAACTACGCAAGGCCTCCCAAAATTATTTCAACAAACTGCTTTGCAATTATTAAACATGTTATAGGAAAGTATGAACAACTTGACCAACAAATTTTCAATATATTCTTCCCCCACCCCCACAACCAGGCAAAACTGAAAACAAAAAATAAAACTCCAGAGATTCTGACATTCTTCTCATCACATAACATATACCAGTAGGAAATAAAAAGGGAGGGGGGAAAAAGGACATGAATATTTGAAAAGGCCTTTAGAATCTTGCAGGCATAAAGCAGAAGTATATATCATTCTCTCAGACCTGGAGTCCATGCAGATACACATTGAAAGATACACTCTATACCATCATTCTTTGCTGATCTGTCAGAGGAAAAGCATTCATTCTCACCTTTTCAGGGTGTCTGTCATTAGATACATTAATATGGATGAACCGCCACAAAATCAAAAGGCAGTAACAGAGGTGGGCTTTAAAGGGATAAAGTCTTTAAACTACATTTAAGCTGGGCTTCAATTTGAGGACTAAACTTTGGGTTTCTAATTACCTTCCCTTCTCCAGACACCCCAGGAAGAAGAAAAAAGTCCTAATTAGATATGCTCTGAAGTCCATTTGTCAGCATTTCACCAAGCATTCCTCAAGTTCTATAAATGATAGAATTGACTGATGCTGACAAGAGTTGAACACGATTTCTTTTTTCTGTCAAAACACTCCTTATTTTGATGTCTCACATTTGAAAGTAGAACACAAAAGTATTTGCTTTTCCAATTCATTCTATAACTAAAAGAATGTTAACTGAAAATCAGTTAAGTAGCAACCCAAATACATTTTATTAGCATAAAAATTCTTATCAAAAAGTCAATGATAAGAACAGACATTTCTATAGCAGTGAATATTCACAAGTTAGTTTCTGTTCATCCATACACCCTCCTGGCACATAGTTCGGTATTTAAGTCATAATTATGCTATATTATTCCATTGCTGATACCATCACTCGGAAGAAAATTTTACTTATTAATACACTAACATTTTCTTTAATACCTAGGCAATGAATTTCATATAGGTTTTTAAAGGCAAAGGAAAAATTAGAGAAGTATATAATGTTCTTGAGAAGGTAACTTGAGATTTCAACTTGAGATTTCATCTTAAATTTTTTTACATGCCAACCAAGTTATTATTGGAATGTGTAAGATCAAATTGTTTTATCAAACCATAACAAAAGAACTTAAATTTTGCTGACCTCAAATTTACTAAAAAAAAATAATGAATTTCTGTTTGTTTTCTTCTTGATAATTTCTGAAACTATGGAATTTTGTATTCATAATTAATATAATTCCCCAGTATTTATTTTGGTTTCAGTCTAAAAAGAAATGAGGTTATTTTAATTAATATCTGATCTTAGCAACTAATTTTAATAAGAATTAGGGCATTAGCCAAAATGTCTAGTAAATTGTGTTGTTTATCTACTTTCTGATACACTGCAAATGGAACAGATGTATGATATTAAGTCTCTCTGTCTCTCTCTCTCTCTGTCTCTCTCTCTCTCTGTCTCTCTCTCTCTCTCTCTCTCTCTCTCTCTCTCTCTCTCTCTCGTGCGCGCACACGCTCTTGCTCTTTCTCTCTGTCTCTTTCTCTTTCTCTCCCCCTCTGTCCCTGGATTAAAGTTATTTAGAGTTTCTTGTCTGGATCAAATGCAAAATTTTAGATCAGACAATTTTAGATCATCTGTCTTGATTTTTAATTTTTTATAAAGATGATTTATTAATTAACTCAGTGGGGGAAGTCTTTCACAATGTTTACGTACACCAAGTCATCATGTTGTACACTTTAAATATCTTACAATTTTACTGGTCAATTGTTCCTCAATAAAACTGAGCAAAAATGATTTGTTGATGGTGACCATACTCTATGCTGTGTAAACAATATCTTAGGTATAGCCCACACTCAGAGAGGAAATTAAGCTCCACCTTCTGAATATGAGTATCTACTACATATATTACTTAGAATACTTATCTAAGATAGATGAGCTCGTCCTCCCTATTTAATAATTATTTACATAAGTATGAACTTATGGATATCTTTTTTTTAAAGTAAAGTTTATTGGGGTGACAATCGCAAGTAAAGTTACATAGGTTTCAAGTGTACAATTCTGTAATACATCATCTGTATATCACATTGTGTGTTCACCACCCAGAGTCAGTTCTTCCATCACCATATATTTGATCCCGTTTACCCTCATCTACCACCCCCTACCCCTTATGGATATCTTTTACATTCTTTAGATTATAATCAATATTTATTTTGTTGCTAAAACTTGTCCAGCTTTGGCCTTTGGAGGAATCCTCAGGCTCATTTCTGTCCTTTAAAATGTGAATAAATTTTTTTCATATCCTCTACGATATTTCTGAAAATTTCTGTGGGCTTACATTATGATAGTCTCCTTTTATTCTAAATTCCCCACAACACTCACACAAAGCAGCATGTTTAGTACAGCTTTCCTTCAGCTTCAGTGGTAGAATGCATCACTACACAGCACAGAGGACAAGTTAAGATGAAATATTACACACTCTTGGTCTCAGAACAAAATCCTATCAGCTATAGCCAATGTGGACATTTTCTCACTATCATACTTCTCTCCTGATGTTCTCCAATCTTCTATGGCTTTTCTATCCTTCAAAAGTTTTCCCACAGGGGGTGGTCGGATGCCTCAGTTGGTTAGAGCATGAGCCCTCAACAACAAGGTTGCCAGTTTAATTCCCTCAATTCCCACATGGATGCCTTCAAAACTAGATTGAAAGATTACTGGGAGCTGATGGGCCCTGCAGAAACACGCTGTTCCCAAATATTCCCCAATAAAAATTAAAAAACAACAACATTTTCTCACATTAGTGCTTCTCTTGTAAACTTCAAAATCCCCAACTATCCAATTTGTTTTTTAAGCAGTCAATTTACCTTTCTCATTGTTTGCAGTGACCTTACAGATAATTCCATGGGATCTTATCTTTTGCAGCACAAATCATCAAGATATTTTGCTATAGAATTCAATATTCTTCTTTGGGGTCAGAAGATACTGTAGTTAGTTGAAATATTTATTTTATCTCTATTATTTATATTTTTAAGTATTCAGAGAAAAAAATTTAAGGGGCCTCCAGCAAGAGGCCATAGACCTGGCATTTCCTAAAATGATTTTTTTTTTAAAAATACCATCTTTTAGTTTTCTTTTAGTGCAGTGCTAAAGAGATAAGTTAGCAGAAGAAACTAGTAGAATGTTTTGGAAATTAGTTGTCAGAGTATTATTTTTGGATATAAAAAAAAATTGTCAATGAGTTTCAATACATCTATGACCTTCCACTCATTTCCTGTTCTTGGCACTGTAGCAAAATAGCATGGGGAAGGGAGACTATATGTACCTCAGAGAGGCTTAAATCCTTGCAAATGACATTTCCTATTTAATTCAATAGGCTTTTCCCATAAGATGGACAGAAAGCACAGCCTGCTGGGAACATGCGATGGAACAGGCTTGGGGAAAAGTGCAAACTGAGCAACTTTCAAAGACTGATGGAATAGTTCTTGGAGTGGATTATAAAGTCAAGATCTATGGCAAGCCAAACTGGCAAAAGGAATATAGGTCTGGGAGAGATGCCAAAAGAGTGAGTATTAAGGTGAAGTTAGGGTCAATTCACAATAAGGGAAATACAGTCTGGAACTTAAAGATGTTATGTTTTTTAAACATTTGGCAAGAATACAGAGGGTGAATTTGGAGTTAGATTTCCTCTATCAAGTATTTTGGGTAGAATGTAGGGAGAAGCATCCATAATCAAATAAAACTATGTAGCAGAACCATTCAATCCATAACAGCATCTGGCTAGCAGTACCTAAGGCAACCCATTCAACTTCCCACCAAAATGCCTACAAACATTCAGAAAAATATGAAACTCACATCCAAATTAAAAAGTACTTATGAGAGTGTAGGGGTGTAGGGGAGTCTAGACTCCATATCAAAAAGCCTAACAAGAGAATTAAATTCCCCTAACCACACAGTGAAAATACCAAAGGGCTGTGTGTGCCGCTAAACACTTAAAAAGTAGGGCAAGAAAGGGACTGTGGTACTTAGGAGAGTACTGGCAGTACTAGTAACAGTAGTGTAGGAGTTGTTCTGGTTATGGCATCAATTGCAGGCTTCCTAGATTTATCTAGAATGATAAGAGTTTACATGTCAATGTATATTCATCAGTGTTGTGTATTAATCTTTATTTGAATACAAACAATTCTATTTTTGTTTTCTTATTCATATTTATTAAATTCCTGGCAAAGTTAAATATATTTTTATGGTTTTAGGCTGTTTATATTTATGATTTTATAAATTATCTGATTATATTCTTCACATGATTTACTAACAGAATCTACATATTAATTTTAGGAACATTCCACAAAGTAAGCATTTTAATTGTTCTCATCTCTCACATGTTCTAATTTGTCCTACTAGTTCTCCCTTTGCATTATCATTTTGTTTATATTATTTGACTTTTAAAAAATTTCAACATAATCAAATCTATCTAGCTCCTCCTTTATAGACTTTTACATCAATGTAGAACAGACGGTCTTTGGGGAAATTCAACAGTGAAATTTACCGTGAAATGACTGAAACCCAACCCTGGACAAATAAATCATTTAATGCCTGTACTATTTGAGTGTGCTCAATATTCATTTATTCCTTATGATAAACTGTAATAATATAATTATAAAATAGCAAACCTGAAATATAACCCAATATTGCTCAGATTTCTTGAGATCTATGTTTTAAATTTTTTTGAGTTTTTATGCTTTAAGGTTTGTTTTTAATCATTTATTTTAAAATAGTTTTAGAATTAAGGAAATGTTACAAAGATACTACAGAGAGTTTTCACATACCTCACACTCAGCTTCCCTCTTATTCACATCTTACATTAGTGTTACATTTGTTATAATTAATGAATCAATATTGACACATTATTTTTATTAAGGTACATATTTTATTCAGATTTCCTTAGTTTTTTAAATAATATTTATTAAATTTAGTGGGGTGACATTGGTTAGTAAAATGATATAGGTTTCAATTCTATAATATATCATCCATATATCACATTGTGTGTTCAACACCCAGCCAGAGTCAGTTCTCCTTCCATCACCATATATTTGACCCTCTTTACCATCTTCTATCAGCCCCTTCCTCCCTTTCCCTCTAGTAACCACTAAACTGTTGTCTGTGGCTATGAGTTTTTATTTGTTTGTCTTGTCCATTTGTTGCTTTCAGTTTTATATCCCACATATGAGTGAAATCATTTGGTTCTCAACTTTTTCTGTCCGATTTATTTTGCTTAGCATGATAATCTCAAGATCCATCCATATTGTCGCAAATGGCAGTATTTCATATTTTCTTATGGCCAAGTAATATTCCAATGTAGGTATGTACCACATCTTTATCCAATCATTTATCGAAGGGCACTTTGGTTGTTTCCATGCCTTGGCCACCGTGAGTAATGCTGCAATGAATAGAGGGGTGCATACGCATACATATTTACAGATAACTGTTTTCAGATTTTGGGGGTAGATGCCCAGAAGATGAATTGCTGGGTCATATGGTACTTCTATTCTTATTTTTTTGAAAAATCTCCATACTGTTTTCCATAGTGGTTGTACCAATTTACATTCCCTCCAACAGTGTATGAGGGATACTTTTTCTCCACAGCCTCTCCAACACTTGTTATTACTTGTCTTGTTACTAATAACCATTCTAACAGGTGTGAGGTGATATCTCATTATGGTTTTGATTTGCATTTTCCTAATAGCTAGTGAAGTTGAGCATTTATTCATATGTCTGTTGACCATTTGTATGTCTTCTTGGGAGAGGTGTCTATTCAGGTCCTCTGCCCAGTTTTTAATCATATTATTTTGTTGTTGAGTTATATGAGTTCTTTATATATTTTTGGACATTAGCCCCTTATCGGAGGTGTTGTTTGCAAATATCTTCTCCTGTTCAGCTCGTTGCCTCTTTGTTTTGACAGTTTCTTTTGCTGTGCAGATTTCTTTAGTTTTCGCTTAATGTTCTTCTGTTTCAGGATCCCATTAGGAGACCGTATTAGATTTATTAGACCATATTAGACCGTATTAGTCATCATGACTCCTTAGCTCCTCTTGTCTGTTAGTTTCTCACAACTCCTTTGTTTTGGAAGACTCTGGCAATTTTTAGGAGTGCTGATCAGGTATTTTCTAGAATATCACTCAACTGGGACTTGTCTGGTGTTTTCCTCACGATTAGACTAAGGATATGGGCATTGGAGAGAAAGACCACAGAAGTGAAGTGCCTTCCTTATCATATCATATAACGGATACATACTATAAACATGACTTATCACTGTGGATGTTTGGACCTTGATCACCCAGCTGAGGCGGTGTTTGTCAGGTTTCTCCACTATGAAGTTACTCTGCCACCTGTCCCCTTACCATATTCTTAGGAAGGAAGTCACTTCTGTGCAACCCATATGTAAGAAGCATAAAGTTATGTTCCACCTTCTTAAGAGCACAGTATCTAAATAAATTATTTGGGATTCTTCTGCCAGAGAATATTTGTTTATTCTTCCCCATTAATTTACTTATTCAATCATTTAAATCAGGATGAACTCATAGATATTATATACTCTGGGATATGATTCAATAATACTTCATTTATTTTCTAACTCTAATCGTTCCACCTTTGGCCACTGAGAGTTCTTTCATAGGATCATGTGTCCCTCTGACATACCTCCATCATTGTGTGAGGATGTGTGTGTATATATGTGTGTACCTGAGCACTTCCTTAACTTCTAGCACTACAAGATACTCCAGGCTCATCATGCATATTCGTTGTCTCAGGATCAGCCATTTCTCTAAGAAGTCCTGGTTCCTTTTATTGAAGGATGATATTAAAAACTCATATATCTTGGCCCTGGCATGCTTGTTGCTACTCAGCTGCCAGAGCAAGAAAATATGGGTGTATCCTAAACAGCATATATATGTGTGTGTGTATATATACATACATATGTGTATATATATGTACATATATACATATATATACATATGTATATATGTACATATATATATACACACACATATATGTGTGTGTATCCTAAACAATATATATATATGTGTGTGTGTATATACATATATATATATATCAATTTGCAACTATATAAGCTAAATATGAGTTCTTATTGATGTCTCCAATTCTAATCCATTACCTCATAGACCATTCCAGCCTTCTCCTCATGTCTATAATTTCCCACTCCAACAGTGAGAGACCTGGCTCCATCTCCAGCCATCCATCACTTAATTCTTAAATTCCAGTATACATGTATAGCGTTTCAGAATTTTAAACCCATAACTCCATGGAAAACAACTTTATCAACTAGAATATGGTGCTTATAAAATGTCTAGAGGGCTTTTGCCAAGAGTCCTATAACCTCCACTCATCTCCACAGTTACTTAGGTCAGTACCTTTCCCCCAATTCTTCCAGTGAGGTTTTTTTTCACAAATGTGTAATAGACCTTAAGTTTCCTAGCGGATCAACACAAGAAATGTCCATTTAAACACTTGTATCTTTTGGCAAGCCATAGCTGAAAATGACATTACCTATTACATTACCCATGTTGCCTTTATAAAGATACATGAAATAAATACCTCCCAGAATTCAATAACAGATTTAAAAAATTAAATACCCAGAAGAACATGGATGCTTTATTTTATTGGGTAAAACATCTATAAAGTTGCTTTATCAGAATAAAATAACTACATGCCCTCTAGTTTTCTCCTTTTACCTTACTTGGTGAACCAAAGCTAAACAGATTTCAAACATGGTACTCATTCTATATTTTCCCCTACTTTTTTTTTTTAATTGCTTCTGATTTCTTCAATTTTTAAAATAATTTTTAAACAAAATGTCTTATTTTCCTTTAAAGGCACCTTAGTAATTTTCATGAATTAGCTTTAAAATAAATAAATCTAGATAATTGTGTCTCCAAAGTTCTAGACATATTAAAGTCTTCATATGTGCCTAAAATGTGTCATTTTGTATAAATGACCCAGATCATGAAAAAGCTAACGTTTCCAAAACTTATTTTGTGAGCCTACTCTGGGCAAAGCATGCACTATGGAGGCTATAAAATAATCCCTCAGTGCCTTCAATTTCGTCAAAAAATAATATGTAAAAAAAAAAAAAAAACTAATCCTATATGGTTATATATGTTGAAAGCTAAAGGAGTCATATAATTGGTAAAAATATAATGATGGTTGGGATGGGAGGAAACAGTACTGATCGGGAGTACTCTGAAAGGTTTTTTTTATAAAGGTCCATTTGTTCATATATTTTATAAATATTCATTAAGCACCTTTAATAAGCAAGAAACTATATTGAATCCTAGAGGTCTAAAGATGAATAAGACAGAATTTTATTTAAGTAACTTAATAACTTAAGTCTAGACCAGAGTACTTTGTATAAGACCTTAAAACTTGGTAAATTAGAGAAAATGTAAAGACAGGAGGGAGAAGAGCTTGGGAAACTGATGGAGACTTACTTATACAACAATAGTTAGAGAACAGCAAGTACCCCAAACTGCTTAATGTCAAAAGTGTCAAAATATAGAAAATGCATAACTCCATGTTGAAACAGAAAATTCAAGAAAGAGTTAAAAATGGGTTAAACTTCTAAAAATCAGCAGTGTTAATAGAAGCAGAGAAGGATGTCATGATAATTAGAAGGAATGATGCACAAAAAAAAAATAGAAATATGGAGATGAAATGCAGAGATTAAATAAATGGGCTGCTCTTTCAGGAGCAAAGAATTTAAAATATATTTTATGACAAGAAAAATACGTTGGAGTCAAAGTGAAGAACAACCCTGAAAGTCCTGATGAAAGTTTTACGAAAACTAATTACCTCCTATACCCAAAATGATACTTAAAGAAGTCAGGTTACAAGTTAAGGTTGTTTTTATGAACCAGGCACCAAATAGTGACTAAGAAAATAAAAGAAATGGTAGATTTCAAAAGAAGTGAGTCAAATATGAATCTGAAGTTTGAGTCTAAGCCGATAGAATGATGAAATTAGAAAAATTAGAAATGAGAGATTTGGGTTACAAAAATGAATTCCATTCATAAGTGTTTAATTTTTTATCCTTACGATATCAATCTGTAAATTTAGAGCAAGTACTTTTTAAATATAGACTGGGAAATAGGAAGACTGGATTTGAAATGTAGATTTGGAAATCACCTGCATTGTGTTGATAATGGTGCTGTGAGTAGGGAAAGTATAAAGAGAGACCAGAGGGTAAGTGCTTGGACTAAGCTTCAAAAAATACCAATGTTCCGCAGCAAAAGCAGAAAGAATGAATCAAGTAGCAAGCGAATGAATCCTAATGAATTCTCACTGTGTTGGTTTGCACTGTTCCATGCTTCCAAGACAGGGAAAAATTGAAATGAGCAGATGAAAAATAAGAAAACTCAATGAAAATAAAATTCTTATTTTTTCTAAAATGTTAACAGTTGTCTGTTTCTCTTGACCTGCTTATTTATAGAGATCCTCAGTGTGTCCTAGCACTCAAGATCTCTGTTTTGGTTTGTTTGTTTAAGTCCACAGACATGAAATATGAATGAATATAAGCCAAGGACATTCCAAACCAAGTGTCATTTGCTCATCACAAATTAAAACTCAACAAAAAATTTATTGAATGCCTTCCATTAATTAAGGAAGTTTCTCTTCTGTGAGCACCCACTAAATACACCATGAATTCATTGTAGAAAACTTCAAGCACCCACCTCACCAATTTCAGCCTGATCACTGGTCGTCATCAGAATACACTGCATTTTCACCTAGTCCCAAAAGATATGCCCAACAGCCTGATATTTCCCAGTCAGCCTGCTTACCTATCTTTGTTCTTTTCTCCTCTCTTCTTTTGTTCTCCCTCCCTCATCCTCTGTTCCCATTCCTGTATCATTTCAAGTCTCTTTTCTGATTAGAGTAATTGTTAGTAACATTTATTATCACTCTCAATCTGTTTCTTTAGCTATTTGAATTTGAGTAAAATTATTTTAATAAATTTAAATACAATCATTCAATCAAGATGTATTCAGAACCGACTACATATGTTGGGCAGTGTGTTAAGTTACAGAAATACAAAGTTACTATGAGGAGCTCAGTCTATTGCTGAATATCCCATTTTTCTTGAATACTATTTACCTCATCAGATAGCACACTCAACACTAAAAGAAGGCTACACAAATCAGGATACTACCCAAAGGACTACAGTTTGATGAGGTGCATAGTGCAAAAATGTATGGCTAAATTTTGTTTCCTAAATGTTATAGACATGGATGAAAACATTTCATTATGAATCCAGTTGTTTAAAGCCATACGTCAATGGTTTATAATTTATAAGATAAAATATTCATTTCCAATTGCTTTATCTAAAATAAATTCTGACCTAGCTAATTATCTCTTAATTTCTTATTTTCTGTTGAATTCAAATAGATGATAATAAGGTATTAGTATTTTAAATTCTTAAAAAAAGCCACAACACTATATCTTCTTTTGCTGTCAGTGGGCCATTTCAAACTTATAAGTAGGTCATATAAATATTATATACCCTCCCAATATCTCAAATAAGTTATCTGTTTAATACTTCCCATTGCTAAAGAAAACTTCATCTGAGGAATTAAGGTGCTTATAGAATATTTGTTCTTTACTGATACTGAATTCTATCATTTATATATAACTAACACTTTTCTGTAAAATAATTTTTTTTAATAATTTCCAGTTCTTATTTGTTATTGTTTGAAATAAACTAGGGGTGTGACTATTTTATCTGAATATTTGAATCCTATTTTTAAACATTTTACAAATGTTTACCCAGTTGATATTGTATGTATAGTCATAGTAATTGGTGTGATTTATAATTATACATATTCAGATTAAACAAGACAAATGGCAGAGCTGGTAATGGCATCAAATTAAGAATATAAATATATTAAAAATCTATTTAAAAGTATAATTATAAGAAGGGAATCAGAGCTATTTCAAAATCATTTCTAGGTATAAATAATCACATTTACCAAAGGGTATTACAGAAATCACATAAGCAAAAGACATTACAAAGTATTATTTAGAGAAACAATTGGAACTAAGACTTAATAACTATATGCTACTCCTGGCCAAATACAAAATGAGTGTAATCTACCATGATTAATTGCTTATGTTTTTTCCCAAACTATATAATTGAGAAACAGTGTAATCAATGATATAAATGTAACTCTAATGTATCTTTCATACACAGCCTTAATGGCTTTTATTCCCTCCAACTTTTCCTATACATTAGAGCAAACTATATTTGCAAAAGATTGGTTTTATTATTGCTCTTATCCCAGGTGACTTTAAGTGAATTTTTTATCACATCAAGCATAGAAATATATTTTAAGATGGAAACATTTTACTTGGATATTCGTAATGGATTGATGTGGCCAATGGCTATAAAATATAATGCACTAAACAAATGTAAGTTATTATCATATCTTAATAAAAACACAAGTAAAATAAAGGATCTGACTTCCTGTACACTGTGCACTTTCTGTACTGCTACAGAAAAAGACTGGCTAGGGAGTTGACTCCTGCCCTTCTGATGGACGCACCTTCTACTCCATCCTTCAACACGATCCTAGTCGCCCCTCAGGAGTACTACTCAGAACTCACTGACATTGGCTGAATGACCCTTCATCACCTCCAGCCCTCTCTTAAAACTTTCATTAAAAGAGGTCAAACGCTGTCTCAGAGCCTGTTAGCGGCTCCCACCTGAAAGTCACCCAATTTTCATTTACAGTTTGTTAGTCATTTGTGATGTATTTTTCATCGGTGTTCTTTCTTCAGCTTCCAATTCCTTCAGTGTCTTTTCTCCACCTGCTCAGAGAACTTCCTCTGATTAGAAAAGTTAAGCTGATACTGAGGAAAGTTTAATTTACTTCTACTTTTTTTTTTCCTTTAAGATTTCTTTTCTTTCTGGCTGATGGGTGATGAAACAACATTCCCAGCAACTATAAAGCTCCTCTTTCTGTGACATAAATTTAGTATCATCTCAGAATACCTTTTTAACATTAACAAGTTGATAGAAATCTGTGTTATTAGGGAAGATCTCTAAAAGTACCATTTTAGGAGGAAAAATGATACCATTTTTCCTCCTAAAATAAACCTGCATGATTTTATCCCCTGTAATCTGCCATAAATACAGAAGTTAACACATAAAGAATTATTTCAAAATATTTGTGTTTTCTAATTCCAGGGCAGTAAAGAAAACAATAAGAGCATGCAAATACTGACTGCTACATATGCTATTAATGCAACCAGTTCTTCTACTGATGTAAGATTCATTACTGGAGCACCTATCTTACAGTGTTTACAAAACGAAAAAGCCAATCTCTGCACAAAAATAATCTCTGTAGTTATGCCAGTGAAGATAAAATTTATGATGCCTCTTAGTTGTAAGGCTCTAAAGCCTGAACTCACAACCAAATGCATTTTCAACCAATGATCCCCAAGTGCTTTACCAATAAGGGTTACTGAAAATCTCTCACACAGGAGCAGATACAAGTGACTCAGAATCATGGAGCAAATTTCAAACTAAGTCATGAGCTAAACTAATACACACTCTCATTTTTTAAAAATGAAGGCCTATTTATGTTAATGTATCAAAATTATAGCATATGGTTACTTACCCATTGTAAAGACCCCACGTATAACATGACCCCATTTTTTTATATTCAAAGGTGCTTTTTTGTCCTTTGAAGTCCTTTAAATTTTGTTAAAGATATGTATGATTTTGTATTAGGATTTGGGGAGTGAAAACCAGTTGTAAGATACTGTGAAACCTCCAATAGCTGACTGAATGGAGAAAAGAAGGTACATGGGTTGTTGAAACTGACAAATGTTTTAAGTATTGCTATTTTCCTTAAAACTTTTAAATACATTTTCATTTTGGAATGTGAAAATATTTGCATTCTACAAAGACAGAATTAGTCAAACTGAATTTTAAAAACATATTTTAAAGACACGACATGAGACGAGCAGCACACTGCTCAGCTTCTCTGTACACTCTCCTATTGCAGTTCCTTCCTCGTCCCCATGCTGCCCAGACGTGGAATCACCTCTTGCACAAAAGAGAGGCACTCGTCATCTTGTTTTCTAAACTGGCACCTTTCTTGGCTTATACCTTCCCCGTAGAGGAAATGTCTTTTACATAAGTTTGTAAATCGAATCTTTTATTTTGTATCTTTTAATGCAAATCCTCTGGGTTAATAACTATATTGACCTAAGGACCTTCATTCCAGTTCAATTACAGTAAATCTTAGATTGCACTACTACTAGGAATATTCATGTTTGTGTTAGCTCTTTGTGAGATCTGCCTCTCTGTGAGAAGGAACCGCCATGTACTCACTATTGCTATTCTTGATGCCCTGTATTCTGTCTTGTGTAAGGTAGCACTCCGTGAGAGTTTGAAAATGGATGAAACAACAAGCAGCATAAAGTATAATGAAGATTAACATTTGTGCATCATGTCTATTTTCCTCAGTAACACCTCCAAGGATTGCAAAAAATAGAAAAGCAATTTTTCAGGCCATCTCTGGTGCTTAATCCATACATGTTGGAAACAGCAGCTTAATATGGCACGAATATGTATACTCTTTCTATAACAAAATGCAAACCAAAAGTAAATACTAAGCTGCAACCAGTGATGTTTTATATAGTACAACGTCTGAGGGGGAAAAAAATCTTCACTTTATCTGCGTAGAAATCTAGTGTATATTTGGTTCATAACTTCGTTTCATTATAGTACAAGCTAATGTATGTCTTCTTTTTCTTGTTCTTTTAATCCTGCTATTGAGGGAACTGTTCCTTCTAACCTTCTTTAGGGCAACCAGTCAGCAGACAACTCCAGAATCACATTTCATAACGCAACTCCAAGAATCCACTGGCCACAGAAAAGCCTTTATTGTTATTAGTTTCGGGACCTGTGGGATATTAATTCATCACTGCACTTTCTCATCACTCCATCCATTATGCCTGTCTATAGCTCACGTGCAGCAAAGAATGACGCAGGCTAAAGCAATAGCGTGAGATTACCAACACAATTACTTTTGGTGTGGGTAGGGAATTTTCTATACCGGCAGCAAGGACTACAATCTGCTTTCGAAATATCCTTGTTGCTGCAGCCTTTTAAAGCTGCTACATACGTGAGATTAGTAATATTAATCTATTCTTTGGTGAGGAAATATATTGTGTGTGGAAAATTAAATAGGGCCATCCATTTTAGAATCGAAATGCTAAGCTAAAACCTTCTTTTGCAACCTCATCCTTTTTCTAATGTGGTACATGTGTCAATGTTATAGGAAAGCATGCTGTCTTTTTTCCTTTGTTTGGATCCGGTTTTACAAACAACCGTAGTATCCATTTCCTCCGCTTACAAAATCTGCGAACAAGCAAGGCAGAGAGAACCAGCCATTTTATTATTCCCTCAAAATGTATGAAAATATCAGCTTCCTTTTCCATGCTCCCATATAAAAACATCAAGGGACTGATATAAAGCAAATGAGTTTACCTAGTTAACCAATAAATGTAGTTTTTCCCCATGTTCTTGAAAGTTAACTTACAAAATTTACTTGCAAAATTCAGAGATTAACAGCTAGTATGAATGAACTAGAAATGTAATTTGGACTCTCACAAATACAGAGGCTTTGTGCTAACAAAGATTTTTCTCTGAACACTGCTTTTCACCCCTTAAAATGAATGGTAATAAGCAAAGGCTGAAGAACAAGCGAATCCCTTCTTTTGTGAGACGGAAGCCGAGCGCCATCTGCTGGTTTTAGACCTCCATGACAGTCTGGGCCGCATGTAATTCGGAGAGGAATTCAAGCACTGTACTGCTTTCTTGAGTTCTTTTTACGAGCATAGGTCAGTCTTGACTTATATGTCAAAAACTTTTTGAACAACCACTTCATAGTTGAGGGAGATAACACACTAAGTGTAATGATCTCCAGAAAAAGTACATTTCTAGATCACTGGATTTATTCTAATCCTGTTCAGCTGTTTGGAAGTTACATGTACTTAACTACAGTTCTCTGCATTTCCTTTAAAGAGCAGGCAATCGGAGTAGAAGAGGAAGGAACAAAACATACTGAACCTCCTCCCTATGTAAGTGGATATTAATAACCCTCACACCTGGAGACTATTTGTCACAAATTATTTAATCTAAGAAACTACTGAAATAATCAAAATATTAGAATGTTATCACTTTACACAGAAAACAGAATGCAATCTTAACTGGCACTAGTACATCTTTTTTTTTTTTTTTTGGTATTTTATAATATGCCTATTAGTTCTGCACTGAGAGTCCTGCTATTTATAGTGTTTTAAAAAAAAAAGGTTATTTGTTTTTCAGTTGTTTTTCCAAAGGAAACTTCTATAGCTGAAAAAAAAAACACACGGGTCTTAGACCTCAAAAAAAAAAAAAAATCCATTCTTTCAGTGGCTTTCCCTTGCCATCATTCTAGAGTCCAAGCCTGTCATAATAAATACAACCATAAATCCATGGTCAGTGACTCTGACCCTATCAGCTTCACAGGAAAGCATTTCCAAGCCGTAAATATAGGCTGATTGATAACCAAAGTCAGGTCTTCATAACAATTTATAGAGCTATTTAAGAAAACTGTCTAGGACTTAATCCAAATGAACAAGAACAATTTCCACAAATGTAAATGTATCTTATCTGGAAATACATGAATAAACACATAATAGAGTTTTTAAGCTATGCTCTCTGTTTTATAGACAAAAGGCAGTGGTCAAAAAGATAAACAACAAATTTAAAATAAAGCCTGAACTAAAGATAGAAGAAATGGGACATCAGCACTGGTCAAGGAGGGAGCCAGAGTATATTTCTGTGCAGACATTCTAATACTGGGAGGGGCTACTCATCCCTGCCCTGTTCAGCTCATGAATTCCTTCTCATATCAGCTTAATCATTACTTCCTCATGGAAGTCTCTACTGACCTCCCTGAGGAGATACATAGCACATGTATCTCAACTTCATACCTTTTATCACAAATGCAGTTTTATGTGATTATTTGATTAATTTCTGTCTCTCCTGTTAGCAATAGGCTTCATAAAGATAACATTCTATCGTGAATGCCAACACCATGTCTGGAATTTAAAAAATGGTAATGGACAAGTGTTCAATGAGGGAGTGAATTAGAGAACAAATGAAAAAAAAATTGTTTGACAGTGATTCAAGTTTATATCTTAATTGGATTCCTGTCTTTATGTATTATATGCTAAGCTCTTGCTCCACTCAACAAATGAAAACTTTAACAATAACAAATGGAATTGAACCAATGTGTCAGGAATGTAAGATGCCCAATTGAAATTAAGTTCTTGAGGAAGACTTGTAAGTCATTAAATTAGTAGCATCCTAATGTTCCCACATTACATATTGTCTCTTTCAATCTTTCCATCTATGGTAGTATGTCAACTGGCTGACATTTGTTTTTTGTTTGTTTGTTTGTTTGTTTTTGCTTGCTAATATTAACAAAGGTAATAAAATTTCTATTTTACATTAAATGTATTGTTAAACTAAACTCAATACTCTAAACAGATTAGTGGCATTGATATTCGCAGAAAATATTTTCATAGTCCTGAGTATGAACGTAGGTGTGTTAAGCAGTTAAGATTGAAACAGCATTTTTGAGAAGCTGAAAGAGAATAAGATACAGTAGAAAAATAGTGTATCAAGAAAAATTATTACATAAAGTATTTTACCAGATATATTGCTGTCTGTGAATACTCATGTATGTTGGTAGGGATGTAAAATATATTTATTACCTTAGGACATAATAAAAAATGTGTGAAAGCCATGGGATTTAAACAAGGGTCAGCAAACTTTTTCTGTAAAAACCCAGATAGTAAAAATATTGTTTTGTGGGGGCTATATGATCTCTGTTGCAACAACTCAACTCTGTTTTTCTAGCATGAAAGCAGCCATAGACAATACATGAACAAACAGGTGTAGCTTGGTTCCCATAAAATATTTTGTACAAAAACAGGCAGCCAGTGGATTTGGCCTGCAGGCTAGAAGATCAAAAGAAATGAGGCTCTTTCCACTTAGACTCCATATAAATGAGAAAAAAATAGGTGTTAATTTCACACCAATAAAACTGCTCTATCAGTTATAAAGTTTTTCTCATTTGAACAAATAGGGACAGGATGTGACATTTTTAACAGTGTCCTAATATGCTCTCTACCTCTGATGTTCCAGTTTACCTTTTTTGACACAATGTTTCACATCAGGCTTCAAAAGATTTCTGAAATAATTCCTATTTGTCCCTACTGAAAGCCCTCTGGATTACTGATTTCCAGTTCATTTCTTTAATCTACTTCACATGCTTCTTTGAAAGTCTAATATGTCCACCTTCTTTCTCTTTCAACTGATCTCATCAGCATTTCACAATTAATGATCTTGCCTCAACAGGGCCCTCAGTGCTTTCCAACTTTAAGTCTATATATCAGACTTGGTCCATTCTCTGGTATGTAGTTTACGACTTTGTGGCTGCAAGATACACTGTGAAAATAAATAATACAAATATGAATTCACAAACATGCAATCTTAGCTTTCATGTGTCTCTTTTCCCAGTGGAGATCTTGATAGCTGGAAAGTTCCATATTTGCAGAAACTCAACTGGCTCAAAAGAACTACTTAGGAGGGCAATCACCTGGCAAGATTCACTAGAAAATTATAGCCACACGTTAAAGATAAAAAGTGACACCATTTCGTGGGTCTTTGAAGGGGCATGTAAAAATGTGTCCATGTCTAGTCTAGGTTACTGGTAATCAGGCCATAAAAAGGTTGCTAGAACTACAACAGAAGAGAGACAAGACATAGTTCCTTCTGAAAAGTCTTTTAAAAATAGCCGTTTTTTGAAAAGTGTTGAAGGAAGAAATTAAGTTCATCTTACACAGAATGAAGTTCTATGAAAATATAAATACAGCTTTCACAGACCCAAGAGAGTTAAGGACCCCAGTGTAATCTATTCCTCATATTTTAAAGGTCAACACTAAAGAACCAATTTTTAGAGTGAGCAAGAAATTTCTACACATCTCAAGATGGGTCTCCCAAAAGCCTATTTAGAAAAGACTTGATCAGAAAGACTTTTCAGAGAAGACTTAATTTCTATCAAATTAATTTCTACTTAATTGCTACTATTAAAAGATTTCATTTCTAATAGTTTATTTCTACTAACTGAAATTCCAATAAGAATTGTAATATATGCCTCCAAAACCGAGAGTGTTTTGATATTTAATTAAACATTTCCAGCTTTTCCAACACATACAACAAGCCTTTATACCTATGATCAAACACTTCTTCAAAACATTTAGCCCAGAGCTCAATAGCTAAGGGAAAAAAAAAAAACAACTCAGAGTTATGATTGGGTTTATAATTATGGATTTGATTCAGAATGGTTATATGTTAGTCAGCTTTTTCTATGATGATGATCTTTAACAAACTTAAAACCTCAGGAGATCACAAGCAGCAAGGATGTGTACCATGCTCACGTCTCTCAGATTTCCTGGAGCGTCTCTGCTTCTACTAAGAGGCCAGTTCAGGTCTTCTCCAAGGGTCTCTCACTCCAGGAGCCTTACCAAAGGAACACAACTACCTAGGGTCTTGCTCTTTCTCACGATGCTGGACAGAAGCACAGGATAATGAGCAGAAGCACATAATGCTTCTTCAAGTCCACTCAGCACCAGCACACTGAACTTGGCCCCGTATTTTATTGGACAAAGTATGTCATATGGCCAAGCTTAAAGTCAATGGGATGAGAAAGTATGCTTTACCCACAGGGAAACCTCAGCAAGGGCATGGGATAATTACAGACAAAGAATACCATCTACATAGACTGTATAGAAAATCAATTATGTAAGCTCTTGATGTGACTACCCAATTTACATGAAAGACTTCTGTGGTTTAAAAAAAACAAAAAAATAAAAAAAAAAAACAAGTGCAAGGAAGGCACCAACATGATGAATTGCCTTGAAAGCCAAAGAATTTTGTATTTGATAATGACAACTCTACAGAGCACAGAAAGCAGAGAGTTGTCACAGCATGTAATTCTTTCAGCCAGAGCTAGTGTATAAAAGAAAAGGAAATGTAATTTCCATTTCACTGAGAAATTTTATGACAGATTTTTTTTTCAAAAAAAAAAAAAAAGGAGGAAAGAAACCAAAATGGTTTCAAGATGTATAACCTGATGACAAATTAAGAGAGCAATTTGAGCATACGCAGAGATGTCAAATTCAATTGGGAACACAAGGAATTGCAGGTGATTTCAAATCATTTACTTGTATTTTTCTCTGAAAACATTGAGAAAAAACAGGATTGAAGAATGGCTCAGAGCTGAAGATGTAAAGGTAGGAACCACAAGTCTTGATGTGACAATCAAAGCTGTAGGCATGAACGATGTCCTCAAAGGAGTAAGTAAAATGGGGAAAGAGAATAAATCCATAGACAGAGGTCTCAGTGACACCCAGACTTAGAGTTGGAAACAAAGAAAGGTGAAAAAACATGAGAAATGGAAGGAATTACCTGTTATGACTGTTTGTATCCCCCCAAAATTTGTATGTTGAAACCCTACCCACTAATGTGATAGTATTGAGAGGTGGGACCTTTGGGAGATCATCAGGAATTGATGAGGTTGTGGGGGTCGAGCCCCCAAGAATAGGATGAGTATCCTTATAGAAGTTATTTGAGAGCTGGATTCTGCCCCCACCCCACATCTGCACTCTGAAGATACAAGAAGTTGACAGTCTGCACCCAGAAGGGGTCCCTCATCAGAACTTGACCATGCCACAAGCCTGATCTTACATGTCTAGCCTCCAGCACTGTAAAAAATCAATTTCTGCCATTTATAAGTCACTCAGCCTGTGGAATTATGTCATAGCAATCATTCAAATAAGTGTGCCCTAGAACGAGGTATTTGTGAGGCAGCCTAGGAACCAGGATCACAGGCTGTAGCATCACACAGACCTGGGTGTTGAAACCTAACACTGCCTAGCACTGAGATCTTGGAGAAGGAAGCTTACTGAACTTCAGTCTTCGTGTAACATGGACCTAATAGCATCAATTTCGAAGTGAGGTTTAGATATGTATTGCCTCTTCATTAAACCTAATGGTTCTAGATTCTGAAGGTGCAAAAAACAAGTAAGAGTTTGTCCCAACCCCCCTAATATAGAAGAATGTGAATGCTGGTAAAATATTTGTTGACGGTCCAGTGTCACAATGCCTTCTAGTAATGGGATGTGCTCCTCCCCTCATTTTTTCTTAATTCCTGCTTACTCTTTAGGTATCAGTTGAATTGAAAGCCTTCCCTAACCCTCAATCTGAGTTACGTGCAACCTTATTCTCTTTGAAAGTCTATACTCCATTCTTTTCCTTCATAGAACCTATTTTCTTTATTTATTTGTATGTTCCCATCATGTCTGTCTTTCCTATTAGCCAGTGAAGAGTAAAATTTATATCATTTTTGGATACCGCCTCCTTTTCAAGACATGTTACATCTGTCTATACATCAAAAATCAGTGCTATCAGATGCAAAACCTCTCAAGTTCCCACTTTATTATAGTATTCACATTTTCACCTACTTCCCTCATAAAGAAAAAAGTCTTTTTTCCTCTTCATCAAGGTTAATTCCTCGTATTCCTCACATGTGCTCATTATGTTCTGTCAGACTTCTTAGCCTCCCCCGCCCCACCTCTGTACAGCCTCTTTCACTCTCTCCTGGGTCCTTCTCCAGAGGTTAAAAATATGCCAAGTCTTTCTCCTCTTAAAATAGTTTCTCCTCCCAACTTTCTCCATCCAGCTTTTATTATTGTCACAGCACCATTCCTCTCTAGAACATTCTAGGATCGCTGTATCTAATTCCTGATTACTGATTTCCCATTGCTCTTCAACCCACTGCAGTGAGGTTCCATCCACAACAGTTTCATAAAACTGCTGAGAAAAATCACCAGTTTTTTTAGATTAAAACAAAAATATGTGTCTTTCATTTAGCTTTCTTGACCTTATAGTGACATTTAACAGTTAAGTACACTCTTCTTAAAATTCTATTTCACTTGGCTTCTGTGATGCCACTCTCTCCTGGTTCTCCTCCATCTCTGGCAGTTCCTACTTAGTTCCCTTCGCCAATTTATCTTTTTCTACTTGTTCTTTAATATTGGTAATTACCAGAGTTATGCTTCTTATTACTTTTAAAAGTTCTTTCTGAATGACACTGTGGTGTCCAAAACACGAATATGTGTCATTAAAAAATTTCCAAATTAGAAAAGAAGTTAGAGCTGCTGTCCAGAAATTGCACATAAATCTACAACCTGTCTTATCTATGTTCTTAATAGTTACCAAGGACATGGTATACAGTCATCATGCAAAAATTAAACCCACACTCATAATTCTAAACTTTATTACTATAACCTACATCTGATCTGTAGACCCATTTTTTCAATGTCTATTAGATGTATGTCCCAGAGTTGCCTCAAAAACAGTATTTCCAAACTGAACTCATCAAATTTTCTACCAATTTGTTTCTTCCTCCTATATGCTCTATCTCAACAAATGGACTACCCCCTCCCCAGGAAGCAAAACTGAAAACTTGGGAGTCAGTCTAGAATCCTACTTCCTTCTCCCTCTATACTTCTAACCAATCTCAAAACTAGTTGATTAGACTGCCTGAGTATTTCATACATTTGACTATGCTGGATACAGGCTATTTATGCTCACCCACCCAAAATGTAAGAACCACCATCTTATATACCAAGAAAGCCATCATGAAAAGCATTAAACATTGTGTAACAAGAAGCCATTGGGTTTGGCAGAAAAGGAGTCACCAAGAGAAAACCTTGAATTGATTAATGAATTCAGGTTCTAGACTATAGTGCATGCAATGAGCATAAACTACAGTTCTAGAGCATTGTGCATTGGCTAAGAAAGAAATTTGGTAGTCCCTAAAGTTATATAAAACGAGAAAACTTGATTTTATTTCATTTTGTATATAAGAACCAAATAATATTAGCGTTAATTCCTGTTTTAGAGTTTTAAAGATCTTATTCCAGATAAGTTTTTCTAATTAGACTTGGAAAATGTGTATACATAAAATGTATATACATTTATGTATATACATAAAATGTGTACATGCTAACTTATTCAGATTTATAATGGATAATTGTGGCCAAATATAAACTGTAAATTTTAAACTTATGTATTTTCTCTGATACTTCTTTAGAGCTTACCAATAAGTGAATCCAGTTGCTACTATTGTTCCAGGCACTTTGTTACACATGAGTCATTTTCCTTAATTCCTACAAAACCTTGTCAGACAATTACTGTTTTATTACTGTTATTCTCTCATAAAGATGAGGAAACAGGCTCAGAGAGAAAACCAGAGCTCAATATTTATTCAATGTGAAGTTGTAGCAATTCTGCTTCTACAACATTGCTCATATCTATTTTGAGATTTCATTTATCTAACTCACTTTATATTGGCATTTTCATTTAGTCATTTAATAAAAGAGCACTGATTTTTCAAACTACCTATATTTCTTATTTTGCTTAAAACAGATTATCTTTTAATTTCTTTCTTTTTAAGAATATTCATAGCAGCTTTATTTATAATAGCCCAACCTAGAACAATCCAAGTGATTTTCAATGTGAGAATGAATAAACAAATTGTGCTATATTCATAAAATGGAACAACACTCAACGATAAAAAGAACAAATTATAAATACATGAAATAGTATAAATAAATCTCATAGACCTTTTTTTTTTTAATGCAGCAAGCCAAATATAACAATATACATACTGTATGATACCATTTATGTGAACCAAAAATAAGCAAATCTAAGCTAGAATGATAGAAATCAATTCAGGTAGAAGCTTGCATAGATTATGAAAATATTCTATATCTTGATTGTGGTATTGATTAAATTAGTGTATATACTTGCCAAAAACTCATCAAACTGTATTTTTTTGTTGTTGTTTTTTAAATTAGTTTCAGATGTCAAAGCAATGTAACAGTTAGACATTTACATCCCTCACAAAGTGATACACCCCACCCCCCGGAATCTACTACCCCTCTGACATCGTGTATAGCTGTTATAATACCATTGATTCTATTCCCTATGCTGTACTTTACATCCCATGAATATATATATATATATATATATATATATATATATATATATATGTATGTATATATATATATACATATATATATATATATATAATCATAGTTGACATTCAATATTATTCTACTTCAGCTTCAGGTGTACAGTGCACTGGTCAGACATTTACACAGTCTATGAAGTGATCCCCCTGATAAGTCCAGTACCATCTGGTATCCTACATAAATTTTGCGACATTATTGATTATATTCCCCACTGTATTTCATATCCCCATGACTATATTGTGACTACCGATTTGTACTTTCTAATCCCTTCACCTCCTCCTCCATCCGCACCCTTCTCCCATCTAGCAACTCAGTTTTTTCTTTATATCTCTGAGTCTATTTTTGTTTTGTTTGTGCATTTATTCTGTTCTTCTAACTTTTAATTTCCTAATTGTCTCCTTTATTTCCTCCTCATTATTAAAATCAGTCAAATTTACTATTATATATATGTATATTTATATATATTACCATGCTACTCATGTTCTTAGTATCCACTATTCAAATTTCATAGAATATAGACTCCAAATAAGCAGAGACAATGCTCTCTTTCAATATACTGTAACAAAGATTTAGGCGTGACCCCAGAAAGGCACTGATATTAGTATTTTTTAAATTATTAACCAATTATTAGTTCTGACTGATACTATTGGATAAACAAAGATCAATTAGGCAGAGAGATAGATATACAAAAAATATTCTAAAAACATGGTGATATTAATTTATCTGGATTAGGATCATTTTATTATCCAAATATTGTAGTCATCCTACTTCAGATATCAACAGTGATGGGTGGTGGGTTCCCTACACACTTTTAAACAATGGAACAAGCAAAAATATTAGCTATGATATTTTCTCACATGTTACAATAAAGGTATGATACTTCCATGTGCAACCTAATTTTAGAATCATCATATCCATTTTTGAGAAACACCCACATTTCCAAATAGCACCTGTCCTCAGCCTCACATCTTACTTCTCGGTTAAGAAAGTAATCGGCTACTAAACACTTAACCTGGTTATTTTTCTGAAAGGACAGGGACTCCTGGAGGGGAATCAACATAACCAAAGTAGCACAAAGTGAAATGCAATTCCTCTGGCAGGTGTCAGAGGCGGAGAGATTGGGGCACTTGCCTAGCTGGAGCCGCGTTGTCTATGACAGTAAATAGCCCGGCACAGCAGTGACTACAAAGTGCTATCTGCGTTTTCTCTGCGCATTGTGTGGGCTGGGATTTTTCATTTCATACTTCATTTGCACTTGCTGAGTGATGCCACAGAATGGCAATACTTTCCATCTCCTAACGCGTAGGAAGTAGCGCGTTACGTACAGCAGTGGCACCCACGCCACTCATCAAGGCCCCGGCCTAATCCTTGTTTTGAGCCGTGTAACTATATTTCTTCGCAGTCGTGCACAGGTGATAAAAGACAGAGTACTATAATTTGATTAACAAGAGTACAAAACAAAAGGGAGCCTGCTATTCAATCTCTCTCTCTCTTTTTTTAAATGTATATAATTAAAAAGCTGTAGTTTTTTTTATCAAATGCTCTTTTCAAAATAGTGTCCTCTAAATATGGAGAGTAATTAACAGACACTCAGAAAGTCAAGAATTAGAATCACACTTTTAAGTTTGGGGTTTTGATTTGTATAATATTTACATGTTTGATAAATATTTTAAATCTAAATATTTTTCTAATGTGTAAACATGATCTGAAAACAAAAGTACATTAATGTTCACAAAAAACAAACTGTATAGAAAAGCCCTACCTTTCACTTAGGATGTTTTCACATTGACTAGTGGAGACGCATGCCTGGAATACTAAACACTGCTTCAAATGTAGGCGTGGTGGGAGATATATATCACATTCAAAGTACATAATTTCTGAAAGAAAATCAGGAATAAAAACAAATGACCCAGATTTATAACCCACGCCTTCAAAGAAACCAAAAGACGTCATGGATTCTTAAATAACTCCAATGGACCCATCATCCATATGCTATCTATATTTAATGACATTATGGTAAACAAGACTGACATCTAAAAATAATAATTATCCACATAAAGTACAAGTGTTCTGCTCAGGGAATTAAATTTATTGAAAAGCATGTTAACACAGTCTAGAAGCGAACTGAGTCCAATCCATCATATAATGAATAGTATAAAGAATGCTATTGGTTGGGAGCATATGAAACTATGATTGTATAACAAATGATGCATACAGTTAAAAAGGAGTAGATAATTTCATAATTAAAAGACCTTTCATGGTTTTGGGAACAAGGGTATAGAGTGGGCATAGACCTTCTGCAAGGAGTTCTGGAAAACAGGAAGGGGAGTTAATAAATATAATCCTAAACCTTTTTCTTCTTGTAAAGATAGTCTTTCTTTTGGACCATCTAGAAAAATCAAGTTAACTTTTTCTTTTTTAATTGAGGAATATTGAGGAATAATGTGTTTTTCCATGACCCATCAGCTCCATGTCAAGTTGTTGCTTTCAATCTAGTTGTGGGAGGCTCAGCTCAGCTCCAAGTCAAGTCATTGTTTTCAAGCTAGTTGTGAAGAGCGCAGCTCACTGGTCCATGGGGTTAGAGCACGGCTGTCTAGCCACTGAGCCAACCGGCTGGCCACAAGTTAACTATTATGACCTTTGGTGATTACATAGAAGCCAGTTCATTGCTAATCATAAGATTTAAACTAACCTTTAAAAAAATGTTGATACAAAACAGCTGCTGTAAATGCAAATGTCCCTTCACCATTGCATTTTAGTATTTTCAATCCTACTGAGGGTGAATCTCAAACATTTATGGATGCCAGCCCCATTCAAAGAGCATAGTTAAGTCACAATTTTAGGGCAAAATTTCACAAAACTCCACCAAATATCAAATTACCCACATTAAGGAATTAGAATTAAATACAGTGCCTATGCGATCTATGACAAACTGTTCATAGTTGAAACTGTTTTTGATGATTCTGACTGTGCTCCACCATCTTGAATGTGCTTAGGAATACCATTAGAGCTGGGTGTACACTGAGAACCAGTACTGGTAGGTTACCATATTTAGCTCTGTTAACTCACTCATTCTTTAAATAAAGTTTTATTAAAGGCCTGCTCTGTCTCAGCTATTGAGCTGGTACCTGCAGTAAATAGTAGCACTGACTTTTCTCGGACCTTACCCTCAAAGACTTTATACTCTTAACACGGAAGATAAGTGGAAACTTGAATCCATTACTGTAATTTTATAGGCTTCAAGGGATGTTAATACATACACCCGCCTCAAGAAGATTCACACCAACTCATTACAACCATCACCACTGTTGATAACTATCTGGCTGTGTTTCACAAAACAAGTTGATTAGGGAATTTCACAGAATGTAATTAAGTGTTTTAGATATACTTCTAGCAGTTTAGTTTATTAAATAGTTGATATTCTTATATATTTCCTTTCATCCTTTTCAATTATGTTTAAAAGGTTGCTCAGTGAGGTTGCTTTTTCTCTTAGGGACATTTGCTGGCTGAAAGTGGAAGCTTTTCTGAGAATACACATTTCTCACTGCCTTTTGTAAAAGTCTATACTCCTTGAAGAGATTACCCCAAGTGTGCCAGACAGGGAAGGGGAAAAAATTGATTCTTCTGAGGGCCACAAGAAAGAAAATAAGATGGTTCTGATATTAGGAAATGGTAAGACGTGTATAGTCGCCTGGAAACCCTATGCCAGTGCTTCAGGGAGATGACAGTTTTGACAAGGTGAATGCTGTGTGGTGCACATAACAAAATTCCGCTGCTATCGTGTGGCACCAGGCAGTAATGTTGGGAGATCTGAAGGGGCCTTGCAGAGTGCCACCACCGGCATCTTAGAAGTAATCAACAGGGAACTACAGCCAGAGGAGATTCTTCTAGCATGTTTAAGTATTTCATAGAAACCAGGGAATTTGTACAACTTTGCATGGGAGAGGGAATCTCAATATCAACTGAGGTTAAATGGCCCTCAGGAAACGTCTAAGTTGACTTAAAGAAAACGATGTAATACTGTTCTGGCTTGCCTGAGTTTGTGGGATAAAATGCATTCTTTCTACACCATTATAACTTATTTCTTCTCGTTCTAGTCCTTAAAAAGAACAATGTATTAACCATGTGGCATTTACTTTTTATTTCGTTTTTTAGTAGTCAGTGCACATGGTACAAAATTAAGACTTGGCAGGAATTTAAAACAATGTTTTCACAGAATGAACCCATAGTTAATGAAGAGGAAATTAAATCAGAGAGAAATTTGCTCTTTACTGTGATGCCAGTTTTGGAATTCCTAGTTGGACATTTTAGTCACAGTGTCACTATCTATTGTGTGTATGTTGGTTACTGGCTCATTATTTTCTTGATTTCTTTTTACGTATACCTAAATTAGGTTGCTTAGTCATTCTTTTGTGTTTGTTCATGTTTGACAGGATGATTTCCAGACTTCTTTTCCTTTTGACAATGTAGAATTGCCAAACCCAGAAAGCTTGAAATGACCTACAACTCTGTGTTGTAATCAACAGAATAATGTGACAAAATTTTGTTCAAGTTGTAGATTTCAATCATCATCGATTTTAGACAGTTCCTGTAGCAGACTGAACATGTGAGTAACAAATTTGAAAATATATTTACACCACTAGTCCACTTACTAATAGCTACAAGAGTCAAGAAATAATTTTATTGGAAAGGCAACAGGGATTCATTGGTTACCAGCAGAGAGGATGGGTAAACTAAATTCTCAGCTATAAGTTATGACTGACTCTTAGTTGCAGTGAAACTGCTTTATAGATAATCCCAAGAGGGCTGAGAAGGAAGTGTCCATCTTGGGCTGTAGTTTCAAGACAACTTTGACGGGTTTGCTAAATTGCTGAAGTGATGCTACCAAAGAGGGGAGGGAGGGTGTCCAATCTCCCCATAACAGTTTGGGAGGAAATGGATGTGGGAGAATGGCAGCCCCAAATCACAAGTCTGAAGTCCCCACCTGTTCACATAGCTTGAAAAGAAAGGGAGATCGTTCCATGTGTTTGTTTTAGGGTGCTCAGGAGGAAGGCCCCATACAGTCACTGAACAAGCATATTTTGATGCACACCATGAATTCTTAAACATTCCACCAGTGGGTGAACTGGAAAATTCTGCAAGGACATGTCCTGTACAGTTGTGAAAGTGAAAATACAGAGGCAAATTTGCCTTCTCAGTGAGCTTGGTGTTTACCTTCCCCTGAGTGGTTAATAATAAACCTAAAAAGGGTTAGTTGGTCATAATGTCATCATTAATAGATAATTACAAAAGAGCCATTATACTTAAATGACACAGTGAAATTAGCACTTGGTAAATAATTCTAATAAGTTACAAGATATCAATACAGGATTGTAATCACGTTAGCTTTCTAACCTTCACTAAGATAAAAATGTTTACACAGAATACCTAGTTTAGTATATGGGGAGTCTCATACAAAATAATTAGCATCAAGCATTCATTTAAAAGCTTTGAATCTATATAAAATAACTGATAATAAAAGCTATTGTTAAGCCCTTGGTACACATATAAGAAATATATTTATAACAGAAGTTGAATAAATTATTCTTAAGAATAAGAAAGCACTTGCTATGAAAATTGTAGCTTCAGGAATAGAGCTAATCTTCACAAAGATTCCTAGCTGAATTACAATCAGCTCTATCCTTTAAAAAAAAAAAAAAGATAAGTTTTTGCTGTATGGGTTTTTTGTTCAATAAATGGATTTTTTTTTAAATCTACATTAGAGGAGGCACTGAGGAAAAAAAATAATGGATCTGGCAATAAAGAGAAATTTGTAAATTGCAGAGTAGTCATTTGTGTTCCTAGTAATATGTCATTTTATGTTTATACTTATATAGTATTTAATTTAAAGAGTTAATGAAAGGAGGAATTGCAGCATTTTCCTTGAACATTGCAGGCTCTAGCAATAATTTCTGACATGCAAAAGCCTTGGCTAGATATTTGAAATTATTACTTGAGCTGAGAAGGGACAAAGGAGGAAGAGAAAGACCAGGTGGAAATGTAATGTAAATGTCGTATTTGTGGGCAATTTCAAGTGTTATATAAGTGAAAGCTGACTATAATCATGGTGTTCTTCAGTTCACAGCTCATTCTCTCTCTGTCTCTCTCCACACAAATGTGCATGCGTGCCCACACACACACATCTGTAGCCTCTGCTTTGCTTCAAGAGAACTTATTAGTACTAAATTTCCCATCACAAAGACAGTTGGCGTTCATGAGTCTAGGGCATTTATCTTTCTCTAAATACCTAATTTTAATGTAATCTGGTATTGATAGATAGTTATTAAAAATAAGCACCATACAGAATAACTCGATATACTTAATAGGCACATTGTAACTGCAGCCGATCTTAGTTGTTTTTGTTTTAAGGACTTTTTTACATGCAATAATTCAGACGTATCCAAAAATGAAAAAATAGCAAATAAACTCTTATGAACCCAAAATGCAGCTTACAGAGTAAAATATAAATCCAGTTGAAATGTACCTCTTCCAAATCCTAGTTTTCTCCCTCCACCTCAGAAGTAAATATCATTCTGAATTAAATGTTTATCATTTCCATGTCTACCTTCTTATTGTCACTACTCATATTCTTAAAGTTAAATACTTGGAATAATACTGTGTATGTTCTTTTCCAAAAAGCCCTTTCCACAGCATTACATTTGGAAGATTTACCCATAATGATACAAATGGTTCTAGTCTAGTTCATTCATTTGCATTACTTTAATGTATTCCACCATATGACTTCCATAATTTACTTATTCATGCTACTGATAATGGTTATCCACTTACCTCAGATACTTTATCCTGTTTCAAACAAAGAGCTATGAAAATTCTTGTGCGTATCTCTTTGTGTACATGTACAAGGATGCTGTAGGATACATATCTAGGAATTTCTGGGTTGAATGTATGTTCATTGTCAAGTTTATGAGATAATAACCAACTGCTCTCTCTCAAATTATTTAGAATTTACACTTATAGGACTATGTACAACTTTCCTTTGCTACATATCCTTGTCAACACATGAGACTTGAAAATTCAAGCTAAACCATTACATGCACCTTATTGTGGTTGTGATCAGCGTTTTTTTTTATCATTATTAATTAAATTGCTTAGCATTTCGTGTATTTACTGGTCAGTGAGATGTCACCTTCTTGTTTCTTATATCCTTTTCCCATTTCCTATTAGAGTGTTTGACTGTTTTATTATCGATTCATAGAAAGTATTGACATATTCTCAGTAGTAATCCTTGTCAGCGTTATGCACTACAAATGTCTTCATCTAATCTGTTCACTTGCCTTTTTCTATTTCACAAAGTCTTTCTTTTTTTTAAATTTATTGGGGTGACATTTGTTAGTAAAATTACATAGATTTCAGGTGTACAATTCTGTATTACATCATCTATAAAATCCCATTGTGTGTTCACCACCCAGAATCAGTTCTCCTTCCATCACCTTATATTTGATCCCCCGTCACAAAGTCTTTCAATAAACAGAAGTGTTCAATTTTGCCCCAGTCCATTTTACCAACTATGTCCTATATGTTTTAGGCTTTTGTTCCTTGTTTAGAAAGTTCTTCATTACTCCAAAATAGAGATCTTCCTTTGTTTTCCTCACAAAGTCTTAAAGTTTTGTTTTATTCAGGATTTTATTCAACAGGGAATTTTTGTTGTTGTTCTTTATAATGAAAGATAAGGATCCTGGGTTTTTTTTAAAGAGTTATTTATAGAAAGTCCATTCTTCCCCACTGATTTGTAGAGCCTCCTCTCTCATATATCAACTTTATATATACACACACACAGTTTTCTGTCTTTCGGCTTTCCATTTGTTTGCATCGGTCCATTAATCTACGCCCGTATCAATACTGCCTTTTCTTAATTACTATTATACTTTCAAATGTCTTGATATACGGTAAGATGTCTCCCCAACTTGTTCCTTTTCATAGCTATCTCAGTTTCTTTTCCCTATGTTCATGTAAATGAATATTAGTATCATCTTCACAAGTTCCATGAAAATGCTGATGAGATTTTTATTGGAATATTGTTTTAAATGTATGCACAAATTTGGGGATAATTTACATCTTTAGTATTTTGACTCTATTATACACAATATTTCTTTCCATTTATTTTGTTCTTTAATGACTTACAGAAAGTTTTATAATTTTCTCCATGAAAATCTTTCACATGTTGTTAGATTTATTCCTACTCCTTTGCATTTTAGTTGCTATTGTAAATGCTATCCTTTTAAAATTACATTTTCAATTTTTTCAGTGGATGTTATATGTAATAAAACTGTTGACATCTGATTATTTTTAACAAGGTAGTTGTAAATTCTCTTGAGTTTTCTATTACTCTCCAATACTGAGAGCCTTGTTTCTTCCTTTTCAATCCTTGTATTTACTTATTTCAATTTTGGGGCTTCCTAGGCTGGACAGTACAATGCAAAATAGGACATGTTTTTCTCATGTCTGGTTTCAAACGGAATGCTTCTAATGTTTCACCACTATGAGTGAGATTTGGTGGATTAAGAAAGTTTTCTTCTATTTCTACTTTTCTAAGTTTTATCATAAAAGAAAATTGAATTTTGTTGACTTTTCTGTTTTTATTGACATAAGCCTGTGATTTTTTTTCATTGATGTGTTTTGATAAATTTCAAAATTCCAATGGGATATCATCCTTGCATTCCTTGGATAAAACCCATGTGAACATGATGCATTTTTCAGAAATTTTGCGTTTTCGTTGTTGATTAATTGGTTTAGGATTGTTTGCATCTAAATGGATCCAATAACCTGCCTTGTAATTTTTCATTTACTTATCTGACTTTGGTTAAACTGTTTTATTTAAAAAGTTGAATATTCTTCTGTTTCCTCTGGTCTCTGTATCAGTCAGTATATAACAACACTTGGGTGATGTTACTTGAATATTTAATAGAACTTGCCTATGAAACCAGTTTTCTTGGTAAATGTAAGGAGTAGAAAGGCACAGGGGTAGAGTTAATTAATGATAGATGTTTTACACACTGCTTCAATTTATTAAGTAGTTAGGGATCTTTTCATGTTTTCTATTTCTTAAGTAGGATTTGTTTTAATTTCTTTTTCTTAAGTTAGATTTTTTACAACTTATATTTTCCTAATAAATTATGCCTTTCACCCAAGTTTTAAAAATTATTAGCAATAGGATGGCCTTTTTTCTTTCCTTTTTTTTTTTTTTTTTTTAGCATGACTGCAGTCCTTCACTACCACAAATTACACAGTCAAGTTTCCCACATTTGAGGAAATCGCAAGGGTCAGCACATACGGAGTGCAAAGGATAAGCTTCGCCCTGGGAAAACCACCTTCATGATCATGGCATCTCACCTTCCAGGTAAGTATGGTCATATTTTGTTAATGTCCATTTTATATGTGATTATGTCACCTTGGTTATTTATTTATTTTTGCCCTCTCTGTCAGTCTTGTTTCTTTATATTTACTTTGGATTTATTCTGTTGTTCTCTTTCTAACTTCTTAAGCTGAACACTAAACTCACATTTTTCATCTTTTTTTATAATAAATTTCTTCTGAGCATTGTTTTAGCCATATCCCACAACTTTTGATAAATTGTGTTTTCTTTTTCAGTGAGATTGTCTGATTTCCATTATGATTGCTTCTCTGTTATATAAAACTGTGTTATTTCCAAACATAAAGATTTCTTTTCCCATAAGGTGAATTTTTTTTTTATCTGACCAGATTTTTGGCTAGAATTTAGCCCTTTGAGGGCACTAGCTTTATTCCAGAAGCTCAATCCAAGTGTCACCTTATTAAATCTGAAGTTCTCAGCTCCTCTCAGCTCCTCAAGTGCAGCAACCAAAACCCAATCCTTTTGGGAATGGCAATACTCATAAGAAAATCTATTATACTAGGGACAGCTTATTATTTTGGTTTCCTGTTCTTTCTTTACTTTGAGCCCTTATGATCCTTTACTTTTTTGCAATCTAAATCATACAGTTTTTAAATGTTTTGTAGCAGGACGTTTCATACTATCTAGTCAATCACATTGCTAGAAACAAAATCTGAGGATGGGTGTTAATTTACCTGTTGTAGCTCAGGGATAATGTAAGGGCCTAAATTTTATATGAAAATTACTAAGCAAAAAGAGCAACATTAGCTCAGTAAATGCAAGTCTCAGTCTCAGGGGAGCATTATTTATCAACAGTGTGTTCATGCAGGGAAATAGCTCTATTTTAGTGTAGATTACAGATGATCCTGATTCTTATGGCTCTTCAATGTGTCTATCATTATGTCTATAAAGCACCTTATACTCTGGGACCTGGACAGTCCTCCCTAGCACCACAGAATGTCATGTCTAGATGTCAAAATTTATCTATTCATGACTTATCTCATTAGACAAAAGAGTTAAAATTATTTATAAAATATACTTACGAATGACTTCAGTAAAGTTGCAGGACACAAAATCAATATCCAAATATCTGTTGTGTTTCTATACACTAATAACAAATGATCAGATAGTAAAAATAAGAAAACAATCTCATTTTCAATTGCATCAAAAAGAATAAAACACCTAGGAATAAATGTAACCAAGGACGTGAAAACCTGTACATTGAGAACTATAAGATGATGATGAAAGAAATTGAAGAAAACACAAATGAAAAGGTATTCTGTGCTCATGGATGGGAAGAATACTGTTAAAATGTCTACTACCGTTCCAATGGCATTTTACCGTTCCAATGGCATAAAAAGAAAAAAATCCTAAAATTTATTATGAAATCACAAAAGACCTTGAATAACCAAAGCAATCTTGAGAATGAAGAACTAAGCTTAAGGCATCACACTCCCTGATTTCAAACTATATTACAAAGCTATAGTAATCAAGAGAGTGTAGCATTGGCATAAAATAGATCAATATCAGTGGAATAGAATAAAGAACCCAGAAATAAACCTGTCTATATACATGGTCAATCCATTTGTGACAAATAAACCAAGACTATACAATTAGGAAAGAATGATCTCTTCAATAAACAGTATAGGGAAAACTGGACAGTCACATATAAAAGAGTGAAACTACACTATACACAAAAATTAACTCATAATGGATTAAAGACTTAAATGTACAGCCCCAAACCATAAAACTCCTACAAGAAAACATAAGCAGAAAGCTCCTTGACATCAGGCTCCACAGAGATTTTCTTGTATGTGATTGACACCAAAAGCAAAGGCAACAAAAGCAAAAATAAACATGGGCAACTACATCAAACTAAAAAGCTTCTGCACAGCAAAGGAAACTATCAATAAAATGAAAGGCAACCTACTGAATGGGAGAAAATATTAGCAAATTGTATATCTGATAAAAGGTTAATATCCCAAAAATATAAAGAACTGATACAATTCAATAGCAAAAAAAAAAGCAACTATTAAAAATGGAGAGAGGATCTGAATAGACATTATTCCAAAGAAAATATGCAGATGGCCAACAGGTACATGAAAAGATACCCAACATCACAAACCATCAGGGAAATGCAAATCAAAATCACAATGAGACAGCACCTCACACCTGTTAGAATAGCTATTATCCAAAAGACAAGAAGCAGCAAGTGTTGACGAAGATGTGGAAAAAAGGGACCTTTGTATACAGTTGGTGGGAATGTAAATTGGTGCAGCCATTATGGAAATCAGTATAGAGGTTCCTCAAAAAATTAAAAATAGAGCTATCATATGACCCAGCAATTCCACTTCTAGGTGTTTATCCAAAGGAAACAAAAACACTAATTCAAAAAGATATATGCATCCCCATGTTCACTGCAACATTATTCACAACAGCCAAGACATGAAAGCGACGTAAGTGTCCATCAATGGATGAATGGATAAAGAAAACGTGGTGTGCATGTTTGTGTGTGCATGTGTGTATACACATTTTCTTAATTTAAGGTCTGACCATTAAGTTCGCAAACTCATCCCAGAAAGAGTACTACATACCTCATTTCTGAATATCACTATGGTCACCTTCCAAGTTACTCCCCTTGGGAAGCTATGCACCCACGCCTGCACCTAGTCCACCCTTCAAAGCAGTTTTGGAACTGTTTTTCTGGAATGGCCATCAGAGCTGTCGTCATATTATCCTTGATGTCCTTTCAATATATCTTTGATCTTCGGGTAAAGAAAGAAGTCATTGGGGGCCAGATCAGGTGAGTAGGGAGGGAGTTTCAATACAGTTATTTGTTTACTGGCTAAAAACACTCTCACAGACACTGCCAAGCTGATGCATTGTTGTGCTGCAAGAGCCATGAATTGTTGGTGAAAAGTTCAGGTCGTCTAACTTTTTCACGCAGCCTTTTCAGTACTTCCAAATAGTAAACTTGGTTAACTGTTTGTCCAGTTGGTACAAATTCATAATGAATAAACCCTCTTATATCAAAAAAAGTTAGCAACATTGTTGCAACAAATTTGCAAACTTAATTGTCATATGCAATGAAATATCGTTCAGCCATAAAAAGGGAAGACATTGTGCCATTTGCAACAACATGGATAAACCTTGAGGGCATTATTTCATTATTCATTTCATTTTTCACATGTCATTATTCATAAGTGAAATAAGACAGAGAAAGACAAATATTGTATGATCTCACTTATATGTGGAATCTAAAAAAAAAAGGAAAAAGATAGAAATTCATAGACCCGGAGAACAGATTGGTTGTTGCCAGAGGCAGGAAGAAAGGGGTCAGGGTGAAATAAGTACAGGTGGTCAAAATGTACAAACTTCCAATTATAAAATAAATAAGTCATGGAGATGTAATATACAGCATGATAACCATCATTAATAATACTCTATTGTATATTTAAAAGTTGCTAAGGACGTAGATCTTGAAAGTTCTCATCACAAGAAAAGAAGGTTGTAATTATGTGTGATGATAGATGTTAACTCCAGTTATGATGACCATATCACAAAACATATGAACATCACATCATTATGTCATACACCTGGAACTAACATAATGTTATATATCAATTATACCTCAATAAAAAAATTAAAATTAAAAAATTCCAGTAGAAAAATATATATATACATGTGACGGAACAGTAAAAATAATTGAGAATGGTTAGGAAAAGAAAGACATGGAGAATTCAGTAAGAAAATAATAAATGCAAGGATAAAATTAGCATACCAAAACACTGTATTGTACTGCAGTTAGTTACTAGAAGCGAACCAAATGTGCTATTGCAAAAGGAGAAAAAGCAAAGAGGGAAACATTATCCACGACATGAATCAAAATGTCCCTAGGATTAAAACAGACCAATTGTCAAGGTATTGGATCAAATACGGTATTATAAGAAGCCAAAACCACATCTAGCCTCGGGTAAATTCTCACAGACTATTATAAGCTGAAGCGTCTGCCTGGGGCAAAAACAAAAAACATCTAGCCAACAACTGTTGAAGGAGGTAAAGAAATAATAACTGAAGGATACTGTAGAATTTCTTCCATGATCTGCATAGAAACTAATGAAGGCATCTCTTTTGTGAAAAGTTCGGATGTGATTTTCTGCAGTAGATTCATTAGGTCATCTTTCAAAGTCCTATGTATCCCTATGATATTAATGGACTAATTCATATCAAATATCTATAGGTCACATAATTAGTTTGGCTTTACGGCAAAAGTTAGATTATATTTAGGCCTGTGTGCATAGAAAGTAAAATCATAGAAGTTCTTTTGAATCTTTAATCATTAAGATGTTGGAATGTTATACAAAGATTATTGTGTTATATTTTGATTCATATAAATAAAACAAAATAAGTATTGAGTAACCTACATTATACACTATAGATGCAATTGGGGAACAAATTAAGTAGAAATCAATAGAATCTTACACTTTATTCTCTAATTTCTCTGAAACATGAAAATCACACTAATTAAAAAATGTGAAAAACATTGAAGAGCATTTTCAAAACAGCATAAAATATTACATAAATCTATATGTATGTAGAGAGATACATGCAAGTAAACTAGTTCTAGAGAGGCTGAACCAGACAGTAAGGTGTCACTGAATGACTTTGGGGTAAGGCATACTTTCAAGTACAGCCAAGTTTTCAATAAACTCCTAAGAAAGAGATGAAAAGGCAAAGAGGTGATAGAAATGCATAACATACTAAAACTTACACACGTGAAGATGGTTGTGAGCATAAATGAGCTGCATACTGGTAACAGTAATAAGACTTACCTTAATTGAGATGGGGAGAATGAATTGAGAATATTGCTTGGAGAAAAACAAAAGGATGGAAGGCCTTGACTTTAGAGACAGTACGAAGTTGAATCAAGACAGTGATACAATTATAGTAGTCCTTAATCCTTTACTGCTAAGTAATAGTGTTTTCCTAGTTACATTTTGAATGTATTTTGCAGTCTACAAACCAGGTCGTTGCTATAATAATCAGGAAAACACTGAGCCCAATTAAAAGCCATTTCTGTGTAAGGGGCAGAGGAGAGAAGAAGGTTAATCTGTTTGACACTAAAAACAAACAAAAAAAACAAAGAATTTACTTGATGGTAAAGATTAGAGACACATCTGGGAAAAGAAGGAAAGGAATAAATAATGCTCCCCATTTCCACTATAGGGGTAACTGTGAGGTTATTGATACAAATGACAGTAAAGGGGGGAATTCTGTCTGGAAGAAGGAATGTTAAATCTGAATTTGCAGTCTCCATCTAGCTCATATCCATTGCAGCAAGGTTCAAGAAACACGAATGGATTTAAATTTTTTAACCTGGGAAATGGATAGCAATTTTAAAAACTAAATAAAGGAATTTGCTGCCATCTTGTGACAAACATGGAGATTACAGAATTTAGTATTTTCAGATTCTCTGAAATTTTTAAACATGTTCCCATAAACTATTTTTTTAAAGGATTCTCACAAAGCCATTCTGGTTGTTTCACAAAGAAATGATATGTTGTCTATACCTATTAAATTTAAATTTCAACCCCATTAGTAGTCAAGTTGAAAAATATTTAGGGAACACATGTTCCAATGTACTGATTTATGTGAAAATATTTTTACACAGAAATTCATAAACCAAATAAAAATGTATTTTAATCACACACTTCTCTGTCATCAACTTCATGATCTCAGGCAGAACAAAAGTAAAAAGAACGGGAACCTTTTGAGAGATACGATTATGCTTTGAAAAGTTACATAACGATTCTGAAAGCACTGACTCCTAGCTTTGCCTTAGAAGTTTTTTGGTCCCTTAAAATGATTCCTTTGTGAAAATATATAATGTCCTCACAGCTACAGAGCCTCTTTTCTGAAATATTTGAAGTAAGATATTGTCAGGGTTCTCCAGAGAAACAGAGCCAACAGGATTAAGAAAGGGAGAGGGAGAGAGGATAGAGGAATGAGGGAGAAGGAACAGAATATTTAGTATACAGAATTGGTCACGCAGTTATGGAAGCTGAGAAATTCTTAGATCTGACGTCTGCAAGCTGATCCTTTTGCATCTTGCCTCACGCATGCTAACTCCTCTAAAAGGAACTCTTGTGATCTTTGGAGCCAGAGTTGTTTGGCTTAGTTCCATTGCAGGCGCTTATACCTTAGACCGTGAGCAAGACACTTGCATTGTCGGTATACTAGTTGTTTGTTGATGCAATGGGGGTAAGTGTGTTTATTTGATAGTGTTATTGTAAAATAATGTAGCAAAATACTATCTTGGATGTTACTTTATTTTTCCCATTTTAGTTTTCCCACATCTTTATATATGAATTTCTCCCCAGTAGGTAAAGGTTTCACCATTACTTTAGTGGAGAAGAATGATTGCTATAGTGAAGGGGGGTGGGTGGAAAGGATGGAGATATAATCAGTGTTTGGTTTGTTTCATATTTTTACTTCCAGTAAGGCTTTTTGGAATAAAGAAGGGAAAGGAAAATAAGGAAGAAGAGGAGGAGAAAAAGGAGCTTTTCACAGTCGAAGTAATAAATTTGGAGAGACTAGAAGAAGAACTAGATCATTCCACCCATACCTCTTTGATGAAATAGAGGTGAATCACCTGAACTTATGGGGAATAGATAGGGGAAATGGTAGATGGGGTGTGACTTTAGTGGAAGTCACAGATGGGAAGAGAAGGACCTGAATGTTGAGAGGACCAGGTGGAGAGGAGTGGGGTGAGCATACAGACACGCAATCTCTTGCAGGCGCCTATACCTCAGAGCTGTGTGGAAGCCAAGCCACACATGTTTACACAGAGAAGCCACACTTGCTGTTCATCTCCTCACTGAAGAGCTGGGGCCTCCAGTCAAGAGATCCCTTCATGAGACTTTGCTGAGCTCCACGCAGCCTGTATTTGTGTGCATTTTCTTTTGAAGGTCCAGAATATCCCAAGGTTCCAAAAAGATAAAGAGGAGGTCTTCCACACCCAGAAGAGGGGTGTGTTGTAGAACAGAAAACCCCAGCACTGAACGGTACTTGAGTAAACTGAACAATGGGAAATTCCACTCTACTATAGTAACAATCATCATTAACAACAAACACTTTATACAGTATTGACCATGTGATCAGGTACTACACTATTAAATACATTATGTATGTTATATATCATTTAACCAGGATTTTTTTTAATTTTTTTAAATTTATTGGGGTGACATTTGTTAGTAAAATTACATAGGTTTCAAGTGTACAATTCTATAATACATCATCTATATATCACATTGTGTGTTCACAATCCAGAGTCAGTTCTCCTTCCATCACCATGTATTTGACCCCTTTACCCTCATCTACCACCCTCCTCCCCCCTTACCCTCTGGTAACCACTAAACTGTTGTCTGTGCCTATGAGTTTTTGTTTGTTTACCTTGTGCATTTGTTGATTTAACCAGGATCTTAATCTCTACACTATACCACTCATAATATCCTCCCTGCTAAAATAAGATTACACATGTAAAAGATTTAGCACTGTGCCTGGTGTATATATTGCTCGTTTATAATTATGACTTTTATGTCATGAGAGGAGATGGGCTAAAATAGGGAACAGGTTGGTGATCTGCTATAATACTGAAAGAGTAAAGACTGTACCTGAAACTTTTAAGGTTAAAATATCAAAGTTAAGGAAAGTGTATTTCACTTTTCCAGATGATACATTTTCTTAAAATTGACGAATAGTTCAGTCTTTTTCACTTCATGCCTGGACATAAGGAGATGGAGCAGGAATCTGAAGAGTTTCTCTTCTTGCTCATTGGTCCTTGTTTTTTAATCTCTAGATAAAAAGACAGTAAATGACTGCTGAGGCTTAATCTTCTAACCCCATTTACTTCCTCTGTCTTCAAGATCTCCTGAGATATCTTTAAACCCTTTTCCAGCATTTTCCCCTTTGAGGTGTTTCTCACTTCTCAGGTATCCTTTGATCGAAGGTCATTTCAACCTTACCAGTCACAGTCAGGTCCCTACGTGGGACCGAAGTGTTACTCCCACGTAGGGACCTGACTGTGACTGGTAAGGTTGAAATGAGTAAAGATAATGATTACTAACAGCATTCTGAGCATACATTTAAGCCATGTCCTACACTCTATGTCTCACTCTTGAGAGACAATCCATCTCTCAATTGGTTCCACAGTAGGAGGGAGAGGGTGTTATTACCATACACACAGAACAAAATGTTAGAACAGTAATGATGGTTTAAGAAGGTTTCAAAATTATAATTAAGCATTACAAAATTATATAAATAATATAAAGCAGTGCTTTATAAAATGCATTCATTTGACAACCATTTACGGAGTCCCCATCATATGCTAGGCACCAAGATTATAAGCATGAGAAAAACAGGCCCAACCCCTATAGTTACAGAATTTAGTGGGCAAGACAAATGTTAATCAAATAACCAAAAATAAATGTGAAATTGCAATGATGACACTCATTAAAAAGAAGTGTTACACGGTGCTTTAAAGCACTTAACAGAGGCAGCTGAGCTAGTCACAAAGGTCAGGTAAGTCTTCCCTAAAGAAACAGAAACTGAGCTTAAATCCAAAGGAAAATCTTTCCCATTAAGGGAGTAGCATATATTCAGTACCTATAGTGTAGATCATTTCTAAAGCTCTGATCTCTCTCCTGCTGCATGAATTTGTTTAAAATGAAAGCCGAACCACAGATACACACATATAGGTCTCACTGGACTTAAGAAGCTCCTTTCCAAAGTAGCTAGCAGGGCAGAATATCTAATCCAGAAACTAGCTAACAAGAATCTCCGTCAAAATATCACCATCAATGGACCAAAAATCAAATGTCAGGATGGGTTATCAGCCTGGAAATGTAGGCGTTAGAGCACACATTAGGAAAGCAATTAGTACACTGGAGCTACCAACAGGAGTAAATAAAACATTGGAAAGATAAATTGTTTGACTAATTTCAACCTTTCTGACATCTGTGTGTCTTTTCTGAATTCCAACTATTCCCTGTGCTTGGGCATAGCCTTAAAGAGTGTTTTCATTAACTTCTGATTTACCTTGACACGTAAATACTAAACTAGAGTTATTTCCCAGGACAAAACAGTTTCTGCATCTGGGCATGCAGCTGTATCCAGCAAATCACTGAACCCTAAAGCAAACTGAAAAAAGCCATGACCTATGCAAAGCAAAACTGGAATCTTTTCCAAACAAATTTACTCTTACCAAAAAAATAAATAAATAAAAAGCGTTATATATGCGGGAGGGGGGGGTGTCCATGGTTCATTTGTGGTATTTATTTGTGCTTTTAAGATACTGTTAATTTTCCTGTTTTTGAAGTCCTTATATAGTTTTAGACTATAAGATGATGTTGATGCTGTAATAATTTATAAATCCAATACAATGCTATTTTGAAAGTATTATGGCCCCCTGCCTATTACTGCTCCCCAAAGGACCTAAACAAATTTTGTCAATGAGCATTTCCTTCAATTGCTATTACCAAGTGAGAAACTTGAGCTAAAAAAAGAACCTTTAATGAAGCCAAATTTAAATTTTCTGTGCTTCATTCTATGCAAACATCGCATTTAAATTAATAGCACCTACTATCTCCATCCCTTAAGACATAGAGTATAATATTTTTTAAATTACAGATAGCATTCATTTATTTCTGTCTTTCTTTTTCTGATTCAGACACACTGTTATTGGGAATATTTTAAATAGTGTCCTCGCAGTTCTACTTCATCACCACCATGTTGAATTTGAAAATTAACATGGATTTAGGAAAGACCATTACATCTTTAAGGAACCACCAAAAATAAATGGGTGACATATTATCTTTAACTTTAGAAGCAAATAATACCCTTGATGCTTTTCTTTTCTAAAGCAGTTTTGACTATAAAAAAGGAAAATGTGTAAAATGTGTTTCACCCTTGTCAAAAAGTATCAGCTTCTGGAACATTTTGCAAGCTTTATACGCAAAAGAAATACTGCATATAACGGATATCACACCCTATGTTTTAACTAGTTATGTCTAAATCCTTTGTTGATTATAGGCCATATAACTTCAGGCAGACAAAAGAAAAATAATCCCGATCTCGTTGAATGCCAGGCTGTGGTGTTTATGAGCACCTCCTGCTGTGTTAAATGACTCAGACATCTGTCAGGTGCGCTACATTATTTTATAGCCACAGGAAAATCTCAGTCCAGGTTGCATGCCAGGCCAAATGCTTTGTCTAAGACCTTGTCAATCCTGCTGACAGATGAGTTCAGTATTCTAATGAGTAAGATTCTAAATATGTTTCTACTTTGCCAGATCTCCAGACCACATCGGGAGGCACAAAGCACAGGCAACGGGAAAGAATAAGATCATTTTTAAAGGACAGAACTTCTCCTGACTCATATAATGTGTGGGTTTTAAGCAATCCTGGTGAGATGGTCTCCTGCCCCTTTGTAATCCTTTTCCTTATAAGCTTCATTTAACAGACTAATTTTCGTTTACTAAAAACAAATTAATTCCAAACAATTTGCAAAGGAGACTGTACTGCTGAAAAGCATTAGTCACTGTTAGCTTTACATTTTGCACAGGACAATGTCTGCAATCGGTGGGTTTGCAGACATATTATTTAGGACTTATATTTGAAGCTGTACTAACAATCACTAAATCGGATGAAATTGTTTTGGTAGGATGGTGTATATGTGTTCCATTTAGATAACTGATAAGTAATAAATCCAACTTTTTCATGACCTTTCATATTGTAATATAAAAACAGTATTTTTTAATTGACTTTGGGAGAAACATTACAGTAAACACATTGTTTATCATATATACAGAGGGAAAGACAGAGGGTTACAACTATATGATTAAAAATTGCATAATACTCATATTATACCTATTATGCTCTACATAAAGGTATAAAAGTCCTGCCCTTGATAATAATGTTGTAAAGGAGTTTCATATTTTGTAAAATGACATTTAAAGTTTAGTATTTTTAAAATCTACATAACATCTAACACAAATCTTAGTAAATTCTATTCCAAATAAGGCAAAAATACACCTTGAATAGGGAAATAAAGAGATCACAAAGATAATAAAAATGATAAGCCACCAGTTAGAACTTATAAGAAATAATCTTCTCTATTCAAAATGTTACACAACTTATTTCTATCATATCTTTGCCCGTGTTGAGTGGGGGTTGTTGGTTGTTTTTTACATGTGAATGTACTTGACTTTTTTTCTTTGTTGTTGTTGTTGTTGTTGTTGTACTTGGTAATTTGATTTGTGCTGAAACTGCCCTACCAGGACCCACCTTAAGAGGCTCAAGATTCAATATATCCAGAAGCCAACTCTAGACTAAACCAGAGTACTACCGGGTTTGACCTACAAGTCACACACCCAGAGGGAATTCTCTGAAGGCACAAGAGCCCATAGAGGCCAAACCTCATTTAAGTGGCCAACCCTCACCCAACAGAACACCCTGCGGTGGACAGAGCCAAGTCTCACAACTAGACAGCCTAGGAGTTAACCCCACCTACTCAAAAGCAAAAAGCAATTGAAGTTCTTCTTGAACAGGACAATATACACAACACAAGAGTCACCTTTGGAGCACATGTAGAGGAGGAGAACGAAGTAGTGCAAGTCAAATATAAAGGACACATACTACATAAGAGAACCCAGCAAGAACTAAGAACGCTTGGGGATCTACCTAATACATCAAAGCAAACACAGAGAGTCAGTCAGAATGGGGAGACAAAGAAACATGTCCCAAATAAAAGAAGAGAAGAAACCTCCACAACTGGAACCAAATGAAGCAGAGGTAACCAACCTTTCAGAGACAGAGTTCAGAACACTGGTGACAAGAATGTTTAAGGAGCTTAGAGAAGACATAAAGAAGGATGTGAAAATCATAAAGAACAACCAGTTGGAACTAAAGAAGGATGTAGAAATCATAACGAACAACCAGTTAGAACTAAAGAACACAATTACCGAAATTAAGAACTCACTTGAAGGAATTACCAGCAGGTTAGATGAAGCAGAGGATCGAATCAGCAACTTAGAAGACAAGTTAGCAGAGATCACCCAAACTGAACAACAGAAAGAAAAAAGAATAAAAAACAATGAAGATGGTTTAAGAGACCTCTGGGATAACATGAAGCGCAACAACATGCGCATCATAGGAATAACAGAAGGCAAAGAGAGGAAGCCAGGGATTGAGAACATATTTGAGGTAATAATGTCCGAAAACTTCCCTAACCTGATAAAGAAAACCAACATACAAGCCCAGGAAATGCAGAGTTCCAACCAGGATAAACCCAAACAGGCCCACACCAAGACACATTATAGTTAAAATGGCAAAGCTTAAAGACAAAGAGAGAATTCTAAAAGCAGCAAGAGAAAGACAGAGGGTTACATACAAGAAAACTCCCATAAGATGATCAAATGACTTTTCTACAGAAACATTGAAGGCCAGGAGGGAGGGGAAAGAGATACTCAAAGTGATGGAAAACAAAGGCCTACAACCTAGATTACTTTATCCAGCAAGGCTATCATTTAAAGTTGATGGAGAGATAAAGAGCTTCACAGGAAAGAACAAACTGAAGGAATGTATTACAACCAAGCCAGGATCACAAGAAATACTAAAAGGACTTCTGTAAATAGAAGAAAGATGAAAACAATCTATTACAAATTTAAAAAATGGCAATAACTATGCACCGATCAATAATCACTTTAAATGTAAAGGGATTAAATGCTCCAATCAAGAGACATAGGGTGGCTGAGTGGATAAGGAAGCAAGATCCTTGTATATGCTGTATACAAGAGACTCATCTTAGATCAAAAGACACACACAGGCTGAAACTGAAGGGTTGGAGTAAGATATTTCATGTAAATGGAAGCGAGAAAAAAGCTGGAGTTGCAATACTTATATCTGACAAAATAGACTTTAAAATGAAAAACATATTAAAAGAAAAAGATGGGCACTATATAGTAATAAAGGGATCAATCCGACAAGAGGACATAACCCTAGTAAATATCTATGCACCTAACATAGCAGCACCTAAATATATAAAACAGGTACTGATGGACATAAAGACAGAGATCAACAGCAACACTATCATAGTAGGGAACTTCAACACACCTCTGACAACAAGGGACAGGTCCTCCAGACAGAAAATCAATATGGAAACAACAGCCTTAAATGATACTTTGGACCACTTGGATTTAATCGATATTTTCAGAGCATTTCACCCCAATGCTGCAGAATACACGTTCTTCTCAAGTGCACATGGAACATTTTCCAAGATAGATCATATGTTAGGCCACAAAACACACCTTGATAAATTTAAGAAAATTGTAATCATACCAATTGTCTTCTCTGACCACAGTGCTATGAAATTAGAAATGAACTACAGGAAAAAAACAGGAAGACACACCAATTCATGGAGGCTGAATAACATATTACTAAATAATGAATGGGTCAAGCAAGAGACCAAGTCAGAAATCAAAAGATATCTCAAGACAAATGAGAATGAGAACACGATGACCCAAAATCTATGGGATGCCGCGAAAGCAGTCCTAAGAGGGAAGTTCATAGCACTGCAGGCCTACCTAAAGAAACAAGAAACATCACTAATTGTCAGTTTATCTTCACACTTATGGGATCTGGAAAATGAACAGGCAAATAAGCCCAAAGGGAGCACAAGGAAGGAGATAATAAGGATCAGAGCAAAAATAAATGAAATAGAAACCAGAAAAACAATACAAAAGATCAATGAATCCAAGAGTTGGTCCTTAGAGAAGATAAACAAAATTGACAAACCTTTAGCCAGACTCATTAAAAAAAGAGAGGACCCAAATTAATAAAATCAGAAATGAAAGATGAGGAGTGACAACATACACCACAGAAATACAAAAAATTTTAAGAAATTACTATGAGCAAATATATGCCAACAAATTTGACAATTTGGAAGAAATGGACAATTTTCTAGAAGCGCACAACCTTCCAAGGCTAACTCAAGAAGAAACAGAAAACCTGAACAGTCTGATTACCACCAGGGAAATTGAATCAGTAATCAACAATCTCCCAACAAACAAAAGCCTTGGACCAGATGGCTTTACAGGTGAATTTTTCAAAACGTTCAAAAAAGAATTATCACCTATTCTCCTCAAGCTCTTCCAAAAACTCCAGAAGGAAGGAAGACTCCCAAACACTTTTTACGAAGCCACTATCACCCTGATCCCTAAAGCAGACAAAGACACCACAAAAAAAGAAAACTACAGACCGATATCTCTAATGAACATAGATGCAAAAATTCTCAACAAAATATTAGCCAACAGAATTCAGCAATGCATTAAAAAGATCATACACCATGATCAAGTGGGATTCATCCCTGGTATGCAGGGGTGGTTCAACATCCGCAAATCAATTAATGTAATACACCACATTAACAAAATGAAAAATAAAAATCACATGATCATATCAATAGATGCAGAAAAAGCATTTGATAAAATCCAGCAAACTTTATGATAAAAATCCTTAAGAAAGTGGGAATAGAGGGATCATATCTCAACATAATAAAGGCCATATATGACAAACCCACACTAACAACATACTCAATGGAGAAAAGCTAAAACCATTCCCCCTAAGATCAGGAACAAGACAAGGTTGCCCACTTTCTCCACTTCTATTCAACATAGTGCTGGAAGTTCTAGCCACAGCAATCAGACAAGAAAAAGAAATAAAAGGCATCCAAATTGGTAAGGAGCAAGTAAAATTATCATTATATGCAGATGATATGATACTATATATAGAGAACCCTAAAGACTCCACCAAGAAACTATTAGAACTGATAGCTGAATTTAGTAAAGTAGCAGGATACAAAATTAATATTCAGAAATCAGTTGCATTTGTATATACGAATGATAAAATATCAGAAGGAGAAATTAAAAAAAAAAAATTCCATTTACAATTGCTCCAAAGACTATAAAATATCTGGGAATAAATCTAACCAAAGATATAAAAGATCTGTACTCAGAAAATTATACGACACTGAAGAAAGAAATGAAAGAAGACATAAATAGATGGAAACACATTCCATGTTCATGGATAGGAAAAATTAATATAGTTAAAATGTCCATACTTCCTAAGGCAATATACATATTCAACGCAATTCCTATCAAACTACCAACGACATTTTTCACAGAAATAGAACATATAATCCTAAAATTTATATGGGACCATAAAAGATCCCCGGATAGCCTCAGCAATCCTGAGAAATAAGAACAAAGTGGGAGGTATAACGATACCTGACTTCAAACTATACTACAAGGCTACAGTAATCAAAACAGCATAGTACTGGCATAAAAATAGACACATAGATCAATGGAGCAGAATAGAGAGTCCAGAAATAAATCCATGCCTATATGTCCATCTAATCTACGACAATGGAAGCAAGAATGTACGATGGGGTAAAGACAGTCTGTTCAATAAGTGGTGCTGGGAAACCTGGACAGACACATGCAAGAAAATGAAGCTGGACCACTTCCTTACACCATATACAAAAATAAATTCAAAATGGCTTAAAGACTTAAATGTAAGATCTGAAACCATAAAACATCTGGCAGAAAATATAGGAAGAAACTTCATGGACATTACCTGGAGTAAGATTCTCACTGATATATCCCCTCACACGAGGGAAGTAAGAGAAAAAATAAACATGTGGGATTACATCAAACTAAAAAGTTTTTTCACAGCAAAGGAAACCATCAATAAAACAAAAAGGGATCCTACTGAATGGGAAAGGATATTTGCCAATGATATATCTGATAAGGGATTAATATCACAAATCCATAAAAAACTTACTCAACTCAATTCCAAAAAAACAAACAACCCAATTAAAAAATGGGCAGAGGACTTGAGGAGACATTTTTCTTAAAAGGACATACAGAAGGCAAACAGACATATGAAGAAATGCTCAACCTCACTAACCATCAGAGAAATGCAAATAAAAACCACAATGAGATACCACCTCACTCCAGTCAAAATGGCTATCATCAATAAATCAACAAACAACAAATGCTGGCGCGGATGTGGAGAAAAGGGAACGCTAGTGCACTGTTGGTGGGATTGCAGATTAGTGCAGCCACTATGGAAAACAGTATGGAGGTATCTCAGGAATCTGAAAATGGAACTACCCTATGATCCAGTAATTCCACTCCTAGGCATCTACCCGGAGAAATCCAAAACTCCAATTCAAACATCAGTATGCACTCCTATGTTTATTGCAGCACTTTACACAATAGCCACGATATGGAAACAACCAAAATGCCCATCGGTAGATGACTGGATTAAGAAACTGTGGTACATTTATACAATGGAGTATTACACAGCCATAAAGAAGAAAGAAATCTTATCATTTGCAACAACATGGATGGATCTAGAAAACATTGTTAAGTGAAATAAGTCAGAAAGAGAAAGACAAGTACCATATGATCTCACTTATATGCGGAATCTAAAGAAAAGAATATGTGAATGAACTAATCAGAGACAGTTTTGAGAACACAAAGAAAAAACCGAGAGTTGTTAGATGGGCGGGGGTGGGGGGGGTTGGGGATAAGGGGAAAGATGAAGGGATTAGGAAGCAGCTGGTAACCACAAGATGGCCTCAGGGTTTTTTGAAAATTAATTTGGGGAACTTATTCAATAATGTTGTAAAGATTTTGTTGGGTATCCGATGGACATGTGTCCTATTGGGGAGACCACCTCAGAGATACTGTGGATGCCTGATCATGGCATTGTACACCAGAAGCTAAACATTAATGAATGCCAACTATAATTTTATATATATAATGTGATGGCTCAGTGTGAGGTTGGAGGGATAATGGATGGGGGGAGGGGAGTTCACAGTGTGAGGGATATAAATGATGAATGTCTAAGTATTACCTTGTCTTGTACACCTGAAACTAATAAAAAAAAAAAAAGATGTGGTGTATATACACAATGGAATATTATACAGTAATAAAAAAGAATGAAATCTGTCCAATTGTGACAACATGGATAGACCTAGACAGTACTATGCTAAGTGAAATAAATCAGACCGAGAAAGAAAAAAGAAATGTTACACAACTTAATGTCTCACTAAGAATATCATTTCTTTCCAAGAAAACAACTACCATTTCAGTTAATACCCTCAAACATTATATAACCTATATATTAGCCTTTATAAATAAGCCAATGCAGTTTTTTGAGGCTAATAGTTTAGGAATAAAATAAAAATACAAAACTTTATAGCATTTATGGTTAGTAAGTATATAGATTATTCATTAATCACAAAAGGGGGTTTCTGGGTCATCTATTAATCATTTCATTCATTTATTCATATTGCATAAACACTGTAGAAAGAGTACTGAATAAAACATACATAAGTCCTCCTCTTGCCATTTTAAAAATTCTAAATCTCCAGCCAGAGTTTACTATTTTGGTGATGGAGTGAATTAATGGATCAAAATTGTAGTGTACAATCAATACATATCAGCAAACAGTATTTATGTCATAACAAGACTTAATTTTTAGTTTTGAAATCTTTTCACTGATTAAAGTTATATATATATATGTTATATAAATATATATATATATATATATATATATATAATATATATTTCATTGTAGGACATTAAGAAAAAATAAAGAAGATACAGATAGGAATTAAAATAAAATCATCCGTAATTCTACCACCCCCATTTATTGAAAATGCACTCCCCCACTATACTGAAGAACCCTGAATCAGTAGACATATATATGCAGTCCATTGCTAATCTCTATGAACAAAATATGAGTTGTGGAAATATGAATAAAGGATTTGATCAAGCAATTTGAAAAAGAGGCTAACCAAATGGTCAATATGTGAATAGGTGGCCAACTTCTTTAGTCATGAGGGAAATAAAAATTAAAACAGCTTAATATTCTAGAAAATGTCTACATGAAAAGGAGAGAAAATTCCAAGTGCTAGGAAGGATTTGGAGAAAAACTTGCTTACATCTCTAGTGGGAATTTATATAATGACTCTGAAAATTGCTAAGCAGGGTGTCCCAAAGCTAATTATATGCATAGCTTATGATTCAGCACTTTATCTCATAGAAATAAATATACTCAACAGAAACAAAACTCATGTACAAATATATATACAGCAGCTCTATTCATAATAGACACAGACTGGAAATATTCCAGATACCCATTAACAGTAGAATGAATAAATTGTATATTGATAAACAATATTCTCTTCAGCAATAATAATAAACAAACTACGATACAAGAAACAACATGGAAGCATTTCAAATAACCATTGAGTGAAAGAAGACAGATACAAGTTTGAAAAGAGCAAAAGTACTGAAAAATAGGTACGATGCTCTGCCCAGGGGAGCGGAACAAAAGTCATAAACTACTGAGTGAAGAGCAACAAATCTTGTTACCCTTTAGGGCACTAGTAAAGATGTTCTCTTTAGGGCACGGGTGTATCTGAAGGAAAGAAACAGAAAAATCCCTCTACCCCTGAGGGAGGAGGAAAACTAATTCTGGGCTGAAACCTACAACTGGGGCAAGAATCACTGAGGATCACTGAGAAAGCCCTGCCCCCAACCAGAATCCTGGGACACAGTCCCTACCTAAGATTGATGCTGAACCAGAACAATGGAGAATGTCATCCTCTTCTTACCCTCACCACCAGTAACAGTATCAAGTGACAACAGTCTTCTGCTCAGAAAGGGTAGAAGAAAGAAGGTAAAGAAAGACCCTCTCTGATACACAAATTCAAAGGGAAGAACAAAAGAGGAGGAACAGCAAATATTGAGATAAGCCATGTGGCAAAGCAGCCCCTACCTTAAACATAAGGTAATTCGAGAGGAATTTTAAGTCTGTAGTGCACAGAGGTTAATTATAACAACAGACCAAACCCACTTTAATTACTGAATAATTGACTCAACCCTCCACTCAGAGGCCTAGCAAAAGAAAATGTGTACCCATTTCCAGGTGTAAAATCTATTTACCTCAGTCTTTATTATTCTACTCAAATCTCAGCTTTCAACAAAAAAATTGAAAGCATAAAAGGAAGCAACAACAAAGAAAATCCCTTTCAAGAGGCAAAAATATCAACAAAAAAAGACTACCTAAATATACGAACTATAAAACAGGCATTTAAAATAACTGATTAATATGTTAAAAGCTCCAGGCAAAAAGGTAGAAAACATTTATAAATGAATGGAAATTTTCAACGAAAAGAGGAAAATAAAGAATTAAATGGATGTACTTGAAATGAAAAACCTTGGAACATAAATGAAGAATGCCTTTGAGAGATTCACCAGTAGACTAAACTCAGCAGAGGAAAGAATCACTGAAATTGAAAACAGATTAATGGAAATAACCAACACTGAAACACAAACATAAAAGTGTAGGAAAGAAAGAAAAAAAAAACCAGAGCATCCAAGAGCTATGAGACAATAGCAACAGCCTAACATATATGTCATTAGAATCCTAAAAGAATATAGAAAGGGAACTAGTGAAAATAAATATTTGAAGAGTTAATGGCCGACAATTTTTCAAAACAGATCCAAGAATCTCAATATACATTAGGCAGGATAAATATAAAACACACACACACACACACACACACACACACACACACACACACTATTCAAATTCCTCAAATGGGAAGAAAAGAATATCTTGAAAAAGCCAATGATAAAAGGCACATAACAGATAGAGGAAAAAAAGATGAAAATTACAGCAAACGTTTCATCATAAACAATGCAAGCCAGAAAATAATATAGTGACATCTTTAAAGTGCTGAGAGAAAAAGAAATTGTTAACTAAGTATTCTATATTCTGAAAATATATTTCACAATAAAACAAAAGACTATCAGAGAAAGAAAAACTTAGAGAATTTATTGCCAGCTAATCTGCATTATAACACAGGTGAAAGGAAATGTTTCAGACAGAAGCAATGTGATAACAGAGAGAAACTTGGATCTACATCAAGAAATAAAAAACACTGGAAATGTCACAAATAAAGGTAAATATAAAAAACCACTTTTTATTGTTTTTAATTGTTCTGAAAGATAAATTACTAACCAAAGCAAAAATAGGAGCAGTGTATTTATTGTGCATTATAGCATAAGTACAAGTTCCTATAATAGCAGCACAAAAGAGCAGAGGAATGAATTTAAAGTATCCTTTTTTGTTGTCTTTATACTGCATATGAATTGGTTTACTATTATTTCAAGATACAATCTGATCAATTAAAGATGTATATTATTAATTTGAAGTCAACCTCTGGAAAAATGTAAAAGAGATATAAAAATGAGACAATAATACAGTCAAAATGGAATCATAAAAAGTGCTTGATTCAAAATAAGCCAGAAAAAGAGGAAAAAACAAATATAAGGTAAAACTAATAGAAAACTGTTGAAAGAACTTTAATCTAACCACATCAATGATATTAGGTTGCTGCAAAAGTAATTGAGGTTTTGCTTTTTTTTTTTCAAACTTTAAACCTCAATTACCTTTGCACCAACCTAATACATTAAAATAAAAGTATGGGAAAAGACATATTGTGTAAACACATCAAAATAAAGATAGAGTGGTTATATTTACATAAGATAAAGTCAAATATCCAAGAAGAAAAATAGTCCCAAATGTGTATGGATCTAACAACAGAGCTCCACAATCCATGAGGAAAAACTGATAAAACTGAAAGAAGTAGAAAATCTACAGTGACAGTTGGAGATTTCGACACTCCTCTTTTAGTAATTGATAGAACGAGTATCAGAAATTTAGTAACTACATAGAAGCCCTGAGCAATATCATTAATCAACTTGACTTATATGCCATTTATAGAACACCGCTACATAACAAGCAACAGAATATATATATTTTTCAAGTGCATAGAAAACACTTTCCCAGATAAACCACAGTCTAGGCCAAAAGCCTCAACAAAATTAAAGAATTGATTTATGTAAAGTATGCACTCTAACAATAATAGATTGAAATTAGGATATAATGGCAAAAAATAGGTGGAAAATACCCCATATATTTGAAATTAATACAATTCCTGTGGGTCATGAGAGTTAAAGAGAACATAATGGGAAAGTTTAAAATATTTTGAATTGAATAAAAATTAAAACATAACATTAAAATTTGGGTGATGCAGGGAGTTAAAGCACTGTTTAGAGGAAAATTGTACATTAAATGCTTATATTAGATGAGAGAAAATATCTTAAATCAGTACTCTAAAGTTTCCACTTTAAGAAACTTGAGAATAAAAGAGCATATGAAATCCAAAGCAAGTAGAACAAAATAATAAAAATAAAAGCAGAAATCAATGAAGTTGAGAACAACACAAAACAGAGAAAAATAAATAAAACCAAACACTTGTTCCCTGAAAAAGAGTCAGTAAAATTGGCAAGTCTCTAGCCAGGTGAATCAAGAAAGAAAAAGAAAATGTAGAAATTAAAAATGTCAGAAATCAAAGAGGCAACATCATGACAGGTTAATAAGAGAAAACTGTAAAAAAAAAAAATTCTATGCCCATCAAACTACTTAGATGAAACAGTAAAATTATTTGAAAGACCCAAACTCCCCATGCTCACTGAAGAATACATAAACTAAATATTTCTGAATTTATTTAAAAAATTAAATTTATACTTTAAAACTCTCCAGAAGAGCAATTGCAGGCCCAGACAGGTTTTTTGGTGAATTTTCATCAACTGATCAATGACCTTGTTCTATGTTTCTGTTTTAAGACATCTTATTTAATTTAGACTGTTGATCCATGAACACTGGACTAAGCACCCAAAAGCACTGTAAGTCATGCCTAAACAAAGCTTATCTAACACATAGTTTTTCTGTAATTCAGAACACTTAGGAACACTAGATAGTACTTCATCAGTATACGACTTGCCTAGTCAACATTTTATTGGCTGTCCTACTCAGTGCAATAACACAAGACCAAAAAAAAAAAAGACATACAGATTAGAAAGGAAGAAATAAAACTATTCTCAGAAAACAAGGTTTTCTACCTAGAAAATCCCAAAGACTCTAAAACAACAACAAAAAGCAACTAGATCTAAAAAGTAAGTTTATCAAGGTTGTAGGATGCAAGGACAATGTGAAAATATCCATTTTGTTCTATATAGTAGCAATGAATAATTAGAAATTAAAATAAAAATTATAATTTACAGTGGCACCAAATACCTTAACACAGGTATAAATCTTGCAAAATATGTGCAAGATCTTTATGCATAAAAATTATAAAATGCTAATAAAAAAAGTCAAATCAGGCCTAAATGAAGGCGCAAAATATACCATGTTCTTATTTGAAAAACTCACATTGTTAAGATGTAAGTTCTCCCCCAAACTCATGTAGAATGTAATTCTGATAAAAATTTCAATGGTTTGTATATTTTTAAAAGAAATTTAAAAGCTGTTTCTAAAATTTATATGTAAAGACAAAGGAACTAGAATAGCCAAAGAAAATTCTGAAAAAGAACAAATTTGGATGACATACACAACCTGATTTCCATACATACCATAAAATAGGTGAGACTGTGTGGTTTGGGGGAAAAAACAGACATATTCATCAAGGAAGCATAATAAAAAGTGCAGTAATAGTTCCATACATATACGAGCATAGTTAATTTCCACAAAGATTCAAAGACAATTAAACACAGAGTTTTCTTTTCACATTCAGTTCCAGCATACAGAAAAGATTGAATCTCTCTTCATACCTCGCATTCAATACAAAAAAAAAAAAAATCACCCAAAATGGATCATAGACCTAAATAAAAACCTAAAACTACAAAACTTTATGGTACCTGGTAGAAAGTCAATTAATAAGTCAAATAATCTCTATTCTTGCTGATCCTTGGTTGTCAAATTATTCTCTCAATACCTGAGAGAGACGTGTTAAAATCACCAATAGTTGTGTATTTATCAATTTCTCCATTGTCTGTCAATTTTTACTTCAGGTATTTTGAAGTTCTGTTATGGTGCATATACATTTATAAATTATTGTAGTTATTTAAAGTATTAACCCAATTATTATTAGGCAATGTCTTTCTTTGTCTTTTGTAACCTTTCTTGTTTTCAAGTCATTTCTTACATTAATATAGCCACTCCAGTTTTCCTAGTTTTATTATTTACATAGTATATTTTTTCTATCTCTTGTATTCACCTTATTTGTGTCTCTGTGTCTAACTGTACCTCTTCTAGACAACATACAGCTGCTTCTGGTTCTCTAAAAAACTGTTTTTTGATTGGACTGTTTTGCCCATTTTATTTGAAGGTAATTATTGATATGGCTGTATTCAGGTCTGCCATTTTGATGTTTGTTCTATTTCTTATATATTCTGTATCTTTTCTTCTTCTTTTCCTTCCTTATTCTATGTTAACTAAAATTATTTTTAGTCTTCCATTTTAACTCCTTTCCTGACTTCTAGCTCTCTCTCTTTCTACATTTCATTTTAGTGTTTGCCATCTCTAATTTATCACACTCTCCTTAGAGTTAATGTTTAATTATTAAATTTAAAATATTGGAAACTTGAAGCAGTATGTCTACAGTTATTCCCATCCCTTGTGTTATTGTTGCCATATATATTGCATCTATATACAATAAACCAAATAATTCAGTATTTTTATAGTTTTTTCATAATTTTTGCTCTGAGCCACCATCTGCCTTTAAAATTTTTTAAGGTAAATATAATCTTTTATATTTACCAACATAGCTATCTTTTCTGGTGTACTTCATTTCTTCTTACAGATTTGAGTTACCCTCTGTATCCTTTCCCTTCATCCTAAAGAACTTCCTTTAGGAATTTTAGAGCAGGTGTGCTAGATTTATTGGACATAAAATTCTTGGTGGACAGTTTCAACAGTTTGAACATATCATTCAATATCTTCTGGACTGTTGTTTCTGATGAGAAGTCAGTCATTCATTGTATTGTTATTTCCTTGCATGTAATTTGGCTTATCCTTCACATCGTTCAAGGGTCAACTGCACATTTAGAATCCTTGATCTCAAAATTAACATGAATATCCTGTTTAGATACACAAGACTGACAAAGGCACTCCAGTTTTCTAGTAACATCATAATGTTATTTAAATTATAACTATAAAGAATCATGCTAATATTGTCACACCTATCTCACCTCAAATTTTCCCACCCTAAATTATCAGCATAATTTCAGCTTCAGGTAAACAACTCAGCTTATTTTTGTGTTCATTTCCTTCCACAAATTTTCAAAATCTTTCAGCGTCTCCTGTCACGAAGTAGACACTTTCCTTTAGGCTATCTGTACTGCTGTTCCCACAGCCCACCTTAACAGCATGCATGTATTATTAGATGAAATATTATGCTAAATAATGACCTACTGCTATAAGAAGAAATACATCTTTCTAGCCTGTAAATAATCGTAACAAACACAGGACATAAATAAAGCTTAGTATAAGACCCCAGACAAATTTATTTTCTCTTAAAAACATTAATAACATTTTGTGATTGTAGCTTTGTGTTATATTGACTTTTACAAAAGCATCTAATTGTTTTCTCACTTGTGTTTTTCAGTCATTCATTATGATAGGAATCATATAAAAAGAATGTTCACAAAATGTGTAATGCTAACAATTAGATAAAATAGAAATTTTAAAATTAGAAGACTATGGAGGAAAAACACTTATCCCTTAAGATTAAAGATAACCATTTAGCAAAAATTAAATTACAGTATAATATGCAAGCAATACTAAGGCTACCCAAATGTGAACTTTAAACTACATACCAGTTATCAGCCATATTTTACTGTGTGATACACCTCATACCTATGTATTTTTAGTGCAATTATAAAGGAAACATTCATTACTTCATAAATATGTTTAGGCCATTACACGCAAACTACTGAACATAGAGCTTTAGGCTAAGTGCAAAGTTGAATGAAAGCCTACCCTTCTAAGAATTTTAGGGAAAAAAAAAGATTCACCAAAATAATTCTGTACAGTGATTTCAGACTGTACTAAATTGATATTCCATACTTTACTCATTCATTCCATTATTTTTCAGTCCTTACTATATTATAGAACCTACCACAGCATATCCTTTTAAATCAATTGAGCTTCACTTCCATGATGTCTTTTACTTGAGAGATTTAGAAGATTCTGGAAAACAATTTACATTATAAGAGGAAGAATACTCAAAAAAGTTCTGTCCATTTACACAGGGACTAATGCCCTATCTTAGGAAAAGAGAATATTTAAAAAGAACAAAGGAGAGAAATGAAGGGAGGGAGGGAGGGAGGGAGGGAAGAGAAAGGGGAGAAGAGATGGGATGGGAAGAGGAGCGGAGGGGAGGAGAGGAAAAGGAAGGGAAAAGAAAGGAAAGGAGAAAAAGGGGGGAAAAGAAAAAAGAAAAAGATGAGCATGATTATATTATTCTGGAAATGTATACTACATAGCAGAAGGCTTGCTCTTGCTCCTCACCTTCAACAGAATAAAACACAGAAAGAGGAAACAATATTTCTCTCCTCACTTTTCCATGGACTACTGAGCAGTTTTGTTTCCATGAAAAATCCGTTTTATTAGTGTGGTGCCTAATTAGAAATGACAAAACTGGTGACATTGAGTCTTTGGTGCCTGGTGGGAATGAACAGCCGGGCCTGACAGGGACACGTAGCCTGCAGTGTGCAGTGATAACCAAAGATACAACACCTCTTAGGCACTATGGCATCCAGAAGAAATAAAAGTGGTTCCTTGGAGCGCCCAGAAGGTAGAGTATAATTCCATAGAAGCAACAAGATCGCCCACTACATAACATGTGGTCACCTAACTAACCTTTCAATGAAAACATATGATACATTCTTCAGGAACTCAAGAAATGTCATATTGGGAGACAAGAGTCTTTTGAAACAGGATTAGACCCTCCGTGAGCCAAGTGAAATCTTGAGTATTGTTATTAATGGAAGCCCACAGTAAGACCCAAAGAAGTAGATGATCCTGATAAACTCAGTAAGGAAAAAGCAGAAGGGGGAAACATTTATCTCAACCCTCAACCATGTTTCTGAGAAAGACGTTTGTTTGTTGAGCTTGCTATTAAAAAAGAGGGAAAAGTAGCACCATTCACCAACTCCTCCTTTGGTACCAGGGCAGGAAGAGAAGTGGTTTGGCAATAAAAAAATGATGTCATGACTCCTCTTGGGTCATAGTAAAAACATAGCTGGGCCATCGCCTCCACTGCATGTCCAGCGGAAGGTGAGGAGTTGAATGAAGAAATCTCATAGAAGAACCTGAAACAGCAGGATACACACCAGACAGCGTAGGTCTTCTAGTGACCTTGGCAGTCTTTGTATGTTGTTTTCTCTTGTTCCTGTCTTCACAAATGAGAGCTTATGTTTCGCTAATCCATCTCCCATAAATTAGCACTAGCACTCATTTCCCCAAGTACAACTATATTTTTCAGTGTAAAAAATAGTGACATCAAGAACTATCACATTTTTTCAATCATTAGGCAGCATTTCTTAATGAGAACCAACTTATTTTTGCTTGTGTAAAACATTAAGAGTACTACTTAAATCTGTTGACATTTGGGCTTCTCTCTTCACCTATTAGTAGGAGTAATTATAAATCAGCATTTTAAAACCCTCGGCAGCTATAACACTACGAGATAAGCGCCATGCAGAAAGAGATTTTTGTCTGCTTTGTTCACTGCTGGGTCGCAAGAGCCTAAAATTGTGTCCAGCCAAGTCAGATTTTCAAGTTTTAACGAAGCAACACGAGTGACAAAGCTCAAGATAAAATGTAAACACTGCCGCTGATTTTTAGAATGAGGATAGTTTCTTCCAAGCTGGAGAGAGTAGCCGTGAGCATTCCAGGCTTAGTGAGACAGTTTAATTGAAAATAAATCATGAAAAATAAAGAAGACATAGATCATTTAAAAAAATGAAAAGAATTGAGAGCCTAGGTCAACGCCACAACATACTCGAAGTCCCTGGGCGAACACATGGTGAATACAAAGAAGAGCAAGGGAAGCAGAGCGTTACTGAAAAGGTACCTGAAAGAGCAAAGGGAGCACTCACACTGGGAAGGCAGGTTATGGTGAAGGTCAATGCAAGGGGAAGATAGGACCTCAAATGGCAAGCCATGGGGGATGGATTTTATTCTCTCAGTGTGGAGTCAGCTGCTCTGTTTCTGAGCGGGAAAATGAAAATCACCATCTGAGTCTTAGAAATATTCATCTAGCAGCAACCCGATTGATGAGGATAGAACTGGAGGCTAAAAGGACAATAGAAAGGCAGATCATACTGTTCACGAATGACCTGAAAACAAAATCTGATCACAAGGGTGGCTTCCTCCAATTGAATCCATCACGTTTTAAAGAACATGAGTTTGTATAACTCATTTCAGACTGGCAGAAAAGGATTAAAGGCAAAAAGCTAAAAAGCCAGGGATTGTGGTTTTCTTAGATCATTTGTCAAAAAAATTGATTCTCTCTTATTCTTAAAGGCCGTCAGGCACCAGCTGTAGAATAGTAAAACCAAACAGTAAAACCTTAGAGCAGAGAACAGCAACACAAAGAGAAAGGAAAAGTCCAATGGCAATAGAGCGCAATAATATGAGGTGTGTTTGGCAGAAAGGGCAAAAAGAGCAAGGAGGAGATGAGAACGCAGTGCAGTACAATACCTGGAAGTGTACTCTGCAAGAAAGAGTCCATAATAAATTTCTCCATCCCTAGGATGCACATTGTACACTATGCAATATACAGATGATGTATTGTAGAATTGTACACTTAAAACCTATATAATTTTATTAATCAATGTCACCCCAATAATATAAAGTGTAAACAAACAAACAAAAATGTGTACAAAGGCCAGTACAGCCTTAGTAATTGTTTATCTAAATCTCAAGCAATGGGTGGATTACCCTGTTCATCTCCTGCAATCCCCAGGAAGAAACTAAAGGGATCAAAACATTGAGGGCAGAAAGGACAGGAATAAAACCTTGATCCGGCAACATCTGATAACCAAAACTTAAGTGAGGTGGGATTAGACGATGAAACTAAAGTCACTTTTGTAAGGTATATACACCAATTCAAATGTCTAACCTAAATACTAAATAATTCTGAGCATAATTTTATCTCATACTATTCATTTTTGAAATGTCAATTATATAGTTTTATTATTTTCTAAGAATCAGTATGGTTTAAAGAAATGTTTGAATCTGGCTATGCTCCACTGAACATCTTTTTACCTGGACTGATGCTCAGGTAATAGTGAACATATATGATTGCGTCTCTAGCCTTTAGAGAAATAAGAATGGGAAAAGTGTGACTATCTGATAGGCATTCTGAAAAAGGATGGCAACATGAAACGCACATGTTATATGATGGTCTCTTTGCATACATTTCTAACTTTCATATATGAAAATGACAGGATTATTCTGTCCCTTCCTTACTAAGCACATGCCAAGAGTTTGACCATGATCTCTAGTTCATTACCAGGTGGTACTCACGCATTGTTATACTTACTTTTTTTTTTTTATTAAATTTATTGGGGTGACAATTGTTAATAAATTTACATAGATTTCAGGTGTACAATTCTGTATTACATCATCTATAAATCCCATTGTGTGTTCACCACCCAGAGTCAGTTCTCCTTCCATCACCATATATTTGATCCCCCTTACCCTCATCACCCACCCCCCACCCCCTTACCCTCTGGTAACCACTAAATTATTGTCTGTGTCTATGAGTTTTTCTTTCTCATTTGTTTGTCTTGTTCTTTTGTTGTTTTTGGTTTATATACCACATATCAGTGAAATCATAGGGTTCTCTGCTTTTTCTGTCTGACTTATTTCACTTAAGATTGAATCCTTTGCATAAGAAGCAGCCTGGCATCTACACATATCATATACTACAATGGCCTTAAAATTCTTCCTACTTTCCTGTTATGAACCAAATTCCTATGGTTGGAGGGGAGTAAGGGAAATCACCATTTCTTGGCCATGAAAAGAGAGCAGAACATGAGTTAAACCAGGCACAGGCAGGTAAGCAAAACCTGGAAGACTACGCAGAACACATAATTCAGAGGAGGCTGTAAGAACCAGGGGCAGGAGCTCTCTCCAGGAAGAACTAGGAAGAGAAGGATACCCAAAAGGCTGAGTATTTACTGGAAAAATTGATTAACCTAAAAGTGACTGCATTTTAAGTCACTAAGTGACTTAGATGGATAAGTTGAATTCTTTCACACCTCTGAGAGAAATGAACTAACAAACTATTGAGTCGTCACATCAAACCCACACTAATCAGAGATCATACCCAGTAGCACACTTTATTAAGTAATTTCAAGGACACATGAAATCAGGAGGCTCAGGTAAAGCAAAGAGAAGTCTGAATCATCAAAGGCAGCTCACCAAGTCTTTCCTTCCTGTCGAAAACATGCACCACTGGCTTGATATAGATTCGGGGACTTCCCCACACAAAAGAAAGTATTTGATTATAAAACATGTCTAATTTACACTTCAGAGTGTTGAAAAGCCTTTGTGACATTTTCCAGGAAGCCACACACTAGCCCCTGGGTTCCACTTTCTCTATAACTTGAGATTAGATCAGGTTGCCTGATTCTTTTCACTTCCCCAAAAGATCTCCCTCTGGGCACCCATGCAGTATACATTGCAGGTCAGCTGTTTTAACTCCCTCCCACGCAGTAAGTGAAATTGTTATAGATAAGAAAAATAAATTTTATTCCTGCACATATGGTGGATTTGATACCCATTGTTTGTGTTTATCAGTTCACTTTTGACCATGATCTATCTTCTAGTTTAATTGCTACGTTGGCATTTATTTCATAAGATGGCAAGCTCCCCTATATTAGTCTTCTTCCCATAAAAATTTTAATTATTTCCTATCACTTCGGTTTGAGTTCGTATTTTGGGAATCCTCACATGTGGAAGGAAGATTTAAACTGACTTCAAGTTGTCTTGTACACCTGAAACTAATAAATTAAAAAGAAAATATATTTATATATATAATTTTTTTTTAAAAAAGAGTGTGTTTAAGCACGTAAAACTTTGATAATTAATGATTCAAATTAAAAATCATTGTCAAGTACATTCAATTAAGGATAGAAAAGTCACCCTAAAAATGTGCTAGGAAAACATTTGCAATGCAATATAGAAAGTGGGTGGCTCCTACTGTCTACATACATGGGATGCATTTAAGACTATGTTGAAAAGTGCTATAAGTTAGAGTTGCTAAAATTAGGTAAGGAACATTCATAAGCAAGCTAATAGCTATGTGATCCAAGAAGCAGATGCTAAAATTAAAATCTTAAGTAGTTAAAAGTTTCATTAGTTAAAATTTACTAAAAGCATCACATTTTTTTCCCTGCAATAATTGGAATAGAGATTATTTCTTGCCTTGAAAGATTTTGTTGTTTCTTTAGTAGTGTTCCTTACATAATTCTGTATTGTAATATGATAAATAAAACCTCAGTATTGCCTACTTATTTCCTACATTTCCAAAGAATCTCTTAGTTCTTTTTTTTGCATATCAGAAATGCATTTTTGTTTTTATTTGAAAACAACTTAAATTTTTAGACAAATGATTTTAGTATATAAATTTGATTTTGTTTTTATACAGAATATAAAGATTTCTCTCATTGATCTAACATGTGAAGGGTATTACAAGCCTGAAAGGAGATTCTTTCTGCACGCAAGTTCTTTTCTTTACCAATTTATGGCTTTTTATTTATTTTTATTTGTTCAAGTGCCTAATGATTAATAATTACAGTAATTTTGTTTAGTTTGAACCCCATTTGGAAATGTTAGGTTGGTGCAAAAGTAACTGCGGTTTAAAAGGTTCAAAATAATTGCAAAAACTGCAATTACTTTTGGACTAACCTATACATTTGAATTCATTATTTTATCTGAATATTTGGACTCTGAGATAAAATAGTATGATATAGGGATTTTCTTCAAAATAGTCTGGGATGATGACATAAGCCCAACAAGATGTGAAGGGAGCAGATAATTATTGAAGCTGGTTTATGAGTTACTTAAAGTTCATTATATTATTCCTCTGCTTGAAAATTTTAAGCTTGAAATTTTCATAACAAAAGCTTTCAAAATTTTAAAATGGACGATAAAATTCCTATCAGGCTACTCTCTTGGTATTTTAGTACCTTCATTCTAGTCACTGTGAAAAATATCTTCACCATTTATTGCCAAGAATTGTGGGGAGGGGACTGATTTAACACTATGAGTGAAAAATATTTGGTGAGCTATTAATCTTATTTGTGATGAGTTGGTTTTCTGTCCCATCCTGAGTCTCTTGAGAGACCCTCTGGAGTCTGTTTTAAAAAATTAATTCCATAACCTCGGGAGAGAGCTTCAGATATGAAAAGGGACAAAACTTGTTCAAGGTCACAAAGCAATTTGCTGTAAATACCAGCCAAAAAAACCAAAACTTCATGGTCCTGGAAATGAGTTCTAATAATTGGAGGTTGCTTTAATTCAGGCTAACGTCAAACTATTGCTTAAATTGAGACTAAGTTAAAATTATAGACAGGCCCGTCTATAGTTTTTCCAAACTAGTGTTCTCTTCTCTGAGGGTCACTGTTGTGCACTAACTGAAATGAATCACCTCCAGATCTGAATAAAAACATGTGTTTGGCAATAGCTATAAGGCTCTGTGGATCCATGCAGAAACTTTCTGGTGATCAGTCAGAGCTTTATGACTCCTATCAGTCTCATGAGAAATGGCTGTCAATGTCACCAACGTATATGCTGGCTGAATAATCAGTGTTGTTATGACACTAGTGGGGTAAGTTTCACCCTAGTTAATGAGATTGATGTGATCATATCCATGAACATAGTGAAATTTTTACAATTATTTTTAGAGCAGATAGGGAGACAACTATTTCCTGTTTTGATGTCTATAATCCCTCTCTAATGAATAAATAATCAAATATTTGGAACCTGTATATTAAGTTCTGACTAAAATATATACACACATATTTCAGGATTGGTACCAAGATTATTTCATTATATTTCCCAGCGAAACAAAATGCCAATGCCAATGTATTGCCCTGAAGAAAATGTTGAGGTATAACGTTTATTTATATTTCCCCATTTTCCCTTAATTAGTAAACTATAGTAAAGAACATTTTCATTTAAAATTTCATAAAGGCTCATAAATATCATGACATATTTCATAGTGGGCCCTGAAAAGGGGAAGTGAAATAGTAGTTTCCATTTTCCAAATAGATGATATTACTTTTTATTGCTGTGTAATGAATTACCACAAACTAAAAGGCTTATAACAGCACCCACTTATTAACTTACAGTTCTGCAGATCGGGATTCCAGGTCAGAGTGGCTAGGTTTTCTGCTGAGAATATCACAAGGCTGATATCAAAGTACAGGGCCAGCTGAGTTCTTGTATGGGGCATCTGGGAAAAAAACAAATTCCACACTCATTCTTGGAGTAGGCAGAATTCACCTTCTTGCTGTGGTAGACCTGGGTCCTGTTTCCTTGCTTGCAGTCAGCTAGGACCACTCTTCGCTCCTAAGGCTGCCCACATTCCTTGCCATGGAGCCTTCTTCATCTTCAATTCAAAAACAACACGTCAAATCTTTCTCATGCATTGTATCTCTGATTTGATCTTCTGTGACCAGCCAGAGAAAAATCTCTGCTTTTAAAGAGCTCATTTGATCAAATCTGGCCCACCTGGATTATCTCTTCTTCCCAGGGTCAACTGATTTGAAACTTTACTGTATCGGCAAAAATCCCTTCACAGAAGCGCCTAGATTACTGTTTGATTGACTAACTAGGAATAGGTGTGTGGGCACTAGGCTCAGCCTCTTAAGGGGCCATTTTTGAATTCTCCCTATCACAAATACTATTATATAAAATAAAATTTTACTATATCTTCTGCATCCAACTAGTTACCAAATTATCCAAATAACAATCTTTAAATTCCCTATATACCTTGTGTCTTAGTCCATTTGGGCTACTATAACAGCATACAATAGCCTGGGCAGCTCTAAACAACAGAAATTTATTTCTCACAGTTCTGGAGACTGGAAGTCCAGGATAAAGACAGATGCAGTGTCTGGTGAGAGCTCACTTCTGCTGTGTTTTCACATAGAGGAAGGGGCAAGGGAGCTCTCTAGGGTCTTCTTTTATTTACTTTTTTTCTCATAACTTTTTTTTTTTTTTTAATTAATTTTATTGGGGTGACAGTTGTTAGTAAATTTACATAGATTTCAGGTGTACAATTCTGTATTACATCGTCTATAAATCCCATTGTGTGTTCACCACCCAGAGTCAGTTCTCCTTCCATCACCATATATTTGATCCCCTTTACCCTCATCACCCACCCCCCACCCCCTTACCCTCTGGTAACCACTAAATTATTGTCTGTGTCTATGAGTTTTTGTTTCTCATTTGTTTGTCTTGTTCTTTTTGGTTTATATACCACATATCAGTGAAATCATAGGGTTCTCTGCTTTTTCTGTCTGACTTGTTTCACTTAGCATTATTCTCTCGAGATCCATCCATGTTGTCACAAATGTTCCTATATCATCTTTCCTTAACGCCGAATAGTATTCCATTGTGTATATGTACCACAACTTCTTTATCCATTCATCTATCGAAGGACATTTTGCTTGTTTCCATGTCTTGGCCACCGTAAACAAAGCTGCAATGAACATTGGCGTACACGTGTCTCTATAGAGAAATGCTTTTATATTTTTGGGGTAGATACCCAGGAGAGCGATTGCTGGGTCATATGGTAATTCTATTCGTAATTTCTTGAGGAACCTCCACACTGCCTTCCATAGCGGCTGCACCAGTCTGCATTCCCACCAACAGTGTATGAGAGTTCCTTTTTCTCCACAGCCTCTCCAACACTTGTTACTATTTGTTTTGTTGATGAAAGCCATTCTGACTGGGGTGAGGTGATATCTCATTGTGGTTTTCATTTGCATTTCTCTGATGATTAGCGATGTTGAGCATTTTTTCATATGTCTATTTGCCATTTGTATATCCTCTTTGGAGAAATGTCTCTTCAGGTCCTCTGTCCATTTTTCAATTGGGTTGTTTGTTTTTTTGTTGTTGAGTTTCATGAGTTCCTTGTATATTTTGGATTCTCATAACTTTTTAAATTCAGAAATATAAAAAGTAAAGAGAAAATCTACTCCCAACTTCTATGTACATATGCATGTAGTGACACACAGAGACAATATCGCAACACATTTCTTTTTCGTTTTTTTCATGTAAACCCTGGACAATTTTTTAATGTCCAAATATATGGGCCTAGAGTGGGGGCCATTCCCTGTCACATGGTTGGGCTACAAGGAATGGGAAGGTCTGAAATGGTAGGAAGAATTCATATGATATTACTCATCATATTCCCACAGGAGCCCTTACCGACAGAAGACCAAGAACTCTACCTTTAGATATTCACATATCCAGCATCCATACACACACCCACCTCACCCTGGGCCTTGTTACTATGCAGGTTCTGGTTCGCTGGGTCTGGGGTGGGGCCTGAGAGTCTGCATTTCTACCAAGCTCCAGTGCTACTGCTGGACCCTAGACCTCCATCTGAAGGGCAGGGCTGGGAGGAATGGTCTCGACCCTAACAGACGACCTGGAGGCTTTAAGAGTCATGCTTGGGTGCCCTGCCCCTATCCCCAAAAAAGGTTCTGCTTTAATAGTCTGGTTTGGGGCTTGGGCATTGCCTTTGGGAGAAAAAAAAAAAGCTGCCCAGATGATCCTAATATTCACCTAAGACATTCCAGGCAGCAGACTCCTCAAACAAACAACATTTTCATGTTCTTTTTGACTGAAGTCTAAAACACGTGGGAGTTAAATGAGGATGTGCAGAAAGCACCTAGAACAGTGTGTGTCTGGCACATGGCCGCTCAAGAAGCATCGGCCATTTTTAATACCAAGGGTCATAGTAAAAACTGTTCGCAACGGTACAGCACAAACAGTGAGCAAATGAGGGGACTTTAGTTAACACGAACGTGTTGAAGTTTGAACACTGGTTCATCAATTGCAGCAAGTGTATCACACTAATGTAAGATGTTAATAAAAGGAGAAACAAGATCCGGCAGAGCGGTGGGCATATGAGTGCTCTGTATTTTCTGCTCAATTTTTCTAGAAATCTAAAACTGCTTTAAAAAATAAAGTCTATTAATTGAAAAAATTAACAACTGGCTCCACACATTGGCCAATCAGATGAAAGCCGAGTCCCACAGGCCCCCTGCGGGAGGGAGGGTTTTTAGGGAGGGGGCAGGCAGCAGTCGGAGGGCTCAGGGCTGTGGAATCATTTCGATGTTTCAACACCTGGCATGGCCTCAGCACCAGAATATCAACTCTGATTAATACTAACTAATATTATCATCATTATGTTTTGAGTTAAAGGCAGAAATGAAGGAAACAAAGAAATGACAATCCTATAAGGTAGATATTCCCATTTCACACACAAAGAAACTGAGGCCCAGAGAAATTGGGATTTGCCCAAAGTCACCCAAGTGTTCAACGAGGAAGCTGGGTTTTGAACCCAAGCTTCTCTGCCTCAAAACCTAGACTCTTCTCAGAGGAGAAAGGCTCTGTCTAGGCAACATCACTGGCTGTTAGCTAAACTGTTACTGGTTTATTTCTTTGTAAAGGTGGGTCATGAAGCTGGCACTTGCAAAGTGACAAAATTTCAAAAGTTGAACAAACTAGAGCACCTGTCCAACGTGGCCACTCATCTCTTTAGGCAAATCGTCTTCCTGCCTTTTTTTCCTTTTAGATCTGGAGAAAGTCAGCATTGTAAGGTCCTTTAGAGCTCATTGGGTCAGTCATCCCATCCTCTCATTTTATAAATGGGAAAAGTGAGGTTCAGAATAGCGAAACAACTTGGCTAAAGTAACATGACCAGACTGTGGCAGAGCCAGGGCCAGGAACAAGCCCTCCGACTCCAGCACAAGGCACTGCTCCCTTGAGGGCTGAGGGGCACAAACATTGCTGCTCTCGGCAGGGTGCATGTCAGGGCACTGCAACCCTCACTCCCCAAGGCTCACTCACTGTACACAGGTGCAATTAAGTCTGAAGGAGCCATCTTCCCCCGCAGGCAGCGGGCCACAGGCCACTCTGTGAGCTGCATACAGTGATGTCTACGAGGGACTTCACAGAGGGGTGGCCGTGTTGCATACACTTCCTCTGGGCCTCAGCTCTGCAGTTCAGCATCTTTTTGGATACTTCATGCAGGCTATGTGTACCTCACAAAAACTAATGGGTATATATAATCAATAATGTTGTATAGATTTTATAGGCTATCCAATGGATACTTGTCTTATTAGGGAGACCACTTCATGGACGGTGTAGATGCCTAACCACTGCACTGTACACCTGAAGCTGAAGCTGAATAATAATGAATGTCAACCATAATTATATATATATATATATATATATATGTGTGTGTGTGTATATATATATATATATATATATATATATTCACAGGATGTGTAGTACAGCATAAGGAGTAGAGTTAGTGGAACGGTAACAGCTATATACGATATCAGAGGGGTTGTAGATTGGGGGGGTGTTATCACTTTGTGAGGGGTATTAATGTCTAACTATTACATTGTTTTGTACACCTGAAACTAATAATAAAAAGGAAAAAATATTAATGGGCAGATCAGAGTCCATTGAGTGTAATAAAGGGTTTGGTTTTATGAGCAGGAAGAATTGCCTTTGTCAGCAGCATGAAAAAGAGGTTCTCAAGTTCAAATTATGCCATGGGGTAGTTCTCAGACTCTGGTCATTTATGACACCTCACTCGTGAGTTACAGGGGTGCTTTCTTCCAAAGTATGGGGTCTTTATAAGGGCACTAATTCTATGTATGAGGACTCCACACCATAGCTTAATCAACTCCCAAAGTCCCTATTTACAAATACCATCGGGCTGAGGGTTAGGATTTAACACATGAATAGGAGAGGGGGGTACAAATATTCAGTCTATACCACCTTGTTAATACATGTACACCTTACAAGTCTTGGGCATCAGGATTTTGATTTGTTTTGTTTTTATTTATTCTGATTGTTTTTAATTATTTTCAGTTGGTCATATATAACAGATTTCACCTCTGTAATATAGATCCAAATTTAGCAATGCATGGTTTTGCCCCGTGTACTGATAAAACTAGGCTAAAACATGCACACTTATTTGCTAACCATTGACCTTCTAATCACTTGTGGAGATTATCAGTATGACTACTTATGACAAATAGTGTTCTATATAGATGCATAACAGAACAAATCTAATTTGACTACTATACTACTGCATTGAATATTATCTGTAGATAAAGGCAATGATAATGGTACTCCAGATCTCTATGATAGGAACAATTTTGTCTTGCGTAAGAATTTGTTTACTCCTGAAATGGACTAAAAGCCAGGCATCCTCTGATTGCTCTATCAGGCAAAGCACTATCATTCTGCTCAAACCCTAATCCAAGCAAGACTTCCACCCTCTGCCCAAGGGTGTGTGTGCAGGTTGGGAAGCACATTGAAAGGTCAGTATCTTTCATGTATGCTCCAGGTTTTACTTTCCATAGGGCCCTCTTGTGTCTTACCTGTGCATGAACACAGCTTTCCAGACTACCTATGATATGTGAAAAGTTTGGATTCTGTTCAGTACCCCATGAACACTTACTTAGACTTCCAGTTAGTCAAGGATATGTAACAAACTTATCAAGCCCTTCTAGGGCTACCTTATTTCCTGGATGTCCTCGTTAAATTTCTGTCTAGGTCATTTTCAGCTGTTTACTGCAGTCAGAATGACAACCTCAGACTGGCTGAGCTATTGGCCTTCCCTGGTGGCTTCTCATCAAGATTACTACTTTTACTGATGACACTGATAAGAAGAGGTTTTTCACCTCCACTTCAAATCAAGGGAGACTCTTCCCAAAGTAAAGCTTCTGGTTTTTCTAGCCTTCCCTATCCCCATAGAATAACTACACCATCCAAACTGGAAATAGCCCTAGGCAAGAATGTCACTGATTCTCACTGATCTTGGAGTTCAGTAATTTTTCATGAATTAACACTTCTCACTTTGTTGAATGCCTTTGGTAGATTACCAGAGTTCTCAAATGGTTGTTTTTGACAATGTCCAGTTTTATCGTTGCTCTTTGAGGAAAGAATTAGCAGACCTTCCTGTGTTGCCATACCAAAAGTTTCAACTAAAGCATGAGTTTTTGATTTAAGGTCAAGAGCTATATTACCTCCATGTGACTTCGAAGCAAAGTACTACCACATTTATGGTCTTCTTCATTTAAATGAGATTCTGAGAGCAAGCAATTTCCAGTTTCATTACCCAGTTGAATGAGAACAACTCAATGGCAAAAACAAGTACCAATTAGCGAAATGTAAAGTTCAAACTGTGAATTTATCTTCAAGGCAAACCGCAATGATTTGAAGGACAGCAATAGGAGGCAAAATATACAAGCAAGACAAAATAGATACTCTGGAGGTTGGACCTTCTTATGTTGTTTATTATAAATCATGGATTGATTGATTGATTGGATTTTAGACATAGATTATATATATATATATATATATATATATATATATACACATATATATATATTATTTATAATACATAATTATGTAATTTATTTAGATTGTAGTTTGGCCTGAATGCAGATAATTGAATTAATTTTAATAAGTTAATCTAAACAGATATGGAAGTTTTCTTTATAAAATAGTTTTCAATTTTAATTCTATTACTTGAGAGTATAACATGTTTAGAAATAGTTGTTTTGTTTTGTTTTGCTTTGTTTTCTGATGGTACTCTAGCAATTTAATTAGATATCATTCCCCTTAGATAGGAAACAAAATTCACTTAGTGTAAATTAACAAGGAAACCTAACATTACAATCTGGGAAATTCATCTCTCATGTTTTTTTTTTTTAAACAAATCTGATACTCCTCTACTGTAATAAAATGCTGCCCAGTAAAAAGTAACCAATGTTATATGGTTTCCAAGAACATTAAAGACATTCATTAATTCAATTTAAAAAATTGAAAACAATTAAAAGTTAAGGGAAAAAGCAATTTTTTAAATCTATTAGTACCAAATATTGTCAAAGATTTGTAAAATCATGGGACCCCTCTACATTCTGGTGGGAGAATAAATTACTACAGCCACTTTGGAGAACAATTCAGTATTATCTAATGAAGTTTTAAAAAGTCCAAACATACAACCCAGTAATTCCATTCCTTTCAGGGGGCAATATATAAGGAAAGGTCAATTAAAATGAATGTACAGATCTAAATGTATTAAAACAGATAAATTTAAAATATAACAGTAAGTGGGAGAAAAGCAAGTGGAAGAAAGATATTTAATATGCTACCATTTATATCATTTTTAAAATGCATTTGTTTATGCAAAAACAGCAGAATTTAAAATTTAGTATGATAAAGTGGAAGACCGTATTTCAAATTCATGATAGAGATTGACTCTGGGGAAGGCATAAGGAGAACGTAGTAGTGGGACTACTAGAAGTAGAAAGGGGACTTCCTATCTCTCCAAAAAGTTGTATGCAGTTATTCATATGTGGGATATAAAACTGAAAGCAACAAAGGAACAAGGCAAACAAAGAAACAAAAACTCATAGACACAGACAATAGTTTAGTGGTTACCAGAGGGCAAGGGGGGAGGCAGGATGGTAGATGAGGGTAAAGGGGGTCAAATTATGGTGATGGAAGGGGAACTGACTCTGGATGGTGAACACACAATGTGACATATAGATGATGTATTATAGAAATGTACACTTGAAACCTATGTAATTTTACTAACCATTGTCATCCCAATAAATTTAATTTTAGAAAAAATTTAAAAATGAAGATTTATGCAGTGAGAGAAAACATGGAAATATCAACCTTCGTTATTCCTTATTAATAGTACATAGGCATGGATTATATTTTCCCAGCTATTTTAGTGTTTATGTAACTTTTTGAAATACGGCTAAGATAATATCGAAAATAGATAGAGCTATAACACAGGATTGTTTGGCATACTGAACCAAATTACCAGCTAATAGTACCAACTAATGTATTTCCAAAGTATTGCCTTAAGGAATATGGGTGAGTGATGGACTATTCAACAAGTTCATCTACACCAACACTGCTACAGCACTTATGTTAATCCATTATTTACCTTTAGCATGTATTTATTTACTCTATAGGGTACCGAAGCATTTTCCTAGAGAGCCAATTAAAGCAAAACTTGAGATATTGTTTCATCTTTAAAAAGTATATGTCTACACAAGGATCTAAAGGAGTAACAGATTTCTCTTACTCCTCTCATATTTGAAAATGAAATGCTGCACTAGAGCTAGCATTCTTCTTGGCTGACAATCTGCCTCTAGTACTCACCCCTCATGAAAGCCAACCACCTTACCCTACCTAATTCCATTCCATAGCAATACTATAATCCAGAAAATATATATTTTTTATGTACAAAGAACTGAACGGGCAATTTAATCATTTGGGGCAGATTAAATAATAGCTGTTTGACTCTAAAGCATGACTTTTTAAACCGGATTTAAGAATTAGGAGACCTATGTCATACCTTTGGATTTCTATTTTGGGAACCTAAGCAAATTTGGACCTTATCAATAAGGGGAAGGGTGGTGGGGATGGACAGGTAAATTTAATTCCCTTTCAGACATAAAATATGCATAAAGTTACACTTAATATAGCTGTGCCTCAATTTCCTTATCTTTAAAATATTAACTAACCTACCCAGAATGATTAGTGTAAAATTAAAAGAGATATACATATAAAGTGCTTGGAACAGTGTCAGTAAGTTTTCACAACCCAAAAGCCTAGTTTTATAAAAATCATTTGAAACATTCACTTATATATTGCATCTTTCAACAAATTCATCTAACTACTTAAAACTTTTTTGTTTTTATGTAGATCAGCTATGCACATCCAATGAATAAAATATTTAAGACAGCAATTTTAATTAAAACACCTCAATTCCTCTGTGAAAAAATAAGCAGGACACAAATATACAAATGCATTGAGTATGAAATTATAATGTTTTACTGGTATGTTTCTAATAGAGAAAGCATCTAAAGTTATAAGTAAATACACAGTGAAATTTGTAAGATTTATCCTTACTTAAGTAATTTGTTTTGTGTTAACTATTTATTCCACTTCCATTACTAGAACTCTTCTCATGTTATTCCCTACATAAGAACAAATTGCTTTCCCAAATTCACAATTTTTCTTCTCTCAAAGAATAACTAGACGAAGGGATGATATTCTTATAAGAACACTCAATCTGATCAAGAACAGCAGCCAGAATCTAACAATACAATTAACAAAGGACTATAATCTATCTCCATATTGTACAGTATGTGCTGATTATAATCTGTATTAATTGTGCGGTTTCACTTAGGCTGATTTAGTATATGACAGAAGCGTTTACTACACACTGTCTGACCATGTGCTCACCCATATTTCAGAGTTCTCCTGCAGTTTGGCAGTGCCATTGGACTAGTTCTGGCCAACAGACTGTGCATAGAAATAATGTGAGTCCATTTTGGACTGAAGCGTTTAAACGCCATTATATAAAGTTCCTGCTCTCCCTTCACGTGCTGTGGCAACAGTAGAATTCACCTATCGATTTGGCAAAGCCACAGGATTAAAACAGCCTAGATTTTTATGTCTAAGACTACATGTAGAAGGGAGCTGTCCCATGTAACTGCAGACTTTATATGAGAGAGAAATGAACTTTCATGTGTTCAGTCACAAATATTTCAGTTTTGTTTTCTTAGCAGAGCGTAGTCACCAGATAGAGAGACAAACGCAAGCTAGCAGAAGCATAGAAATAGATTTACGGTTAAGAAGGATATGTATAGACTGAAATTACAACTGCAAAGTCATCAGTCATAGAAGCAAAATATCAAAATAATTTCCAAATCAGTTATTGTTCTTCACACTTATTTCAAGGTTCATACAGGAAACTTTGAAGGGCTATGCATGGCCCATTCTACAAGCTTGCAGCTACTACCATATAATTTATGTTTATAGGTATGTAGATGTCATAAACAAGTAGTTCCTTGAATACTCTGGATCAGTCATGTCAAGATTATGGTGGCACATTGCTAAAGAAAAGGGAAAACAGAGGAAGATACAGGCAGTTTCAGAAAGAAAAATCATTCATCCCAAGATAATGGCCACTCCACATAACTCCTGTTTTCCTGAAGAAATTTACATAAAATATCTCAGATTTATAATGAAAATATCCACTTTCCTAATATCGGACTTTCCTCTTAGATCCCCAGATAGAAATTTAAAGATTCCAAATTTGAATTCAAGAAATACCCTTTCTCATATATATCCCTCTTCTATATTTACACGTGGATTGGGAATTAGAAGCATTCAATGTGATTCAGAGGTAACCTGGGAAACATAAATGGAAGAAAACCAATTAGTGTATTATATAACTATGAATTTTCTTATTTATTGTTTTTTCTAGCAAACAACAAAAGTATTTGTAGGTATTTTAAAATTTCCTACAGAGCACTTAAACACTGAAATTAAAAACAATTCATGTTAGGGTCAGCAATCATTTTTTCTATCCTGAAATAGCTATTCAACAATTATCCTTTATAACAGTTCCCTGTTATAAGTCTTAATGACGAATTGTTTTATAATGCAATAAATGTGTAAGAATAAGTAAAGCTTTCTTTTAAATTTCCAAATGGATACTTGTTGTGATATTTCTGTTACTTTCCATTTTTGATTCGGATTCAAATTTTCCAAATAGAATCATAATGATTTTTTTTCTGATTTAAAATTTTAATAAATTTAGATAAGAGGAAAGAGAGAGAGAGGGATTATATCCCAAAGACACAACATCTTCATTCACTAACAGGTTTTATGTTATGATGAAAGTGATGCTCCATAAATTTGCAAATAAGTTGTAAGAGAAATCAAATGACAAAGATCGTGTTTTCTACCAATTTTAACCATTCCACATGACAATTTTTAACTTATTTTAATAATACAATGTCATGAATATTTTGGGAATTCCAATTTCAAGTCTTCGTGAAAAAGATGTATTTTGAATGAAAACAAATCCTCCTAAAGCCTTTATTTCTACTGGTCCTTTTTCAAAAGTTTATAACATCAAAAGATTTTTGGCTCCAATAGACACATAGTTTTCTGCCAAGATCAGTTCTACAATCTGCAAGTGACAATTTTCTCCATATATAAAGAGGGCAGTACAAAATCACAATTTGTCTAATTAACATCATTCCCCAGTTTGGCTCTCAATATTGCTGCTATTAATTAGCACTGTGCTACCAATCACCAACTCCTACCACCTCTACAGGCTTTAATTATGCCAAGCCCCACCACTACCATCACTTCTAAGACTGAGTGTTTATCACAGGACCATAATTTCTCCCATCTCCCAAAGAGAAGATATTTCTTCTTAAGGAAAATAGGGCTTTCAGTACGTTAAAATATATTACAGCCATTTTATTTGGCACTAAAAATAATAGCATTATCCTTTCAGAGTATATTTCCCTCAGATAATAGTTTCATCACATTCATGAGGTACTGAACAAGGAACAATACATGTGCCACTATTTTGTCAAGTGCTCAGCTTTTCTCAACAACACCAACACCCAGAAGAAATCCCATGTTTTCCAAGAGTGCTCTTATTAAATAATGAAGGAGCAAGCCTTCATCCTAATTTATTGCCTTTATGTTTAAGCAAGTAGGTCCAACCCAAACTTCCTTCAAAACAAAACCACCTTGTTATTTTCTCCCAGTGATTAAAACCCTGTTGGCCTACCATAGTTACAAACAAGTCTTAATTAAGCCTTTGTTACCTATTCAACAAAATTTCAATTTAAGATATGTATGACTTATCCCAAATTTGGTCAACTTGCCAATGTTATTACCACTTTCCAAATATGGAAGCCTGTGTAGCTATTTTGGGCTCACTATTATGAACCCTGTGGCTTTTATGAGGATTCCATAAAATAGAAGTACATTTTAAGAAATGTTCATTAAGTTTGTAGTAAACTATGAGGTGTGATCAAAACCTACAGTGAATGTTTAAATTTAAAAAAAATTTTTTACATAAAAGACACTTTGCCATTAATCCTCCTCCCCTTGCTTTGAACACACTTATCCCATCATTCTTGCCACTTTCTGAAGCAGTTCTGGAAGTCCTCTTTCATGAGTGTCTTTAGTTGAGCTGTCATGGCTGCCTGGATGTCCTGAAACATTTTGACTTTGGGGAAGAGCCAGAATCACATGGTGCAAGATCTAGGAATAAGGTGGATGAGGACACACCATAATGTTTTTTATTTGACAGAAATTGGCATATACCAGATGCGATGTGTGACACATTGTGTTGTCATGATGGAGGATGAAATAAAGACTCTCACAAAAGAGGACTTCCAGAACTGCTTCAGAAAGTGGCAAGAACAATGGGATAAGTGTGTTCGAAGCAAGGGAAAGTATTTTGAGGGGGATTAATGGCAACGTGTCTTCTACTGTAATAATTTTTTTTTTATTTAAACTTTCACCGTAGGTTCTGATCATACCTCATAAATATTAGCATCGTTAATTATCAATAGTTATTATCCCAATTCTTTCTCCCATTGGTAGTGGGATTCCACATATTATAATTCTTATCTAAATTAATATCTAATTCCCCTAACTTATTCATGTTTGAAAAAACAAAAATTTACCTTTATTGATTTCATTTTAAGCTTTATTTTAAACATCAAATCTTAAATGAGCTAAGAAAGTTATTTCTAAAATATTCATTAAATGTATAGTATTAGTTAAATTATCCTCAAATTTTCGTTAAATTTTATTATTTCTCTATTGTAGTGGGTTAAGCTGTAGCCTCCCAAAAGATAAGTCCAACTGAAGCCTGTGAAAGTGACCTTATTTGGAAAAAGCATTTTGCAGAAGTAATTACGTTGAAGATCTTCAGATGAGATCATCCTAGATTATACTAAGTCAGCCAGAAAAAGATATACTGTCTGATCTCAAATATATATGGACTCTAAAATAAATAAATAAGGAAGGAAGGAAGGAAGGAAGGAAGGAAGGAAGGAAGGAAGGAAGGAAGGAAGGAAGGAAGGAAGGGAGGAAAGAAAACCAGAAAGCAAACAAAAAACTGAGCTCATGGATACAGAGAACAGATTGGTGGTTGCCTGAGGTAATGGGGTAGTGAGTAAGTGAAATGGGTGAAGGGAGTCAAAAGGTATAATTTTCCAGTTACAAAATAAATAAGTCATGGGGGTATAATGTACATAATGGTGACTAGAGTTAGTAATACTCTATTGAATATTTAAAAGTAACTAGGAGAGTGGATCTTAAAAGTTCTGTACAAAAGAAGAAAAATTTTTGTAACTGTATGGTGACCAATTTAACTGGACTATTGCAGTGATTATTTTTCAATATATACAAATATTAAATCATTATGTTGCACATAATACAACTAATATAATGTTATATGTCAATTATACCTCAATTAAAATTTTTTAAATAAAATAAATAATAATTCCATGCATGTACACTCTTTATTTCTCAATATTTTTCTGTTCTCAGTCAATTAACCTAAAAATAGCTTCCTTCTCTAGGTTCCTCCCACCTCCATTTTTTTCTCAACTGTTTCTTCTCCAAACCATTCAATTCAGGCTAAAAGAATTTTAGCAATCCAAATTAACCAAAATCCTATTAGGGCTATATAATGGGCTGAATTTTATATTCCCTGCCCCCCAAATTTATCTGTCTTTATAAAAGAGGGTATCTGAACACATGGAGAGACAGCAGGGATTTCCATGTGCAGGGCAAAGGCTGTGTTAGGACACAGTGAGAAGGCATCGATCTAAAAGCCAAAAAGAAAGGTCTCAAAAGAAATCAAGCCTTGATCTTGGATTATGTGGCTCTAGAACTATAAGAAAATTAACTTCCGTTGTATAAGCCACTCAACTGTAATATTTTGTTATGGTAGCCCTAGCATATTACATAGTATAGGATAGAAGAGTTCTAGCAATCCACATGTTTTAAGGAATATGGCAATTATAAGTTAGGAAATGACAATATGCTGTTAAAAATAATTCAACTGAGTAAATTTGAAGATTTAATTGGCTTTATTAGGTAATTCAAGAATCAGATAGCATTCTATCTTGCACCTGGAAGGGCTCTCCAAGAAACCGCACAAAATGGAAGGTTGTTATAGGAAGAAGAGTGGGACAAGGGCTATTAAAAAAGAAGAAGGAAGGATTATTTTTAGACCAGGTCATCTTTTTATGCTGTGGAAGAGAATGGCAAAGGTTTTATCATGCATATTGATTGTGTCTTCTCTCTGGAAGAAGGAGGAGACTGAGAGGGCCCACTTGACAGATTACTTAATTGGTGTTGACCAGAAAATTCCAGACTAGCTGATTATGATTATATTTCTGGAAGTGGTTGAAAGAGAAATAGGTCAGGTATTAAATCTAGGTTTGGTATCATAGGCCATTTTGGGCTTGGGGTTTTTCTCTTTAACAATATTCATAAAAAAAAACATAACTGTCTTCAGTACATAAAGTCTATAAAAATCCCAGAAATTCCTTTCAGAAACTATATAGATTTCTCCACTTAATTTAAATGTAAAGTAAATAAGAAATGATTACTTATTAGAGCTTAGTTTTCAGTTTTAATGTATACTTCTGCAACTGAATTATTTTCACCTATTTTCTATTTGACCAGATTTAAGCTACATTATGGACTAAATTATTTTCTGAATTGAGCTGAAAGACAGTATCTCAATTATAACATTGTTTATTTGAAAAAAAAGTATATTGTAAGTTTCAAACAACCCATTTAACATCAGATTTTCAGAATATAACCAAATGTAAATTGGGAACTAACTTATACCTTAGTGTGCATAAGACATGTGTATATACTTACTCCATATACTAGTATATTAACTATATTAATATACTTTAAATTAATATTAATCATGTATAACATCTGACCAAATTTTTTTATTAGAAGGATCCTATAGATCTCCCTTTATATTGACACACACCTTAAATCAGTACTGCTAAGAACACAGTTCTGTTGAAAACTATATTTAGATGAATTATACTTTGCTATTAGTTTTTACTATTATCCTTTGCCTTATACCGGTAGTAATATTATTCTCTGACATTTATTTCTCACTCTTTCATCTTCTACCACAGCCTTTGAATTGATTGTTGGGATTTGTTGCTAAGATAACTATTGATAACACCTGAGGGCTGAGTGTACTTCCTCGTATTTAATGCCTGGATATGTGTTTTGTTTCATGGTTTGTCTGTGGCATCATTAAATAACTGAATTGTCCTCAAAAGGAAGTTGTTATTGGCATTAGTTATTGAGCACTAAATTAACCTGGGTGCCATATGAACATATTACTCCAATTGCTCAGAAATGTACAAGGTAAAACCAACTCTACTTCAAATAATGGAGAAAAAAAATATTCTCTATATATTCTTAAAATCTGTCCTTATTCATACATTTTTACAAAAGCCTCCTCCTTACTTTCTCAGGAGTTATTAATCCTGAGAAATCAAAGGGCAGAACATCAAGCTATCAAAATATGGAAAGGATATGTTCTTATTTCTTCTACCTGTGATTGTTATTTTAATAGACACCTACTACTTTTGCCTCTTTCCTAGAATGCAGTCAGATTTGACTTCTCTGCTGTCACCATGTTGTATTTTTGAAAGCCACATATTGATTTAATTTCCATGCACTATAGTTTTCAATAGTAGAGGAACTCTTCATTTATCCTCCATATTTTACATTAATACATTTACATCTATAGAAAATGGAACTGCAGCAATGGTAATGATAACTGTCTCTGCATTATCTCAAAAGCATACTTGTGTAACTAAGAACAGTAGAAAAATTATGTTCAGATTATTGACATTTAAGCGTACAGAATGTAAGACTGCCATTATTTACAAGTGGTTTATTACTTTCTTTTCTGAATAAATGTGGAGAACTTTGTTAATTATATACTGCAAATGTGGAAAAGAGATTCTTATACCTTTGAATGCAACTTTTTTCACATAATTATCTTGAAAGTAAGATAAGCATCTTTATACTTCTTCAGCTATTGTAAATGCATATTCAATAACATATTTTATATACCCTAAGTACATTCATTAAGTTTTTAAAACTTTATCATCAGAAATTTGTAGGACTTGCACAAGTGTAGAGGTTCAAATATGGCAAAGTTTCACTATAACTTTTTCTCAGACTATGCCTCAAATACAACAGATGGTCATTAAGAGCCTGCAATACACAAAGCAATAGGACTTCAATGCACTTGGAGGTAATTAAAACATCATCCGTGTTCTCTGTGGCAGTAATACTGATACTTGCTGCCTCTATGAATAAGTATGTACAATGCATCCTACAACTAACAGGAAAAGGATACTTTGCACTTTAAGATAAGTCAAAAATAACAAGTAAACTAACTAGTTTCTCAAAATAAATGGGATTGTCACCACTGCCTGTAAGTAACTGACTCCCCATGAGAATAACCACATCCCTGACTTCGTAATGCTGGCGTCTGAAGATATATAATTATCTATGTAGAAATGATAATCATATGATAAATTTATTTTATATTCCACCGTAAACAACCTAATAAAACTTGGTAATTCTGGTCATTGTGTGGGGTTTTCTTCTCTTTAAATGCTTATTGTGCTTTTCACTTGGTGAGCTGGTTCTTCTAAAGTCTGAATCGAAATTGAATTCCAAAGTAACCTTCCTATATACATAATTGTTGACAGTCCCAAGTATGCCAGAAACTCAGAATGATTATTCCCTGTATAACAATGTAGCATGGTAATGTGTTCATAGGAGCCATGCAGTAAATATGTGTAAAATTGACAGGACAGCTTTCAAGTTTGTAATCAATGAAAACAAATAGTACAAACAAACAAAATAACTTAATATTTAACACAAAAGACTTAAAAATTAAATAAGCCAAAAAAAACTTGATGAAATTATAAAATATATACTAAAGTAATTAGAATGCAATAAAGCAATAAAATTGGAAAATAAAAATCAGGATCTTATGTTTTTCAGAAATCCATAAAAGACACAAACATCTGTCAAATCTGATGAAGAAAGATAAGGGAGAAGGTAAATATACAACTACAGAAATGGAGATACTTTTAAAATTGTAATGATAATGTGATAAATTTTAACTGAAATTCTATGCCAATATTTGAAAAGAGATGCTTTTAAGGATAAAATTCAAGTGACTAAAATATCAAAAGAGAGAAAAATTTACATAAGTGTAATTGAAGAATTTCTAAAATACACAGTCCCTTAAAGTGAACCAGGTACAGGTGGTTTTACAGGTGAATTGCATGAGTTTATCAAGGAAAGGAAATGCATTATGTGAAAAGATTATAGGAGAAAAGTTACACAGTTGTGGACACAGATGCTGAAAATACATTTTACAAACTTAATAAGTAATATTAATATTTAAAATATCTTTAATAAATCAGGGGCAGAATGAAATTGCCTTAATATTTTAAAAATATATAAAAGTAAAGAATAAGCATTGGTCTTAAAACACGTGAGGGTTTTCTGTCTAAAGAATCAACATCAGCAGGCCATAATCATCAATACTATTTAAAAGTTTTCTTGAGGACCTAGTTGATGTAGAACTAACAGCAAAATAAGAAGTATTTTTATAATATAAGAGAGAAAGTTTCAATAATCATTATTTGTGGATTTTTTAGTTTCTGCCAAAAGAATCAAGCAGGAAAGTAAAGTCGTCATTTATGAGAAAACTATAAATAAATAACTTTAGTGTATTTTCTAAATATTAAAAACAACCATTTATAGAATAGAATTATGGTAGACACTGGTAGTGCTCCTCCCAGGTTTCATCAAGATTTGCTGTTCCAGTACATGCTGGTGACTTCCAAATGCCCATCTATAACATAGCCTGAAAGGCCAGGACAGTCATACTCCTGAAACTCAGAAAATGATGGACAGCATTTGGAATATAAATAACCTAGCTTCCACACTCCTCTAGTGGGGTAGCTCTGAGGTATATCATGTACCATTTCCCAGAATTCTCAGCAGAATTGATTCTGAGCTGCCCACAGTGGTAAACTGCTTAATACCACACCCTTTATTAGTTTCCACTCCTTCCCTCTCTCATTTCCTATCTTTGCTATCACTGCTTCCTGGGATCAATTCCCAAATAACCTATTTATACGCAGATTTCTATTTCTTATTTTGTTGTCTAATTTTGGGAAAACCCAATCTAAGACCCTTAATACCAGACAGCTGGATCCTGTGAATGGAATTCTGGAAATTGAATTCCAATTCCACTGCACTCATCAGGTGGTTAAAGGATTCCATTGCCAACAGAAAGCAGGGTGGTGGTGACTGATGGTGAGTTATAGAATTAGTACTCCTAAAAGTTACACCTATGTTGAATTTGAATGAGATACAGGATGAGAGCAATGGTATTTATAAGGATTATGAAATTGACTGGCTGTTATTAACTGTGATGGAAATGCAGAAAGAAGAAAATGACAAGCTCAGATCAGTTATTCATCAACTCAGGACACAGTGTGCAAGTCTAACAGCCTCCATGCCAGCACTTAAAGAGATCCTTATCTCCTATAGCCAGAAAGCTGGCAGTGCTGAAAATCCAACCTAAGGATTGTAGTTAAAAAAAATTCAGAGCTAAAGCAAGTGTCCTAGGCGAAAGTCCGGGCCCTGGCAGAGAAAGAGAGGAAAGAGCTAATAAAAAGCAGTGAGACTCCGAGAACCAAGGTGGAAATAGTTAGGTGCATGTGCTTGAGAACCTTGAGCACCTTGCCCTGGACTGTGTAATCAAGAAGTGGCCCTTCCTCTTGGCTGGAGGAAAGTGGCCTCACCTTGGCTGAGGATGCCTGGAAAGATTATGCTCTCCTCTCTCAAAATATGCCCTACCTTCCCCACTTTGCTTCTGGCCAGTAACTAGGGACATGTCTCAGCATGACCCAAAGATGAAGTACAGTGCCTGCTATAGGAAGAAAGAAATTCTTTCCAAAAATCTGCAGGGCATGACTAAAAACTATTAGTAGAAACTGAGATAACATCGCTGGAAATGGATCTGAAGAGTCCTGCAAAAAGTGAGGGGGAGAACATAGATAGGGTTTATTAATATGTTGGCACTGTCCTGTGAACTCAGATAAATGTCCAGGCAAACACAGCTGAAGCAGATCCCAGTACACAGCTGGGATAGCTTCTTGATGCTTGGGGGAAAAAATGACTAATGATATATGAAGTTTAGATGCTAAAGCTGTCTCGGCAACATACTGCAGAATGATAAAAAGGCTCAGAGAAGTGGACGTTTTGAGTGAATGTAATATATAAAACCAGATAATCCACCAGCAGACTATGTTCCCAGAACAGCCCAAAAGACACTTTTCATTAAAACTATAAGAAATGCGCTAGAAAAGAGGAATTCATGGGTATAGCTGTCCTTGTATGCCAGTATTAATTATAGGGGAGTCTGCTATGAAACTGGGCTCTGTAGAGTCAAAAAGAATATAGGATTTTGGAAAAGCAGAGGCAAGGTAACAACATTTAATCATCAAAATATGTTGGAAGACATACATTACCCAGTTTCAAGACTTACTATAAAGCTGCAAAATCAAGACAGGATGGTATTGAAAAAAGGATATTCATTTAAATCAGTCAAATAGAATAGTCAGAAACAGACCCATGCATATAGCCAACTGATTTTTTTACTACATTACAAGTGCTCTCCTAGAAAGAAACGATAATCTTTTGAACAAAGAATATGGAAAAATTTGATAGCCATATGACAAAAAATATACTTCAATCCCTACCTCACACAATGTACAAAAATTATTGGTTCATAGTTGTAATAGTAAAATTTAAAACATCTATAAGAAAATATAAGATAAAATCTTTGACCTTGGGTTAGGCATATATTTCTTAGCTATGATACCCAGAGCACTGTCCTTATAAAATAAAAAAAAGTGATACATTTAACTCATCAAAATTAGAACTTTTGTTCTTTGAAAAGTTAAGAACTTTCATTCTTTAAAGGATAAGCCTTTAAATGAGAGAAAATATCTGTAAATCCCTTATCTGATAAAAAAAAATTTATATCTTGGATATAGAAGGAATTATCAAAAGCCAGTAACAAAACATGAACAAATCAATATTTTTAAAATGAGCAAAAGATTTCAACAAACAGACAGAAAACAAGCACAAGAAAAATGTTCAATGTCAGTCATTAGAGAAATGCATATTAAACCCATACCTACACACCTATTAGAATGAGAAAAAGAAAAAATACTAACAATACTAAGTGCTAGCAAGGATGTGGAACAATTGGAATTATCATACATTGCTGGTGAAAATGCAAAATTGTACAGCCACTCTGAAAGATTGTTTGTCAACGTCTTATAAAGTTAAAAGTGTTATAAAGTTAAATATACACTTGCTGTATGATCCGGCAACCCCATGCTCTACCCTAGAGATGTGAAAATTAGCCCTCACATAAAACCTGTACATGAGTGTTTATAACAGTTCAATTCAAAATTGCCTCTAAACAAGTAAATTCCTCTCAAACAGGAAACAGATAAAGAAACTACAGTACATCCACGTAATGGAATACCGCTGAGCAACAAAAGGGAACAAATCAGTGATACTTGCAGCAATATGGATACATCTCGAATGCAGTATGCTAAGTGAAAGAAGACAGAATCAAAAGACTGCATACCTTGATAAGACATTCTGGAAAAGACAAAACTATAGGGACAGTATATTGGTCAGTAGTTACCAGAGGCTGGGATTGGGAGTGAGGCTGATTGAAACAGTTTGGGAGAGTATTTGTCCACACAAAAACCTGCACATGGATGTTTATAGACACTCCATTCATACTTGCCAAAACTTGGAAGAAACCAACATGTCCTTTAGTAAGTGACTAGATAAATAAACTGTGGCACATCCAGACAATGGAATATTACTCAGTACAAAAAAAAAAGAGCTATCAAGCCATGAAAAGACATGCGGGAACCTTAGAATGCACACTACAAAGTGAAAGAAGCCTATATGAAAAGGCTACGTTCTGTGTTTCCCTGAAAATAAGACTGGGTCTTATATTAATTTTTGCTCCAAAAGACGCATTAAGGCTTATGTTCAGGGGATGTCATCCTGAAAAATCACGCTAGGACTTATTTTCCGGTTAGGTCTTATTTTCGGGGAAACACAGTACTGTGTGATTCCAACTAAATGACATTCTGGAAAAGGCAAATCTATGAAAATAGTAAAAGGTTCAGAGATTCCCAGAGGTTCGAGGGAGAGGAGGCACAGCACATAGGATTCTTAGGGCAGTGAAACTATACATGCCATTATACATTTGTCAAGAAGCAAGAATATACAACACCAACAGTTCAACTTCAGGAAACCTATGGATTTCGGGTGGTAAGTGATATGTCGCTATAGGTTCATCAATTATAAAAATGTACTACTCTGCTGTGAGATGTTAATAATGGGGGAGGTTATGGGTGTGAGAGCATATGACACTCTTTCGCTCAATTTTGCTGTGAATCTAAACTGCTCTGAAACCTAAAGTCTATTGTAATTTTTTTTAAGTGACAGCTAAATGAAATACATAACTTGGACTGACTCTTTTTATTATTGGCATTGGCAAAAAAAATAATTGAAACTACAAATTAGATAGTAGTGATGTTTCAGTGTTAATATTCTGATTTTGATCTGATTTTGATCAACTGTGGTTAGGTGGGATCTTTACATCATTGTAGAGATTACACATTAAAGCATTTGGAGATAATGAGGCATCATGCAATAACTCACTTTCATAGGGATCAAATAAAAAGTTATTTATACTGATCTTGCCATATTTTCATACATTTGGAATTACTTCAAAATAAAAGTTATCTTTAGCATTTAAAAAAGGAGAAAACTAAATATTTCTTAAGATAACACTAAAAATATTCTATATAAGGGGGACATGAACTAAAAAAAAAATCTTCAAAAGAAAAGATTATTTTTCCTTTAAATCATTAAAAAAAATAGTACTTACAATAGACTAATTTTTAAGTAGGATGTTACATTCTTGGTGTTTCTTTTACTATGATTAATGATCTGACTGTATATTACATAGATTATTTTGTATGTATCAGATGTTTTATTGAAAAATTACTGAAGATGTGAACCCCTAAAGTATGTACTGAATTATGTAAATATGAGAATGCAGAATCCCAAACAAAATTAATTAGCAGCATTCTCCAACAAAACACAATTAATGATTTCAACTTTAAAACCACTTCAAGTTTCTCTAGTTTTTAATGAGTTGGTTATTTTGGACCTTATACAGCTATAATTTCTTCAAAAGGGGAAAACACATATATTAGATGAAGGGTTTTCAAGTACAATTTTTTTAAAAGCTAATTACCAAAGACTTCTGAAAAACGACAAAAGATATATTCAGCAAATAAATATTATCAGTGTGTAACAGTCAATATGAAGTTTAAGTACATGCACAAAAGAACACATTTTAGTATTAGAAGAACACAATTTTTAAAAGAATTTGATATTTCCCAAAGAAGCAAAATAGGTTTCATAAAACAGCGGAACTTTGTTGAATTGCCTCATATTTGTTTGATAGTGTAGTATCGATTTTAATCACCGGAATGTGAACATAATAAAAACAATTTATTTAGTTTACTCTTGTGTCTCCAGAACCTAGAACAATACCTGATCAGATGCTCAAAAACAGTTTTTGATTGAATGAATAAATGAATCACATCTGGAGATGATGCACTGTAATCTTTTTAATGCTTAGGGCATCTAAATAGTTGTAATTTAGCCGCAGGCCCCAAAATATATTGTGCCATATTTCAAACCTCAATTTTATAAAATTGCAAAAGGTCCTTTTTTACATTTACAAAATTAACAGAGTTATGTAAGTGAAAAATAATTTTACTTTTCATGGCCACGATTCAAAAGCCTTTTGAATTTGGTTAATTTAAAAAGTAAGCATTAGCATATATAGAAAGAGGAAACAGAAAGGCCCTAAGTTATGTTGATTCTTGCGATGGATCAAACATGGCGTGCCAATCTTTGAGAGAAAAAAATGAAGTTACAGGTGCTGCAGCAATAGTGGATTGTGGGAAGAGTGGAGAAGGACAAAGAGGCAGGACATTTTTAATCATAGCCTTTAATTTAAACCAGATTTTCTGCTAAGAATTCCTTTGATAATTGCTTCTAATTTTTCTATCATTTGCCTTTTATATTTTTAGCTATGTTCATTATGGGGAAGATTTTAAACTTAGAATAATTGTGCATGCTAAATTCTCTATTGCATCAATTTTTATTTCATTACATTCTTTTAATATTATAATGAACAATGTATTCCAATCCATTCAGATATTAAGGTTTGACTAGTCAAATCCAACTTTAGAAACCTTAGATTCTATTATTTTGGTATTCTATTTTAATGCATTGTGTGGTTTTTATTGTTTTAATTATACCAATTTTCAGATCTAATTAATTCTACAAGCACATTAGCTTGTTAAAAATGCCTTGAGACAGTAAACAGTGAAGATGTATGCCATATATATATATATATATATATATATATATATATATATATATATATATATATACATATATGCACAGGGTGCCAAAAAATGTATACACATTTTAAGAATGAAAAAAAAACTATTAAAATTGTAATACTTGATACATACCAACAGCAAAAGATGAATACAAGTCATGTGTATACATTTTTGGCACCCCCGGTATATATACAATATATATTACACACACACACACACACACACACAAATGGTTTGATTATTTTAAGTGATTAGATGCTAATTGCTTAACATGAGTGAATTTATTCAAAACAGTTAAATCTGCTGTGTGAATTTTTAAAACTACAATTTTAAAGTGAAAATACTGGGAGTTCCGTATCATGCTACTCCTTCCTAAAAATATTCAAAAACAAGCAATGTACTTGATATTGTATCCATAAGGATTGTATTCCAGTGTCTAGTCTTAAGGAATCACACCTAATTTCTAGGTAGTTTATTGATATTGGCTATCTACTGTCTTAAGATGTAAGGTCGGTCTACATGAAAAATGGCATATACAAGATAGACATAAGTACCTAGGCTGATATATCAGATCTTCTGTTTAGAGTCACCAGGTGTTCGAGCTTTTCCTTGTTACTTCTCCCACCCAGAAAATGTCACACTTTTAGTTTTTAAAAGCATAGACTGGAAGTTGCACATATCACTTCCACTCACATGTCAGGGGAAGACCTTGATTATACAGCTACTGTAAACCTACCTGAAAGGGAGCTGCCAAGTAGTCTTTATTCTGAGTAACCGTGGCCCAACTGAAACTTGTGAGAATAAGTAGCTATCTCTGCCCTAAAAAGTGAATAATATAAGAGCTCACAATTTTGTAAAATTACTTTCCATTTAAAATTTTCAACTTGCAGCTGCATAATTAAGAATTGAGAGCCTTGCCTTTTTCATGAAGATGTTGCCTAAAGCGAAGCAGGAAGTCCCTCCCCTCCCAAAGCCCAAGCCAAAGCAAAGGCTTTGAAGGCAAAGAAAGCAGGGCTGAAAGGCGTCCACAGACACACAAAGGAGAAGATACACACGTCACCCACTTTCTGAAGGCCCAAGACCGTGCGGCTCCAAAGAGCCCACTTATCCTCAGAGGAGCGCCCCCAGGAGAAACAAGCTTGACCACTGCGTCGTCATCAAATTCCCCCTGACTACCCAGTCAGCCATGAAGAAGATGGAAGACAGCAACACACTTGTGTTCATTGTAGATGTCAAGGTCAACAAGCACCAGGTCAAACGGGCTGGGAAGAAGCTCCATGACATGGATGAGGCAAGGTCAACAAACTGACCAGGCCTGATGGAGAGAAGCAGGCATATGTTCCCCTGGCTCCTGACTATGATGCTTCGGATGTTGACAACAAAATTGGGAGCATCTACACTGAGTCCAGCTGGCTAATTCTACATGTAAATTATTTTCACTGTAAAAAATAAAACTTTAGAGCCTCTAAATGGTCATAACTGAATTCCAAAAAGCAAGTACCCTGTTTCCCTAAAAATAAGACCTAGCCAGACAATCAGCTCTAATGTGCCTTTTGGAGCAAAAATTAATGTAAGACTTAATATTATATTATGTTATGTTTATTATGTATTATATCATATTATATTATATTATATTATATTATATTATATTATATTATATTACATTATATTATAGACCCAATCTTATATTATAGTAAAATAAGACTGGGTCTTATATTATAGTAAAATAAGACTGGGTCTTATATTAATTTTTGCTCCAAAAGACACATTAGAGCTAATTGTCCGGCTCTATTTTCAGGGGAAAATGGTAATAAAGAATATTTGACATTTTTTCAATATGGCTTTGAATATAGTACTATGCAATACTAGTCCAATGGAGTAAGACTTTACTAGAACATTCCACACACAAAAATTATTAAAATATACTGATATGGATCTATTTTTTTACATTGCTTCTTGGTGTTGGACACTGATGTTCACTCAACATCCTCTGTTCCTTCCTGCTGCTCTCCTGTTTCCTAAATAACCCGAATTTAATTCAAGTATTCACATAGAGATTTTCTCTCTGTCTCTCTCTCTGTCTCTCTGTCTCTCTCACACACATACACACACACACACACACACACACAAACACACACACACACACACACACACAAGAACAAAAAAACTTATAGCAACCATCTCACAATCATAATGGAAACCAGCCTGTGTGTGAAGCTGATATTATCGGCAGCAGAGAAAAGTTGAAAGAACTTGAATCCTTGATGAAAGGTTGAGCTGCTGAATCAATCCACCTTGGTGCCATCCCTTGAAGGTAATAAATTTTCTTACTTTTAAACTGGCTTACGTCCTTTTTTCAATCACTTGTTTCACAAAGTATCCTAACTGATATGTATTCCTAAATAACGCTCTACACTGCTTACAAAAACATTGAGCAATATAATTTTTAGAGTTCAGAAAGGCTATTTATAACTATGCAAAGCAAAATTTTTACCAAAAATTATCAAATTTTCATGAAACAATTTAATATATATCCTGAGTGAGTTTGGATAGGACTAAAATGATACAACTTAAGTATCAGATAGATCAAATCAAAATATTTTAATTTTTCACATCCTTGGTTAAGTTTATTCCTAGGTATTTTATTCTTTTTGCTGCAATTGCAAAAGGAATTGTTTTTTCTATCTCTTTTTCTGAGATTTCATTGTTGGTATATAGGAAAGCAATGGACTTTTGTATGTTGATTTTGTAGCCAGCAACTTTACTGTATTCATTGATGGTTTCTAATAGCTTTTTGGTGGAGTCTTTAGGGTTTTCTATATATAGCATCATGTCATCTGCAAAGAGTGACAATTTAACTTCTTCATTCCCAATTTGGATGCCTTTTATTTCTTTCTCTTGCCTGATAGCTCTGGCGAGGACTTCCAACACTATGTTGAAAAGCAGAGGTGATAGGGGACAGCCTTGTCATGTTCCTGAACGTAGAGCAAAGGGCTTCAGCTTTTCACCATTAATTATGAGATTAGCTGAGGGCTTGAAGTATATGGCCTTTATTATGTTGAGGTATTTTCCTTTTATACCAATTTTAGTAAGTGTTTTAATCATAAATGGATGTTGTATCTTATCAAATGCTTTTTCTGCATCAATTGATAGAATCATATGATTTTTGTCCTTTATTTTGTTTATGTGATGTATCACATTGATGGATTTGCGAATGTTGAACCATCCTTGTGCCCCGGGAATGAACCCCACTTGGTCGTGATGAATAATCTTTTTAATGCATTGTTGTATTCGATTTGCTAGAATTTTGTTTAGGATTTTAGCATCTGTATTCATCAGAGATATAGGTCTGTAGTTTTCTCTTTTTGTGTTGTCCTTACCAGGTTTGAGTATCAGGGTAATGTTGGCCTCATAAAATGAGTTAGGGAGTACTGACTCTTCTTCAATTTTTTGGAAGAGTTTGAGCAGGATTAGTATTAGATCCTCTTTGAAGGTTTGATAGAATTCACTGGTGAAGCCATCTGGTCCAGGACTTTTGATTTTGGGAAGGTTTTTGACGACTGATTCAATTTCGTTACTGGTGATTGGCCTGTTTAGATTTTCCAGTTCTTCATGATTCAGCCTTGGAAGGCTATATGTTTCTAAGAACTTGTCCATTTCTTCTAAGTTATTAAATTTGGTGGCATATAGTCCTTCATAGTATTCTTGGATAATCCTTTGTATTTCTGTGGTGTCCGTGATAACTTCCCCTTTTTCATTTCTGATTTTGTTAATTAGTGTCTTCTCTCTTTTTATCTTAGTGAGTCTAGCCAAGGGTTTGTTAATTTTGTTAATCTTTTCAAAGAACCAGCTCTTTGTCATATTAATTTTTTCTATTATCTTTTTGTTCTCTATTTCATTGAGTTCTGCTCTGATTTTTGTTATTTCCTTTCTTCTGCTGACCTTGGGTTTCGCTTGTTCTTCTTTTTCTAGTTTTTTAAGGTGTAACATGAGGTTATTTATTTGGGATTTTTCTTGTTTCTTGAGATAGGCCTGTAATGATATAAATTTCCCTCTTAAAACTGCTTTCACGGTATCCCAAAAATTTTGGTAGGATGTATTTTCATTGTCATTTGTTTCTATGTATCTTTTGAGCTCTCCTCTAATTTCTTCTTTGACTCAGTCGTTCTTTAAAAGTATGTTGTTTAATCTCCATGTATTTGTGTTTTTTCCTGCTTTCTTTTTGCAGTTGATATCCAATTTCAAAGCTTTGTGATCAGAGAATATGCTTGGTATGATTTCAATCTTCTAAAATTTGCTGAGGCTGATTTTGTGTCCCAATATATGGTCTATCCTTGAGAATGTTCCATGTATACTAGAAAAGAATGTATAGTCTGATGTTTTAGGATGAAGTGCTCTATATATGTCAATTATGTCCATTTCATCTAATGTGTCATTTAGGGCTGCTATTTCGTTATTTATCTTCTGTTTGGATGATCTATCCATAGCTGTCAATGATGTATTTAAGTCCCCTAGTATAATTGTGTTTTGGTCAATTTCTCCCTTTAGTTCTGTTAGTAGTTGCTTGGTATATTTCGGTGCTCCCTGATTGGGGGCATAAATATTGATGACTGTTATGTCTTCTTGTTGTATAGTTCCCTTTACCATTATGAAATGTCCATCTTTGTCTCTTGTTATCTTTTTCACCCTGAAGTCTGTTTCATCGGAAATTATTATGGCTACACCTGATTTTCTCTGGGAACCATTTGCTTGGAGTGTCAATTTCCACCCTTTCACTTTGAGTCTATGCTTGTCCTTGTAGCTGAGATGTGTCTCGTAGACAGCATATGGTTCGGTTTAGTTTTTTGATCCAATCTGCTACTCTGTGTCTCTTTATTGGTGAGTTCAGTCCATTTACATTTAGGGTGATTATTGATATGTGAGGACTTCCTGTCAAAAATATTTTAATTTTTAAAGCACTTATTTCAATAAAAATTCACTGGACTCTGTGTAATTTCTCATCTAACATTGTATCAAGGTGACCCTCTGAGGTTCAACTGAGTACAGAAATACAGCCATTAAATAAAGGACAGATGACTATTTGTCCAGCATTAGTAAACTGTTTCCCTGCTAAGATGTGTCTACAGATGTACATTCTTAAGGCTTTTTCGTCGTTGTTGTTGTTTTGTATTATTACGCTTATCTTTTCCACAAGAAGAATCCCGGAAATTTATATCTTTCCAGAGACCAGAAGTGAGTGCTGCATTATTCAATGGAAATTCAATATTCTCAATTTGCACTGGAAATTGTCTTAAAGGGTCTTAGAATAGTTCCCTTCCATTGCAAACAAGCATTTATTTCCCTTACTGAAAGAAGAAACTATTGTACACTTTTTGACTATTTTTTTCTTTACCCTTCTTTCTTTTATGTTATTACTATTCATGACTTATTTACAATCTATTACACTTTGTATCACAAGACACATCATTATAATTGCCAGTCCCAATTTTTTAAGGTTTTGAAAGATAGTGAAAGAGATGTATGTTTGAGACATCTGAATAAGAAGTGAAATAATATTAACACGTGATTGAATATCAGCTGTTTGAGTAAAACAGATGATCCAATGATTTCTAAATGGAACACATTCTGGGCTGAGATAATGCTACCAGAACTGAAAAAAGCCTCCTGAAAGAATAAAAAAAAAACACATATAGGCTACTTATATCTTCATAGAGAACATAGTACTTCTCAGCTCATACAATTCATCAGAAATTGATTCCCTACATATTAAAAGCAAAAGATAGAAAGCATTGATATATTCTGGTACATGTTCTAGAAAATCATATAACTGAATTGCAATCTCAGATTAAAACAAAAGAAAAAAGTCGATGTTACAGCTTTTTCATTTTACAAAGGGTAAAGAAATAGAAATTGCAGATGTCAGTGAAAGAGAAAATGATGCATTTTTTTAACGCAAGGAAAAGTCAATTCTGTCTTTAGTAAACCTGTAAATAAATTAGGATATATTAATACATTTCACATAATTTAGTAGTGCTTTCACAAATAATCGTGATAAGATGCCAATATTACAGTTGGTTAAGGGCAGAAAACCAGATGGCTAGGTTTTAAAACTTGGCTCTACTACTTAATGACTGTGTGCCTTTAGGTAAATTAATGAACTTCTCTGGTCCTCAGTATCCTCACTTGCAAGAGGGGGTGATGATAATAACAGTAAAAAGGTCACAGTTGTTACAAGGACTCAAGAGGAAATATAGGTAAGTATGTAAAACAGTGCATGTACTGAAAAGTGTAAACTGTTATTAGTGACTCAAATTGTCAACTCTCTACATGTGTAAGCAATATCAATGAAAAGCACACTGTCTGTTTTTCTCTCTCAACTTTTAACGGTCATACAAATACAGAATGATATATGATGCTTTAGATTGACTTATTAAAAGCACGTTTTAAATCTGCAGTTTATTTTCTTGCCTGTCTAAATATTGATTTCTCCTGCTATATATTTTTTAAATAATAAATACACTGGTTATAGTCACAAAATATAAATAGCTCAACTAGCTAAAAAGCCTTTTTTTAAAAAATGCATTCATTACACTGAATATATTCAAACCTCTTATTTGGCACTTTATCAAAGATAAAAATAATATTTACTAGATATTTTCAACTAATAGATGGGGTATTTTTCTTCACCTATTTCAAATTGTTTTTAGACAACTAGTTCTTTTGACCTAAGTAAAAAAAGGAATCTATTGCATGATTTAATTACATTGATGCTGCTCCCAAAATCACAAGTGCTGAGATTCCACAATATTTCCAAATAACATGTGCTACTCTCCATATGGAAGTCAAATATTTTTCATAATCACCAAATACTTATTAAATACCAGCCAAATTCAGGGCATCTCTTGGGCTCCAGGTAAATTATCCAAAAAGCTTTAGAACTGGAAGAACCTCAGAACGTGTTGCACAACCCCCTTTTCTTTCTGTTCAAGATTTTTATTTAAAAAATAGAGCTGGCATACAACATTATATATATTTCTGGTGTACACATAGTTATTCAATATTATATACCTAAAGAAGTGATCACCATAAGTCTAGCAACCATCCCGTACCACTCAATCACAATATTATGGACTATATTCCCCATGCTGTACGTTACATGCCCATGACTTATTTGCTTTATACCTAGAAATTCGGACCACTTATTGCCCTTCACCTTTTTCTCCCCCTTTTTAATTTTTCAATTACAGTTGACATTCAATATTATTCTATATTAATTTCAGGTGTACAGCATAGTGGTTAGACATTTATATAATTTAAGAAGTGACACTTCTGACTAGTCTAGTATCCACCTGGCACTATACATAGTTATTGCCACATAATTGATTATATTCTCTACACTTTACTTCACATCCCCATGACAATTATGTAACTATCAATTTGTACTTCTTAATCCCTTCACCTTTTTCACCCTGTCCCCCAATTCCCCTCCCATCTATCACCCTGATAAATCCAGTACCCATCTGACACCACACATAGTTATTACAATACTGACTGTATTCCTTATGTTATACCCTTTATCCCCATGATTACTTTGTAACAACTAATTTGTACTGCTTAATCACTTCCCCTTTTTCACCCTCTTCCTCAGTCATCCACCCATCCAGCAAGGATCAAAATGTTCTCTGTATCTATGAGTTTGTTTCTGTTTTATTTTGTTCTTTAGATTCCACATATGAATGAAATCACACTGCATCTGTCTTTCTTTGTCTGACACTCCACTCAGAACAATGCCCTCCAGGTCCATCCATGCCACCATGGATAGCAAGAACCCATTCCCTTCCATGGCCGAACAGTATTTCATTATATATATGCACCACCTCCTCTTTATCCAGCATCCATCAATAGACACCCAGGCTGCCTCCACATCTTGGCCATTGTAATCAATGCTGCAGTGAATATATGGATGCACAAGTCACCTTGAAGTAGCGTTTGGGGTTTCTTCAAATAAATACCCAGAAATAGGATTACTGGGTCCTTTTTTCTCTTGTAATAGCCTTTGTTTTAAGGTCTATTTCACCTGGTACAAGTTTTGCTCCCCTAGATTTGTTGTTTTGTTTCATTTCCATTTTCATGAAATAAATTTTTCCATCCCTTTACTTTCAGTCTATGTGTGTCTTTCAAACTGAAGTGAGTCTCTTATAGGCAGCATATATAAGGGTCTTGTTTTCTTATACATTCAGCCCTCCTATATCTTCTGATTGGAGCATTTAATTACATTGAAAGTAACTGTTAATAGATATATAGCTATTGTCATTTTGTTGTTCATATTTTAAATGATAGCCTTGCTGGGTTGAGTAGTCTTCATTGTAGGTCCTTGTTTTTCATCACTTTACATATTTCATGCCAATCCCTTCTGGCCTGCAAAGTTTGTGTTAAGAAATCAGCTCACAGTCTTATGGGAGCTCCATTATAAGTTACTAGTTGCCTTTCTCTTGCTGTTTTTGGGATCCTCTGTCTCTAACCTTTGCCGTTTTAATTATAATGTGTCTTGGTGTGGGCCTCTTTGGGTTCATCTTGTTTGGGACTCTCTGCACTTCTTGGGCTTGTATTTCCTTCACCAGGTTAGGAGAGTTCTCAGTCATTATTTCTTCAAATAGGTCCTTAATCCCTTCTGTCTCTCTTCTCCTTCTGGTATCCCTGTGATGAGAATGTTATTATGCTTGATGTTGTCCCAGAGGTTTCAAACTATCTTTATTTTCTTTTAAATTATTTTTTTCTTTTTGCTGTTCTGATTGGGTGTTGTATGCTACTTTGTCTTCTAAATCACTGATTCAATCCTCTGCTTCATCTAGTCTGCTGGTGATTCCTTCTAGTGCATTCTTCAGTTATAGTATTCTTCACTTCTGACTGGTTCTTTTTTATGGTTTCTATGTCCTTTTTAATGTTTGCTATCTTTTTGTTGACGTTCTCACAAAGTTCCTTGAGCATTTTTATAAACAGTGTTTTGAACTCTGTCTCTTTGGGTTGCTTGCCTCCATTTTATTTAGTTCTTTTTCTGGAGTTTTATCTCGTTCTTTCATTTGGGAGTTATTTATTTCCTCATTCTGGCTGCCTCTCTGTGTTTGTTTCTATGTATTAGGTAGGGCTGCTATGACTCCCAGTCTTGCTGGGTAGCCTTATGTATTAAGTGCTCTCTTGAGCCCAGTGGCATAGTCTCCCTGGTTACTTGCACTGGGTTATCCAGGAGTGTCCTTTGTGTGGCTTGTATGTGCCGTCCTGTTATATTTGAGCCTTGATTGCTATTGGAATGTCAGTGGATGTGATTGACCCTCAAGTTGACTGGCTATGGGGTTGGGTGATGTCCACAATTTATGGGCTGCTGTTCAGGGGCTTACACCATGGAGCAGGATTCACTCCGGAGGGTTCTGGTACTTGTTGAGATCACCCTTTTGGTGTGCCCTTTGTGGCGCTTATTGGGTGGTACTCTGATGTGGTCTGAGGTCAACTTACAAGTGTGTTGGTTATGCGGCCTCTTGGGAGGGTCTCAAGTGTAGGTCCAGGTCAGCCACTGCCTGTGACTGGCCAGGAACAATCTGGTAGGAGCTACAAAGCAATACATGGTTGGTTGCTGCCTGTGCTGGACCATGGGGGAGGTCACACTGTGAACCAAGGATGGCTGCCACCAGTACTGGGTCTGGGGTAGCTCTGCAAAAAGCCAGGAAACTCTCAGATGTCTGCTGCCAGCTGCTGGCTCCCGTAAGGTTTAGTCACTGATAAAGCCTCATGTACTACAGTGTTGTGTGTGTGGTGGGGGTCTCATAGAATCACAGAGTGGGGCAAGCAAAGCTCACCAGATCAATTCAGATTCATATTTGGCCTTGGGTGTATTAGAAGGGCTCAACACAGTAAAGATGGCATCCACCTGCTGGTTGCATGAGAGGAAGATCCCACACAGAGAAAATGACAATTGTCCTCCAGCCCTCACTCCAGAACCACACACTTCAGTTGGCCCCCTCCCCCGTATGGCTCCAATGCCCCCCAAGTCACTGTCCCTCCACTGGAGGCCAGCATGAGTGCCTGCAAGTGAGTGAGTCTGCCCAGGCCCTTTAAGAGGACGTCTGGGTTTCCCGCAGCTTTCCATTCCATATGGCTGGTCAGAATCTCCACTGTTTTTCACAGCCAGGTGTTCTGGGGGCTCCTCTTCCCAGTACCAGTATTCTGTGCTGGGGAGCCAGGTATGGTCTTGGCATCTGTCGCTCCTCTGTGGGGAACTTCTATGGCTAAGATATCCCTCCAGATTTTCAATCACCACATGGAGGTTTGGGGCTAACCCATTTCACACCTCTGCCCTTTCTATCAGTCTCGACATGGCTTCTTCTTTATATCCTTAGTTACAAAACTTCTGTTCAGATAGACTTCAGAGGGTTCTCCAGGTTGACTGTTCTGTAATTTAGTTGTAAATTTGATGTATTCATAGGATGAGGCAAGCACAGTGTTTATCTACTCTGCCATCTTGGATCCAGTTTTCAAACAATTTCTTTCAACCCCCTCTTTTCATAGGAGAAGAAACCGATGCCCACAAAGTCACTGGCTTTAGCCAAGCAGAAAATTCAGATTTCTGTTCACCACATCCCACTGCTTAGTGTTTACCGGGTCCCTGTCCTCAAGTTATGGCAAATTTACTAGAAAACTTGTTTCTCTGTAGAACAGCAAGTGAACTTGATTCTAAAGGCTTTGTTATGACCTTTTATAAAGTTGTATTGAGACCTACAGAAAAGGGCCTGTTTTAAATTCCACTAAATATATGGTGCTATTAATAGACACACACAAAAAATGGTGATATCCATAGCTTTATGTAACGAAAGTCTGTGATGAAATCATTATGTTATCCCAATTTAAAAAATTGCTCTCCTTTGATCAATCTGCCCCATGTATCATTTGAGAACATCTCATCAAAAAGTGTTGGATGACATGTTCTAACAAGCGAAAATGCAGTTGTTAGTTATTAGAAGATGTTGGTTGATCCTTTATTTACAGTCGAAAATAAACTAAAGTGCAATAATATATTCTTGGATCCAGACGTATTTCTTGGAAGATTCATAATTTTAATCTTTTAATCAATCAGAATATCTGAATAATCCATCTTCATTTTACTTTATACACAATGACAATTAAAGAATAATCTTTCTGTAAGAGTACAGAAGAGAATTAAGCATCTACCTAATGAATCTTATCTGTGTAAATACCAAACCTTAGAATTTTGTAAGAAATTTCACTTATTTTTTCATAGCTATTTTTAAGCTGAATTTTGTGATTAATTACCTTAATCTCCAATTTTCTTTGTTGATATAAATTCACCCACAGAAAGGCCAATAATTAAGGAGCACTTAAAATGGAAAGAATTTTCATACCTTCTTGACTCCATTTTGAAAAATTGGCTTTTTGTTATTTCTTAAAATCATTTGTATAACTCTAATTATTGAAAATTATATGCAAATTTAAATACAAATTGGCAGACTATGAATGTTCAAATAATCTTAATATGGACACTTAACTGTTGTTTCTCTCCCCTTTCTTTGCCATACTAGACAAATGGTATACCATCCCTTCCCTCATGGAATGTTTTAAAGATTAATGCCCTCTGGTTCAAGGAAAGATACATAATATCTTTCGGGGTAATGATTCAGATTCTAGTTTTAATGGTAATCAATGTCAAATGTGAAAAAAAATAGAGGGAAAGTACAGTTTAAGACAGGATGTGAAGTAGAGATTCCCCTAAATGTGAAATAAGAAAAGTCTGGGAATCCAGAACAGTGAGGAAACTCATCCTTTATCCCTGAAAGAATTCCTGAAAGGAAGACCATGAGACCTAAGAGAGAAATGGCTGTGTGATCCATCTAAGACGTTTGGACCAAAGGCACAAATCAGCCAATCTGAGTTGATTGCTGGGTTGACAAATGTCCTGTGACCTAAGAAGGATACAGAAGCAGCAAGAAGTTGGTAGACCTGAAGTAGCAATTCTCAATAATAATCAGTATTGATGGATGATTAATGATTTGTCATTCTCCTCCCAACTGCAAACCATGGCATAATCTTCACTGAAGCTTGGGAAAGAGAAGCTTTGTTTCACCATCCACTGGGTGGTCAGGCTGTGTCACAGAATACAATATAACAGCAGTGAGGTCAAGCTTAAATGGCAGGTAAATGACACCCAGCAGAGACAAGTGCAATATTCAGAGTTGCTGAGTACAGATAATATGCACACCAGACTCAAGTGGTACAGCATTTACTTAAAGCAAGATTGGAGAGAGAGCGTACACAAGATCCAGCCCCTTGCAATGCATGGGGCCTCCATGGCCAACAGATCCATTCTGTAGCCATCACAGGCAGTGTGTCTGCATGCACCCTACTTCTTGCTACAGTATAAGGGCCCCAACCCCTCCCCTGTGGGGCCTGAAATACAGAAAGCTGGGGGCGTGTCTGAGGGCCATTGATGCATGCCCTCAAGCAAAATACATTGAGTCTGAAACAGGGAAAGATATTCCCATGCAAGGTTGTGTAGGCTTCCTATCTCTTGCTAAGGAAAGTATTCCAGGCCCAAGGCCCATTCTTATGTGGCTGGACTGGGGTTGATAGACTGTGTGCAGGAGACTGTCTTTCTTAAAAAACTTCAAAAAGCATAGACGAATCATAACATTATCAACTTAACTGCCTTTTTAAATAAATACATGTGATGTTTCCTACTGAAATTAAAACCTCCTAAGCATATATTCACAGAGAGCTGACAATAACAAAATAATTTTCTCCTTTATCCTCTGATATTTGCTCTTACTTCTTTTTCTCTATGGCTATTGTTTTCCCAATTAAAATTTAAAAAGCAATCCCTGTAGCCTAAGTTCCATCAACCTTCTATCCAGTTTTTACTCAAAGTGCATGGCTAACCTCTACTTAAATGGAATGACCATCTACCTGTATTTTACTTCTCTCACAAACTTCTCCTTGACATACTCACTACTTCTCACAACTTCTAAATTTCACTACTTCTACTAGTCACTTCTACATCTAAATATTTCTAGTCACTTTTTATTTCTCAGTAAATTCTCACTACTTCTCCTTGACATCTTGCTTAGTGGATAAGTGATGGTAAAAAACAGTAATTCAAAAAAAAAATTGTGTTTGTGCAAAAAAGCCACTGAGTACGTACGCCCACAAATCCTAATATTTTACTTAGTATCAGTGACTATTTTATACTATCTCTTTTCCTTATTCTTTCTTCTTCATTCTATTTATTCTAACTTACTGACTTTCCAAATTTACCCACACACAAATCTGTATACCTATTATACACACATAAATGCACATGCACACACACACAAACACCTTCACACACTCACACACACAGAGTCAGTTTGTCCATTTTGACTTAGTAATTTACAATTACGACTTTTTTATGGAGAAAAAATATAAAACCAATTATAAATAATAATAGTGTCTCTAAATACACGATACAGGTTCACAGTTTCATGCGACTATATACCCAGTCTACACGGATTGCATGGTTGATCGAATTCAGAAAATAAATGGTTAAAAGAACCCAGCATTTAAAAAACTGGTTGGAAAAACTATTTAAAACTGTTTTTAAACAGTTTTTTACTACTTCATTGTATGCTATAGTGATTATTTGCAGAGACTACTCATGCTGGTGGCAGTTACTGATCATCAATAATTAATCCCCTCGGTCTGAAAGGGATTAACCACTTCTTAACTTCCTCTTAATCATTTATCTTAAACTCTTTTGCTCTGAATTTCCTTCAGAAAAAAAGTCCTCTTTCTATCACAGAGCAATATTAATCACACTAGAATAGAAAATCTTCTCATTAAATTCCTGAAGCTCATTAGGGAAGTTTAAGTTATTCTAACACTTCCTTGATATCGTTGTATCCTTGTAGCGAAGAGGGAAAAGGGCTGACTTTCCTACCAGTTAATTGTCTGATGTGAGCTGACCTAAAGACTGAAGTGCATTTTCTATGCTGAGTAGAAGATAAAGTTGTAGCTGTTTTTACTACAGCAAACAATTAAATATTTCTCTGCCAAAACAATATTTTTCCTTTAATGCTATTACATGTTACAGATACACTTCATTTTATGCAATTGATATGTTTCTGAAAAGTCAAGGATATTTAGAATCCATCTGAGCTACAGAAAAGATTTCAGGCTAAACGAGAGAAACCCATACAAAATAACTGGTTAAATGAAACATTCTAAGGTATACAGCTATCCTCTAATGGATACATTTTCTTACAAAGTCAATGTGGGAGCACAAAAATAATAATATTCCATAAAGCTGAAAGAGATTTGTCAAGACAAAGACTGCAGAATAAGAAAGAAAAGGAAGATGGCAGAGTCAAAAGAAACAGCACAACAGATTTAGCAGTGTAAGAATGGAGTCAGTGAAAGGAGACAATCTTACCTGCACAAGGCAAAGCCACCTAAGACTGATGGTCAAGAAATTTCGGAGATCATCTGAAGCAATAGCAAACAAATAGAGAAGCTGTTTAAGAAAGAGAAAAAAGCTACGATGAATATTGGAGCACATATATTTTTACGGATAAATGTTTTCAGATTTTTGGGGATATATTTTAATTTAAAATAAAGATTAAAAAAATACCTCTTGTGTAGTCTACCCAAGTTGAAAGTATATAAATGAAAGATTTCCCCTCTCACTTAGTCCATGCAGTAGAAAAGGCATTCATGAAGTTAACTAAAGTGAGTATCAATTTTAAAGTTCTGAGTCTTTCAAAGGAAAGAGTAAATAGCATGACAAATGTTATGCACTGTTTTTGATTTCCATGGCAACCACTGGATTAAACAAGTATAATTTTACTGCAAGCTTTTACTTTTCAGAGTATAAGCATATATGGTCTTCAACAGACAGAATGCTTCCCAAATTTAAGCCACAGAAATATTTGCTGGTAGTTTAAAATTATTTCCAGGGTTAATGATCACAGCACCATAAATTACCAAAAAATGTACTAAAATACCAATAAAACCAATAAGAAGAAAAGTGGCATTAGGAAATAGTAAATAATTAAGTACAAAGCAGTTGATTAAATGTGATTTAAAATATCAAGATTTTGAGTATTCATGTGGCACTGGACACATGGTTAATATAGAACAATGTCTGCTCTTGACAAGTCTATGGATAGAAGAAAGGTTATGTGCCAACTAGAAAAACTACTGGGTTTTACTCCTGGTAAAAGTACCAAAGCATTAAGAACTATGCAGACAAGCGAACTCTTTATGGCTCTTTGACATCCTTCTGATTAAAATTTGGATGAATGTATATAGTTACAAGCTTCAACAGGCTTGAGCAGGAAAAACAAACAAAAGATAGAAAAGCTCTAAATCCAAACTATTGTAGTTTTCTTAGCATATCCCAAACATCAGATACACTATAAATTGTTCTTCACTACTTATATGCATTGTTGCTTCATACAACATAAGTGTTCTGGTATCATAGTACACACGCAAGCTTACGAAGGCTTCAAACGTTTCAGTTATCATCTATAGACAGGATCCTATTTTAGTGAAAATATATAACCAATGGGCGTTGTGGTCTTAGGCCAGATCTTTTCACTTAAAACTCAGGTTTTGACTTCAGCACCTTAGTGGATAGTGAACAAGAGAACTTTGAGAAGAAGGGATAAGGAGTTGATGAGTTTGGTTTTTGCCAGGTGAAACATCTAGGTGAAGATTTTCAGTAAGCAGTTGAATATTCACATCTGAAGTTCAAAAATACGCTGGGCTAACGATAAAGATTTGGGATTCCTTAAAAAAAATGATGGGAACTGAAGCCAAGGAAGTAGTGAAATTCATTCAGATGAGCTGTTCAATGGACAATAAACAGTGACATGAGAAAAGGCTTAGGGGGAAAAAAACATCTTGAAGAAAAAAAATCTCATTACTTAATGCTTAGCCAGAGGAAAACAAGAATTTCTTACAGAAATTTTGGCATCTGCTAGTAAGTGGAGATGATAATGGGTGATAAGGAGCTTGGGTCTATTGGAGTCTTATTAATACAAAACTTCATATTGCATCAAAACATAAATTTGGTCATATTAGAAAATTAGAGAATAATCACTATCCTATAGAACGGAAACCATTCTCTCTTCTTTTGAACTATAAAGTATCTATTAAAAATATTCAGTGTCAGCTGAAGAATGAGTTATTAACAATAAAGAAAGATTTATGTTTCATTTCCCCGGTGAGCTTCCCCTTAGAAGTTACCTGTACACTAGATTATTTTAAAAGAGAACACACTTCAAGATATCTATTCAGCAATGCTTAAACCTTGCTTCAGGAAGAAAAGATTAAAATGTGTTTTGATCTACCAAGTACTTATTTTTCATTGGGGAGTTAGGTGTAGAGCTGGCTTTTTCCCCTCTAAATAAAAGGGACTAGAAGCAGATTCACAAGACATAGGTAAATCACAAGAGCTTTAATATTGCTTCCTATCTTCCTGAGACTCAATCAATTTTGGGTCTTTGGATAATTTTGATCCTTTGAATAAGAATCTTATTCAAAGAAAGATGGTAACTTCTCACCATTATAGGCAGAATGCAATAATGTACATAGTCTGCAGAAAAATAAAGGTGGTATAATTTCTCCAGTTTAAGGGTCCATACAGAAACTGTACCAATTCTCACCATTTTCAGGAGGAAAAACTGCACATCATCAGGAAACCTCAACATGATCGAGAGAAACAGCACAGACCATAAAGTGCAGACTGTTAGTTGTCTACCAAAATGTATTGTTCCTTATTCCTAGAGTCAAAACTAAATGGAATTTTCCAGCCTCCTTTTCATAATGGACTCATGTGACTGTTTTTCTCCATGGAATGGAATGTGCCCTTTATGGATCTAAGTCCTAGTGCTATGAGTATGACTCCACCATGTTGTCTTTCCCCTGTCGGTGGCTGGGACTCACAGACATCCTTTCACCACCATGCAGAGGATGACAGCCCTAAGGGATCATAGGGCAACCAATGGAAAAACCTGGATCTCTGAATAACCTCACAGAGAAGGGTTGAACCACTCAGTTGGGACTGTCATGTAATAGAGAAATCAACTTCTATTTTCTTTAATTTTCTGAATCATTGTTTTCTTGGTTATAACATTCTATTCTTATCCTAACTAAGAGAGATTAGTATTTCCTGTTCACTGAAGCTGTCCAAGAAATATCATCATCAGTACTTCCTTTCATTATTCTTTATCAATATAGGCCTGACCAATTGAGAGTGGCCAAACATTCATATATCTTTAAAAGCATAAGCAATATTCGAAAATGTATAGCTAAGAGCTACCCCTACCATTATAGTCTAAACATAGTAATGATACCCAAATTCAACTGCTGTACATAATCAAGTTTTATGATTTGACTTTATATAAAAACTTAAAACTTCCAAATTAATTTTAGGTCATAGTCTGGTGACCAGTAAAAGAAAGACTTACAAAATGACGTATGTCATTGTTTTAAAAATCATTTAAATCTTTCAATGAGCAGATTTTAATAATCAGTTTAGTTTTTTTTTTTATTTTATTATAAGGTTTGTATAACATATAGGTAAATTACACGCAGACTAACTTATGTTATTTCAGGAATTCCTGAAAAGATCAATTTTCAACTTCCCAAGTCTTCCTTGCTTACTCAAAAATGTCTATGGCTTTCCTTTAATAGAGTAAAATGTCCATTAAAAGAAGTTAAGATTTGAGATAATCTTCTGAGAAGGGAAAACAATTTAAATTTATGTCCAGTTATAAATTACTGATTTCAGACTTTGTCCAAAAACAATTTTTATTGGACAGGATACATGAAAGTAGAAGTGAGAGGTTTTTCTTACGATGAAAAGATATAATTCACCTACTTTTCAACTTTGTCTGGAATTGATTGACTCTACTGCAAACTAAATGATAGGAAAAAGACAAGGAATCAATCAATAAATAAACTAAATAATCAGTCAGAGAAGGGAAGGACACATTATTAACAGATGTGTGATCATATCAGTAGGTAGAAATCAGTTTTATATGTTAGCAGTTAACCACCTACTAATTTTTCTAGGATTCATATAAGGAAATCAGTCTTCTGTCCTGAAATTTACCCCTTATTGATAAACTAAATTATATTGTTAAGTTAAAAATAATCTAGGATACTTAACATCTCTAAGCCAGTTTCATCATCTAAAAAATTATAAAAAATAATAGCTGCATTAGTTACAGAAAATTATACATGTGGATTGCTAACAAAATTCCTATTGTTCAGGAAAATTAAATATTTTTTCTCTTCTTTTTACTCTTTCATTATTATGTAAAAATGCATACTTCCTTGGGTACTTCCTTTGCCTAAGCCAAACACCAGAATTCAGCAAAACTTATTACACAATTATTATGAATGTACTAACCTCGCTTTGCCAACTTTTCATTATAATAATAATGGTTAATCTGAAGAATGCTTACAACTTTATGCCACAATCTTTAAAAGGTTTTAAAAAAGTAGAAACTGAAATTCAGATCAGGTAAAAAAAAACTTCTGAAAGTCACACAGCTAGTAATTTGAAGAGCTGGAGTTTTCACTTAGGAAATCGAGCTTCACAGCTCTTGCCTTTAATCACTTACATTATACGGCATTTCGATTTTATTTTCATAATATCTGTCTGGACATAAAATTGTATAGTTCCATTTTCTTATTTACTACCTAACAGTTCTTAAAAAGATCCATTCTGACCTATATCTTTATAAACCCTATATTGTACACAGCCTTCTATTTATTTTCATTTTATTATAGGCCTTAATATGTTTGTCAAATATTGCCACAGTTAATCTAAGAGTCAACTTTATTAAGATAAGTGTAATGAAAAAGAGGTTTAGAAATTATTAAATACTAGAGCTGAAGGGAGTTAAAAAAAATAAGTTGACTCTTGCTTCTAGATTACCTATGACTTTTAACCATCTGGAACATATTAAATGGTGAGCATTGAAATCCCTTACTCTACCTAGACCATCATCTTACAAAATTAACTATTTAAATTATGCTTTTTCACAGTGCTCTCCAAATCTCCTGAACTCCATTCATTATTTTTTCCACGGAAATTTTTCTTCTCTTGTACTTCTGTAGAACTAGACAATGTAAGAAAACATTGTCTTAATGATCAGTGGCATTCCTTATTGCATAGAAAATCAGACAAAAGTAGAAGTAGACTAGACTTTAATGACAACCTGATATATCTTATTTTATTTTAGCATTTTAAAGATTATTGTTCCATTATTTTCTGGATTTTCTGTTTATTTTGCAAAGGTAGCTGACATTCTTATTTTGCTTTTATTAGCTTGTTGGATGGTTATGTGCCTCTTTTTTTTTCTATCTGCTTTTTGTCTTTGGTTTTCCAGAAGTTTTATCATGATTTGCCTAGTGGTTTTCTTTACATTTATCCGTTTTGGGGGTTCTGAGCAATTCTTGACTTGATAGTCTTAATCAGTTTGGGGAATTTCTTCTTTATTACTTCTGTCTCATTTTGTTCTGATCTTTCTGCCTTAGATCAGATCCTCATTACCAACAAAATAACAACTTACTCTAAAACACACATAAGAGGAATAATATGAATTCTTTCAACTAACTTTCCTTCCTGCCTCTAGTCTTTAAATATATCTTCCTTATATAATCATACTACTTTTGTGATTAAAACACTCAGTACCTATAAGATCAAGTCTAAAATCCTGAGTGGAGTATATCTACAAGGCCATCATGATATGTTGCATAGCAATGATTTCAGTCATGTGCCCGACTATTCCTAGTTTAATACTCCAACCTTAAACAACCTGTTACTGCTTTTAGTTCCCCCATGATGTCATACTAGGTCTCAGTGACACACCTTTACTTTTTATCTCACCTGAGATGCCATTAAAATAAAACAGAAATCCCTAAAAATAGAATACATAACTGAGAAGGCTGTAGGAGAGAAATGATCAGCAAATGAGAGATATTATCATATTGTTAAAGGTTGGAAAATGCAAAATATACAATTAACTAAATTGAGTTACAATAGAAGCCTAGGAAATAAAGTCAAGGAACTCTCCTAGAGTGTAAAGCAGAAATGCAAAAAGTCAGAAAGCATGAGGGAAAAGCTAAGAGTCACAGGAGAGCAGTTTAGAGGTCCAACATCTGCAAATGAGAATTTCAAAAAAGAATGAATGCAGAAAATGAAGAAGAAATTAACAGAGAAATAATAAACCAAATTCCTCAGATTTGAAATATATAAACATTTAAAGTGCAAAGTGGCAAGTGGAGTGATTGTAATTAAGAGCCACACCTAGAGATGATCATAAAAGCTTCCAAGATTAAAAACAGGTTATCTAAAAAAGAATGAGAATGAATTGACTTAGACTTATCACCAACACTAAAAACGTAGATTGAAGCCTTCCAGTTTATGGAGAAATGTTTTGACTCTAGAATGCTATACCCAGTTCAATCACACAGAGAGAGAGAGACAGACACACACACAGAAAATGAGAGAGAGAGAGAGAGAGAGAGAGAGAGAGAGAGAGAGAGAGAGAGAGAGCAGAATAAAAGCATGTGCCAAAATGATATGTTTTTACCACATATCTTTTCTTAAACAGTAACTTTATGGTGCTGACTAGCAAAACAAGAGACAGAGAAAGAAAAAGAGGAGAGATGAGACTTAGAAAATGTGAATCCCACCCAGGAAATCAATGAAGAAAATTCCTAGAGAGAGGATGTACAGTAGTCCTAGAAAGCAATAGATTTCAGGTTAGAGCAGGAGGATGTGGTGTCAGGAGGAAGGCACTTGGGAGATCTCCGCTTCAGAATACCGAGGGTGCCAAAAATATGTATGCACATTTTAAGAAAAGAAAAAACTGTATTAAAATTACACTGACGGTAACCACTTTGAGCACCTCTTGCAATTGCAGAAGTCAAATGTGACTTGTATTCGTCTTTTGTTATCAGTATATATTGAGTATTACAATTTTAATACAGCTTTTTCCTTTCTTAAAAAGTGTGTTCATATTTTGGCTCCCTCTATATACGCAGAAAATATGTGAAACTGTAAGATGCATGTTATATTTTTAAGACAAGAGAGAAAACCCAATAGCTAACCCAAAGAAGGGGAAAAAAACAAAATTGTATAAAAAAGCATGATTCAAATGTAGAGAAAATAAATTTTTGGCATAATTTCAAGCAATTGATAGTAAGAAAAGGGAATTAATTCTATCCATAGCATAGTACCTGACCCAGCATAGTCATAAAAATATAAACTTTCAGAGTCAATTTATGGAGAAGGTGAAAAGCTTGGTTGCTGTTTCATATCAAATTACAAATGATAACAGTCTTAAAAAAATAAAAATAATAGAGTAGATGATAAATGGTGGAGAGTGCTGAAGGTAAAAATGTGGAGGAAACAGTAGCGGTGATAGTGTCATCTCTTAAGAATGCAGCAGGGTATTATTTATTATCACAAAATAACCTGTAGAAGTAAGAAAACGATAAATAACTCTACAACACACATAGGCGGTATAATTGCATAATTTAGTATTGTGGAGGAACCACTAAAAGAAATGCAAGCAAAACTATTTAAAGGAGCTTGCCTCTAGGAAGCCAAATAGCTGTTGAACAGAAATGATTCCATTACTTTGATCACACATTCTTCTAAATTATTTTATTATTATCACATGTCGGTGTATTCCATTTATAATTTTTAATTAAGTTTTTGAAGAGAGAGCTTAGGTGGCATCTTTTTCAAAAAGTCTTTCCTAAACCTGAAGATCCAAGTGGCTTTTCTCTGTGCTTTCATGGTACCAATGCACACCTCCAGCATGACACTAAGTTTAATGTACACATATATATATGTTCATCTCACCGACCATAATCTGAGTTCTTTTGGAGTAGGAACTAAATTTTATTCATCACTCTACCCTTATCATCTGGCACATTATCTGGTGCAGAGTAGGTAATGATTATATGTTCACTTAGTGAATAAACAGTCAACCATATTGGGTAATCTTTATTAAAGTCAATAGTTCGATCAATGTATAGGAATTAATATAGATATTCATGAGACATTTAATTCCTTTCTTACATCATTGCATATTTTAACCTTCTAATGACAGTAGAATGGGATAGAGATAATGTAAAGCTACATATTTCCAAGTCACCAGTATTTAGCAGACACTGCAAGGAAATTTTAGCCATGATGTAATATTCAAAATTCTTCATACTTAGAATTTAACATAAATCACAATTCTATCTGGTTTTAAATCAATTTACCAAGTTCAAAATGTTAATATTCCTCACTAACTCACAGCATGTCACTATCAGCCTAATTTGGTATTATTTCATAGAAATGTTGCAATTACAATTTAATCCACATTGATCAGCAAAAGTTAAAGGGCAAAATTAATTAATGGAAATAGTAAAGGGCAAAAAAATTAATATGATGACACATCTAAAATGCTGAGAGTGTAGAGAGGCACTGTAATTTTGAGATTATCCACATTGATTTACAAAAGAACAGAAGGAGAAATCTGTGAATAAAGCTGAATTTCAACACACTAAATTGTATGTCGGCATTTCTAAAAATAATTACTAAAATTGACAACCACTTTGTAGATTTGAAACTTCGACTAATAGACCTAACAATGACTAATGACATTACAAATAAGCTGTGAAAAAAACGCACAGCAGCTGCATTAAAATTATGCCTTCCAAATTCATGTGTGGATTTATACCAAAACCTTATATAAAAAAAAGAAATACGACTCATTTTTATTAAAATACATAAAAAGTTTTAGATAGCATGTCAAGTATATAAAAATTTTTTAATTGCAGATACTTTCCGGTGATATTTATTTTACATACTTAAGGAACAGTGTAATATGCAAACAATTCAACATACTTGTAGAATAGATGACAATGAATCAAGGGTAGGTAGTTGGTGACTGACTATTCTTATCTTTTGGAGGGTTTGTGTGAATTTCAGGGTCCCAACATAAATCAAATCCACAAATAAAATCAGAATATTACATTTTGCTATTTATAAACCTTCCTCACTTACTTACATCTCACTTGCTCTTGAGAATAAGTTTTAGAGTTAGCCCTGGCAGGTGTTTTGAATACCATTTTAGATAGAAGGAACATGAGAGATTAGAATGAGAAGCCCTGCATCACACAGTTATTAAGTGGTAGAATGGAGTCTAGGATTTGAGTCTTCTGATGTTCAATGGCCTTTCCAGTAAATTCTGGTTTCTTGTCATTTTCATCTACTAAAACATACATATCCTATCAGATCTCAATTATGGGTTATTTTATAAAATACCAAAACCTGTGATGAGCCATTTCCAAACTAATTTTTAAAGCCTCTCCCACTTCTCCATCCCAAGAAATGGCTACTCACAAGTAGAGTAAATGGTAGAAATGATATAAGCTTCATATGAAACCTACAGCAGTATTCTACACTTGCCCAATACTGTAGTTAGGAGTGGCAGCGAATTCTAATAGGTTATAAAAGAAGTTTAAAAAGCACGTATTTTTATGAGCTACATTTAAAAGGCTGCCTACTATATCCTTATGTTTTAAATGAACTTTTTGAACAATCTGAGCAAACACAAATGTAACATACAGTTATATAGATATATGAAAGATATATATATATATATATATATATATATATATATATATATATATATATCTTTTGTTTATATTTATTTGACTTAGGTATAGTATATCTTTTCAAAAGAATATATTTTATTTTCCCCTAAAACATTTTTTCTCTAACTAGATCCTAAGAACACTAGAACAAAACAAAACAAAATCAGTATTCCTGACTGAGTTGTAAGTTATCTAGTATCTTTGATCCAAGAATTTCAGGTATGCTAAAAGCCATGTAACCCATGCCACCAAGCAGGCAGACACTTGGACTGTGTGTTCTCATTACAGTGGGCTTTCATATTAATACTTCAGATCCATTAAGGCATTCCAAAAACATAAAAGCACAATCCATGCATGGTGAGCAATAAAAACAGATGATCTTCTGCATCTGGGGGATGGTTTATAACAGAAAAATAGGAACCATCACAGGAAAAGTGTGTTCCTATTTCCCAGAGTAAAGGTCTTGCTGGTAGCACTTTGATAGGAAACCAAGACTTCTAACCCAGAACAACGAAGTTTCCTAGTGGAAATAAATAGCCCCTTCAATCATGTCAAAAGACAGTTTCAAAAGAACAAGCTATGTAATCATTAAAAAGCAGACAATGTGACAGCCTCAGTACAGACACTAGCCACACAGAAGTGGAAGCTCAGTGGTAGAATAGCAGCCGCAGTGGAAAGTCAGGGTGAATGGTGAAAGGTTTAGAACAGAAAGCAAAGGAGAGCAAAGGTGATTGAAAGGCAGCCCAGTGTTTCTCAATAGACAGAATCCAGAAATTGCATTGTAAGTACAGTGTTCCAGAGAGAAGGTGAGAGGATAAAGTAAGGATCAAGATGGGAGTAATCAAGGAATATGCTGGTTTGACACCTAGCTCCACCATCCATGAGCTGCTTGATCTTCTTCAGATTATTTCAGTACATAGTCTGTTTTCTCACCTGTAGTCTAGCAGAAAGATAACAAAGGACGTAATAAAAGCATTTATTTATGGGTGCCCCAGGTTTTAAAAAAGATAATAAAATAGCTCATTAGCATAGTGTACTCAATAAAAAGCAGCTATTAACATTATTAATATAGCAGGAAACAGTTGAGTCCCTCATAGTTTAATAGGAAAGCTAGGACATATGACACAAGAAACCCAGGAAAAGGACAAAACACTGACTTAGCCCCCCAGCCCCAAGTAGTGGTAGTAGTCATGTGTCTTGCAATAGACAGAAAACTAAACACGTGAAATTACCTTCCAATTGCAGAACATGAAGAGTCAATGGAAATATCAAGTTTTTAAAATGTTATGTTTTCTGTTCTGCATTTAATCTGAATATTGTAATTTTTTCTAAAAATATATTGTAAGTAATTACTATTATATCATGGTACCTATTATACTTGGGCAATTGTAGATACAATAAAGGCCTTTCCTATATATTTTAATAAACATTGAGAAAAAGGCACACAAAAAAAAAGTCACATGGTAGTTGCTTCAGAGCATGAATTTGAGAACCCAACTGCCTGACTCTTTTCCTTACCAGGGAACCCAGGGCACCCAGGAAACCCAGGGCACATTATTTAATCTCTGTATTTCCGTTTCCTCATCTATCTAGAATAAGAACTCATCTTTAATAAGAACTATAAAACAACAACAACATGGAATTGTTTTGAGGCTAGAGTGAATTGCTTTTAAAGCTCTTAGAAGAGTGACTGGTACTTACTCTCTTTAATTAGCAAATAAGTAAGGATATCGGCATCTTGGAGAAGAGATATTAGTCATCAAATTTAGTGAATACGTTCTTAATTGTTATTCTTATTTAGAATACTTCATAAATTCATTTTTAAAGGTTAGGCACATGTGACATATTAATACTTTAGTATCTTTATTTATATACTTAATATAAATATATTTATATATTTATATGAATAAACATATTTATTCTTTAGTATCTTTTCCATTGTTTTGGTAGAACTAGGACCACAATCTATTTCTCCTAAGTATATCAGTCTATTTCATTAGCATATTACATAAAATCATTTTTTGTATTATCATAAATATGGTATAATTTAAAGAGAACCAAGAGGCCTTTCTTTTCAAAAATGCCCCATGCTGCAACACCCTTAATCTCCTCCATGATTATAACTTACCTGCCTTGTGAGCATCAAAAGCCCTCTTATTGTCAAGCAGCAGTTCATCAACCCTTTAGTAGTTGGTACATCATTAAGTGGATCCCAACTGAATTGTAAATAGAATACAATAGAATCAAAAATATCGGAGGGCATCATAAAATAGTAAGGGTATAATTTCATAAAGGTTCTGTTTTGATTGCAAATGTGTGTATGTAGATATATGTATTTGTAATCTGGTTCACGATGTAAACTATGTTTCTTACTATAGGTTGAGGCAAAAGCATTCTGAAAACCATCACTCTAAATGTGATAATAACATTGAGAACTTAACCCAAGTTGGAATTAGTTTACCAAAGCAGTTAATGGGTTACCCAGTAGGACTGAACATCTAACATTCAGTTTTTAATAAAGGAAGCTTCAGTGAAGAGCAACTTATAGAACATGGTGCTGCCTGTGAACTTGGGAAGGAGGCTACAGTGAGCGGGGAACATGGACTAACTACGAGGCAGCAAAGGGTAGTGAGCTGAACAAAGGAAGCTAAAAGTCTCACAAAGAAAGTGTCCTTTGATAGATGATTGGATAAAGAAGTTGTGGTATATATACACAATGGAATACTATTTGGCAGTAAGAAAAAGTGAAACAGTACCATTTGTGACAACATGGATGTCACAAATTATTATATGATGTCACAATTATGCTAAGCAAAATAAGTCAGACATAAAAAGTTGACAACCAAATGATTTCACTGGTATGTGGGATATAAAACTGAAAACAACAAAAGAACAAGACAAACAAATGAAGAAACAAAAACTCATAGACACAGACAATAGTTGAGTGGTTACCAGAGGGTAAGGGTGGGGAAGATGAGGGTAAATGGGGTCAAATATATGGTGATGGAAAGAGAGCTGACTCTGCGTGGTGAACACACAATGTGAGATATAGATGATGTATTACAGAATTGCACACCTGAAATCTATGTAACTTTACTAAAAATTGTCACCCCAATAAACTTTAATTTAAAAAAAGAAAAGAAAAACAAGAAACAAAACAGGAAAAAAAAAAGAAAGAAAAAAATAGTGGAGTGAACAATAAATTTCATCTTTGTTTTACAACTTGGTCATGGACCCTCCCTTTATACCTACCTCTACATATCTAGATATAAAATAAAAATATTCGTGCCCTTTCTTCCTTCATAAGCGTACCAGAGTATAAGAATTGTGAAAGTGCTTTCAGTTTATCAATATAAATCATTGTATGAGAGTCACCTTCTGCCCAAGGAGCTAGAGATTAGAATCACTTGACCTCCACCCGGCATTTTATACTGTATAGCCTTGGGATCATCAAAATGTCAGTTTTAAAGAAAGGCTTATATCAATTATTCTGAGAATTTACCACAGCACATGACTGGTCTTCAATATACTATGTTTTTCACTTTTCTCGCCTCCCTGATGTACTCATTTCCCTTCTTACTAGTTTAAATTCTATGACCAATTATTACACTCACTCCTTTTTTACCTTCCCTTGCCTCTGTCACTTCATATTCATTTTGGTTGAATCACAATATTGGTTTTACTCGTATATGCTTTTCTGCCTTTCTAGTTCTGGAACCTCTGCAACTAACATGGCTGAAGAAAACATACAATATGTAAATTAGTCTCATTTAATTCATGAACATGAATGTTTGGTAGGTCCCTAATGCTGCTTGGCAATTATGTTACATTTGTCTGTCTCCAGCTCTCCTCGACAAGTACTTTATAACTTAGTCTTCCTCCTCCCTTCAATCACTTCCATCATCATCCTCAGTCGTAACTGACCTTGCTCCCTAGTCCACTGAGAAAATTAAAGCACTTCAAAGAGAGTACCTTTCGATACCCATGTACTTGGTGTCTCCCCTGTAATGAATGATGGCTATTGGTACTTCCACCTAAGCCCAATGCTTCCCATCTTGTGCTTTTGATCCGATCTTACTTCCCCACTCAAAGACATGCCTTCAACAATTCTTTCCCTTTCTCTCCTACATCTTCAAATTCTCCCGCTCTACTGGATCATTTTCATCACCAACTAAACATACTTTTTCTCCCATTTAAAAAAAAAAAAAACACAAACCTCTTTTGGCTCCACCTCTCCCTACCCAATGCCTCTTTTATCACTTCTTTTTAGCAAAACTGCTCAATTGTCAATACTCGCTATCTCAAATTCTTCTCTTCTCATTCATGTTGACTATCACCCAAGAGACTTTCATCTCCACTATTCTAATGAATTCTCCTCATGGTCACCAATGCCATCCATATTGCTAACTCCAATCAATATTCTGTTTTCATCTTACTTGGCCCATAGCAGCCTTTGACACAATTGATTACCAACCCTTCTTTTCTTGGCTTCCAGGTCATCATACACTCTTGGTTTTCCTCCAACCTCAGTTGCTGCTCCTGCTCAATCTCCTTGTTTATTCCTCCACTTCTCCCCAACGTCCGATCATTGGAATCCACTGGACTCAGTCCTTAGTCCTCTTCTCTATATACTACTCTCTTTGTGATCTCATCCAGCTTTACTGGCTTTACATATCTTCTATGTGTGCTGATAACTCACAAATGTATAACTTATCTTCTGAACTCCAGACTCACATACACAATTGTCCACTTGACATTTCCACTTGGATGTCAACTAGATATCTTAACCTAATCAAAGCCATTGTTCTGATGGCATGTCCAAACCTGGTCCACCAGAAGTCTCCCCCTTCTCAGTGAACTGAAACTCTGATTTTCCCATTGTTCAAGCCAAAATGTTCTAATTGATGTTGACTCCTCTCTTTCACATCTCATGTTTATTTCATCAGGCAGAGCTATAGGCTCTACCTTCAAAATACCTACAAAATACAACCTTTTCTTACCACCCCCATTGTTAATGACCTAATCCAGGATTCCCATAATCTCTTACCTGAATTTGAGCAACAGTGTTCTAACTAGCTAACTAATTCTAATAGCGTGTCTGCTAGCTATCCACTCTGACCCTCAATAGCCTATTCTTAGCAGAGTAGCAGGAGAAATTATTTTAAAGTGTTAGATTTTATTACTCATCTGCTCAAAATAGTCCACAATGGCCCCATCCATACACTCACCTTAAAGTCGAAGTTCTTACAATGACCTACAAGAGCCGCATAATACCCTGCCTTCCATTATGTCTCTGATCCCCTCAGTGTTTCTGTTCAGCTTTATAGTCCCCTCCCCAATCTTCCTGTTATTTAAACAAGCCAAATACTTTAATGTCATGGCCTTGCAAGGGCTGTTCCTTTTGCTTGGAATGCTCTGAACTCAAATACTCACATGGCTCACGCTCTCAATTCTTTGATATCTGTTCAAATACTATTTTCTCTGTTATAGGCAGGATTCTAAGAAGGCTGCCCCCTGGTGGACACACACTGTGTATAATTCCTTTCCGTTGAGTGTGAGTTAACTTGTGAATATATTGAAATATCACTTGTGTTTAAGCTACTAAATAGTTAGTTGACTGTCAGTTAATCAAAAGGGTGATTATTCAGATTATCATGGGTGGTCTTGCCCTAATTGGAGAAGTCTTTTAAGGAAGGTGAAGTGTCAGAGACTTACCTCAAAGAAGACACAAACCACTACATTGTGAATTGCCTATGGGGCGGTCACATGCTGGTGAAATGCAGGTGGCCTATAGGGACTGAGAGTGACCTCAGCCAAAAGCTAGCAAAAAAACAAGGACCTCATTCCTACAACCACAAGGAACTGAATTCTACCAACAACCTAAATGACTTTGGAAGATGACCCTGAGCTCTACATGAGAACAATGAGAACAAGAGTACAACCAACACTTTGATTTCAGCCTTGTTAGGCTGTGAGCAGCTAGTCTTTTCCTGGACTCTTGACCTGTCCTACAGAAAAAGTAAAATAATAAACTTGTGTTACTTTAAACCTGTAAATTTATGGGGTTTTTTTTGTTTTTTTTTTTTTTGCCAGCAGTAGAAAACTAATGCAATCAGTGGTGTCTACTGGCTAACCTATTGGAAATTGTAACCACTCTCTTTTGCATTCCTTATTCCCTTTCATTTCTTCTATTATATTTTTTCATGTCACTAATTTATTTTGTTTGTTGTATCTTCCCAAATGGAAGGCTTGTTCCACCAGAGCAAAGATTTTTATCTGTCTTGTTCACTGTTTGTTTAACTATAGTTCCTGGCATATAGTAATAGTTCAATAAATATCTGTTAAATGAATAAAATCAATGTTAGATAAATGAATAAAAAGACATAATAGTATTCCCATCAGAATAATTAAATCATTTTTTAATTTATAAGGCTATGTATCCAAAATCTTAGCTAAATTTGAAGTTAGTTAATACATGTTAGTATTTATCTCTAAATATTTAAGTATTATTTTTTATTATTAAAAGCAATGAAAAACTTTAAAACTAATATATTTGAATACAGTAAGCAATACTAGATGTGATAAATCTTTATTTTTGGTTTAATATTTCCCTATTATACTTTAAGTGTCTTTCTTATAAGGTGAAATCATTTTATTCTCATGAAAACATTATGAGATAGTTACCATTATTATTCCAATTTAAAACTTAGTGAAACTAAAGCACAGAGAGGTTTAATAATTTATCCAGAGTTATGTAGCTAGAAGGTGATGGAATCAGATTCAAATCCAGACACAAGGAAAAAATGTCAAGTATATTTGAGCCATATAACAAAAAAGTTAATATCGTTACATAAAAAAGCCTGTAAAAATTAATTTAAAAAGCACAATTTTAATTTAAAAATGCTAAAAGACACAACAAATGGATTACAGAAAAAGAAATTAGAAATGTGAAAAATACTTGAAAAAATGTATTCAATCTTGTGAGTAGATAAAGAAATATACATTAAAGCCAGTTTTAGATATTACTTTTTTACTTTTACACTGGCAAAAGAAAATTTAATATTTGATGAGTATTCAATCAGACAGACATTTTCATAGATTGCCAGTGTAAGTATATATTAGTAAAATCTCAATGAAATACAGTTCAACAATATGTGGCAACCGTGTTTTAAAAATTCATACTTGGAGCCCCCAAAATTCTTTCCCTAAACACATCTATCAAAAGGAAGTAATCAGAGATGGGGTAATACATCTATGTGCAAGTCCTTTTAATGATGAAAAACTAGAAACAACCTAAATGTGGAGCAATAATGGAATGGTTATATTGTTCATTGTTAATCCAAAAATGAATATAGACACTTGTAACAGTAGTTTTCAAAAATCGAAATAGTGATGAGGAAATGTTCATGGTAAAATACTGAATGAAAAGAGGCAAAACACAAAGCATAATCACAGCACCATCCAAATTATTTAAAATGTATATATAGTATGTTTATATTTATGCATAGAAAAAGACCTGTTTTTTTTTTTAATTATGCAAAATGTTGACTGAAGGTATCTTTGGGTTTTCTTTCAATAGGTGATTTATGTTTATTTTCTTCTTTATAATATACTGGGAATTTTTTTCCAGGAAGTCTGTGTTAAATTGAAATCAAAAGAAAGCAAAAATTAAAACTATTTTATAACTTATTAATAAAAATATACACTTCTGACTCATGTATAAGAACAGATGGGTCTTTTGATTCTTACCTGTTGCCCTGACTAACCTGCTGCATTAAGATGGTGGCATGTCTGCCTAGTAGAAGACCATATTATGAGACTACACCATAAAAACAAAACTGGAAAGTTCCACTCAGAAAAATCCTCCAAGGGAAGCATGAAGTTTCTTACCCAACAACCCAGAATTAGTTTTATATTATGGAGATTGTTTTAAAACATGGGCTCTCTTTTTTTCTTTTAATACAAACATATTACTTAGAAATCCTGAGTTTTCTCCGAATTTCTATTAAGAATTAAAGCTTTTCTATTTTCTGGTCAAGATGGCAGAGTAGGTAAATGGTGGGCTCACCTCCTCTCACAACCACATCAAAATTACAACCAAACTACAGAACATCCATCATTGAGAACTGCCGGAAGTCTAGCTGGACCAAAGCCCTACAATTATCAACATACAGAAGAAACCACCTCACGACTAGGAGGAGGGGCAGAGATGTGAACATGCTGGTCCCACACATGTGTGTGACCATTTAAAATTGGGAGGAATATTGCAGATATGGAGGTCCCTCCTGGAGGAATGAGGGGTCCCAACCTCTCCCAAGCCCAGGGTTCCAGTGCTGGGGAGAGAAATCCCCATAATTTCTGGTTGTGAAAACCAGTGGAGATTGTAGCTAAATGAGCCAGAAGGTGGCTAATATCCCAGGTGTTCCTCTTAAAAGTTCCGCACACAGACTTACTCATTGACAGACTCACTGGCTCTGAACTTCAACACTGGGGCAGCAGCTCAAAAGGCGACAGGGACGTACAGGGAGGAACTGAAATGTCTGCTTCAGGGAGACGGCTGGAGGGGCAGCTTTCTCCCAGATGGAGGAGCTGGCGGAAGCTATTATTTCTTTCTTGAGCCCTCCCCTTTCCCAGCATGCACAGGTAGGCAGCCTCCGTATCTGAGTCTCCATCAATCTGATGCCTTTCATATGCCCTGCCCTAGAGATTCTGAGACCTCGCCTCACCCAACTTTCAGGCACACCCAAGCCGCCTCCAGTGGCTTTTCCATACAAACTGCCTGCCTTGGTTCATGCTGCAGACTTTCCTAAAATCTCTCAAAGGTTCACAAAACCCAAACAAGCAGCATCTGGCTTCGGCATATCCCGTGCCTCTGGCTGAGCAGCCCTAAACCTGGCACCAGCGACAGCCAGCCTGGGTTCCAGGCTTGGTCTCTTGAGGTACCTCCAAGTACAGTGCTGGCAGCAGTCATCTATGGATTGCTCTGTGGCTCATGCCGGGTGGCCCTAGGCAGGGCCCAGGCTGAGGCTGAATTTGATCTGCCGTGGGTCCCCTCCCAGGAGGTTCTGGGGCTGGCATGCCCGGTGATAGCTTCAGACTCAGCCAGAACATCATCCAGCCTCCTCCAAGGACAACACACCCAAAGGGCAGACTGGGCAGGCACCAACGCCCTGCTAAAGCAAGCTCTGCTCTGTAGTGTCAGCTCGTGCATCGCAGCTCCTCCACTGTGGTCATGTTTAAATCTCATCACCAATCAGCCTGACTGTCAGTCCCTCCCATTGATATGCCAACAGCACCCAAGGCTCAACTACAACAGGAGGGCACACACAACCTACAGGAGGGACACACCTGAAGCACCCGGCTCTGGTGAGGAGCCAGGGAGACCGTGTCACTGGGCCCCACAGGGTAACTACTATGTCTTGCAGCTGAGGAATTTATATATTCATCTGTGTTGATTGCTTTTATAGGTCCATACTATAGTCACAATACATTTATAAATGGTTGAATAACACATTGAATAATTATAGTGTATGCAGTCCTCATCAAACCTCTAGTTATTCCTCTCTTAACCTTAATACTGACATTCTTAAAAAAGACACAGACTCACTACAGTGTATTTGTGGTAGGAAATAGATATGGTAATGCTATAATGCCTTAAAGGGCATTTTGCTTATTAATTTGTTTAATGTTTATCTTTCCAACCTGGGAAGCAAACTCAATAAAGGTAGAGGGGTTTTGTTTGTTTGTTTGTTTTTGTCTCCTTTATCCAATGCTGTATTCTCAGCACCAAGTATCATTCCTGGCATATAACATGTGCCTGATACATATTTCATTGAATAAATGAAAAAGTATACATGTCATTTAGGAATTTCATATAATTCACTATATCTTTATAACATTAAAGATAAATGTTTAATATTCCCTAAGACTGAATAAGTACAGCAAGTTCATAAATTTGTGGCCTAGTTTTATGTCGGCTGAAGTGTATTTCAGCATGATAATTAAATGGAAGGTTTACGTTTTCAAGTATGTACTTCCAAATACTCCAGCACAAATACTTGAAAAAAGTGAAAGTCACCTACATTCCTTCACGGCCTAACCACAGACTCATAGGAAATGAGAACATGGGGTATAAGTAGAGCCGGGTTGTATTTTTCCATGCTATAAAAACAATAAATAGTGTGGTTAATTATGCTCCCATATCTCTTTTGGAGCGCGGGATGCAATGGGTTAGCGCAGATGCAGGCTAGCTAGCGCTGGTGGCTGAATGCCCAGTAGAGGGCAGCAGAGAGCCACTTGAGAGAAAATACACTCCAAGACTTAGCTCCCAGCAGAGAGTAGGCTTTAGTCAGATAATAAATAGATCAACAGTGTGCTAATGAAGAGGCAGCCCATTTGGTAAACCAGCCCACAGGGTAACCAACAAGAATTGAGTTCCCAAATATATTAATGTATGAAGCCAAGAAGCAAGGGAGATAGCAGGAAACAACGCTAGAATATTCAGAATAATTCAGACACTCTCTGATTCAGCACAGTTCTCAGAAGCCATTGAATCAGATAGTAATCTCTCTCTAGAGTTGCTGAATCAAAATTTTGAATCCCAAGATCATTAACAAACATGTTTTGGGAACTCTCTTTTTGCAAAGATTATCTCTCCTGTAGAAAGAATATAAAATTGTTAGCAGTAAGAGGAGAAAATCATACACAAATGAAGAGTAGCAACCACTGGCTCTACTGTGACACAAAGAGTCCCTAGAATCCTCTAAAAGTTGAGACTTCTCAAATATGTGTGATGGAATCTTGGTGAGAGGCCTAATGAACAGTAGTAGGATCAGATGGTAACCCAGGTGCCCAGTGTGAGGGCAGGTCCCAACCCTGAGGACGATCAGGAGTGAGACGTAGCCTACCCAAGAATAGGATTCAAGATCCTTCTCTATGGCTTCCTAGTGTTATGAGTTCAGGTGAGTCATTTAGCCTCTCTAGGTCAGTTTCCTCACTTCTACAATAAAATAATGCCTATCTCTCTTGAGTCTGAGAGGAATACACAAGAGAAAATATGCCTTGTTAATTATATACAAAAATATAGGGTAGTTTTATTACAAGTCTGAGTAGTGGGAAGAGCAGGAAGATATCTAGGGAACAGCAGAAAATCATCTAAAAAATAAACACTTGACAGATTCAGAATTTTCTTTGTAATGAACCTTGTTCATCTATCAATCCAGGTTAGTATAGTTCTGATTCTCTTTGTATATGTTTTCAGCCTCACTGGGGCCTACGTTAAATGCTGAGCATATTTGCATCATTTACCTCCTGTGAACAGTCTTCTTCTTGCTAAATGTGTGTAATGATGTTCCAACCCAGATATAGAAGTGGAAGACATTTTACTGCTAAAGGAATTTATTCATAGGGCCACAGAAGCAAGGAGGAAATATGGGCTGTTTGCAGCCAGAATACTTTGACTCTGCTTAATAATAATAATAATAATAATAATAATAATAATAAACAAATAACCATTACCATGAGGATATGGGAACATGTTAGAGAAACTTGAATACGGCTGCCTCAGCTTTGTGTTCAGTTTAGTCCTATTCCCATTTTGTCATTTTTCTGGATGGACAGTAAGAGAGAGCTGAGGGAATGCCGATGAGTCAGTAAGTATGAACTAAAAGATGTTTGTCCTTTTTAAAATCAGACAAAGGGGGAGATGGGTGCAACATAAAGAAGAAGGATTTGTCAATTCCTTCAATTTGTATCTCTGATGAGATGCCTAACTGGAGAATTCAGAATTGATATTGAAGAGTCACAAATGACAACAGAGGCACCAGAAGAGGGTCTTCCCAAATGAAGGTTGAGTTTTTTTTTTTTTTTTTTTTTTATAATTAATTTATTTATTAGTTTCAGGTGTACAAAACAAGGCAATACCCAGACGTTCATCATCTACATCCCCCACACTGCGAACCCCCCTCCCCCCATCCACCATCCCTCCGACCCCACACTGAACCATCACATTATATATATAAAATTATAGTTGGCATTCATTAATGTTTAGCTTCTGATGTACAATGCCATGATCAGGTATCCACAGTATCCCTGAGGTGGTCTCCCAGATAGGACGCATGTCCATCGGATACCCAACAAAATCTTTACAACATTATAGAATACCTTCCCCAAATTAATTTTCAAAAGAAAAACCCTGAGGCCATCTTGTGGTTACCAGCTGCTTCCAAATCCCTTCACCTTTTCCCTTATCCCCAACCCCCTCCCACACACCCATCTAACCACTCTCGGTTTTTTCTCTGCGTCCCCAAAACTGACTCTGATTAGTTCATTCACATAGTCTTTTCTTTAGATTCCATATATAAGTGAGATCATATGGTACTTGTCTTTCTCTTTCTGACTTATTTCACTTAACATAATGTTCTCTAGATCCATCCATGTTGCTGCAAATGATAAGATTTCTTTCTTCTTTATGGCTGCGTAATACTCCATTGTATAAATGTACCACAGCTTCTTAATCCAGTCATCTACCGATGGGCATTTTGGTTGTTTCCATATCTTGGCTATTGTGTAAAGTGCTGCAATAAACATAGGAGTGCATACAGATTTTTGAATTGGAGTTTTGGATTTCTCCGGGTAGATGCCTAGGAGTGGAATTACTGGATCATAGGGTAGTTCCATTTTCAGATTCCTGAGATATGAAGGTTGAGTTTTTTAAAATCTTTTGAGCTATAAGAGACAGTGGAGACATTCAACCACCTCGTTTTGTTCATAAGAAAACTAAGGTTGAAGCAAGCAGTATGACTAACTCAAATTCTCCCATTGTAAAAAATGAGTCCAGTTATCTTATTACTCTAGAATACTACCTGGCTAAACTAGCTAGTATTCCAATCAGTAGCTAAATCCGTTGTAAAAGCACAGAAAGTATTAGTCAAAAATAAAATGGAATAAACAATATAGGCTTCCTTTAAAGTTACAAAACATGGGTCCTTATATTTCAGTAGTCATCAATCGCTTTGCTAATAGGAAATGAATCACAGTTATGCTTCAGCAAGTTCTTATACAAACTACACCCACGCACATGACCAGCTTATTCTCACAGAAAATGAGACAAAGTCTTCTTTACCTCTGTCTACAGTGTTAAATGCCAAGAAAATGCTAAAATCATTATTCTGAAAACTCGTGGGCTACATGTCTCTCCGCCATAGCCAAGACTGAATCTGTGTCCAGATATTCCGTTTAATTTTTGCTATAAAAAGAAGAGCTAGAGTCCATCCAGGAATGGGAATACCATTTTTTTGAACATCAAAGTATTTCGAGCAAAGGTGAAATGACAGAAGGGTTATGTTTAGTATGCTTCCTGATACTAACTACAAGCAATCTCAAATCAACTAAATGTTTGGTTCAGACAAAGGAAATCTCAGAAATTTCTACCTTTCCCAATTTTAAATGCAGTAATACATTTAGTTTTAATGAGAAAAATTAGTGAAATAAAGCACAACCCTCAAAATTATGTTTTAGTCTCTTCACATGGAATTTAAAATATTAGAATGTTCTTACAAATTTTAATTGCCCTGTGTTCAGACTTGAGGTAGTTAAGCATATTTTCCTTTATCTATATTATTAACATAATATAAGCTCAGTAAAATAACCGTTGATATCAAAAGAGTACTGTTTGCCAGACAAACAGTCAAGATTTATTAGAAAAACCAAGATGTCTTTCTGAAAACCTGGGTAAACTGTCCCTCACGTTTGTTGCTGCTATTGAGCATTATGGTCACTAGATGTCGCTGCTGCCGTTTAAATGAGATTTTCTTCCTGCTTCTACCAAAAAAAAAGAGAAAGAAAGAAAAAAAAAGATTCTTGTGGTTTTGGAAATTGTCTATTATTGTTGTTGGGATTTTGGTGAGTTGATGGTATTGTATATATTAATGAGTGCCAATCACTTATTTTTCAGATGAAGAAAGGTGAAGTAACTTTCCTAAGGATCCATAGGAAAAAAGCCAGAGCTGGAAAACTCCTTTCTCATGTTTATACTTTATAGGCTTTTTAAAAGCAAAAGTGTTCCAGATGGAAGCAATGAAGGCAGTCATCTTTTTAATCCAAAACCCACTGAATAATACTTATTACATATTAAGTTAGTTTTATTTTGCTTTCTTCCTGATGGCCTTCTTGGAAACTGGATACATATGAATCATGAGGATGCATGACTTTCCCAGGCCAGACTTTAAAGAGTAAGAGCATCTGACAAAAGGCCATTTGGTTCAAGTGATTCCTTCCTCCAGAGAGTCTCCTCCACGGGGTGGGGTGGGGGGGAGCAGATAGCAAACCCAGGAGAGTCTCCTCTGTAAACTTATTAAAACTAGACAAACATACACAACACACAAACAATCCTCTACAGACAGCATCTCCAACCCAGCTTTCTTGCCAACAGAAAAGAAACCCAGCAGTTTTCTTCACAAGGCTAGAGCTAAGACACAGGCAGAGGAGGCTGTGAGAGGAACCCTGAACTGCTTTCACAGGCTGAGGTGAGGAGAAAGAAAAGGGATGACGGAAGGAAAGATGAAGGCACGTTCACTGACACTGGCAACCAAGTGTCACGGCTGAAGCTTCCAGATATTCCTGCTCCCAAGGGAAAACCAAAAATCCACTCCTTCTTGGGTGGGTTGGCAGGCAGGAGATAGAGAAGGGAGCTCTCAAACACTCACTCAAAGTTGTCAGACCCCTTTTTCAGCCCCCGCCTCAAGAAAAAAAAAGGGGAGGGAGGAACAGACGTGCCCTGAAAAGAAAGGAAAAGGGAGCCAGCACTGAGGCTAGCCTTGGGAAAATCTCCACAGATGAGCATTTTTGTTGCGTTAAGTGGCCCGCATTAGCAGCCTAAACACGTAGTGAAAGGCTAACATCGCCTGTTAATATAATGCGGGAGAGGAATGATAGACCTGGGAGTTGAGAGTGGAAGTGCTAGTTTTACATAAAACAAAACGAAACATTTCTGAGGACTTAAGTTCTTAGGGGGTTAGGTGGGGTGAGTTTGGGGCATGCCTCTCTCCAAAGGTAGGCAGATGGGCATGTGCTGGGACAGCAGTTTTAGGGGCTTGTTTTATACATATAGAAGATGCCAAAAAATGTATACACATTTTAAGAAAGGAAAAAAACATTAAAATTGTAATATTCAATATATACCGATAACAAAAGATGAATGAATACAAGTCACATTTGACTTCTGCAATTACAAGAGGTGCTCAGAGGGGTTACCATCAGCATCCAGACTCTTCTGACAACAGCGAGCTACTGCTGGAGCAACGTTGACCCGCGTTCACGTGTATACATTTTTTTTGGCACCCGAGGTGTGTGTGTGTGTGTGTGTGTGTGTGTGTATTTTGATCATCTTGAAAAATAATTTCTACAGTATGCAAAGAGCTTCTTAGTCCGTGGTTTTGAGGTTGCCTCTGGGAAGAACGACAGGAAAAGTCATCTCCAGAATATCTCCTTTAAACTCCTGCATTGGGACTGAGAACTGACAAATAAGGGGGCTGCGAATCTCAGCACAAAAATGGTCACTTCCACACTCCTTCTTCTGCTTCTTTTCTCTTACACTTAGGGAGAGAAAGAGATAAAGATAGGGACAGAGATGGGGTAGGTGAGAGCAGAAAAGAGAAGAGGAAAGCGGGAGGGGAAAGAGAAATTGAGGAAGGAAAGGAAGAAAGGGAGGGAAGGAGGAAGAGAGGGAAGTGAAAATTGCAGGAATAAAACCCAATTTGAAATCTAACTATTTATCAGGTTAGTTTCCCATCCCCCCCCCACACACACACACCCAAATTCAACTTGCTGGCTCCTTCCTCGATTTTCTAGCAACCTCTCAGCTTGAACAGTGTTCTAGGTACTTTTAAGCAAAACTTTGGACGGGTGGGGCGGGGAGACATGCTGGTGGGCCGGCGCGCGGATGTGGGCCGTCAGCTACTCTGGCATCCACCAGACCCTGAGAGCACCGAATACCCTCGCTACTTCACTTTCCATGACCTCTTCACCCTCGCTTAGCATCTCCTGTCCCCAAAGATTTGTTTGAGAGCGGCCATGCAAGACCGGGGAGTGAGGATGGCTTTTTCTGCGTGAAGCGCCAATGTGATGCACAAGACCAAGATGAGAAAAGCCCACCACTACTCCCTTCGGGCTTAGCCCCCAATCCCCCCCCCCCACACACACACACACACTATGTAAGTTTCTTGGAAACTCAGGCTTCCGTGCAAAGACCTCGGATTTCTCCTGGGTCGGTGTCCAGGGCCGTGACAGGGGTGACCCGTCGAAACACGGCCTCCCCCTTAATGCCTTTACCTCGGTACTTCAAGCAACCCATCTAAGAAAATCAAAAGACCCGTTGGGGTCGACGAATTGAGGACCAAGGGCCAGGATCACAGACCGTCGTGTTGCGGTGGTGAGGGGAGTGGAGTTTGGGTTGGGGAGATGAAGTCTGGAAAAGCCCCCGTCAGCAACTGTTCCCCAGAAGGAGCTGGGCTGTGTTTTCTCTAAGAAAGCCATGAAAAGCACTGGCATGCGGTGGTGCCGGCCTCAGCCGTTGCTTTATAGACCCGAATGCAGGCTGCTCTAGGCAAATTGTAGAGGAAAGTGGATTATCTCTCCAGACCCAAATATCCCCTGACCTGCTCCCCCAACGCGCTCGGGTGCTTTGCGGAGAGCACGGCGTTGCCAGAGACTCAGCGCTTCTGTCAACTGCACAGAGCAATTACTAAGAAAATATTGTGACGCTGTTGTAGGGCGGATGGGGACGTGAGGGGGTGGAGGAGGAGGGAGTTAGTTTGGAGAGCAATTTGCAAAGGAATATTAACTTTGATTCCGGAGGTCACCGCCGGAAACCGTGTCGGCGTTGGGTGAGCTGCAGAGCTCTTCCTCTAGGTGGCGGACGTCGGTTCCAACAAACGTCAGGCGGGTGCTGACTGCAAACACAGGATTAAGCTTCTTGCTGGTTAAAAATAATAATAGCAATAATATAGAGGTGTGGGGCTGTTTTTTTTTCCTCTTTTGGATATTTATTTATTGCAGGGAAAAGTCATTGATTTTCCTAAGCAAAACTGTGTTTCTCCTTCACTTGGTGGAAAATAAAAACTGTTTGAATAAATAAGTTATTTCTGAACATTTTGTTGTCAGAGTGTTAAATGTTCCCGTCATTTTTATTCAAACACTAACATGATTACAGCCAATTATATATTCAACAGTGTTCTTTATTTTAGAGTAATTGTACTTGTCACTAATAAAACAGAAGCATAATGGATCGCTACTGTGCTGGATTTTGAAGCAATTTTCTGTAATTTGATTGAATTATACATCTTATCTGCTACTTTTTTATTTTTATATTTGGGGATCCTATTTTCTTGAAAATTGCAGCTCTGTGCTTGTTTTGTTGTTTCTCCAGTAACGTACACTTCGGTAACAGTGATAAATAGAAAGATTCCCTTAGAAATGTCGAAAATCAGCTGTTTCTTTCCCCACCCCACCCCTGCACTTAAATGCGGGGAAGCCCTGAACTCTGCGCTGCCGGGCAGTCCGAGCCACTGGGTGCGCTTACCGAAGAAGTCCAACGCCAAGACAAACTCTCCCTTCACCCCAAAGGCAGCCGCCTCCCTGCCTCGAGTCTTTAGGGTTTTGTCGCTTTCCTGTAATGATACTGTTGGGTGTCTGGGGCTTCAAACATGCCAAGACAAGCCGACCATGGGTTCAGTTCATGTGCAATATATATCAAGGGAAAGAGTATACACAGAGCAGCCAAAAGATAAACTGTATATATTACTCCAATTACACAACCCCCAAACGTCCTACCTACCCACCCACCCGCCGCAATTACAACAATTATCTGTCTACTCGCCTATTCTTTTCGGTTTCGGATATACATAGAAAACTGGGATCAATAGTTTCTCCCTTTTTTAAAAAGACAATTTCAACCAAAATATACCGGAAGAAAAGTCTCACATATCTATCCAGTGTGCACATTTCTGAGCAAATTAAGAAATAATCTTGACAGCAGACAGACAGGTCGTAGGATTATAATGGGCCATCTCGGCAACTGAAAGAGCGAGATTGTGCAATTCTTTTCCTAACGAATCCCTCCAGTTCCTAGGACACGATTCAAACTCCCCGCTAGGAGCTGCAGCTGCGAGATGGAGCCAAAGGCTCTGACAAGTGGCTTGTGTATGACCCAATATTTATCAATAACAACAACAACAACAAAATCAAGTGAAACCAAGGCTCGGGATTTTGAACTGTTTCTAAAGCCCTGGCGTGGATACGCACGTGGGCAGAGAAAAAGTCGCTGGAGATGAGTTGGCTCCGTTTGTCCGCCCTGGGGAGCAATCCTGGGGCAAAATCCAGTTCTAATTGATCGCAACCAGCCACACTATTAGCTAAAAATGTTCGAGGGACAAAGAATGAAGAGTGTGTGCTTAACATACTGTAAGCAATTTTTCAAGTAAATCCGGGCGTCTAATCAATAGCAGATATCTCTCTATATCTCTATATCTAGATAGAGATCGAGACATATATATGCAAAGAGAATTACTTCTATTTGATGAGGACAATGTTTCATGTGAGATTCCAGATTTCTTTAAAACCTAGTGTCTCACCCCCCCCCCCCCCGATTGTTTTGTAGTCGGGACTTAGAACTTCTTCCAGGAAAACTTGCGGGCCCCTATTAGTGTGTTCCCAGCTGGAGAGAAGATAGTTCAATTAGGGGCTGTTCTCTCGTCTTCTGGGGTGTTTACTCTCAGGCCAAAGGGTAGGCTGCCTGGGCAGCGATCCGAGCGCGGCATCTGTCCCCGCGGGCGGCCGCGGAGGCGTGAGTGGGGACAGCTCCGGAACTAGTCCGGCGCCCCTCAGCTCCAAGACAGCGCGCAGCCGCCGCCTGCCATCCTCCCAGGCCGCTCTCCAAAGAAGCCCGGCTTTTTCAGCGTTTCCATTTCCTCCTGGCCTCTGCTATCTTATCTAACAAGTTCACGCTCCAGAAGAAAAGAAAAGGGTGAGAATAAAAGGGAACCTCTTCATCGTAGTGATTCATAGTTCACAAGCACGGGAGCCAAACTTGCTTTCTTCTTGAACGTTACTTTCTCTCCTGCGTGCCTTAGCACAAACCCAAAAGGAAGATACTAAAATTGGTAGACAAGAATCTGTTTAGGGATTTTTTTTTAAATAAAAATAGAAAATAAAAAAACAAAAGTGACACCCCACTACCTTTGTTGTAGATTCTGAAATGGTTTTTTGTTTTTGTTTTTTTTTCTTCACATCATAACGGTAACTTGTTCCTGACGCCATTCTGCATCTAGCTTATCCTGGCCGCTCTTCTCCCTGCATGTGGCTCCTTCCAAACGGCAGCAGAGAAATAGGGGTATAACTGCTCTCCCCCCTGAGTTCAGTGCCCCTTATATGTAATTGAATATTCGAATTAACTTCACCTGCCTTCACCCCAGTCTATTAACTCTGAGCTGTGCTTGTACAAATAAGCTAAAAACCTTTAACTGGGCTCTATTTTTTTTCCGCGTTCACTGTGGCAAATGACCTCTTAGCCCAAAAATATTGATCTGTGTGCATGCTTCCGGTGTGATGTGCAAACACGAGACTTCTTGGCTGAAAAGGTAACTTTAAGGGGGGAAAATCCGGAAATGAAACCTAAAAGCAAGTCCTCTAGCTTGATTGCGCTCGGCAGGCGCGGGGGACAAAGGAGCGCGGGGCAAGCGCGCGGGTGTGCGCCAGGAGGAGCCGGGACTCGGCGACGCTCCTCGCCGGGGACCGTCGCGGTTACAGTCTCGAGGGGTGAGCGGTGGGGAGGGAGATCGGACCTTTCGGCAAATGCTGCTCCCACAGATTTTCTACAGCTTCGATTTGGAGGGGGAGGGGGAAGACCTCCAGGAACAGCATTTCAAGACCGTGGAGGCAGGTGAGTGTGAGACAGGCACAAAGTATAAGCTGGCTCATTGGTTTGTGCACCTGGGTTTTTAGAAAGGAAGCAAATGTATTTGATTAGTAAATAGTTTACATTTTCTCATATGACTTTCCTCATGTGAAGGGGGACGTGTGTGCCTCCTGGCCTGCTCACCCCATGCAGCTTTCTCTCTTCTCATCCCTTCACAGACCCTCGGTGAGCGCGAGTATTTTCTAAAACATACTCATCAATCTCCTATAGGGACCTCGGGCTGTTCAGTGCTCTTCCTATACTTTTAACTATTGAGAAGGTGGCTGGTTCAGAGCCGACTACCTAATAATCGGGACTGAGTCACACCGTTCCATCTTTCCTCAGGACAGGACTTTGGGGGACCTTTTGGAGGCGTGCTTAAAAACAAGGGAAACTCGATGCCCCCACGTTATCCGAAGAGTGCTGTAACACTTTCCAAAGTAGATTATTCAGGCTCCTACGGGAAATGAAATTGAAGCTCCAACTAATTAGGGAGAACAGTGATGGGAGAGCTAGGAGCTCCAACTCTTAGTTAGGAGCTCAGCATTTTAGGGCCTGTAAGCATTTCTTTCAACTTGATACATGTTTATGAAGTCTTGTTTTTCTCTCTCTCTCTCTCTTTTGGTGTGTCACTGATGGAAAAGCCAAGGTACGCCCGTCGTCTTGTGTGCTGACTTTTGCCAAGTCTCACTTCCTCCCTTTTCAGATAGACTCTACGATTAAATTAAAGCCTAAGGATCTGAGCCCTCGCACCCCTCATTCACCTTTACCATCACCCCTCCGACTCTGTCTTGCTCTTTAGCATACCTGACCCTTTGAAGGATGGGCTTCTCCATTTCCTTGGGCAACTAGAGGGAAAAAACAAATTGGCCTGTAAGTCGTGTGCTTGCCAAAACGGTGTGGGACCATTTCTCCCAATTGGATGGGGTCAAGAAATGGAACTGGCCTACCCTCTTACTGTCAGGGACTCAACTCTTTCCTCAAATTGTCCACCCTCGAAGGTTCTGAGCGCACTCGCAAATAACGGAAAACAAAAGGATAGTGGGCATTTTATAGTTACAAGAGAGATGTGCAGAGTATTAGACTGACAGGTTGTTCGGAGAGACTTTTTAAAGGTCGTTCGGCTGTGGGGTAGTAATATTTCATCGTGGATCTCTCCGCACCCGGCTCTCCGGAGAGTAATATTGGGAAGAAGCTTCTCTCGAGTGTATTTTGTTTGTATTGTGTTGCGGGTCTCAGGATGGTTCCTTTGGATGAGTATGTACTTGTCTTCAGAGAGTTTGGAACCCCTGGTAGCGTCACAGAAACCTACCTGGGGAGTCCCAGGGGTCTTTATCAAGGCCGGCTTCTTTCTTTTCTTCCTTCCTTCCTTCCTTCCTTCCTTTCTTCCTTCCTTCTTTCTTTTTTGTACCTTGGACTTTCTCGCTTCCCAAGTGGTTCCCTAGCTTATACAAGTTAAACATTTCGACTCTCAAATACGAGGCTCTCCCATAGATTTTTTTCCTTGAGGTTGGTTCTCAAGCGAAATTGCCGTTGCCACAATGTTATGATGGAAGGATGCTGAAATGACAGGCCTAGTAGATGCTTGTCTTAATCATCGCCTTCTTAATTTAGTTTTAGTGCGGTGTGTGTGTGTGTGTGTGTGTGTGTGTGTGGTGTATGCGCGCGCATACACACACACACACACACACATATGTGCGCGCCCTCGGGGATACCGAGGGTGCGCGCACGCAGAGAGCAGCCGCTTGACAACCTGCAGCTCCCTAATGAGTGACGAGGCAGGGCTGCAGCAGAAAAGTAACACTTCCCTGGTGTGAAGACCTCTTACTGAGAAGTTTAGTTCACTACTGTTCTTGCAAACCTAATCATATAACCTGTAACCAAAACTCACAGAACAAGAATACAACACGTTAAAGAGTAACTTAGAGTAACACTAAATGCTAGCACCATTACCTGCTGTTAGGAAGGGATTCTAGGCGAGTTAGCTCAAGCGAGGGCGGTCCTCGCTAGTTACAGGATCTCTGGAAATAACCTGGATGCCTCTACATGAGTTCCACTGGCTCCCAAACGTCACGAGGTCAGGCACTCCCTGTGCATCTGCAGGAAAAGAGCTTTGGCCAGAGCTTGGAGCCCGGTGCAGCTTTAAGGATAACCTGTCCAGGAAGCCTACTGCAGGGTGGATTTTAGGTAGAAAGGGCCCGCCCTCCTTGAACCAACAGGTAATAAGGGGAAAAGAAGGGAAATAGGCTCTAAAGAAGGCTTAATGTAACACGGCCAAATGGAAAAAGTAAGTGTGCTGCTCTGATGCAATAGGCTGTGGAGCCTTAGTTGTTGATTGCAACGAAAAACGGAATAATCTAATTCATTTCCCAGCAATTCTTCCGTTGGAACTGCTCACTTTTTACAAGGCCTGTCCTTTTTGGGGTTGAGGGGAGGGATGGCAGACAGAGGTGGAAAGAAGTTCACCACTATATATACCAGAAAATTACATTTGCTCTGACTTATGATTTGATTCCTTAACAGTGTACATTTATAGGTGTGTGTGTGTGTGTTTGTGTGTGTGTGTGTGTGTGTGTGTGTGTGTGTGAGAGAGAGAGAGAGAGAGAGAGAGAGAGAGAGAGAGAGAGAGAGAGAGAGAGAGAGAGATACTAAGCTGCTGATGAGAAAATATTGGAATGCTACAGAATGCATTTCAGATATGAGACTACTGGATGCCCTCTGTCTTCTGAAGGTAATCACTGAGATTGAGTGAGGTGGAAATACAGAGTTAGGGCTTCATGTGTTTAGGAAAGAGGCCCAAAGTGGACGTGGGCAGTCCTTCAAATCCAATTTGTACCCAAATTGGCCGGTAGGATATACAAAGCTCCATCCAAGGACTTTCAACTTGCACAATACTCTGTCCAAGAACCCCCTCCCCCTCCATTTCATCTAGTAGCAGTTCCAAAAAGAAGCTATTGCTGAGACAAATGTGGGCTGCTGAGTAAACAGTGCATGTTTTGTTGAACAAGCCTACCCCCACACCTATATACAGCACTCTATCTCACCACAAAGTCCAATTAAAATTAACAGGAATTCAAACTCACTTCCCCCCAAAGTGCAAATGACCTTTTTCATTAGGGAGACTAGATCTGTAATATGATTATATTAAACTATAATCTACTTATTTCTACACAAATATCCTATTTTGAGAGACTTGCATTTATGCAATCCTTAAAATAATATAACACATTCTTAATTTGCATGCAAAACATTTTCCAGTCAATATAAGCTCTTGGCACATAAAAGCAGATCATTACAGCTCTCATTAGCAGACCTTAGTTTTTGCTATTTGAAAGTAAACAGAAGAAAAACTTACTTTCACCTGCTAACATTTTATGCAGGATTACAAAACAATGCACACTCATCTTTGACCTAAGAAACACCTTAAAACATTAAAAATTCATCAGTCAGTACTGGTGTTGTGTTCAAGGAACGCTCCTCCAGTTTGCTGCTGAGCTTGGATTTGAATAAAATGCCCAATGTTAACAAACAATACCCACGTTTGGCACTTTGTGTATTAAATTGATCAAACAGATTTTAGGAGGCACAATGCACAATTTGTACAGACCTGATTGAGTTAATATAATATCAGCAAATTTTACATCGAAATGATTCTGTTTCTTTTCTTTGTGTTTAAAACCAGCACAGATTACAAATTTTAATGATCTGAAAATGTTTGGTATACAAAATCATGCTTATTTCAGTATTAGCAAAAACACAAGAAATTTTTCAACACAAACACCCAGCTGTGTCTATTTTAAAAGCAGTTCAATGACAGCTTGCACTTATGAGCATGCAATCAGCTAATTTCGCTTTTTTTTCTTCTGTGTTAATCAACACTTTCCTTCCTGCATATCAGAGTACAAATAGTATAGTTACTCCACATCAGTAAATGTTTACGTAACCTGTCCTTTCCCAAGAATCCGGTTACACCGAATCATTTCACGCTAGACCGACTACGAAAACGTACCGGGCCGTCCACCTCAGAGGGAGCCCTTGTGTGCCATTATAAGTGGCGATGAGAAGGGGGGTTGTGGGGGGCAGAAATGGGGAGGAGTAGGTGGAGGAACAGAGTGAGGGAGAGGAACAGAGGGAGGAGAAGGGGTGGGGGTGAGGGGTAGGTAGAAGGAAGAGGGGAGGAGGGAGCAAAGCGAGTTGAGGAAAAGTAGGAATAACAGGCTTGAGGAGGGGAGAAGAGTGGGAGGAGGAAAAGTGAGCAGGAAGAGGAAGGCCCACAGATCTTTCCAGCCTCGTCCGAAAAGCCCATTAGCTCACCCTGCTCTGTAAGAAATCCGGAGCTTAGAAGTCTATGTTGGGGGCCATGTCACGACCAACGTTGGCAGCTGAAACCCTTGAATTTTCCCACGTGTAAATATAGTTCGTTTTAAAGTAAGAAAATATGTAGAAATAGGGGGAAAATACACACAGTAGAAGGATAGTTGAGGTTAGGCCAATGTTCAAAGCTCCTTTAGGGCATTCCTAATAGAATAATTTAAAAATCACTAGCTATGTGTAGTCTGTTTTTCTCTTCAGAGTTTATTCTCCCTCAGAATTTCAAGGTAGGGGTAGGGACTCCGTATTCACCCGAGGATTCGTCAATTGCGTTCTTTCTATTAGAATTGAAATTTAAGATCACATAAAGGCACCAGTTTTTCTTCCTTCGTTTCCTTAAATACCAAGTCTGCCAGATCATTTAACTGAGCATTTATCAAAGTGAAGAATTTTTTTTACATTTTGTGATGAATTACCTTACAGAGGAGGAAAAGGGTGTTTTTCATTTATGCTTCTCCTCCACCTCCCTCTTCTCTCGGGGTACATCCTCCGTAAAATGTGGTATGTTTCGTGCCCATGTGGGATGAAACAGCCTTTGATCAGTGTGCTCCGCACCAAATTCCAATCCCTGGGAAATGCTGGGCCTTAGCCCTGCCCCTGGCCACGGGATCCTTTTAAAGCCCCCGAATCACAATCTCCCCACTCACTTCAGCTCTCATCCGCACCTTCCCAGTCCTAAGCCCAAGAAGCTGCGATAGGGGGACCCACGTTCCCAACGCTCCAAGGTCTCACGTCCCCGCATTCAGGGTGGGAGAGGGCCGGCTTCAGGATGCGGTGATTTCAGCATTAAGGCCCGCACACGTTCAAAACATTTCGGAAACGGAAAGAGAATAGAAAAGCTTTAAAAAAAAAAAACCCGGAAAGAAATAGACGCCCACCCTTATTTCCCCTCCAATGTCAACAAGCAAAATGAAAACATTTCCAGGGTGACCGCTTGCGGCTACTCGCTTCCAATTCGGATTAGAAACCGCGACGCTGGACCGGCGAGGAGAAAAACGACCACGCGTGAGCGACGGTCTGGAGCAGGAGAGAAGGGGAAGGAAGAGACACACATATACAGCATGTGTTACCTGGTTTATTTCGAGATTGTTTGGTACTGTTTTCTCTCTGTGCACCCCTCATTTCGGAAGGCCATCGTAGGCGCCCACCACTAAGCCGCCCCCGCCCGCCGCCGCAGCGCCGCGAGCCCCGGGCCCGGCTTCCCGGCGGCGCCCGAGCCCCGAGCTCGCCGCCGCCCAGGCCACAGGAACCGAGTAAGTAACCCCTGTTTGGCCCCGCGCTCGCCACCCACTTCCTCCTCCTCACCCCGTCCTTTCCATCCTCTCCCAGGCCCTCCTCCCCCAAGGTAGAGGGCACCCCTCCCCGCGCCGGGGGTGGGCCTTCCCGCCTGATCCGGCCGGAGCGTCGCTGCAAGTACCTACGAAGGGCACCGTTTTCCTACGGGCCCCGAGAGGCCGGACCCGGCCTGCAGGGCCGACTCGGCAAAGTAGTGCCTCGCCTCTTCCTCCATTTCCTGCCCTCTCCTCGCACTCCCACTGTCCTCTCCTCCACCGCCGCCGCCGCCCCCGCTTAAAAAAAATAAAATTGGTTACAAACTTTAATCAATAAGGACAAGGACTGACGCTCAAACGAAAATGACCCGATACAGGCAGAGGGGAGGCTGAAATGCGAGATATTTGCCCTAAGAGGGGGATTTCGGTTGAGAAGCCCCGGGGGGTGGAGGGGGTGCAGCGAAGGGCCGCCGCGCAGTGTGCTCCCGCCGGCGTATCCCTGCGCGGCTCCGCGAGGCCGCGAGGCCGAGACCCGCGGAGAGGGGGAGGCGAGCACCCGAGGGGGCGGGAGCCGGCGGGCGGGGTGGGGGTGGGTGGGCCCGGCCCCGCCGATTGGTCGACGGCACGAGAGACGCTCCCGCACGCCGCCGGCTCTGATTGGCCCAGCGGTAGGAAAGGTTAAACCAAAAATTTTTTTACAGCCCTAGTGTGCGCCTGTAGCTCGGAAAATTAATTGTGGCTATAGCCGCCTCGATCGCTGTCTCCCCAGCCTCGCCGCGGCCGCTCCGGGACGCGCCCGCCCGCCGCCCGGCTCTCCCCCCCTTTGGGCTGCTGCTGCTGCTGCTGTGACTGCTGCTGCGAGAGGAGGAGGAGGAGGAGGAAGCAGCAGGGGGGGGGAGCGGGGGGTGGGGGGGAGACCGAGAAGTAGAGTTGGGAGCGAGGGAGCTTCACCCCCGGGGCGGTGGTTGTTTCTTTTTTCTCTTTCTTTCTTTTTTTCTTTTCCTTTTTTTTTTTTTTCCTTTCTAATTCCTGAGGGGTGGTTGCTGCTTTTGCTACATGACTTGCCAGCGCCGGAGCCTGCGGTCCAACTGCGCTTCTGCCGGAGCGCTCAGTGCCGCTGCCGCCGCCCGCGCCGCCCGCGCCCCGCTCGGCACCCACCGGTCGCCGCCGCCCGCCGCGCTGCTGCCCAGCTCCCGCGCCGCCGCCGCTTCCCCTCGACGACTGGGTGATGCTGGACATGGGAGATAGGAAAGAGGTGAAAATGATCCCCAAGTCCTCGTTCAGCATTAACAGCCTGGTGCCAGAGGCGGTCCAGAACGACAACCACCACGCGAGTCACGGCCACCACAACAGCCATCACCCCCAGCACCACCACCATCACCACCACCACCATCACCACCCACCGCCGCCCGCCCCGCAACCGCCGCCTCCGCCGCAGCAGCAGCCGCCGCCGCCCCAGGCTCCGCAGCCCCCCCAGGCTCGGGGCGCCCCGGCCGCCGACGACGACAAGGGCCCTCAGCAGCTGCTGCTCCCGCCGCCGCCGCCTCCGCCGCCACCGGCCGCCGCCCTGGACGGGGCCAAAGCGGACGGGCTGGGCGGCAAGGGCGAGCCGGGCGGCGGGGCGGGGGAGCTGGCGCCCGTCGGGCCGGACGAGAAGGAGAAGGGCGCCGGGGGGGAGGAGAAGAAGGGGGCGGGCGAGGGCGGCAAGGACGGGGAGGGGGGCAAGGAGGGCGAGAAGAAGAACGGCAAGTACGAGAAACCGCCGTTCAGCTACAACGCGCTCATCATGATGGCCATCCGGCAGAGCCCCGAGAAGCGGCTCACGCTCAACGGCATCTACGAGTTCATCATGAAGAACTTCCCCTACTACCGCGAGAACAAGCAGGGCTGGCAGAACTCCATCCGCCACAACCTGTCCCTCAACAAGTGCTTCGTGAAGGTGCCGCGCCACTACGACGACCCGGGCAAGGGCAACTACTGGATGCTGGACCCGTCGAGCGACGACGTGTTCATCGGCGGCACGACGGGCAAACTGCGGCGCCGCTCCACCACGTCGCGGGCCAAGCTGGCCTTCAAGCGCGGGGCGCGCCTCACCTCCACCGGCCTCACCTTCATGGACCGCGCCGGCTCCCTCTACTGGCCCATGTCGCCCTTCCTGTCCCTGCACCACCCCCGCGCCAGCAGCACTTTGAGTTACAACGGCACCACGTCGGCCTACCCCAGCCACCCCATGCCCTACAGCTCCGTGTTGACTCAGAACTCGCTGGGCAACAACCACTCCTTCTCCACGGCCAACGGCCTGAGCGTGGACCGGCTGGTCAACGGGGAGATCCCATACGCCACGCACCACCTCACGGCCGCCGCGCTCGCCGCCTCCGTGCCCTGCGGCCTGTCGGTGCCCTGCTCCGGGACCTACTCCCTCAACCCCTGCTCGGTCAACCTGCTTGCGGGACAGACCAGTTACTTTTTCCCCCACGTCCCGCACCCGTCAATGACTTCGCAGAGCAGCACGTCCATGAGCGCCCGGGCCGCGTCCTCCTCCACGTCGCCGCAGGCCCCCTCGACCCTGCCCTGTGAGTCTTTAAGACCCTCTTTGCCAAGTTTCACGACGGGACTGTCGGGGGGACTGTCTGATTATTTCACACATCAAAATCAGGGGTCTTCTTCCAACCCTTTAATACATTAACATCCCTGGGACCAGACTGTAAGTGAACGTTTTACACACATTTGCATTGTAAATGATAATTAAAAAATAAGTCCAGGTATTTTTTATTAAGCCCCCCCCCCATTTCTGTACGTTTGTTCAGTCTTTAGGGTTGTTTATTATTCTAACAAGGTGTGGAGTGTCAGCGAGGTGCAATGTGGGGAGAATACATTGTAGAATATAAGGTTTGGAAGTCAAAATTATAGTAGAATGTGTATCTAAATAGTGACTGCTTTGCCATTTCATTCAAACCTGACAAGTCTATCTCTAAAAGCCGCCAGATTTCCATGTGTGCAGTATTATAAGTTATCATGGATCAATATGGTGGACGCAGACCTTGAGAACAACCTAAATTATGGGGAGAGTTTTTAAATGTTAAACTGTAATTTGTATTTAAGAAGCATTCCTAGTAAAGGTGCCCAAGAAATTATTTTGGCCATTTATTGTTTTGTCCTTTACTTTCAAAAACTTTTTTTTTCTTTTGTTTACTTTTAGACCAAAGATTGGGTTTTAGAAAATGCACTCGGTATACTAAGTATTAAAAAACAAACAGAAAAAGGAAAGTTGTTTCAGTTGGCAGCACTGCCCGTTCAAATGAATTGGAAGGGGACAAAATTAATGATTGCCTTCAGTTTGTGTTGTGTATATTTTGATGTATGTGGTCACTAACAGGTCACTTTTATTTTTTCTAAATGTAGTGAAATGTTAATACCTATTGTACTTATAGGTAAACCTTGCAAATATGTAACCTGTGTTGCGCAAATGCCGCATAAATTTGAGTGATTGTTAATGTTGTCTTAAAATTTCTTGATTGTGATACTGTGGTCATATGCCCGTGTTTGTCACTTACAAAAATGTTTACTATGAACACACAGAAATAAAAAAATAGGCTAAATTCATATATATCTTGATACTTTTGTCTCTTTTTATTAAGTAGAGCTGATTTTTAAAAGATCATTAAAGTTCTAGGGAATCCAAAGGCTTTTTTCAGCCCACTAAAATTTAGACTGCTCCTTTCATTTTAATTGATACTTTAAAAATGAAAATAGTATTTTTTCCATTGTGAATCAAATTTTATAAGGAGCGGGCTATTTAATAAACACTAGCTTTAAACAAAGTATAGGCTTTTCAACTGATATCTTTAAGTTTCTGTAGATATACAGCATAAAGAGATAATTTTATGTGCATAGCTATTTACCTTGTGTTTATTTTCAAATCAGTTAATAGAATGCTTACTTTTTATATATTTTGTTTCAGGTATCTTGTTTATAGCACTTGGAAAATTATAAATAAATATATGTATATGGTTAGATAGAAGTGAATATAATACACACATATGTAATATATATAGACACACAGAGCCCTTCAGTTCAGGTACAATTTGCGCTATGAATGCTGCAAATATTTTTGTTTAAATATTTGTATTTATACTTTCTAAGTCAGCATTTATTTTTGTGGCTGTTTATCCACAATGAAAGAGTTCTAATAAAGATGTGCTGAAGTTGCAATATAGATTTTGCTGAAGTGATCACCTGTTGTAATGAATTGCAGATCAATGTTTATATTTTATTTTTTAATTATAACAATTTAAAATTCTAGATGTTCAGAAGTAAAATGCCTCTCTCTCATTTTCTTTCATTTTTACAATATAGAGGTATTTGATTCCCTACTAAATGTCTGTATAACCTAGAGATTTGTTCCTTTTGCTTACAGTCATAATTTTAACTTGCAGTATACATATGCATTCATATATGCATATATATATGCATACATATATAAATCTGAAACAAAATGAAAACAATTTGAATTGTTTCAGCAGCCCAATTGCTATGACTCCAGAAAATAATTAGAAAACCTAAGTAAAAGGTTTAGTAACTAATTGGATCCTGTGGTGAGTCCGTGGAGGACAAGTTGTTCATTTGTTACAATTGTATAGTCTGAAATGTGTTCTGCAGTAATGCAATAAGCTGGCTACTTCTTACAAAGGGCCCAATGAAAAATAATCTGTCCCCAAGATGTTATCGCAAACACTTAGAGAGTTGCTCAGGGGAAAAAAAAAAAAAAAGCCTAGGAGAGAAGCAAGGTGACTCAAATAGATTTGAAATAGAAATAGAGAATAGTTAATATTGGGACATGGGGGTGGGTGGGTTGTGAAGGGAAGATAAAGGAAGAGAGTGAGGGAGAGGGAGAGGAGAGAGAAATCGGATCTTTTAAAAAAAAAATCCCCCAATACCAAAGAAAGAGAGAGAGATAGAGACAGAGAGAGAGAGAGAGAGAGAGAGAGAGAGAGAGAGAGAGAGAGAGAGAGAGAGAGAGAGAGAGAGATCTAAGAAAGACAGAAAGATATAAGGGTCAGGAAAATTAAAAGACCTGGAACCAAATATACACAAATATGGAATAGACCAAAATAGACTTAAGATAACTAGCTTAATTATCTCCTTTAAACAGACTGGGCTTCATTTTATTTTCTTCCTATGAGAGCAGTTTCACAAAAGGTCCAAGTTCCTGGAAATTTAAGTTTTTCAGAATGAAGCATGAAAGAAAATTCCACAAATAAATTGGTTTGGAAGCCAAATTTATGGTTGATATATTGAAAATAGTGATAGAGTCCAAATGAATGAGATTAGGCAAAGGAGATCCCCACTACACATTTGTGAACCAAAATAGCTCAAAGAAAAGCATGTGTTTAGACTGAAAAAGGTGATGATGTATTGTTTGCTTTTGCCATGGATTTTATTTGTGGAATGAGAATGTACTGGCACAGAAAAAATAGTCTTTTGCCTATCAAAAGTTGAAAGTTGAACTCCTATATTGAGGTAAAGGGAGATAGATATAGAAGAAAAATTTCCCCCTTGAATATTTTTTTCTGGACGTATAAAATAGCTATGTTTGTGATAAGTGTTTATTTGCCTGGTTGAGAAGTAGAATTTCAATGGCAAATGTCAAACTTTGAGGACAAGAGTAAAATTTACTTCTTTGGATTCATAGGAACTAAGGACTGGATTGGAAATACTACTTGGATACATGTCCAAATTACATATATAATGGATGTGATTAGAAGTAAGAATTGCTTGTTTAATAAGCATACTGGATACAAGGGGGTGGGGGGGGGAGAGAGAGAGAGAGAGAGAGAGAGAGAGAGAGAGAGGGAGAGAAAGAGAGAGAACTTTGTGAGGGCCTCCAGCAGCCCAATATGAATATTTCATTTATCTCAATCTGTCCTACCATCCCTTAAATTATCTTCTTCAAAAACACACAACAGTCTAGCATGGCATTTAATAAGATTTTTTTTGCAACAAATTGGTTGTAATGTTGTGTTGATATTTGTTGTCATCAACCTTTGCCAGTTAAAGTTAGCTCATGCCAGAAAAACACTTCAAAACTTTGAAGCTTTTTTCTTTCATACTTATAACTGTTTTTAATGAGCTTAAGTTTGCTCTTTTTGAAAGTTTTGAACTGAAAGTGATCACAACTTAAAATTTGAAACCCCAAATTACGGCTTATTTCCAGGTTTAAAGTATGTTACTTGAATTTGTCTGGTATAAAGTTAATACAAATTATAAATAAAACTTGAGAAAATGATTCAGTTAAACTAGAACAGTGAACGGATTCTTCAAATATGTTTCTTCAACTTGTTACAAAATTGGGAATCAAGTGAACATAAAAGTCCGGAAATAACAAGATTTAATACAAATATCTTTATGATCATTTAAGATTTCATGTGGTTTCTATGACTTGCATAAAATTAAAGGTAGAGGGTCAAAAGAATGAGTCTTGTAGTGTATTGATTGATTATATATATATTTAAATTGGTGGACATTTCACTCAAATAGGTGAAAGTGATCACAAATAGGTGGATAAATTGAATATATTTAGAACTAATGTAAATGTGTTTTTAAGTGTTATCTACAACATTGTTGAAGAATTCGAATGCATTGAAGTAATTTTGCTTTTGAGAAATTAATTTTATGAATAGATAAAGTGGCTGGTTGTGTTTGGGACTAAATGCCTGTTGGAGAAATAGGCTAACAAAGGGTGAAGGTGAAGATCATTAGAGGTTTTAGAGCTGGCTGAGACGGGCTGCTGGGGTTGTGTAACTGTGCCTAGAGGGCGGGGTTCCTGTACATTCCTACTTCACCAGATAACCTGCCCCCAACACCACTCCAGCTTCTGCCAGACAGATGGAACTCTCCAATATGAAAATCTGCGCAACCATTCCAACAAGCAGGGTAGGTGAAACTTGAATTAAAATTCTCCCCCCCGCCCCCGCCGTTTTTTTTTCCTTCTTGAAGCCTGATCCTGGAGATAGGGAAAGAATAGGGGTCATCTAGATCCTTCTTTCGCGCATACACACGTCTCTGCGTTCTTAGAGCTACCTACCTGTAAGAGTTCAAAGGCGCTATCTTTCACAGTACTTCATTCTCGATTTTCTTTTGCATTTTTTTTAAGTCTTTCTTTTCTCATCCCAATCATTCCCCCTTCCCTACTCCCTCTCCAGGGCCTCCCTCCCCTCCCCCCCCCACCAACCACCAGCAGTTAAAATAATCCACCTCTTGGTTTTCGGCCCCCAAACCAACCTTTTCCCCACTGTAGCGGTGAGTTTACCGGGACCTTGTCCTGAGGATGTAGGCCAAGGTGACTCTGGGGAATGTGTGATGTACTGTTATGTTCTGAGTCTGTTTTCTCCCTTCCGATTTCTGTTTTTTCCCTCCACCCGAGACTCTGCGCGAGGTTGTCCGAAAGATGCGGAGGAAAAAGACTTAAGAACTGGGAGCGCTCTTACCCCAAGATCGGTAAGTGAAAGTGGTTTTCGGAGGGGAGGAGGGCTACTCCTGACTGCTTTTGATTGAGGCTTAAACCGAGACTTAGAGGTCCAGGGCTAAAGTGCTCCCCAGTTTTCATTTTTTATTTTTGAAAAATTTCCTTAGCTGGGCGTCCTATCAGCCGCAGTAGCTGAACGAGTGCATGCTTTTCCCACGTCGGCAGAAAGGCACAGTGGATCCCTAAAAAAAGAGGATGTAGGCAGGACAAAGAGGGACCTGGAAAGATTGATGAAGGGAAACCAGACGAATTTATATGGAGAAGGGGTAGTAGGAGACTGAAGTAGGTCCCAAAGTGCAAAGTAATCTATTTCGTGGAAATATGGTTTCTGCGTCTTACTGCAGCTGTGAGAATATCCGAAGTGGGCTTTCTTAACGTTCAAACCCATAGGTATTTATTTGCTCTTCCTATTTGGGCAAAAGCTCTTTGCTCCCGAGCCAACGACTTGCCTCATTCTAATGTTCTTTTTTCTTTTCTATCTTTTTTTTTATTGGGGGTCGGTAGAATGCCCCTCCTCCCCAGTTTCACACTAACAGTGCCAACCGCCCCCAGAGCTGGCCCTCCGCCTGAAGCTCGGTGGCCGGGGTCAGGAAGAGGGGCCCCCGAAGGATTTAGCGGAACTGCTCCAGGTAGTGCGGCGCGGGACGGGGCTGGAAGGCTTCTCTTCTGCTTGTTCGCAGGACTGGGAAAATGAGCACTGTTCGGGGCTTGACTTCGTCCCTGCTGGGAATATCCCAGTTCCCGGCTTTGGGAATCTCATGCAAATAATTGATTCTTAATGCACACTTAGGGGACGTCGGTGTAAGCTCGAGAGCCTGGCTGTCCCGAGAGTGTCTGCGAACACGCGAGACACGGGCTGGCTCGGCCCAAAGCGAATTTGGGGCTCTCGCCGCGGTTTCCTATTAGCCTTCCCGGCGCATCGGGGGCTCCTGGGTGAGACGCACGGCAGCGGGACTTGAAATCGTTGGGGCAGGGACCCGGCAGCGTGATGTTTTTTTGTTTTTTGTTTTTTTTTTGGGGGGGGGTGTGGAATCATGTAGAAAAGTGACTTCGGCTGCAGAGTCCCTGCGGCGTTGGCGGCGCCGCAGCCGGGGAGAAATGCTGTCGGACTTGGCTGCCGACAGTCCGGCCGAGGGGAAGCCGGCGCTGCACAGGGAGCAGCAACGTGAGGGCGCTCTTGCCCAGGACAAGCCGAGCTTTGAGTCGGTAGCTCGCACTGGCTGATGCCAGGAAAATTGACTCCAGAACCTTGGCTGGCGCGCTTCCCCACCGTTTTCCTTTCTCCTTGTTCATCTGCGTTCTCTCCTCTACCCTTTCCCCCATAAAAGTTGTTTCTTTTGTTTACTTGGTACAGTTTCAGATCTCAGCACTTAGCTGCTAGCTGATAAAACTGTTTTCTCTGTAATGGACATCTTTTCTTCTTTCCACTGCCGACTCCTCTTCCATTTCGCTTTCTACCCTATTTTCCTTTTCTGCCCAACCCTGTGGTCCAAGGCGAAGGGTTCTTACAGGAAAATAGGTAGCCTTGGGATAGGAACTCCCTTAACTCGAAGGGTGGCCCTAGGTTGCCGAGAGGGAGGCAGGGGTTTGGTGGACACAGCATCCCGCGGCGTGTGTGGGAGTTTCTCAAGCAGTGGTCTTCAGCCTTGGACAGACAACGGGAAGGAAAGGACGTTGCAGAATAGAGCTCATCCACTTCGGACTGTTCCCCCACCCCAGATAAGACCCAATTTCGATGCTTCAATCATCCTCACGTGGCCCTCTATCAAAACTTGAGGTAGGCAGGAATTCTGAAATTGTTGTAATCAGGAAAGGCATTTAAAATACCTTTAAAATAGTAACAAATAACTCTCAAGATCATGTTTGTGGGGGTGGGAGGGGAGATAAAATGTCCCAATTCCTTTTCAGGGTCTGTTGCCTATGGTATAATCCTCTCCCCTGGTTTTAGGCCTTTCGAAAGAGCTGCACTGGAGGAAAGCACATTGTGCATTAGGAGATTTGGAGATTCATGTCCGAATGAAAAGTGTTGAGTTGCCAGACATGTTTGGATATTCATTTTTGCCTTAGGTTTAATTTTCCTACCCAGATAGCACTCCCTGAATTGGTGTCGTCGTCTTCAATTTCATTCTCCTTTCTTCCCCTCTTGTTGTTTCATTCTTTGATTAGAATGCATTCAAGATGCAAACATCTTCCTCCAGGTCTGGATGGCCAGGCATTGTTGATTCCATTGATTGATCAGGAAGACTAGAAACTGTAGTGGGGTTAGGGAGAATTGTCTCTCAGTTCTTTCATTTTTCTCACTGCTCTGAAATAGTGACCTGATCATTGTTGTTTGAAGTTAAATTATCTGTTAAATTAGCCTTAAATAATAACTGATGATATTTTCTAGTTGGGTCTGGTTGCCCTTGAATTCTTTTCCCTAGATGAGAAGGAGAGGAGTCAAAGACAATGCTTGATCATATGAAAATGTGAAGATAATCAAAATCAATATTTATGTGCTGGTGATATTATGTAAGAGAAATCACTTTCAAAGAAGCTGAATTTCATAAATAAATTCTTTTAGAGGCCCGTGTTTCAGAAGGACCACACTAATTCAAGGATGAATGTAAATAAACATCTTTGTTGATTAAGAACAAAATATGAACACCATATTTTCATTACTCTACAAAACCTAAATACTCAGACTCATCATATATACCGGTGCTTGCTAATCTAAATTAATTCTGTCCTCCAGGGATAAATATTCTCAAAAAGGAAATTTAACTTTAAGCAAAATCTGAAATGTTGTTTTAGATATGAATTTCTAGAAATCCAAAGTATATTTATTTCTTTGAGTCAGACACTTGTTTGTTTTGCAATCATTATATGAAACAATTTTGGAATAGCGCAGATGCTCCTCCCGCCCCTTGTTTCAGATTGCTTGCATATGCAGGCTTAGGCATGAGAGCTTCCAGGGTATATTAAGGAAATGACATTTTTCTTATTTGTTTTCACAAAAGGCCCAAAGAATCTTTAAACCCAAAGGTATTAGGTATTTGAAAAAAATCTTCAAAAATAATAAGCACTATTGTGTGTTTTTGCTATTAAAATGTGCTGAATGAATAATTAGAGGCTATGATGAAGGTTGAAAAATTCAGAACAAGGATAAGGTGATAATTTTATTATTTAATACTTTTATAATTTTTATAATTAGTGATGTAGTTTTAAAGTTGGCAAAGCTTTCTTAGAAAACGTAGAGTACTCCTCCCACTTTATCCAAAGTACTTCAAACAAAATGAAGTAAAATCAGGTAGAACTGGCAGCAGGGCTTGTTATTATTTATTTATTTATTTATTTATTTATTTATTTATTTATTTATTTATTTATTTATTTCGGTAGTGGAGATAGTATTAGCAGAGTTGGAAAATATACTTTTAATTATACATTTTGAGCTCTGATTGCAGGTTGGAAGACTAAAATCGATCATTCCTACATCGATAGTGTTGTCTATTACTGCATTGATTTGTGTATATTTATGCAGAGACTTTCGGTTATTTACTTACATATTTCAGCATCTGCCTCTTGATTATTATCACAGGTTGGTTTTAATGAAAGCACTTTTATAGGAAACACACTTGACAGATCAATTTTAAGTAAACCTGATAGTGAATTATGGCAACCCAAAGAGTTTATAAAATTATTCGTACTTGCTTTTCAGCCATTAGGAACCTATTTCTGATTAAAACCTCATGCTATTTGAAAACTTCCATTATTCTCTTGCATTGATGTGTTCCAAGAAAACAGAAAAACAGACAATTTTATGGTGTCAGATATGATAGAATAAAACTGATAAATAAGGCTTGTCTGTTTTCTGTTGGCAAGACTAGGTTACCCTGATAATAAGGTGGCTGCTGGGTTTACTAATGCTGTAGATGAAAAATCAAGGAGTAGCAAGATTTGAATATAGAAATGGCCTTGTTTTAAAACATTTATTGACTCTAAATTATGCCAGGGATACTTATGCTGAACAGGATACTCCAGAGTTCTTCAGTACATATCAAATACATACACTCATCTATGGTATTATTTAGCGTATGTGTACCATTATTCCGTATAAAGATACACCATTTCTCTTTAACTAATAGCTCACTAGTGGATGTTATGCATCAGGGCTCATTGGAACAAATAAGATAACGAAAGCCCACGGGGTGTATCTTATACGTACAAGGCTATAGTGAGAGACTACGATGCTTTCGAGTTTGTGCTTCTCTTATTGTCATTACAAAATGTTGAAAGATGACTTGGAAATTAAAAAATAAAAGTGGCGTTAATTTATCGAGGGCTATTTATTCCTCGTTTTATAGGACTTTTCTTGCTGTTTGGAGGATAAATCTTTCCTTGCTAATTATTTGGAATACATCTACCAAGTACGGTTTATACTCCTATGCTTTCTCTCTTGAGCTCCCCGACTCCCTCCAGTATTTGCGAGGAATATAGGGAGGAAAATTAACCGAATTCTTTCTTGAGGACGAAAGGGCCTTGGGAGATGGAAAAGGAATTAATCTCCTCACCCTGGCGAGGTTTCCTGAAACTACTTAACCTCAGCATCTGCGCTGTGAGAGGTGGAGCCTCGCAGTCCGGCGGCTGCAGACAGAAGGTGGGCGAGTCCAGGGACCTCAAGCTTTGCAGAAGGTTGAAAGGAGGAGCCGAGGGAGAGCATTGAGTTTGTTTATTTTATTCTTCTGTCCTGTGCCAAGCCCTCGAAGCTAACACAGGAACATGGCCCTTTAGGACCAAGCACTCTTGGCATTCTTTGGAGATTGAGATTCCTGAGCATCGGATGAACAGGATTTAGAGCTAGGGTGTGCTCACCCACCCCCCTCTGTCTTTTGACGCACGCTCCAGCTCTCCTCACGTGTATCGCCGTAGTGGACAGTGTTCACTTGAATTGCTCTTGCTCGCTCCAAGCCTTTCCTATGAATGAACCCGAAAACACTCGACAGGTCGTGAATAATCGTTTTAATGAGTGTGCAAAGCGTGCGACGGGGTGCACCGAGCTGTCGGGTTAAACAAACAACTTGTACCCTGACCAAATCCGATTGTCAAAGTGCAAAGTGATGTCAGTACCATTTCCATTGCCCCTCGGAAAACCACAAATCTGACACGTGGGCGTCCAATTTTCCCCATTAAAGAAAAATAACAATATTTTCCAACCGTATATGTGATCTTCTTTAGTATTAACCTGAGCCAAATAAAACTTCATTTGAGAACCAGAGAAATAATCGTATCACTGCCTCAAAAACAAATCGAAAGAAAAGTAAAACAAGAAAAATATAAAAAGTCCGAGAATTTCTTTTTGATAGCTTACACATCATTTCTCATCAATACTATAAAAAATCTTACCTTTATATGTTTTATATAGCTCAGTAGAGGCAAATACCAAGCTAACTGTATCTAATCAACTGGGAATGGTAACTTGGTTCTGTACTAAGACAACCTCTGAACTTGTAAAGACTTTTTCTATTGGAAATTTAACTAAAATACTTGCTGTTTATATGTTAACCTGTGAGGAAATGAATGGATAAGTAGTTCCCACATTTATGCTTTCAAGGAAGACAGTTCGGAAGAAAGTAATGGGAAAGGAACCCTGATGGGCTACTAACTAAAACAATAACAAAAAGCACAAGTGAGTTTTCACAAATCAGTCTCCCCGCTCCCTCCCTTTTTTTTTTTTTTTTTTTTTTTTTGCACAACCACACTAGGGAAATGTTCTGTGTCTTTCCCATCCAGTTAAAAGATCTACTTGGAATCAGCTGCATGTGCTCCTTTCCTTGTTCATTTAAAAATCTTTCACAGTTATAAACATCACAAACCACGTGAAGAAAATAAAACCTCAAAAGATTTTTTAAAAACCCCTTTTATGTATCTCCTCTACAAATTTTGTGGGGAGATGTGTAAAATATTTCTCCTGCCAACACCTTATATACATTCACAAACAAAATGGCCAAGATGCTTGGAAATCAGTGTATTCCAAATAACTAGCTTAACTCAAAAACAAAATAGGAAGAATAAGGTTTATATTTTCATTAGATTAAGTACTATAGATTATGTATCTTCTTTATTAAAGATGGAAAACAGTCTGAAAGGTTATCTGTCCTCTAGTAATTGTAATCAGCTTGTACAAATGAAATATTAGGGATATGGAAGCTCAGCAGCATTTGATCCCTCAGTTCCTACTGGCCATACTCTCATTTATGTATCTGTCAGTCTTTTTGACCATCTATTTTACACATGTATGTCAATATACAACTGGTTGCAACTAAATGAATTAATCCACCTAAAACATAAAACTGAGGTATTTGACAGAATAAGCAATTTCTTATGGAAATCATAGTTTTGTTATTATGGGTGCTAATTTTTATATATGTGTCAGTTTAACCCAAACTGACTTAAAATGGAAAGTATTCAAATTCAGTTTCCATCATCAAAACTTGAAAAAGACAACCAGTAGTTTAGGACAGTGATTTTGTTGATTTTAAGTGTTATCTAGTGAATGTATCAGAATATCTTTATTCAGAATAGCCTTTATTTTCTAGGAAATTTGACAGAAATGACTATCAAAAAGTAGGGGCTTGCATTTTTTTTCATTGTTTTCAATATTTTGGGGGCACACAATAGACTATGAAGTTGTTCCCTACCCAGTTTTCTTACCTGTGGGCTGAATTAAGAATCAGTGAAAGAGCCACATCCATTTCTGTTTTAGATGCACAAACAGCGAAGCTAGAGCATGAGTCTGTGTGTGTTTACGACATATATATATGTATATATATATACACACATATATATACACATATACATATATATGAACTATACTATGAAAATATTAATTATGTTTGAAAGAGAGCAGAGAGCTTGTTGTGGAGACAACTGCATTACTGAAGTTATATTCCATGGAACCCGTCTGTGGAGAGGGCTGAAAGTCTGTATCTGTCTTACATGATGCACCTCTTCAGTGAGGTGCCTAACAAGAGCAAAGAGATGAAGGAGGCAAACTTGGAGGGGAGTGATCTTAGCTATCTGAGTGATCCTGAGCAGAGTGAATCCACGTGCAGATGCAAATCACATGGAGAACACGCATGGGGTCTTTGTTCTCTGTCAACAAAAACAAATATATATTTTTTCCTCTACCAAGCAAATCACAGAATGATCTTGGCTGAATTTGGAGGAGGGGGAGAGGTTGAGAGACTAAGAATATTTCAATTATCATATTTATGATCCCCAAGTCCTATTTTTTTCACAGCTGCCAAATTTTATATCCAAAATTTAGATTCCCTTCTTCCCAAATCCTACATTGGTATGAATCATCCCTGATCGTTTTTTAGTTTTTGGCTTAATTAGTAGTTTTCAGCATTAAATTACTGATAAACTAATTAATCTGACTAATGTTCCTAAACTTCTGTTGAATAGTGTAATAGATGCAACAACACAAATAAAATAAAATCTGCAGCAATAATGACAAAAATAAAATGTTAATAATAATGCAAACAATAATAGTGGAAACAATTTTAAAATAATTTCTCTGGCTGACAGGATGAAGATGAAATTTGTGTTTCATAACTGTAGTGGGGCGTTTCTCTGATTTCTTGTTTCGCTGGTTAGATGGCTGATCTTTCCAGCCCAACTCAAGGAAGTCTAGTAGACTTCCTTGGTTTAATATGGTAGGTCATTTTAATGGCACTGAGTACTTTTGTAGCCACTCTTCTTCACTGCTATGGGCATGTCCGCCTTGGACACCATTCAGAAGTAAATCAACCTGGGAAGGAGACTGGAGCAGAGGTATAAATGTGAAGGGATTCTTGAGTAGAAGGACCTGGTGGCTCTGGCTGGAGCTCTGCTGGTGAATGGGTAACTTGTCATATGTGGTAATCATGTTCTCCGAACTGAAGAGTTTAAGATGAGCAAAGTTCCTCAGTTATGAGGTTCCTGTGAGTCCAAAGAGAACAGTGGCCTTGAGAAAATCAGACCATGGTGCACGACATAAAAATTAGCAATTAGGTCCCCTTGGATGAGTTCTTTTGATTAATTTAGGGGTGGAGGGACAGAAAGGGGACAATAAAGTGAAGGGAGTAGAAGTGGAGAGAGGAGACGAGGTTTAAGATTTAACTGGTGGTGATGTAGCTAGAAAAGCTAAGCTCATCTCCTTACGAGGAGAGAGAGGTGCTTTTGTCAATTGTAAACCTGCCAAGGTTTATTGTTCTAGGTGCGAGAACAGCCATCAGTTTCTGAGGCTAGGCTGGAAAGAATCTGCCAGTGAGTATGTATCTGCAGAAATCTAACTCTCCTCTCAGTCCAATGTTTTCCCCATCTCTTGAGCCCCTTGTATCCCCACCAAAGAAAAAAAGAAACGAAAGAAAATAAAAAGTGGATGGGGAGGGAATTAGACTCAATGTTTGTCAGGAAGATGCTGGGGTTAAAGCAGGTCGTTTGATAACTGCCTTCATTTGTAGAGGGAAAAGAAAGCTGGTTAGGAGAGAGGAAGGGCGGTTATAGAAGAGAGTGAAGACTGAGATAGAAATTCCCTGGCAGCCCAGCGGCTAGGGCCAAATGGAAAAGGACATTAGCTGTATAGAAGGGCAGTTTGGGAGCAAGGAAGGGTAACTTAAATATTTTTGCTTTGCTCTGTTTTCCTGTACATTAATGTAGCCCTGAAAATTTATGAGAAAACAAGATCTGCGTGCTTGTTAAGAAACAAATGACAAAAAGAAAGGCATAACTATACCAATGCCCAGTTTTGTTCTGTAGAAAACTTTTTTCCTTTAGTCTTCAAACTCTCTCTCTCTCTCTCTCTCTCTCTCTCTCTCTCTCTCTCTCTCTCTCTCTCTCTCTCTCTCACACACACACACATAATCCATAACCAAAACCAAACAGGAGTTAAAGGATGAAAGGGAGGGGGGAAAAAGGACACAACATCCCTGCTGATTGTACATGCATCCACCTCTTCACCTTTCACACCAGGGAGGCTGAACAATTCTTTTTCATTTCCGTCTATTCTGTTCACTTAAAAAAGTATGAAAATATTCCAGTTTATGAGAATATGATTTCACTAAAGATTAGCAAAGAACAAGGAGCTTTCATTTCTAGGGATAAATTCACTGAGGAGATGCTTAGTCTGCAACGGGAGAAAGGCGGCTTTGGCTGCAACTGTATATTGTTCTGCTCTTCAATGGTAGCCCAGGCTTTTCCCCTGCACTAATAATAATTAATAACTAAGTTCATTTCAACTCTTCCAGAAGTATAGCTCTGCAACTTGAACTCAAACTGCAGTTTGACATATAAAATCCAATTCTAATTAAATAATACTTTAAGGACAATATTCTCAGTTATTGTGGGTTTTTTTTATGTGTTTGAATTGTTCCTCTGGTTAAGAGAAAACTATAATTTGTTTCAATAAGATAATTTTAAAAAGTCAACAATGCCAGTAAAAGTGCCCCTGAATCCTGTTATATACAGCCCCCTAAATATGCCTGTTAAGAATTTATTTTCAAATCCTTTGGTTTTAATTGTATATGACTGAGAACCTCTGAGTCATTGGAGACATGCCTAACTAAAAAAAAAAAAAAAAAAAAAAGTTTCAATACTTTTGTAGTGGGAATATTTGATAGAAAGTAAAGAAACAATAAGTTATTTCACAAAGTAGTAAAAATTATGCAGAATTCACGTGCATTCAATTTATGCATGCATTTAACAAAATTAATAGGCTTCTATATTGCAATATCTTAAAAAACCTTTAGCCAACATAAACCAGATATTTAAATGCTTATACATATGTATCATATATACTATGCTGCATAGTTCAAATATGTATGTTTATTTTATAGAAACTAAGAACTAAACAAATATTAGCATTTCTGACTTTTTAACCACCAATAATTGGGGTTTATTTGTGATCTGTAAACACTGAAAGAAAGCCAGAACCATTACATTTTGTTTAGATTTTTATTATGAAGCACATATAGATTTCTTTCTATCTTAGGGTGTGCAAAAAGAGTAAGGAATTTAGGGGTGAGTGGAATTAAGATCTATCTTACATTTTCAGTAAACCAAGATGTAATTTCATTTTTTAAACATTAACAACCTACTATTAAATAAAAGAAATATATACAGTTTCAAAGACAGGAGAGGTAAGCCCAAGTCAAGCAATGCTATTTCAGAAAGGGAATGGCTTCAAGCGATGCTCAATAACATTTCCAACAAAGATTTTTTCAAGGCAGATACAGACAGATCTGTTGCATAAGTGGCAAAGCAAATATTTTAGAGATGGGCTGTGGGGGGATTTAATGGACTGGAACTCCGAATATTTATGAAGAATAATACTCCTTTGAATAGGGTCGTGTAATTGTCTATCATGCTTCTTAAAAATGGGAAGGAGGATGATTTGGAGGGTGGACATGTCCAAGCATCCCATCTATTGCTGATGGTGAAAGGATATGGTTTGTGTAGAATTGGAAAGGATTCCATGCCATGAGAGGAACTGCAAAAGCCTACTGGTCCTATCATGTTTGTTCTTTTAACAACACATTTCAAAAACGTATCCTTTCCACTAGGCTCTCACTTGCAGTTATGGCTTCACAGACAGCAGCCAGCTTGTATTATAGTCCAACGCATCAGTCTAGTATTGAAAAGAAAACAATGAACAGGAAAAATACACTCTTATCAAAGAAATTCTCATTCGTAGTTGGAGAATAGGGAAGAGGGAGGCTTCAAAACAGAATAGTGGGAGGAGAGCAATACTCCTTAGGTGAGTTTTAGGAAGATGCTAAGTAAAATGCTGTTTAGAGATTGTGATTAATCGAGCAGTTTAAATACAAATCTGCCGGAAATCGTGTTCTCTGCGAAAGAAAATGAAGGAATTTATGCATATTCTAATTTTCCCTCTTTGGCTGCTATTTTGGAGGAAGAGACTTCTTTTGCTGATGGTGGGACTTTTTTGTTCTGCACAGGAAATGTGTAAATGAACACAAATGTTTTTTTTTTTCCTCTTTCCATTTCTTTTCTCCATACTTCCTCCTCCTCTCTATAATCAGAAGTTGTTAGGGTGCTCAGTTCTGAGGCCACTGATCCCCATCCTCAGGGTTTCTCCCCACGCCCAGGATGGCAGGGGGCAAACAGTGCAGGGAAGGGGGAGTTAAGGATCCTCTGGAAATTAACCTAAGCGTTTCCATTCCATATTTGGACATTCAAAGAGAGTAGAGAGTGAGGTGTCATACGTTTGAACGCTATTTCCTCTCACAACCTAATTCCCAGTGACCATCAGGTTGAGGAACGCTTAAAAGGGATCTTATAAGCATGCTGTGAAGATCTATTGACCTTTAGCGCCGGGTCCAACCACTTCCCCTCTACATCCTTGGGAACAAACAGGGCTGGTGCATGTAAATGAAGGCCAGCAAGGAAGTCTCTAGCTCTCCTGGTCGGCTGTAAGTTGGTTGCCTGATGCTGAGAGCGAGTCAAGTGGAGCGCTACGGGCGGGCGTTTCGCGTTTTGCTGAATGTGTAAGGAAGGGACTCCTGAAATGGTCCAATGAAGTGAGTGGGATGAAGGTGCGGGTGGGGGCGACTCTATCCATGGGGAGAGGGAGGGAGAAAGGGAGAGAGAGGAAAAGAGAGGCGCTCCTTCTCCCAAGGCTCCCGCGTGTGCACGCCAGGCTCAGAGCTTCAGAGTTGATTCGGGGGTGGGGGCGGGGGCGGGGGGGGGGGGGGACAAACTGAACCAAACTCCGGGTTTCCACCTTCGTGTATATACCCTGGATAAAAATCCCGGGGGCAACCTGGTTCTTAGCTATTTAATAACAGAAGAGCCCGGTGACGTCCCCGCCCCCCCCACCCCACCCCCCACCCCACCCCCCACCCCCGTGCCCTCGGAGGCTCACAAAGCGCCGCCTTCCGCAGAGGCTGGAGCCCGAGCTCTGCCCGGTTCACCACCCGGAGCCCGGCCGGGCTTCGCGGAAGGTGGGCGGCGAGAACAAAGCCCCGACCCCTCCACGAGCTCCTCGCGCAGATCCACTTTCCGTGCCCTCCTCGCAGCCCGGCGCCCGAGCGCCCGCCGTCTAACGCCCTGGCCGCCGGCGGCGTCCCGCTTCGCACTTCAGTCTCCCCCGTGAGGAAGACGGCGCCGCTCGCACACGTCGGGCACGCACGTCGGGCACGCACGCCGGCTACGTGTCGGATCCGCGCCCCGCGCCGCGTGGGGAGCGCAGAATCGCCTAGGAAAACGCGGGGTGAGGAGCCCAGACCTTTCCCTGAAGAACTCACGTCAAGCTTACCGCGCCACCTTTAGGAACCTCTTCGGAAAAGCTCACAAATCCCTATTTTGCCGAAAGCCTGCTGTGATATGACAGGGCCTCGTGGTCCCCCAAAACCCCCCGAAAGGCCTCGTACGGCCTCTGCTCGGCAGCGAAGCCCTGCCGAGGGCTGCTCGTCCCGCGCGCTCCAGGTCCCGCACTTCCGGTCCCTGGGGGGCCCCGACCCTGCCCTACCCCTCGCACTTCCGCCTCGTGGGCGCCTGCGCTTCCGCCCACTCACGTGGCTGAAAGAGATGGTTGAGAACTATTTTGTGCATCTTTCAGGTGGCTGATGGGACCTTTACCAGTTCCCTCCATTTTATGTGGAATTTCCTCTGATTTCTTCACTTCATCAAACTTGGCAGGGTAAGGTTAGGGCCACCCCCTAACCTGGAGTGGTGGAGAGGAGGGGGGCCAGAGGTTGAGAGTTAAGGTGCATTGAAGATGTCTTTTTTTTTTTGGGGGGGGGTCTTTTCAGGTCACCTGCCCTTTCTTAATTCTCTGCCTAAATTCACACGAACAACTGAGATGTAGGCCTTTTTAACTCCTAGGGCTAAGCCAGTACCTGCACTTAGTAGGCATGCAATAAATGTTGAAAGAAGTACTGAATACATGATGTTACTTCTTAGGGGCCGTGGTGCTTAGGGTTAGTGGGTATCCTTAGAAATGGGCTGACCTCTGACTTCTGGCTTTTGGTTGAAGTCAGTTGAAAGGTTAATACATGATTTTTATAAGTATTTTGATGTTTTTTAGGGACACTCAAAAACTGGGAGGAAATCTCTTCGAGTTGTTGAAAATGTTTTCTTGAACTTATATATGGGGTAAAGTGCTGTGATTTTTAGAATTTGGGGGTTTATTAGCTCTTGTGTGGCTTTTCCATTTTGCTTTGTTTTCAAAGTTTTACTTTCTGTGCTAAGAGGTCAAGACCTTATGAAGTTAATCTCTTGTAGCCAATTTGAGGCAAAAACTAAGAGATTTCTCTTTTGCTTTCAAGCTACATTATAGTTTAACCCTTGCCAACCGTAATTCACGTCTATGTTGTGTCTTCTGTATCATTCAGCTGTTCTTATTCTTTACAATAACATTTGTTTTTAAATGCCGTTAAGAACTTTTTGGAACCAGGAGAGAAATTTTATCATTGTGAATTGGTGAGACTGGATTCAGTCAGTCAACATATAGTAAATGCATATTCTACAGAGCATTACTTGTGTAACCTGTAGACTACTCCCTAGAGCATTAATGTTCCACGTTCATTGACTGTAAAACAGTGAAAATATATAAGCAATAAGGTAACAACCATGAAAGTAATTTGAAAGTTATAATTGCTAATCAAATTTAAAGTGTATTTATTAGCATCATTATTAAGAAGAGCAGAGGGATACAAATAAGATTCATTCTTGTCCTCTGGGAACTTACAATCTAGTTGTGCATAAGTAATATAAATGTGAATTGATGGAAACAGCTACTAAGGAATACTCAGTGTCTGGCATATTGCAAACATTCAGTAAATAATTGCCTCAGATTAATTGGCAGTCATGTCATTCTTTTAACAGAAATATGATACAGCTAAGAACTAAAGGATTAATTAGGAAAACTTGCATGGTGGAAATGAATTTGTCCTTTATGTGTCACATAAGAAGACTGGAATATGGAAGCTGTGTTGGGGCTGGGTAACGGTAGCATTCATGGAGAATGAGACAGATGTTTGATGAGGTGGAATTTGCTGGTAATTTGTAGGAAACTTTAAAGACCAGAAGAGTGTGTATTTGCTAGATGTGATAGAGACCGATGCCCTATGAGCAGAGGATGGCATGATTAAAATTGAGATTTATATTTAAAATAATTCTATCCAGCCACTGAGTGTAATGAAAACTGAGGAAGAAAGAGTAAGAGAAAAGATTTGGGTACAGTTCTAGAATAGGATATTATTACAGAGTAGCTATAGACTGAGCCATCATTAGGACCTTTCTCCCCAATTTTTTAAAAAGTTTATTGGTTGACAATTGTTAGTAAAGTTACATAGATTTCAGAATTGTATGCCTGAATTCTCTCCAATTTTTATATAATGGAAATTACATTGAAATGATAAAGTTAGTGATGAGCCTTGGATAGGACAAGAGCCACAGTGCCACTGCAATCAGTACTACCCCTTTGTTTTTCATTGCTGGTGGTGCTAGGGAATATTAGGTGACTGATGGTGACTTGAAGTTAGTCATTTATCCATCATTCATATTTACTCATTATTCAATTACAGTAGTTCTGAACCGGGTGTGATTTTGAACACCCCTTCCCCCACAAGGGGCACGTTTGGCAATGTCTGGAGATATTCTTAGCTGTTAACAACTATGGAGCCCCTCCTGGCATCTAGTCATTAGAGGCCAGGGCTAGATATTGCTAAACATCTTACAATGTACAGGAGAATCCCTCACACCAAGGAATTTTCAGGTCCAAAATATCAGTAATACCCAGGTTGAGAAACCTTCAGTTACGGGAATGAAGCATGAGTTCTAACTCTGGAGAGCTACACAAATGAGTCCCAGAACCTAACTTCTATTATAGTAACAGTTTCAGTTGAAGAAATGTTTTAATTTGTTTAGTGAGTCAAATGTAGCTATTGAAAATGGCAGTGTCTTTTCCTAGCCAGGAGGCCTTAGAAACAGGTAAAGCAGAAGGATACCTGCTTGGATTTTCTACTTTTCATAAAATGGAGTTAGAAAAGAAATCTTCCTTAAGGATTTGTCATCTAAACGTTATTTATTCAATTAATAAAATGTGCCTTTGGAGTTGCTTAGCAACTTATGGGAAGCTTGCTTTTTAGAAGTTCATTTGTTTGTTTAAAACTAGGGTACGTTGCATATTATTAGCTACATTACATAAATCAACAAAGAAATGTACACTGAAAATGGAATAAGATGTTTCAACACATTTTCTGCTCTCTGTGCCTGGCAATTAAACCACTCTAATTGTCTGGTAGAATTGCATCAAGTATTTGACAAACATTATTTATGTATGAAACTTTAACATAATATTGAGTATGTAAGAGAACCAAAGGGGAAAAATTAAGCAGGTTTGTCATAAAGTATGTGTTTATCTTAACCTTTCTTCTTCAAAAATCTTATCTACTAAGTACTTTTATCAGACACTAATTATACTCTTTCTGAAAAGAATTTCTCCAACACCCTTCAGTGCTTGCACCCTTTAATAATATCTCATTACATCTACCTAATCCATATCTTTTTCACATTGCCAGGGCTCATTAACAGTTTTAAAAGCCAATCTTGGACATTATTATTCCTTGTAATTGAGATGAAAATAATGCCAATAACATTTTATTTCTAAAATGTAATGGATCATTTAAAATTTGTTCTGAAGCCATTTCTTCTTTAAATATTAATGAGAAATCAACTTTCAAACTTGTATTAAGCTAGCAGGAATGGTGTGATGTGTCTGGAAACCCTGAAGCACCTTTTCCGTGCAGAAGTTATTTTTATAAGCTGTTTTAACGGTGGATCATCAGTCACTTTGAAGGGAAGTGATCCTTGATTAACAGTTGGCTGATACTGTACTTCTACAGATGTGTGGTCGCAATACAGGTGCTACCTATGAAACAGGACAGGTAACTCACAGGATCTGAGCATTTTCTTTTTCTGATTGAAAAATGCATGTGGTTGAATGTGCCTTCCTCTTTGTTTATTACCCCATTTAATTGTTGTAGACAAGACAAACCGAATGCCCCACTCAATAATGAATGATAGGCACCATGTTTCCCATAAGTTTAAAGATTATAAATATGCTTAGTACTTTATTCCTTTTGATTTCCCATTTTTAGAAAGGGAAACCCAGATTCAACTTGTAGTTACACGACTAAAGCAGAGCCTTATGATAATGACTTTTTAGAACTTGAAAGTCAAATCCTGCCTCCCAGAATATAACTGCATAGGACTAACTTGTTATTCTGAAAAATGGAAGTTTCCTCTAACATTATAATTGAGTATGAGATTCTTTCTTGAAAGTAATCTTTAAGAGTCTTAGGTAAAGTTTAATAGCTCATTATTTTTCTGTTATGCACATATTATTAAGCTTTAATATTTGGGGGAAAAAATCCCACAAACCAAAAAATAATTGTCAAAAAAATCGCTTTTGGACAAAATACCTCAAGCTATTCTTCAGTAGTAGTGAAAATGTAATAAAGCTTTCATTCAACTTTGATTTTCCCCCCATTCGTTAGTTCTGCCAGAGAGTAATTATCTCATTTCAGGGGTTTTATTAGATATTTCTTTAGTTTTTTTCTTTGGAATATTTTCTTTTAGAATTTTATGTTTCTTCTGATTTCTCTCCATTAATATGGTTCAGCTTGTTGTTGACTATAGGACACTGTTATTAAGTGGAATCAAGTGAAACCACGTGATGGTTGGTGAATCTGGTGTTCTATATCCTGTCTTTTACTGTTGCTAAGAATTGAATAGAATAAGTTAATTAGGGTTTTAGGATCTGCAACAATTTTTTTTTTTCAAAAATAACTCTCTTGGCATTTTTTCTTTTAAATTCTCTTTCTTTACTCATTTTTGGGGAGAATGACTTTGCATGTCCTCAGTTATACACAAGTTTTCACATGTGTTCTTTTTTGCTTTACTGAAACAGCTCGAGTATTTAGATCTTACCAAATTTCTACACCATAGATAATGAAATTGCCATCATTTTATTATCAATTAAATTACTTCTACTAATAAAAATAAAATTTGGTAAGCTTAACCACATACAATAACACTGCAACAATTTAAAATATTACAAATACATCAATAAAGTTTAAAACTGTTTTTTGTTTTTATAACTTAATTTTTATCTTTCTTTCTCTGTTACTAAGATGTTTTGCCTTTTCTGTACTGATCATCTATTTTCTTGTCCTTTTCACATTATTTTCAGAGGTTTCTCATTGGTCAGTACAATGAAGGTTGATGGCATGATGGTCCACCACGCACCAAAGGATAACTGTTCATCGGTGTGCTGTTAACAGTCAGAGGTTTCCAAATATATGTTCTCCAACTCAATGAAAAGTAGCTGGATCCAGGCAGAAAGGTGTCTGGGAACTCCCTAAGTATGAATGATATGTCTCCAGAGAAAGTTGCTTCAGCATTGTTTTTTGGGGGAGAGGGGATATTTTTCTCTACAGTATCCTGCAAACTGTACTACATAGGTTCCTAAGTTCATTCATCTTTCCCATGTCTGAATTCTTGGTCCTCTTCCCACCCTCTGGCTCCACAGATAAAGAAGAAATAATAATAAAGGAATAAAAATCGTTTGTTTCTGTCTGACTGAATTATTCCAGTCTTGAGGCACCCTGATGGGTTAATTAGCCTTATTATTGCATTTACTATCTCCCACACACTTGTTTGTGGGAAAATGTTCCTCTTGGCTTTTGCCTAGTTGGAAAAAGGAACACTAGGACTGCAGCATTACACTTTGCTATTGAAGCGCATGGTGCTATGGCAGCATAAAGCTTGAACAAGCTTAGTTTTTTTCATTGATGGGGTGCAACCGACATAGCACCATCTTTCCCTGACATTGTATGTCAGCTTTGATTTATTCTGAGCCACACCTCCTTCCAGAGCAACAGTTCTAGCTGAGTATGGGATTCAGTACCATTATAAAGAGAAAGATGGTGCCTCTTGTAGGAGGAGTTTGGTGAGCTTTACCCTAACAATCAAGATGTGTATTAAGATGATTCACTGAATCTTGTCCATACACTGCTTCTAGCCCAAGTGAAAAAAAAAGAGGACAGCTCTTATTATTTACCTCACTCATTTCTCAGCAATATCCAGGATTTTCAGTAAGCATTATCTTATTCTAGAATTATTTTTTTTCCATTTTTGTCATTGTTTTTGGTTTGTTTCTATAGGTTATAATGAGAAGTGTTGGCAAGAAATTTGAAATAAAGGATGTAAGATGAACTTGCCTTTTGATTGTTAAACTTTATGATCGACACAGATAAGTTTGGCACAAGAATGTGCAAAGTTATATTAAAAGAACAGATAAATTCCTATGTAGCAGGGTTGAAGGTATTGACATAACCACAGAAAGAATTTCAGCCCTGAGAGCAGATAAAGGAAAGTGAAAAGTACTGCATAGCCTATCCAAATGGCTCAGAGATGAGGGCGTGGACTTTATCCCAGTGACAAGGCCATTCCTACTGTGAATGAACGTCAGGCTATTTCAACCTGATGCTATTAAGCATTCTATCTATGAAAGTTTCTTCATTTTGAATCCATGTGCTTCAAGCGATATTTAGATTATTATTGGGCTTCCAAAATATTGGGTTGGTGCAAAAGTAATTGCAGTTTAAAGGGTTGAAAATAATTGCACAAACCGCAATTACTTTTGCACCGACCTAATATCTCTGCTTCTAGAATATATATTTATCTAGTATGAATATCAAATATATTGTCTACAACGGTAGTTACCTTTAGTTGAGTAAATATTATATCGCAGGCCTAAAGTGAAGTTTTTTCATTTAAATTATTCATTATAAGGAATTAATTTGATTTCTGGGGCAAAAGGTTAGTGATGACTGTGCATCTACTTTTGATAGACGGATCAATTTTTGGCATGTTGATAAAATAAGGGTGTAAGCTTTCCACTATGAGAGGCAGATCAAGGATTATAATATACAGAGGGTGTCAAGAAAATGTATACACATTTAAGAAAGTAAAACTGTATTAAAATTGTAACTCAATATATACCAATAACAAAATATGAATATAAGTCACGTTTAACTTCTGCAATTACAAGAGGTGCTCAAAGTGTCCAGACACTTCTGGTTACAGCGAACTACTGCTTGAGCAACGCTGACCGAAGTACCCACTGGTATACATATTTTTGGCATGCCCGGTATTTGCAAAGGTAAACCCTTCCTGTCAGCCTTTTCTGTGATCTACGAAATGAACATACACCTGTATGTTTCTGTTTGTGGGTAGGAAATTAGTTAAATTACCATTGCTCAAACAAGACTTCTTAAGTTCTGGATTCACCACTTACTACCGTGTTTCCCCGAAAATAAGACCTAGCCGGACAATCAACTTTAATGCGTCGTTTGGAGCAAAAATTAATATAAGACCCGGTATTATATGGTATGATATGATATGATATTATATTGGGTCTTAATATTATAGTAAAATAAGACCGGGTCTTATATTAATTTTTGCTCCAAAAGACACATTAGAGCTGATTGTCCGGCTAGGTCTTATCTTCGGGGAAACATGGTATGAGATCATCTTAACTCTTATAGACATCAGTTTCCCCTGTAAAACGAGTATATTGCCAAAAACAATTCATATGGTCTCTTTGAAATTAAATAAATCACGTGAAGTGCTTAGCTCTATCCAAGGTATGGCAAGAAGTGAATGGTAACTAATGCTTTAAGCATTTATCACTAAGAGTAATAATAATATAATATTAATATAATAAGATGACAAATTCAGTGTAGGATTAGGAAAGTAAGACTTTAACAGGGACCAACTGCAGAATACTTGAGATCATATAGTTTCTAAAAACTACTCCTATTCTAATAATTAGAACCAGTACAATTACCACCTTTGCCTTCTTCTGAAGTGCAAAATTTTATTTTTGTGCACTATAATTCTTTGTTATTCATAATATTTGAGGAATAAATTAATGAATAAATAATCTTTTAGTCTTTTCCAAGTCTCAGTGGCTTAATATTATCAAGATTTACTACTATTCATGTCATATCACGTAGAAAGTGGGAGTGAGTCTTTGTTCCATTTAGTTCTGTTCAGTCATTCAGGGACACAGAAGTGGCTCTGCCATCTTTTAGCGCCCTAAAGTTCTCTACTTTATACTCTGCATTGGGTAGGGAGGAAAGAAAACTTGCTGAGGATTCTGAAAAATACCTTATTCCATTGGCCAGAAGTTATATGGACCAACCTAACTGCAGAAGAGGTTTGGGAATGTAATTTAGCTGTGTGTTTGAGAGGAAAACTAACATATTGCTTAACACAGAGCATTATCTCTGCCTTACCAACAAACTTCCACCAACAATACTAAGTCAATTAATTAGCTAAAGATGGTGAGGAACTCTTGCTTATAAAATTTATTTGCACATAATTTTATAGATCTATATATCTCACATTACAAAGACATTGTCAACAGGGATTGGAGGCTAGGAAGACTTTCTACCACCTTTTGATATGTTTATATTCTACAGAAATCTTCTTGGTAACTTTTTGTGGAGCATTTATCCTACTTCCTTTCTACTTAAAGCTCATATATGTGAGATTATATCCTCAAATAAGCATTTCCCGTGCTTTTATCATCTTGTGTCATTATCCCAACACTCTTTTATTATAGTTGTTATTGAGAACATACTTTCAGATTTAGCATGGAGATTAACTGTGAAATACGTAAATAGTGAATTGTTTTGTTAGAATGAAGTATAAAAGTCAATACTTTTAAGAGTTTTCTTTCATTGTTAACTGCTATTTCTAAACGAGTACAATACTCAAAAACAGCAGATTGATAACCTCAGATTTAAGAATTTCTTTTCTATGAAGAATTTCTGTGATGGTACACTTTACATACAGTGCACACTTTGCTATGATACTCCAAAATACAACTATCTGAAGTTGCATTTTACTGATGAGATGGTTTTTAATATTAAAACCCATTTAGTACATGAATTCCAAGGCACTCTCCAAAAGGCAGACTTTTAATATTTTCATGATGGTGTTTATTCACCATGGTTAAGGAAATAGATTCAAACGTCCTGCTTATTTTACACTTTACCCAACAAATGGCAAATAACAGCTACTAGCACTCAACACTCACACTTTCATAATACCAATAATCTGTTGCAGACTGGCTATATATATTAATGGTTTCATTTCCACTAAGAGTATTTTTAATTATATTGATACTGTTTTGGAAGGTATACATGTTTTAATTATTTTCTCATAATTAATATGCATATATGAAGTTAGTCTTATATTTTGACATTTTTATTAAAAATCAAACTATTCCTTATTATTCATGTTTAACCAAAAGATATATTTGTAATCTCATTAAGAAACATTTTAAAATGACCATTTAGTAATTAACTGAAGCTAGAGACTGACATTCTTTAGATGATTATATGTGTGTATACTTCTGCTTTTAGAGATTATAACACTAATTAATATTTCTTGCATAAAGTATTTATTGTTTTCCAGATACTTTTTTAGTGCATTCCAGTTTTTTCATCTAATTTCCTGTTTGCAAATTAAAAGAGTGTATGGAGTTCAAAATAACATCATGAACTTTGTTTCCATGCTGGCCTAACCAACTGTAAACTTTATTAAATAAATAAATATAGAAAAATGAATATGCATAAATACATTAGTTTTTTAACTGCAAACGCATATTATTTAATGAACAATTCTGTGAGAGGAAAATGTTTGTAAGTATGCATTTTAAAAAGTAGAAAATGGCATTTTTACTATTTTATTAAGTAGAAATAAATTATTAAGTATGTAGTCATAAAAATGAGTAAGTATTTTAGGTGGTATGTATTATAAGCTCAGTTATCTTGCATTATCTGCATATAGCCTTTCATTGATTATATTGTTTGCATTATATAAATAATTTTCTTTATATTTTAGAATAATGATTGATGAAGACTAGTAAGCATTTACTAAGAAAATAATGTGAGGTATTTTAACTTTTACACAAGGATACTTAAATTTTCATTTACTCTAGTGAATGTGAACCTCTAGAAATATTTCTGTTTTCAGTGTACTTGGACATATAAGTTATGGAATATTTATATAAGAAATTATTACCTTGAGTGCTGAAAATTCTTTGAGATTTCATATAATGTATTAAGTATTAAAAGGGTTTAAGTGCTCTAGAGTTTAAACTATTTTGTTCTTTTTGTTTTATAATTTAAACTGTAGAAATTACAAATTCTACGTTTATATCACTACACTTTTAGTTTAGTTATAACACAGACATTTAGCTTAAGGGTTTTATGCGTATTTGACAAAAATAATTTCAGTCCTATAGTAGTTAAACAGAAATTGTTTAACAGTCGTACTTGTAACATAAATGCTAATCATCATTCATTGGCAAATCATTTAAGATTTTATGTAAGTTGACTGACTTCAAGACATTTTCTTCCAAAACAGTTGTTATATTTTCCTATGTTTCCTGCATGGTGGATTTGAATTTAGCATCTGACGTGTTTTTTCAACTACTGGTTTATAATGAAAACATGTAGGTACTCGAGGGAATGTGTTAAAAGCAAAAATTCTATGATCCCTGAAAGGTAAATGACAGTGCTTAGATCGTCACATCTGGAGCAGAAATGTTTTAGCTGTGTATCTATCTAAACAAACATAAATAAGATAATTAAGATCCTAACAATGCATGTTTTAAAAAACAACTTATGACTTTGGTTAGGTCAGAACCCAATGATTTTTTTTTGGTTTTTCTTTGTTCCCACAAAGGAATAAAAATGTATTGACCTTCAACATCAAATGCCTTTGAGTGATTACAGCAAATCTATTATTTTATATTTTGAAATTTGAAGGTAAACTTAATCCTTGGCTTTTGATCATATATATAATACTCTTAAATATATATTGAAATACATATATACATAAACACACACGCACACATATATAATCATGTACATTACTGTATGCCTAATTATGCAGCTAAATTTACCTCACTATATTTTCATTCTTATTAGAATAGAGCTAATGTATTTCAGAATTGCTAACTTGTAGCTGTGAAAAAGCAGTCACACACCAAAGTAAAATGAATCTCTTGGAAAATCATAATTGTTTATATTTAAAATAAGTTTTCAGCATCATAGTAAATTGTTAATTGACTTATAAATTTAGCTTTGTATGATGATTAGTGAATTAAAGAAGAAATTTTAATGTAAATTAACATTTTATAAATTACATTACTTTTAACTCTTAAGAAATCTATTTTGATATCCTAAAGTTGGGAACTTAAACTATATACTGAAAGCAGGAATTTAAAATATTTTGTTTACATTCCAATCATGTCTTGATTTTAAATTAGTATAATCATACTCTCTTGCTGAATCAAAAATGTCTTCTTGAAATTCTAGTCACATGGCTTCCTATTAAATTAATATAATCATACTCTCTTGTTCAGTTAGTAGTAAAGTAGTTGTTTAATTAAACATGCCATTTGTTTACAATCTGGTGTTTCAGAAATGCTAGTTCAAAAGATAGGATAAGGATATATATCAAACATTTCAATCTGACAAGTAAATTACGTTTCTTCTACCATAAAGAGGTAAGCAGACAACTGTAGCAGTGATGAAAAGACATATTCTTATTACTCAGAGGTATGATATGCATCCGTCCACAAAATATGACCTTTTTCACTTTCAAGATTAAGACAAAGTCTCTACAACCACTAAAGTAAGGATTTGTCTTGACTTTTAATATTTTAAATATTATATTAATTAAAATTATCATTCCTTTTATTAGTCAACTCAGAGGGTGAAAAATACCATGATGGATTTTGATATGAAAATCTGGATAAAACAAAATCTATAGGTCGTTGTACACATGAAAAATTATGTCTCAGTCAATGCTATCTCAAAACGTTGAAAATGTCTCCCATTTGCCAAAGCAGAATTAGGATTGTGGACATTTTTATTGTTTATATTTTGTTAAGTAGTCTTTGTAGTTTCTCCTATATACAGAGCTTGTCTGGTAAAGCAATTACCACTGAATTTACTACAGTAAAATGTATTCTCCTAACTTTTTAGTTAAACTTATGAAGTGAAAAAAATAACTCAATAAAATTATATACATAAAGTACAAAATTTATGTAATTCTCAATTTGCAAGGAAGTCTGTATAATTTTCTAAAGTTCTATGGAACTAGAAGACAGGCTTTATTTGGTTATTTTTGACGTAACTAAAGTATACTTATTTTTGAGAAAACATTTCTGGTTTTGATTTTCCCATCAGAATGAAAACATGAAAAACTAAAAGATTACTAATTGTTATGCATGAACTTTATCAGAACAAGGCAAATTAATAGTAGTATGTCACAAAACATAAACAATCTGATTTTCTGTTATTTACTCGAAGTTCGTTTATAGTGAGCTTGTTAAATATTTTCAAAAAAACTGAAATATTGCCTCTTTTTTCTGTGAATTACAAGTAAATATAAACATCTACTTCCTCAGTTTCTAATTGATTCTTTGAACATCCTTCTGTCAGTTTTTAAAAATTGTTACGAGAGGAAGATTGATATTAGCTAATATTTATTGAGTAATTATTATGTACAAGATACTTTACATATATTTCCTATTTGGATAAATTTGGTCACCTCTCCATACACACACACACACACACACACACATGCACATTGTTATGCTCACAATATACTTAACATTTATTGAATAGATTAAAATTATATATGAAAGAGAAATTAGGAACTAGATTTTAATAATTAAGTTCATGAAAAGGGACGTTAAACTGTGATAAAACCAAATCCAGTCTTATTTTATTTTTGCAATTACATTTTTTTCTCCCCTCAGTGAACCACAAAGAAAGAAGATGGGTATGATTTTTACAGGGGTGAAATAGGTTGTCTGTCAGTTGGGTTCAGGCGACAGTCTGTCTGCAAGCCGTAAGATGATCTGCAGAGCACCAGAGGAAAGCAGGCAGGATTCCTGGCTTGCAAGAATAGATATTGATCTACCTTAGCCACCTAAACAATGCCTCACCTGTTTGCCTTGTCCATACCTTATTTTACGCAGTCTAATGCTTGTTTTGTTTGACTTTTCTTTTATTTCTCTGGATCTGAGCTTTGATACACTTTGGGGAGTACATAAACACAGTGTTGTACTTGAACATCACCATACTTCTGAGTCCTCTGGTGGTTTAGGACCACCCCTCCCTCTTGAATAGCTCTGTTATTGAAAATTATGAAGCAGAGCTAAATTACTAGGCCTCATACAGAAGTGGTTGATCCAATAGCTGAGTGTCCAATAACACTGAATGTGAGATGCTACTAATTACTGCCCTATGGACCTCGTTTAAAATTTCTTAAATTTCAACTTGTAAAAGGCTTTATTATTATTAATTCTGTTTTTCCAGCAGATAGATGAAAGATAAGTTACTATAGTATTTAGAATTCTATCCACTTATTTTGGAGCACAACTATGTTACTATGTACTGCCTCAAGCAATAATGAAATACAAAACTACATTCAGCTTCCCAGTAAACTATAATATAAATATTTTACCAGCACTTATTATTAGTTTGCCATATCCCGCTGACAGCTATTCCAACTTTGCCAGCAGGCACTGGGTCTCACAATTGTATTATGTTTTGAACAAATAGCGACAAACAAAAATTCTCGTAAAATAAATGAACAAGATTTCCTGGGGAAAAAAAACCTCTTCCAATGTTAAATGAATATTTCTTTCAAACTCTGACACAGAATATTATTTAATTTGCATATTGCACATTTCACTTTTACTGGAAAACAAGTTAACGAGGAACTAAATAATGTGCACTCAGGGATAATTTAACATTACTGGTTTTTTATTTTATTTTAAGGGTTTTTGTTTTTTCCCCCCACTTTTTGCTGTTCCAGAGCAGCCCACATCCTAAAATTTACATTGATAATGGAGGACTCTGCTTTTCAAATGATAGAGTTTAAAGACTAGCAGAGAACAAAAGCAACTTTTTTAGAACCACAAAAATGAAAATGTTCACATAAAACTTAATGTTCTTTTTGTGCTGTCAAGGAATACCATGATACTTAGCAATAGATGAAATCCAAAAATGCTTAAAATGTCTTGGCTTTAATCTAGTATAACTTTCTAAAGACCTTGTATCAGTGATAATCACTCACCTGCAAACACCATCCACCCCTTTGCCCCAGTCTTCCTTTATTATGCTTAGTTGGATAAAGCACCACCTTTGTTAAATCAAACCCTTAATCTACTCAACATTTGCTCACTTGCACTGGAATGTGGCTGTAGAAAAAAACAACAAAACAATGCTGACTGATCTCACTTTAAATTTGGGATCACTTTTCTCAAGCGGCTCCTTAATACTGTCTAGCAATCCTACTACATTTTCCTAGTTTATTCAGAAAACTTCAACAATTATTTTACATCTTCGCTCATCAAATCTCCAACACTTCTTTCTTCATCCTCACCTTAAGCTGTTAACCATGATTTCTCCTCCACGAGAAAATGGAACGAAAAAGAAGAGACTTTCCGTGAGCTCCTATCTCTACATCCACTGACCTAACTATATTTGTGCAAAATTGACTTGAACTTTGATTACCTTACTCTTGGAGAAGGCTAGCTCTCTGTTGGTGCAGTAGATTCTATCCTTCTCTCACCTACTCTATGATGTGGGTCTAGAGATTGTCTCTTTCTTTCCTGCACCATATATTCGCGTGTTTCCTCAATACTGGATGCTTCACATCAGCACACACACACACGCTATTTCTGCATTTCTAAAAAAACTCACTTTTGACTCCATTCCCCTTCTGGCTTATTCCTTTTAAAACCTTCCTCTTGAAACAAAACTCCTTGCAAAAGGTGTTTCCACATGCAGTTTCCAATTTCTTCCTCCTATTCTTTAATCTATTCCAAGCAGATTTTTAGCACTAGAATTCCACTGAACTCTCTTTGTCAAGGTCATCCATGAACTCCATGCTGCTAAATTTAGTGGTCAATTCTCAGGCTTCATCTCATTAACATTTGACAAAATTATTCACTATCTCCTTAAAACACTTTATTTGGCTTCCAGCACAACAAAATTACAGTGTTGTTGCGTTTTATGTTTGCTTTATTTTCCTCTCCCTGGATGTTTCATCTCAAAATTTTTGTTATTTCTTCCCAATTTCCCTGACTTCTAAATATTGCAGTGCCTCTAGGCTCAGCACCCACATCAATTCTATTTTCTATCCTTAATAATTACTTTGTTGAACTCATCTACTCTCAAGGCTTTAACTGCCATTGATAAATTGACATAATATGTATGCAAGTATATATTTAATATAAAATATATTTACATGTAAAACACATAACTATATAAGCCTATAAACGTATATAGATAGATATAAATGGTCAGTTTAGATTTCTTTCCATTATTTATAGCTACCCACAGGATATCTCCACTTAGATAGCAAATAGACATCTTAAGTTCAACATGTCCAAAAGTAACCTTCCACAACTTGCTCTTCATCCACTCTTTTCATTTTCAGGGAAAGGCAACTCTATTCTTCCAATTACACAAACCAAAATTCTTTAGAACTGTTTTTGGCATTTACCTTTTTTTCCACACAATATCCAATTTGTTAGTAATTTATGTTGGTGCTGTTTTCAAAATGTACCCAAAATTCATCTACTCGTCAGCCTCACTGCCACAATTCAGTTCCAAGCCATTCATCACATCTCACATGGGTTATTACAATAGCCTCTGCTTCTGCCCTTGTCTCTCTTTAGTTTTTATACAATCAGTAGCAAGGAAATGCTCAAATCTATTAGGTTGGTGCAAAAGTAATTGTGGTTTAAAAAGTTAAAAACTGCAAAAACCGCAGTTACTTTTGCACCAACCTAATAACTCAAGTAATTTGATTTTTCTGTTCAAGTGTTTCTGTTTTCTTATTTTAGTAAGGCTAAAAGCAATATCCTTAAAACGGTATACAAGGCCCTATATAACCTGTGCTCTTATCTTCTGACTTACATCAATTTACTCTCTTCGTCCATCACTCTCTCTGGCCTCTCTAGCCTCCTGTTTCTCAAAGATACCCAAACTGCTCCTCTCACAGGATCTTTGCTTCTTCCCCCCCAGCCACACACATATGAGGTGTGATCAAACAATACAGTGAATGTTTAAACAAAAAAAAGTATTACACAAAAAGACGCATTGTCATTAATCTCCCTCAAAATACTTCCCGTTGCTTCAAACCCACGTATCCCATCACTCTTGCCACCTTATGAAGCAGTTCTGGAAGTCCTCTTTTGTGAGTGTCTTTACTTCATCCTCCATCATGACAACACTCCATGTCACACATCACTTCTGGTATATGGCAATTTCTGTCAAATAAAAACATGATGTTCTGTTCTCATCCTCCTTATTCACTGGATCTAGCACCATGTGACTACTGGTTCTTCCCCAAAGTCAGAATGGTCATGAAAGGTAAACATTTTGAATTGATTCAGGACATCAAGACAGCAACAACAGTGCAACTGAAGACACTCACGAAAGAGGACTTCCAGAACTGCTTCAGAAATTGGCAAGAATAATGGAATAAGTGTGTTCGAAGTGAGGGGGAGTATTTTGAAGGGGATTAATAGCAATGTGTATTTTACTGTAATACATTTTTTAAAATTTAAACATTCACTGTATTTTTGTATCACACCTTATCTATAACAAATGGCTCACTCCTCACTTCCTTTACACAGATTCGATGAGTCCTTCCCAGACTATACTATCAAAACTTTCACCCCTTCCTCCTTGCTTCCTATTGACTCTTCCCTGCTTTATTTTTCTCCTTAGCATTTAACTAATGTACTATATATTTTAATTATTTATCTTGTTTATTGTTTGTCTTTCCCACTAGAACACAAGCTCCATGTCAGGAATTTTATGTTTTTCATCTAATTTTGTCCATGATAAATCTCCAGTGCTTATAACATGGCTTGTGATAAATTACATATCTGTTTAATGAATAGATGGATGAATGAGTGAATAAAAATTTGGGAAACATTGTGTAAAGAAAGTATTTTATAAAATTTTAATTTTTTAAAAAAATTACAAATTGTATGGTGTTTGATGAATTGAGAATACAGTCATCAATAATGTATTTTTCTTCTTTGATTTCTCTGATTTGTTCTGTCAATTCTGCCATGTACTAGTTAATCAAAAAAGTTCTGATATCAGGCTTGTAATAATTTAATCTTCCTGTATAGCCTAGATTTCCCAATTGAAGAGGATGCTATTCAGTGCCTATTTACAAGATTCATTACAGATGAATGAGAGTAATTTAAAATTACCTATTCTGGAATGTTTTAAATTAAAATCTGAAGTAGTATGTGATGATCTCTTTGCCTTCTGGACCTTGTATCTACTTTTACCTTGGTCCAGTATGCCTTTACTCCATTTTCAACTCCTCAGCCTCTGTCCCTGAAGTCTGAGCTTAGATGTCAGTTCCTTGATAAAGTCTTCTTTTATTCATTTCCATCTCTGCAGAGTGGGTTAAGTGCCATACTTACCTCTATCATGACACCACACATTGGTGAAAATATCTGTTTTCTGATAATAGACTTTAAACTTATTAAAAGCAAGACTTTTGTGTTACTTTGTTTTGTATATTATCATATAGTTCAGTGACCAAGACATGAACAAACATTTGGTAAGGGTCTATTATGCTAGGCACTTCTACCCTGCAGAGATGAGACTTACTCAGTTAAATTGATACTCTTGAGAGAATAAAACAGGGGCTGTGTCTACTTTGTTCATTGTTACATTTAGTGTCTGTGAATAATAGGTATTTAATACATGGGTGTTAAGTAAATGCAATTTTTCACTGTAAAATTAAGAACAAATATAGGCACATACACACTTATCATTCCTTCTCACTGTTTGTAATGGTAAGACTCAAGAGGATTTTGAGAACTATCACCTGATAAGTGCATTCTGTTAACATAGAACAACCATATCACAATAACCTATGTTATTGGTAGTTTCCTTAACAAAAATCTTTTTCCCCTCAATACAATGTGGCTTTAATCATTGATAATAAAAATTAAATGTGTCCATTATGTAAAATACATCCACGTATGAAGAAGAAAATAACAATTATCCATAAATCTACCATCTCAATATAATCACAGAAGCATTATGACATATTTTTTGTTTTTGTAGACAATGCCACATAATGCATTTCTTTGTTATAAAAATTTTCAAACACATGCAAAAGTTGGAAGATAAATGCAATAAATACCTATATGTCTTCCACCTAGAGTTGATAATCATAAATACTTTGCCATATTTGCCTTGTCTATCTACATACATGTGTTTATGTGTATATTTTCATGTGTGTGTGTATATATATATATATATATATATATATGTACATGTGTTTTTGCAGAAATATTTTAAAGTAAATTGCATTCATCAGGGCATCTCAACCCTACATATTTCAACATCCATTTCCTATAAATTAGAACATTTTCCCACATAGTCACAATATCATTATTACAACAGAATATAAATGATTATTCCAGTTCATATCCAGTTCATATTCAAATTTTCTTGATTGTCGCCCAAATAAATTTTGCTCTTATATTTCTCAAAATAATTTGTGTATATTTGATTGTCCCTTTTATTCTAGCATAATCTTCTCACTAATTTTAGATTACTTTAAGCATACTTTTTTATTATTACTTTCAGGTGTAATAAAACAGCATAGTGATAACCCTGACACCATATATAGCAATTACAGTACCATTGAGTATGTGCTGTACTTTACATCCATGACTATACACGAAGGTCTGGCAATTAAGTTTGTGAACTTATCCTAGAAAAAGTGCTACATACTTCATTGCTGAATATCACTATGATCACCTTCAAAGTACTCCCCTTGGGAAACTATGCACTGATGCCAGCACCTAGTCCACCCTTCAAAGCAATTTTGGAACCCTTTTTCTGGAATGGCCATCAGAACTGTTGTTGTATTACCCTTGATGTTTTGAATGTCATCAAAATGCCTTCCTTTCAATATTTCCTTTATCTTTTGGTAAAGAAAGAAGTCATTGGGGGCCAGATCAGATGAGTAGGAAAGGTGTTGCAATACAGTTATTTGTTTACTGGCTAAAAACTCTCTCACAAACATTGCTGTGTGAGCTGGTGCATTGTCTTGATGAAAGAACCATGAATTGTTGGTGAAAAGTTCAGGTTGCCTAACTTTTTCATATAGCCTCATCAGCACTTCCAAATAGTAAACTTGGTTAACTATTTGTCCAGTTGGTACAAATTCATAATGAATAATCCCTTTGATATCAAAAAAGGTTAGCAACATCGCTGCAACGAGTTTGCAAACTTAATCATCAAACCTCATATTTTTTAAAAAATTAAAATTGACATTCAATATTATTTTATATTAGTTTCAGGTGAACAGCATAGTGGTTAGACATTTATATAATTTATAAAGTGATCGCTCAATAAGTCTAGTACCCATCTGACACTAGTTTTTGCAATATTTTTGATTATATTCTCCATACTGTATTTCACATCCCCAATGACTGTTTTGCAACTACCAATTTGTACTTCCTAATCTCTCTCCATTCTCACCTATCTTCCAAACACCCTTCCATCTAGTTACTATCGGTTTTTTTTCCTCTGTATCTGAGTCTGTTTGTTTTGTTTGCTTGTTTATTCTGTTCTTTAGATTTGACATATAGGTGAGATCAGATGGTATTTGTTTTTCTCAATCTGACTTATTTCACTTAGCATAATATTCTCTACGTCCACCCATGTTGGTGCAAATGGTAAGATTTCATTTTTTTAAATGGCAGAGTAATATTCCATTGTATATATGTACCACACTTTCTTTATCCTATTGTCTGTTGATGGGCATTTCAGTTGTTTTCATGTCTTCGCTATTGTAAATAGCATAAAACATTAGCAAACCAAATTCAGCAGTATATTAAAGAGATCATACACATGATCAAGTGAGATTCATTCCTGCTATGTGAGGTTGGTTCATTATCCACAAATCAGTAAACGTATATACCACATACACAAAATGAAAAGTAAAAATCATACAGTCATATCAATAGATGCAGAAAAAGTGTTCGGCAAAATCCACTTATGATAAAATCTCTCAGCAAAGTGGGATTAGAGGAAACATATCTCAACATAATAAAGTCCATATATGACAAACCCACAGCTAACATCATACTAAACGGGGAAAAGCTAAAAGCATTCTCCTGAAGAGCAGGAACAATGCAAGGATGTCTACTTTCACCACTTTTATTCAGCATAGTACTGGAAATCCTAGTCACAGCAATCAGACAAAAAAAAGAAATAAAAGGCATCCCAAATTGGAAAGGAAGAGGTAAAACTGTCATTATTTGCAGATGACATAATACTATATATAGAGAACCCCAAAGATCCCACCAAACACCTATTAGAACTGATAAATTAATTTAGTAAAGTAGCAAGATACAAAATTAGTATTCAGAAATCAGTTACATTTTTATGCACTAATAAACTAGTAGAAAGAGAGATTAAGAATACAATCCCATTTACAATTTAAAAAAAAAAAGTAGGAATAAATTTAACCAAGGAAGTGAAGACCTGTTCTCAGAAAATTTTAAGACATTGAAGAGAGAAATTAGATACAAATAAATGGAAATATATACCATGCTCATGGATAGGAAGAATTAATATAGTTAAAAAGTCCATACTACCCAAAGCAATCTATGAATTCAATGCAATCCCTATCTAAATACCAATAGCATTTTTCACAGAACTAGAACAAATAATCCTAAAATTTATATGAAACCACAAAATACCCCAAATAGTCATGGCAATGCTGAGAAAGAACAAAGCTGGAGGTATCACGCCATCTGATGTCAAACTATACAAGACCATAGTAATCAAAATGGCATGGTATTGGCATAGAAACATATAGACACATAGATCAATGGAATAGAATAAACAGCCCAGAAACAAACCCACAACTATAAGGTCATTTAATCTATGACATAGGGAGCAAGAATATACATTGAGGTAAAGAGAGTCTATTTAACAAATGGTGCTGGGAAAACTGGACAGATACATACAAAAAATGAAACTGGACCACCTTCTTATGAGATATGCAAGAATAAACTCAAAATGGATTACAGACTTAAATGTAAGACCTAAAACCATAAAACTCCTAGAAGAAAATACAGGAAGTAAACTCTCCTACATTACCCTTAGTAGTATTTTTAGTGGTATTATCTTCTCGGACGAGGGAAACAAAAGAAAAAAACAAACAAACAGGACTATATCAAAGTAAAATATTTTTGCACAGCAATGGTAACCATCAACAAAATGAAAAGACATCCCATTGAATGGGAGAAGATATTTTCCAATGATACATCTGATAAGGATTTAATATCCAAAATTTATAAAAATTCATGTAACTCAACATCAAAAAAACCACCCAAAACAAAACAAAACCCAAAGAATCCAATTAACAAAGGGGCACACACAGGGTAAGAGGGGAGAGGGGTAGTAGAAGGGTAAATGGGGTCAAATATATGATGATGGAAGGAGAACTGACTCTGGGTGTTGAGCACACAATGTGATATATAGATGATGATGTACAGAATTGTACACTTGAAACCTATGTAATTTTACATTGTCACCCCAATGTAAATTTAAAAAATGGGCAGAGGACCTGGATATTTCTCCAAAGAGGACAGACAGATGGCCAACAGACATATGAAAAGATGTTCAACATCACTAATCATCAGAAAAATGCAAATAAAAACCCAAAGGATATCAGCTCACACCTGTTAGAATGGCCATCATCAATAAATCAACAAACAAAAAGTTTTGGCAAGGATGTGGAGAAAAGGAAATTATTGTTCACTGTTGGTGGGATTGAAAATTGGTGCAGCCACCATGGAAAACAGTATGAAAGTTCCTCAAAAATAAATAAATAAAAAAAATTAAACTACCTTGTAACTCAGCAGTCCCATCCCCAGCAAATCCAAAACACGAATTCAAAAAGATGTATGCACGCCTATGTTTATAAAAATCTTTATTTTTTAGATTCTACTTTTCTTCTAAAAGCCTGAGAACATCTTTCATGACAAAGTTGTAGTTCTCTAGGACATTTTGAGGAAGATTCTTTTGCCAAAAGCCAATTTGCAAAAGGATGATTTATCAAGTTTGTTTCTTTTACCTCTCCAGTGTTAGCAGGCACTTTTATTTTGTCATTTATAATAGCATTTAAATCAATGTCCAATTTCTTTCTATCTCAGCTTTTATTTGATATGCACCCTAAGGGGAGGAGACTGGAAGAGACAGAGTAGAGAATGTGGAGAAACTGAGGGGCACTCAAAATTTCTTTTAGCTGACTTTGTATTATTTGCATAACATGAAAAAAGCATATTACTCAATTGCATGAATTGAATGTGCTATTGTTGTATTCTCAAGTGCAAGATAATTACCAGGTGAATTAACTTCCAAAACTACACAAATACACATACACATATACACACACACAGACATGCACATATACACAAGCACTTTTCATAGCTCTATTCTAAAAATGTAATTAAATTTTAGGTTAAAAGAATATGGTGACCCACAGATTGGGTGGCAATATCTGTAAATCACATATATAATAAAGGACATGTATCTAGAATATATAAACAACTCTTAGAACACAATAATAAAAAGTAATCAAATTTAAAAATGAACAAAAGATTTGAGTAGATGTTTCTCTAAAAGAGATATTCAAATGACCAATAATCACACAAAAAGATGTCCAACGTATTAGTCATTAGAGAAATGCAAGTCAAAACTACAAGATACCACTTCACACCCACAAGGATGGCTAAAATAAAAAGATGTACAATATCCAGTGTTCACAAGGATGTGGAGAAATTGGAGCTCTCATACATTGCTGGTGGGATTGTAAAATGGTGCAGCCACTTTGTAAATCAGTTTGGCAATTCCTCACAATGTTAAACACAGAGTTACCAGATGACCCAGCAATTCTATTCCTCAGATAAACCCCAAAGACATAAAATCATATGTTCACTCAAAAATTTGTATACAAATATTCATAGCAGCATTACCTATAGTAGCCAAAAGGTAGAAACAATTCCAATTTCCATCTATAGGTGGATGGTAAACAAAATGTTTGATATTCATACAAAATATAGTACTTGGCAATAAAAATAAATGAAGTCCTGATACATGCTACAAAGTGAATGAATATTGAAAGCATTACGATAAGTTAAAGAAGCCAGTCTCAAAAACCACATATTGTATGATTCCATTTATAAGAACCATCCAGAATAGGTAAATCTATAGAGATATTAAGTAGGTTATTGACTGTCAGGGGTTGGTGGAGAAGGGAATAATTGGTTTCCATCTAAATTCAGATAGTGTGATAACTGCACAATTCTGTGAATATATAAAAACACTGAATTGTATACTTGGGTAGGATGAATTTTATGGTTTGTGAAATCTCAATAAAGCTCTAGCTCTTTTTAAAAAGATTGCATTGTAAATATTGTTCATAGCGTAGGTGTTTCCTTTGATTACATTAACTTTCTTATAAAACTTTTTCTTTTTCCTACAGTTTGGTTCATAGTTATATTACTTTATATTTGTTTATTATTTTTTATGTGACCATTATTATTTCAGAGCCAATTTTATAGCAAAATTATAAAATTTGTTTTTGTATATTAAAACACATTAGACAACATATTCTTTTCTTTTCCTTTTGTTTCTTGGATATGTCTATTCTTCTAATGAGACTGCACTATCAGCGGTTCAGGCCTACTACCTAGCTATTTTCCTTAAAATTTTTTTATCATCTTGGAAATAACTTTTCTCTCTTTCCTGAGTCTGATTTGCTGTTTGCTGGATTTCTGCATTTCATTTCATTGATTTACTTCTTTGACTTGGTGGAGTATATCCTTTAATAGCTTACTGAGAAAGGCTTCCTAGAAGGTAAATTATTTTATGTTACTTAAAAAGACTATATTCTATTCTCACACTTGAGAATATAATTGAATATGAATTGGTCGGAAATAATTTTCCCTCAGAATTTTAAGTCATTCTTCCAATGTTTTCCACTTTCTATTGAGTAATGCTATTGAATTTTTCAATCTTATTTGTAATCTTTACTTTTTGTTTACTTGTTTATACATTAAATATAATTAATGCTCCTAATTTTTCCAAGGCCAGTCTATTCATTCAATGTAAAGTGGAACGTTACTACAATGATGGGAAATGCAGGCTAGTTTAGAATCCAGTTTAACAATCTAGACAATATATATATTCCTCAATGAATTTATCTAACAAAACTAATCTGATTCTTTTAATGACATTTTAATTCCACTTAGAATAGTGGTCAGGTGGTAGTTAATACGTAGTGGTGGATCACTGATTACAATGAAATCCTCTCCTGTAAAACTTATATTTTGTACAATTATGAGAGATGCATTCCATGGGGAAACACACTTTCAACTGTCAAAGTAAAGAGATCAGGAAATAGGAGCCAAGAGCAAATACTATAGAGAGAAGATAATTTTTGAACTGACAACCCATTTGTTTATATTTACCAGATAATTACTTCACCTCCTATTTGATTATGAAATAAAGGATTAAGGAAATTAACTGGATTAATTCAGTCAAGCAAATTGTCAATTTTTATTTAAATTGCTTTCAGGGGTTTTCAATCGGGTGGGAGGATGGCAGGTGAAAAGATAATTACTATCCTCCTGCCCTGGGAGTGTATCAGAATCTCAGCAATGTAAGTTGGGGGGATAGGACTGTGTGGGTTACGGGAGAGGGACATGCATATATTTGCAAGAGGTTCCCAGGGGATTCAGATATACCTCCATAGTGGATTAACCAATGCAGGCTTGTATTTTCACTTTACAGTAGCCACTTTACTCAGTCTCTCAATTGCCTTTTATCTACCTAACACTGCTACTCCTCCCTCTACATTTTGGGAAGGATAACTCATTGTGATAAAGTGAGACATTTTGTAGTAAAAAGATACAGTTTTAATACCTTTAAAACATTTCAAAAAGCAATACAATTAGCTAAGCACTTATGTTTTATTAGTAATAGCAAGCAAAATTAATAAGTAAATTTAACTAAAAATGATTGTGTGTCATTGTGTATAGTTTTTACATTGACATTTCACATAATCTGACTTTGCTTAGAAGAGAAATCACTCGGCTGTTAAAATTACTTTTAAAGACCTGTCAAAATTGGAAAACCTGCTGTCAAAGATATGATGAGAAAAGTTTAAAAATGGTAAAGTATGTTGAGTTAGACAAAAAATATTACCTTCGTGGAGGAAAACTTGAATATTTATCATTATCTTCAAAAGGGATAATTTTTTCCCCCTGAAATCGGACATTATTGTTTTAAAATTTATATCGTGACACATGTATTTTCACATTAATAGCAACACGAATAAAATCATTTATATTCATACCACAATGAGAACATCTCTAGGTACTAGAAAATGCTAAAATATTAATGTCATCTATGCTCCTTCATACTATTTATTTCATTTCATTTTTAATTGAAGAGGAATTTTTAACCTTTATCCTTATTTTCATCTTCTCTGACTTCTTATGTATGTATTTATCAAATAAATATATTTTAACTAATGCAAATCTATATTTTCTGGAAAGTTTGGTGAGATTTTTATATTTTCATGCTGTTTATTCAAATTATAAGAAAATATTATCTCCCATATGTCAGATGTTCAGTTATGTGCCACTGAGAGTTTCATTTCCAAAATGGTTTATTTTTGAGACTTTAAACTAATCTTCACTTAAATATTGGTCCTTCTTTATCTATCATAATATAATTCAAAAGACAAATATTTGAGGGCATTCGAATTGGGGACACATAGATTAGTAAAACTACAGCCTCTTTTAAATTCCATTTTTACAATGAGCAAAATCTGTTAATTTAAACCTTGAAAAGGTAAACTTCTCTAGAATATTCCAGGATTCTCCAGAATATTGTAAACATTTGATTATTGATTCTTAATAAAAATGAATAAGGATTTATATCTAGATAAATAACGTGAATGTGAAATAAAATAGATTTTTCTTAGTTTTTTCCACCAATATAAATAATGTAGGACTTAAAGTTGGTATGATAACTATTGTATTGCCAACTTGTTTTGTTGTATGACTTTGGGTGTTTGCCTCTTTTTCCATATGTAAAATACAAGTAGTTGCAGTTATCACCCACCTGGCTCATTCACAAAAATTTTGTGAGGATTATTATACAGATGACTGTAAGGCACATTGTAAATGTAAATGTTTAAATAGCCCTGTTTTATTTTGAAAAAGAAAAACAAAGTAAAGATATAGCTATAAAATGGGGTGGATTATTTGAGTTAACAATTACAGGGAAAAAAATTTTCCCTTTGAAAAGAGTGATTCAATACAATTGTTCATCTAAGCTAAGAATATTGTTTTATGTTGTCTACTATTTTATTGCTTATGTGAAATAATTTAAGGCTGGCTATTAGACTTCCTAATATTTATTTAACCATGTGTTTTTAACACTACTAGATTTAATCATCAAAGTTTTAAAAATTGAACTTCACAACCCACATAATATCAACATCATATACATACAAGATTACACAATAAAGGTACTTACTTGGAAACATTGCTACAAATGAGGTAAATGTAATTTCTTTGACCTGAAATGTCAGCATAATTTTAGGGGATGCTAACTATGCAGAAAATTAAATGCACAGTCTGCAAATTTATACACATCTGAATTTGAATATATAAATCTATTGTTCTCAGAACTATGTTGACATATCATTACACACATAAGAAACTAAAAATTTAGAACTGGTAATCCAAAATACAGTATGTGTATATTGAAGAAAAGTTTGTGTTGCTATGGGAACTTTGGCTTTTGTTTACATTATATTGCAAACTATATTATGTGCCTTAGTTCACCTTAATGACTACCTTCATATATTGCTAATTATACTATTTTCCCTCATTCACTCTGATGATTAACTCCTTAAGGTTAATATTGCTCATCTCTATTGAGTTAGTTCATATTTTTCTTGAATATAGAAATATGAACTAACATTTACCTTCATTTTGTGAAAATTGCATTATGCATGTCACCACCACCTGTTCATTACATTAAGTAAAAGAAATTTTAGCTTTTATGAAATTTGCAAAATTACATTTATGAAAATTATAAGCTTGACCTTGTTTGCCTTTAGGAACAACATATTCCAAATTGTAGAAAATAAAATTTGTGAAGATTTTTTTCTTTTAGACATAAAAATGTATAATCCCTTATTCAAAATTTCCTGTAGCATTTTAAAAGAGGAAATCTAAGCTATTACAAAAATTGTTTACATTTTTCAATGTGTAGGCAAAGACATGATGCAATATTCATCATGTGTATGCAAAATCCCCTTTGTGTATAGGATTCTATAGGGCTAGTTAGTAAGTGAATGCATTATATCATAAATATGACTATACAAAAGATATTGTGTTGAATCTCAAGGTTTTAGTTACCTTCCCATATTTTTCTAATTAAAAACTTGAAAATCAGAAAACGTTCAGAATAAAAACTGTGCATAGGTTATTTTAATTAAGATAACTGGGATTGATATCTTTTTCAGAAGTGGTCACTGGGTTCCTATTAGGTGCTATATATGCGCTGGGCATAGGTATCCATGGTAAGATAGGTAAGCTCTCATGAGGTTATAAATATGTAAAGAAGCAACTACAATATAGTCCTTCAGATCCTGTATTTTACAAAGCTGTTGTAAAAACCCTTAGGATTTTGTTTCGTCTTTTAGAACATATTTACTGTGTTTGAGATGATACATCAGGGGATCTCTGAGCTACAAAGGGTGAAAGGAACTTTTCATTAAAAATCGCAAAAGTAAAAGGTAAAACATTTTCCACAAAAGCGTGAACTACATGCATGCTCAGAATAAGATAAACGTTTATTATAAATGAGCTAATTCCCAGTCATCTATGGCTACTTTTATAACAAACTAGAATCTAAAGAATATTAAAGATTTTTTGGTGAAGGACACTAACAATTATTGTCTCACTTCATGTTATATTTTTTTTTTAGTTTTATTATATTACCATCATAGTATTATTTGCTACATTAACTATTATATTATTTGCTATATATTTGTAAATAACATACTTAAACCAACATTGAAAAATGTTTTCATTTTGAAATAACTTCAAATTTACAGAAATGTTGCAACAATCGTACAGAAAATTTCTATTTTTTCCTTAGATTTACTGATTTTTATATTTAACATTTGCTCTGTCACCTCTCTCATCTCTCTCTCTCTCTCTATATATATATATATACACACACACACATATATACTATGTATACGTAATTATTTACATATAATTATATAATTTATTTATATATATAATTATATATGTATATATATATATATAACTTATTTTTCTAACTTATTTGAGAGTTGACTGAGTATATTAAGCTCTTTTCTCCTTTAAAACTTGAGTAAGAATTTTTCAAAATTCAAGGGAACAATAACTTAAGTAAGGTAAATGTCTATCAGATCCTGGGAGGTATGTGTCTATAATTTAGGAGATCAATGCTTTTAAAAGGAGGAAAGAAAACAGCGTAGATTGAAGTTTAGAAGATTCAGGAGGAAAGTCTACAACTGCAGTGTGATTCCTTAGTAATAGTATTTTAGAGGACAAGTTTACAGGTACCTTGAGACCAGGGTGTCCAAACTGTGGCCCGTGGGCCAACTGCGGCCTGTGATCCATTTTTAATTGATTAGCAGCAAATTCCAAAAATATATTTAGTTTACTTAAATTCCAACTAAATTATCGAACAATCAACCTGCCTTTAGTTTACTTTAATTCCAACTAAATTATCGAACAATCAACCTGCCTCAACCAGGTGAGGCAATAGTACTTCACCTCGAGTGAGTGGCCCAGCTGTTTGTGTATTTTACTGCATATGGCCCTTGGTGAAAAATGTTGAAAAAAGTTTGGATACTCCTGCTTTAGACAATGTGAAAGAGGCTCAGAAGTAATCTCCCAAGAGGTGACACTGAGTGGGATACCAAGAAAGATATTATAACTTTAATGAGTTTAAATATTTTATCTATTTATATTTAGGGTATTCATCTCTGTTAAATAATGTAATAAAATGTAGCATAATAGAAACAATGACCTATTTTAGAAGTATAGCAAAGCAGGCTGTCCACTGCAAAATTGTGAGTGAGATATTTGAAGCTGAGAAAACATAAATACATTATGAGCCCACATACCATGAAAAGTTAACAAATAGGGAAGGGAAGCAGTGGGGAAGCCCCACAGCATTTAATCTTATTTTACAGTGGCATTCATGTACTGAAAAGAGTGAAAGTACAGCCCCCACAATTCCAGAAATGAGTCAGTTTCATGTCTCAAGCTGATTATAAACCACTCAAGGGTGGCAGCCTCCCACAGTTGACTTTAACTGTGATTAGAATAAAGGATGGTCGCTAGTTTGGGCTTACCATATGTACCCTGAAGCCTCAATGCCTGGTTATCAGGTAAATTAAGAATTTCTTTAGGACCAATAAAATTGGCTTACAAATAACTTTTCATTTATGTATCAACAGGACACTCATAGATGCTTAAAACATGCTCCATACCATTTGGCAAAATAGACGGACTTTACAAGTTTAGGAATTCCATCTTAATTTAAAACCCTTTCAGAGAGATCTAAGATGGCGGATGGATAAATACTGTGCCTGCATCCTTCTGTGAACACATTAAAATTTCAACTAAATTATCGAACAATCAACCTGGAGCACCATCTGAAGTCTAGCTGAACAGAAGTCTTATAACTAAAAATATAAAGAAGATGACACATCATGACTGGTAGGAGAGGTGGAGATGCGAAATGGGCCCCAAATCTCCATGGGGCGGTTGAGAATTAAGAAGGGTATTTCAGCTACAGAAGTTCCCCTGCGAATGAGGCATCTCAGCCCTCCACATCAGGCTCCACAGCCCATAGTACTGGTACTGGGAAGAGGAGCCACTATAACATCTGGCTGTATTAAACAGTGGGGATTCTAACCATTTGGGTGGAATGGGATGGAAGACTGTGGTAAATACAATATCCTCTTTTACGACCCATGAACAGATGCACTAACTCGCAGGTACTCACCTTGGGCTCCAGCGTTGGGATGGTGACTCGGGAGGCCTCAGAAACATACAGGGTGCAGACGGAGGTGTGTGGCTACAGGGGGAGGACTAGAGCACAGTCGACATTTTCCCAGTGAAAGGTCTTCCTTCGGGGCAGCCAGCAGGTGAGTGCCATCTTTCCTATGTTGATCCCACCTCCACAGGCCAAATCTGAATCTGATTGGCCAAGTGAGCTCTGCTGCTCCGCCCTGCTAACTCAGCTGGGACCTCACCTCACCTAACTCTCCCACCACCTGAGGCACTTACTCCTTGAGCAGCCAGCCCCTCCTGCAATGAACTTTTTCTTGGAAAACTGTCGGAGTCCACAGGCCTCATGTAGCCAGTAACTGGCCTCAGGTAGGCAGTAACTGAGACTTTTGCTGAGTTGCCGCGGGCTCAGCACTGGCATCAAACCAGAGTCCACATTAACCTAGTAACCAAAACTCTTCTCACTTTAGTGACTCCCTGCCTCACCCAACTCAGTACAGTATGAGACTTTATCAGTGGCTGTATCTTAAGGCACCCGGCAAGTGGCAGCAGTCCTCGGGATATTTTGGCTTTTTGTGGAGTTTGCCCAGGCCTGGTACTGGTGGCAACTGTCCTTGGTTCACAGTGTGGTTTCTCCCATGCGCTTCCAGGTTTAGCACAGGCAATGAACAACTGTGAATTGCTTTGTAGCTCTTACCAGGTAGTCCCCAGCCAGTCACAAGCAGTGGCTGACCGAGGCCTGCACCAAAGCCATCCCAAAAGGCCCCAGAACCAACATACTTGGAGGTTGGCTTCACGCCACAGCAGAGCACCGCCCAATTAGTCCCACAAGTGGCACACCCAAAGGGTGGTCTCAACAGGCACCAGAGCTCAATGGGGCAAATCTCACTCAGTGGAGGTAAACCTCCTGCACAACAGCTCATAAGCTGTGAACATGATCAAACCCCACAGCCAGTCAGCCTGAGGGTCAATCCCACCCACTGACATACCAGCAGCAATCAAGGCTCAACTATAACAGGAGGGCACACACAAGGGATACTCCTGGAGCACCATCTCATGTGACCAGGGAGATTGTGCCACTGGGTCCCACAGGACACCTACTAAATAAGGTCACTTGGCCAAGACTGGGAGACATAGCAGATCTACGTAGCAGCAAACACAAAGAGGCAGCCAAAATGAAGTAACAAAGAAATGTGTCTGAAATAAAAGAACAGGAGAAAAAAAAGAACTAAATGGAATGGAGGCAAGCAACTTGCCAGAGACAGAGTCAAAACAATAGTTATAAGGATGCTCAAGGAACTTAGTGAGAATTTCAACAAAGATATTGCAAGCACAAAAATGGACATAGAAACTATAAAAAAGAACCACTCCGAAGTGAGAAATACAATAACTGAAATGAAGAATGCACTAAAAGGAATTATCAGTAGACTAGATAAAGCAGAGGATCAAATCAGCAACTTGGAAGACAAGGCAGCAAAAAACAGCCAATTGGAACAGCAAAAAAATAAAATAAAAAAATGGAATGCTAGAGGGATTTCTTTTAGACCAAAAAAATATCAAAATTATGAATAATAAAATGGCAATAGTTACATATCTATCATCTATCAACAATTACTTTCAATGTAAACGGATTAAATGTTCCAATTAAAACCATATGGTGGCTGAACGGATAAGAAAACAAAACCATTACATATGCTGCCTACAAGAGATTTACTTCAGATTGAAAGACACACACACAGAAAGAAAGTAAAAGGATTAAAAAAGACATTTCATGAAAATGGAATGAAAAAAACCAAAAAATTTGGGGTAGCAAGACTTGTACCAGACAAAATAGACTTTTAAACAAAGGCTATAGGAAGAGACAATGAAGGACCCAGTAATCCCACTTCAGGGTATTTATCCGAAGAAACCTACAGTGCCACTTCAAGAGGATGTGTGCATCCATCCATATGTTCATTTCAGCATTATTTACAATGGCCAAGATGTGGAGGCAGCCCGGTGTCTGTCAATGGAATAGTGGATAAAGAGGAGGTGGTACATATATAAAATGGAATATTGCTCAGCTATGGAAGGGAATGGATTCTTCCCATCTGCAGCAGCAAGATGGACCTGGAAGGTATTGTGCTGACTGGGGTATGTCAGACAGTGAAAACCAGATGTAGTATGATTTCACTTATATGTGGAATCTAAGAATGAAACAGAAACAAACTCATTGATACAGAGAACATTTCGATGGTTGCCAGATAGCATGGGTATTGGGAGTGTGGGTGAAAAAACGAGAAGGGATTAAGTACAAATTTGTTGTTACAGAGTAGTTATGGGGATGTAGAGTATAGCATTAGGAATATTGTCAATAACATTGTAATAACTATGTATGGTGTTAGATGGGTACTAGATTTGTTGGGGTGACACATAGGAGGTGCGTTGGGGGCAGGGTGAAAAAAGTAAAGGGATGAAGAAGTGCAAACCGGTAGTTACAAAATAGTCATGGGGATATAAAGTAAAGCATAGGGAATATAGTCAGTGATATGGTAATAACTATGTATAGTGTAATGTGGATACTAGTCAGGGGGATCACTTCTTAAATTATACAAATGTCTAACCACTATGCTGTACACCTGAAATTGATATAAAATAATATTGAATTTCAAATGTAATTGAAAAATTTTTAAAAGGGGAGAAAGTGAAGGGGAATAAGAGGTCCAAGTTTCCAGGTATGAAACAATTAAGTCATGAGGATGTAACGTATAGCATGGGGAATATAGTTAATAATATTGTGATAGCTTGGTACAGTGTCAGATAGTTGTTGGACTTATCATGGGGATCACTTCTTGAGGTATATAAATGTTGAATAACTATGTTGTACTCCTGAAACTGGCATAATATTCTATGTTAGCTATATTTTTAATAACAATCTTAAAAAAAACAAAAACCTTTCAATTTTCCATTACTATTCCCATTACAAAGAAGAGTACTCCACTGATGAAGGTAGGTCAGTGTTCTGCATAAATTCCCGTTCTCTTGTGAGAATCAAAATTTTTATCAGTTTATGAAACTGTTTATAATTTTTATGAACAATTCAGTATCCAGAACTGTTTGTGGTCTAAACAGGGAAAAATGTTTTTAGTTAATTTCATGGTCTTTGATGACAAAACACTGGGTAAATGGTGCTTTAAAAAACACATTGTCCCTTCTGCCATGTGAAGAGACAATGAGAAGACAGCCAGCTATGAACCAGGAACAGCGCCCTCACCAGAACCAGATCATACTGGCACCCTGGTCTTGAACTTTCAGCTTCCAGAGCTGTGAGCAATACATGTTTGTTTATACTCCACCCAGTCTATTGTATTCTGTTAGAGCAGCCAGATCAGACTAGGACACACCCGCCATTTGACAGATGAGAAAATGGGTCCTGTGAATTCAAGTCAACTCATATTTTAAACTTTTTATTGTGGAGCCGGCTGGATGGTTCAGTTGGTTAGAGTGCGGTGCTCATAACACCAAGATTGCTGGTTGGAGTCCCATATGGGCCAGTGAGCTGCGCCCCCCACAACTAGATTGAAAAAAACGACTTGACATGGAGCTGATGGGTCCTGGAAAAACACACTCTTCCCCAATATTCCCCAATAAAAATAATTTTAAAAAGAAAAAACATATTGTTGTATTTTTTCCCCCAATCCCATAGAGATTTCATATTTAGAGATTTCCTTTTCATCCTTTCTTCTGAACAGAAGCTTTCTTAGAATATACATAATAAAAGACTTTAAAAAGTTTGTTTTGCAGAGTGGACAGAATGCCTGCATTTATGCTTGACTAAAAACAAGTTCTGAAACTTGCTTAAGGTGTTCACATTTCTGCTACACATTTTCAAGTGCTAAGACACAGCAATGAAACCACCTTTTTTGTTGTTACATAATCAACTTTGATTACAATAATTGTGATAGTATCAGATATGTAAGATAATAAGTTGTTCTCTACCATCTGGCAGACAATGAAAAAATACATGTTGGATATTTTATGTTTGTTATAGTCCAGTGTACAGAACAGATTAACAAGATCATAAAAGATAGGTATAAAACATTGCAGGCTGTAATTTAAGAAAAAATGTTTATTTTTCATAAAATCACCATTTTATTTAAAACGAAATGTGAAAAATTTCCCAGTATAATTAGTGGCCATTTTACAACAAACACTAAATATTTTTATTTCTGTAAACATTTGTTGAAAGTATGTAATGTTGAATTTAAGAGAAATAGAAGTCAGTTTTTAAATTATCATCTTTTTTCTGAGCTCAATTTAACCTGTTAAATCTGGTTTAGAAAACGATGAATCTGAAATAGTTGTACCGGAAGATTTGGAAAGAAAAATCCTTTTCCCCCTACGCTTATACAAATGCAAGCCAAATTAAAAGAGCATACAACCAAAAGTTGCATAGTGATACTCAAAAGGAAATTTCAAAATTTGAAGATTTGTAATCTAATATGGGAATTCTATGTGCTGATTTTTCATCATAGTATCGCCTTAGTTTTGATCTGAGATGAACATATCTAAAGAGTAAGTTGAATTATCAAGGCTTAAGAAGTTTTAAAACCTAACTATCTCACCCACATCCTACTAACTTGAAAATAATATGTATAGTGGAATTTATTCAAATACAGATTGACATTTCATTTTTTTTCTAGGAGGAGGTTCATAGCAAAATTAAATTTAAACTTATTTTTCATGTAAAGTAAAAAGTAAGAATGGTCACTATGCCACTTCATATTCCTCCCAAAGAAAAAATAAACAAGCACATAATTAATCCAGGACAAGTAATCTAGGACTCACATAAGTGGCACTACACATTTCTGAAATGTCCTCCAAACTAAAGGTTTATAATGAGTGAGAGAAGAAATTATAATTCACTCTATCAAAAATCTGAAGAGGGAGGGAATATTTTTGCTATGCACAAGCTGAATCAAGTTAATGAGGCATCTAACATTGCAAAAAGAACGTTGTCTATAAATAAATTCAGTCTGATTGGGATGTATTAGTTGTCTGATAATATTCCGTAGCCTACAGATGCTTTGGGTAGAATGTAGATTTCTTAAAAAAGCAAGTCCAGTGGAATTGCTTTTATACAGCTCCAGGTCATTTCTTGTAAAAAGCATTAAAAGAAAATTTCCCTTTAAAACATGGCTTTGCATTCACGGTATTTCCACAGTAATAAATTTAGCATAAGACAAAGTATGTTCTTCACTGAAATTCACCTGAACCTGGGAATTTGGGAAAAATATCTCCCTACTCACTCATATTTTTGTTCATTGAAATTTGTCTGTTAAGGTGCTACTCATAGGTTGTAAACCTAAAGTCTAGCAGCTAAGAATAGGATACAATTAGAATCACAGCTATTGCTCAGCATACATAGCTCCACGACTTTGTACATGCACTTATGTTTATTGTAGATGGAAGGACTGGACTTTTATTAATCAGTACATGTTATTTCTTATTGGTTGCCAGGTGTTTCCACAGAATGGTTTGCATCTAAGTCTTCCAATCAAATTAAAAATTCAGGTTTCATGGAACATTATTTTAAATAGGACTGGAGAATCTAGAAGTAGAATATATTATACATGGACTATCCCATTGCTCACTCCTCAGGGAACTCTTTTAATTTGTTCATGTACTCATATTTATAACTCTGTAGAGATATTTATATCACAATCTGAGAAATATTATTGGATTTATTTGCTTGTTTATTATCTTCTTTAATAGAATGACATAAAGGCAGAGGCTTTGTTTTGCCCAGTGTATTATCTCCAGAACTGAAAAGAGTACCTGTTCAGTACTCAATAATATGGGTCCAATAAAAGAATGAATAAATGGATTGGAAAAAGGCTACAGTAAAAAAATAGGAGATGTACCTGATATCAATGTATTGCCTCCCAGCTCCAAGTTCACCCTTAAATACCAGCTCTGCATATGTGTCTTCTCCAATGAACTCGGAGTTTTTCCTTCTTTAGGTACTCCCCCAGCTCTTGGGAGACTTATAGAATTCTCTTACAGCTTATAGTTAGTCTTTAATTTTAGTTTAGTATTTCTTTATATTACACTTCTCCCATTTAAATCACGATGTTGTTTCTCTCTCCTGAGTGGACTCACCCAGACTGATTCAGAATTGCTACCAGATGTGGGATGGGTCACAGGCGATAGACCCTTAAAGATGGGATTTTAAGGTTGTTTGGCCATGCCCTTCAGCTTGAGCACAGTACTGAGCTCCTCGTTAATGGGAAACGGATGCTGATAACCATGGCTTGTAGTAGCATCACAATTAATTAAGCTACCAACTATGGTTGATTGTGATAAAGTGCCAACTGACGCACATTTTTTGGGGGGGAACTCAAATGGCTGTTACACTTGACCAGATGAAAATAAAAAAATTCTATAGTGAATGGAATGTGGGATGAAATATCGTATGCACTCGAGCACCTATAGAGAGAATATAACAATCTTAACTCCATTATTTCTAAATGTACTTGCAACGTCATAACCAGAGTTTCTACAACATTCCAAAAAATGCCTTATTTCTTGTAACCACAGGACTGATAGTGGTGAAAATCCAATGCAAAATGTAATTGTGTGAGTTGCTGAACTACAAGGACAGGCACATACAAACTCTTGCTAAGTTTCTCAGGTGAAAGTGGAAAAGAATGCAATTCTGAAACTTGCAACTGGTTGGACCTAAAAGAAACTGACAGTCTTGAACCCACATGCTATTCTGAGCCTCCCTTATCAGTGTAAGTAGCTTGTGCTCCAATGTCCAAAGAGGCTAGCCTTTTCTGCTTGAAAAACCTCATGACAATCACACTTGGACAGAAGCCCTGGAAGCAGTGCTTATTCTCCTTAAAATCTACCACAACCATCTCGTTGTGAGAAAATTCCAAAATGTCAAATCTCAGCATTCTTTAAGGTGGGTTTTCTCATCCTCAGCACTACTGACATTTTGAACTGGATAAGTAATTTTTTGAGGGGCCTGTCCTGAGCATTGTAGGATATTCAGTAGCATCCTGGTCTCTACCCACTAGATACCAGGAGATCTTTCCTTCCCCAACTGTACAATCAAAAATGTCTCCAGCAATTGCCAAATGTCCCTGGTAGGGGGAGGGGGAAATCACCACCAGTTGAGAATCACCACTCTAGGGCAAACAGTAACACTATGAGCTAGGAGGAAATCGCTTCCCTATCAAAGCAATTGCAAAACATGTTTACAAATCAGTAAAAGCCTTGGGAATGTGTATGAGAATGGATTCTAAGGAATTAGACCAAGGAAGACAGACTCTAACACCAAATTTATTGATAGTATTTACAAGGGATTCAAATTTTCATGTGCTAGCTCGTGCAGCTGGAGGTGGCTCTAGCAGCTTACCTGGATTGACTGAAACTTGGACTCAGTAGTGGCCTACATTTAATGAGATTAAGATGCCAGGGCCTCTCTGACATGGCATGTAGGAGGGATTCCAAAGGTTTACGAGGCAGGAAAGTTGGACTGGATTTATCATGTGCAATCCATATATCCACCTTCTAATATATTTCATGAGAAATCCTAGAGGACAATTACTTCACTAAGACATTAATATTAATGAGAAGAGTACCTGCATCCTTGGAAAACTCTATGGTTAGTCTCTTTTGTAGTCCATGTATGACTACTGGGAAAGCCAACACTGAGATGGGTTCTGTAATTTCAATGGGGATGATGTGACGCCAGAATCACAGAGGCGAAGTGGCCACTCTTAATTGTCAAAGACAAGGTGATCATGTCAACTAGTCAAGGCCAGCAAAGACTTACCATAAATAAGGATGCATTTTCTCATAGAGATCTTTGGAAGTGGCTAATTGATCACAGAGTCTTTAGAAATGAAATAGACAGGCAGCCTAATAGATTATTTCTTGATCTATACAATGGGAAAAACTCTAAGTCTGGTATCCAAAAACCTGACATGAATAATCAGTCTCCCATGCAATTTCAAGATAGAAGATTGTTCACAGGCCCAAGGCCCTTGATTGAAATGGAAGCCAGGTGACCTTGAGGAAGGCTCTGTCACCATTGCTGTAAATATACACTGTAAATCTTCCTTTAAGCCTTTTCCGATGGGACCAGCAAAAAGCATTCCTTTAGAAAACTCACAAGTTTACGTGTTTAAATAACTAGAGGACAGAGTTCAGGGCAACCACAGCCACTGGAAAATAAAGAGATAATACCCTGGAAAGCAGACAACCAAAGAGGGTATCTCCAAATTCTGGGTGTAAAATTTGTCTAAATCTTTGGCTGATCCATACACAGGACAGACTCCAAGCAAAAGTTGACAAAATTAAAAAGAGAAAGAGACAATTCCATTCCATAATCATAGAGATTTTAACAACTGTCTCTCAGCAACTGACAGAACAATTAGAAAAAAATCAGTAAAGATCTAGGAGATTTGAACATTATCAATTGCCTTGACCTAATTGATATCCAACAAGGGTAAAATACACATTTTACAACTGCACAGAATGTGTTCATCAAGATAGATCAAATGCTTGGATATAAAATAGAAATATAAATGAACTAAAAGGGATCAAAATCTTACAAAGTATATAAACAAGTAACTATGTAAGTAAGCATACTATCTAGGACATTCTGGTACTTAACAAGAATCTGTTGATTGAGTTAATTTGTGCAGGAATAGATGATGGATCTAGGGTATGTTAAAGAACCTTCTGGCCACAAGACACAGTGTTGTGTTTCAGTATAAACTGTGGGTGACTTGGTAATAGTGGCCATGTAGTGGACACTGTGATGTGATGCCAAGATCCCCCTTCTCGAGAGGGAGAGGCCTTACTCCCTCTGCTGCTATAAATGCGGCTAGCACCAAGCTCTCAACTGTTAGCTACCTTAATGGAGGGCTTGCTTTAGCTACAGAGAATATCCTTGCTTAAGGTCATAATTTTACTGGTGCTACCTTACCCAGACACTATTTGAAGTATGGGGGTAAAGACCTGAACCATTCACTCTGTCTTGGAATAATTCTGAAGGGCCCTCCATCTTTAGAACTCCCTGCAGGATTAGCTAAGGCCTTCACTTAGACGTCATTGGAGCTCAGTTTCTCCCATGGCCCAATCCTTCTTCGTTCTCTTCCCTTCTGCAGTGTGGATGACGCATTCACTCTCATTAAACTTCCTGAACACTCATCTTCATTTCTTTGCAGAGTAACAACTTGTAACATGCCTTTAGAGAGAAAAGTGTGAACTGACACAGTTAGCATAGCATATATCCCCGTGAACTGTTTTCCATTTCCCTGGATGTTATATCTTCTTTTTGGTTGTTGTAAATTCTCTGCTGCTGCTCTGGATTCTAGAAGTTTCCAAACAATCTTTTGATGAAGGCTTGATGTATTAGTTTTAGATTGCTGCCACCATACTTATTGCCATACACTTAGTGGGTTAAAACAATGTACCTTTATTATCTCATAGTTCTTTCTATATGTGAGAAGTCTGATGGGGCTCAAGCATTTTCTTTGCTTCAGGTCTCACAAGGCCAAAATCAAAGGTGTCAGCAGGCCTGGGCTTTCATTTGGAGGCTCTAGGGAAGTATCCACTTCCAAGCTCATTCAGGTTGTTGGCAGAATTCAGCTCTTTGTGGTTGTAGGGCTCAGGTTTTGCTTCCTTGATGGCTGTCAACTCCTTAAGTCCACTCACATTATTCATCACATTGCTTCTCCGTTTTAAATCAACATGAGCACAGTCCTTTTTGTATTCTGACTTCTGCTGCATCTTTTCAGACTTCAGTCAGAGAAAGTTCTCTGCTTTTAAGAACTCAAGGGACCAGATTGGGGCCACTCGAATAATCTAAGATAGTTTCCCTATTTCAAGATCAGTAACCTTAATTACACCTGAAAAAGCCTTTTACATATAATTTAACATATTCACAGGTTGTAGGAATCAGGCTACTGACATCTTCCAGGGGCCATTATTTGGCCTCTCACCTGGGTTTAGTTGCTTACGGGTTCACCTGGAAGATAATGCAAATCTTGCAACCTGTTCAGCGATTTCCAGAACTTCCATGTTTTTCTTTTTTGCTGAGGAATATGGCAAAGAAGTGAAACTAAACGACTAATCACATGTCACAACAGGTATTTTCTAACAGGTGATAACTTAGAAAGCTCAGTGCTATACAGGCTTTAGGTCCTGTATAGGACCCAAAGCCAGAGGGCTTACTGAGGAAAACAAACCAATGCAAGAAAAAGAAAAAGAAAAGATGCAAGAAATAGTTGGCCTATTCCAGAAACGTAATAAAAAAATATCATTGTTTGACAACTATCCATTAAGCCAATAAAACAATCAGTCCAAACTGGGATAAACTGGGGTAGGAAAAGAGTATCTTCAAAAAATGCACTATACCAAATAATATAAATGCAAAGGTCTGGATGATTTTAGTAATAATGAAAAGACATATGTTTCTTTTGCCAATTAAGAAGAAAAGAGAGAAAATGAATTGGAGCTTCAGGAAGCTCCGGAAAGAAATATGTTCAGCAAGAAGCAATTTTCTAAAGATGCAGCTAAAGATGCAAACTAAAATATATTATGATTTTGAGCAATTTAAAGCGTAGGGGAAAAAATAATTGACCCTTGTGTTTGGAATACTCTAATTTTATCAGCAGAGCTTTGGCAACCTAAATACATTTTCATAGATATAATTGAACTGTATGGTATAGTGAATAATGTGTGTTCCAATATAATGTTACATATACAAAGTTTTGAATTCTTATAGTCATTCCCATATCTATAAGATTATACATATATATGTAATAAGATTTTAAAACTTTTCCAAAGGAAATAAAAACATTAACTCAAAAAAATATTTGCACCCTATATTCTTAGCTATATTGTTTACAATAGCTAAGACATGGAAGCAACCTAAGTATCCATTGATGGATGAATGAATGAAGAAGATGTAATATACCGGGGGTGCCAAATAATGTATACAAGTGGATACTTTGGTCAATGTCACTCAAGCAGTAGTTTGCAGTAATCAGAAGTGTCTAGATACTGATGGTAACCACTTTGAGCACCTCTTGTAATTGCAGAAGTCAAACGTGACTTGCATTCATCTTTTGTTATCAGTACATATTGAGTATAATTTTAATACAGTTTTCCTTTCTTAGAATGTGTATACATTTTCTTGTATATATATTGCTTGAAATATACATATATATCTGTATATATATATATATATATATATATATATATATATATATGTATATTTCAGCCATTAAAAAATGAAAAAATCCTACTATTTGTGACAACATGGATGGACCTTGAAGGCATTATGCCAAGTGAAATAAGTCAGACATGGAGATACAAATACTGTATGATCTCACTTACATGTGGAGTCTAAAACAAAAACAAAAACAAAACACCAACTAGTAGAGAAAGAGACAAGATTTGTGTACCAGGGGTGTGGTGTGGGGGAAGGGGAATTGGAGGAAGGTGGTCAGAAGCCATAAAGTTCCAGTTATAAGTTAAATAAGTATTAGGGATGTAACACTGCTTGCTGTATGACTTACAGGAGAGTTCCTAAGAGAGAAAATCCTAAGCATTCTCATCACAAGAAAATTCTTTTTCTTTTCCATTTATTTTGTCTATATGAGATGATGGATGTTAACTAAACCTTTTGTGGTAATCATTTCACAATACATGTAAATCAAAACATCATGCTATACACCTTAAACTTATACAGTGACATATGTCAATTATTTCCCAATAAAATTGGAGAAATGTGAAAAAAAGTTATTGTTTGTTAAATATCTTTATTGGAAGATTGAGAGACCTTGAAGAGGGTACTGAAATTAATAAACTGTAAAAAGTTAATAAACTGGAAATGAATTATTTAGTGTTTTTAGAGTCAGAATCAGGAATGCAGAGGAAGAAGACATTGCATAACTTAAGGATTTACTTAATAATTCTGGTAGGAGCTGTTGGTTTGAAAGCTTAAGATTTTTCATTCGAAACCACAATTGGGGAAGAAACATTTTTTGGTTAATCTTAGAAAGATATAGCTGACATGCAACACTATAAGCTTAAGGTGTACAGTATAGTGATTTGACATACATACATCGTGAAATGATTACCACAATACGTTTACTTAATATCCATCACCTCATATAGTTACAAATTTTTTTTCCCATGGTGATGAGAACTCTTTCAGCAACATTCAAATATACCACACAGCAACCTAAGTGTTAACTATAGTCATCACATTGTACATTACACCCCCGACACTTATTTATCTTATAAACCTTGATTATTTTATAAATATTCACAAGTTTAACCATTTTGCCTTCTACGGTTCACAACTTCTTTAAAATGGAAGCAATAATTTCAAATCATAAGATTTTTGCTTGCAATAGAGAAAACGGATACCATAGTCTGTTGGGACAATGGTAGGTTCACATAAGTCAGGGCAATGTCATCTTTCAACACAACAAGCAGTGATAATTATATGCAACATGCAAAAACTAGTTTAAAATTTATGAAGCAAAGAATAGTGGGTATGTGAGTTAGAGATGGAGAGAGACAATTTATCTTTCTCAAGATACACATACACAGGTGATCCAAAATGGCTGTGAGTATCCACTTGAATACAAGTCCCATCCCAGATCCCCTCCCTTCCCCTACCATGACTTTTTGTGGATGACTTTGAAGTTTCTTTCTAAACTATCTGGCTGCCCCAGATGCCTTTATCCGTTAAAGTATTTATCCTTTAAAGCGTTGAAAGAAAAAATACAAATTATTAAAAATTTAATTTAGTCAAATTATATGATATGTAAATTCTTTGAAGTTTCTTTATATACCATTAGGCTGGCCCCAAAATAACGTGATCTTTTAAGTGCTTACCATTTAAAGTGTTAAAAGAAAAAAAAAGACTTCATCTTTTCTTACCTCCGAATAGTATTCCATTGTGTATATATACCTCAGACACCCTGATAAACTTTAATTAAACAAAAAAAAGGAAAAAAAGATTAAAAATTGAAGTTACTCAAATTATAGGCCATATTATTCCTAAAACATATTCATGCTTTAGATATGCTACGTATAATTCAGGCAGCACATCTAAACATATTTCTCCCTTTAATACTTACACACTTGTACAGAGACTCTCTTCTATCAAAAAAGGGTGTGAATTTTGCTTTGAACATAGTCAACTGTATTAGTCCAATTAAATAAGATGGTGTCATGGGAGTTATGTAGGTACTATAGAGAAGACAGCACCTGGCTGGAAGCTTTTGGGAATCTAGTGGGAGGCATGTGGCTGGGGAGACCTCTGTCTGGTGCTGTGTTTGTCTGCTGAGGCTGGTCTGACTCTCTTCCTCCCTTCTCAGTGCCTAATATCCTTAGGGCCTCTGTTAAAGTTCCTATGTGCTGCTGGCCAACTTTTTAATTGCTCAGGAAGGTCTTTCATTGATTTTCTGTTCTCTTTGGCTGTGTTTGATCCTACTCTACCAGTATTAGAAACACGACATTCATCTGTTGTTTTCCTGGTGCTTCTGGGAGCCTCAATTGCTGCGATATGAGACGACTTCCTGAGAATAGTTCTGCTTCTGCTTTAGCAGTACTACAGTTTTCCTAATCTTGTGTTGTGCAGTTTGGTTGGTAAAGAAATGTTCACTAATTAGGGCCACCATTCCTTCCTTCTCATCCGAGACAGATCCCAGGGCCTGATGACTTCTGCACTGCTTAAACTTGACAGTTCAATCATGGTTTTGCTGTCCTTGCTGGCTCACAAGGCCACTCTGATGCGGGCTTTGAGATTCACCTTTACTTGGGTGAAATACATTTTCTTCTTTGAATTTCTTAAAGACACATCCTTGGCCTTTGAACAGGTGGACTGGTGATGATGACCATCTTCTCTCTGACATCCAAACTTTCTGTTGGAACAATCTTTTTTTTAAATTTTTTTAAATTTTTAAATTTTTAAAAATTTATTGGGGTGACAATTGTTAGTAAAATTACATAGATTTTAGGTGTACAATTCTGTATTACATCATCTATAAATCCCATTGTGTCGGCGGTAAGAAAAGATGATATAGGAACATTTGTGACAATATGGATAGATCTTGAGAGTATAATGCTAAGTGAAATAAGTCAGACAGAAAAATCAGAGAACAATATGATTTCACTGACATGTGGTATATAAACCAAAAACAACAAAAGGAACAATATTGATGGAAGGCCCAGCAAACCTCATAAAATTTTATGTGTTTGATCCATTTTCTCCATCATGTCTCCAACAGTCCAGGTGAGGTCAAGAGATTCATATATCTTGCTCTGGACAATAATGATGATGAAGAAATGGGCTGACCTGATGAGAGGAATGGAATGGAGATGTTTTGGGAGCAGCTGGCAAAGTAGAGGTTGGGGGTGTGGGTGAGGATCCTCCAGGCACAGATTTGAAGGCAGCACGGACATCTCCTTGAAAAGATACCAAGTGCATGAGGTTCAACATTGAGGTCAGATTGGCTTGTTGATTAACAGACAGCATATAATTTCCAAAGATCTTATGCAGCTCATTAATAATCTCTGTCTTATCATTGCTGTAGACCTCAACTATGTTCTTCAAAGTGATATTTTTCAGCATTTCAAATCCTGAAGCAGTAAGGTTATCTTAGTCCCCGTACCATGTTTTATTTTCTTTAACTTTCTTCCTCTATGTTGGTTTAGTCTTCTACCCAAGAAACTGTAGGCTAATATTTTCAGAGAAATTTTTTCAGCTACTTTGGCCTCATCAGCTTCTTTCTACATGATTTCAAAAATTGTAAGGCATGCTTCAGAGGCTCCATCTGGTATGATGGTTTCACCATCACCATGGATAGTGATAGACTTTCCTGAATCCTAGAATTCCCCTTTCAATGGATGCCCATGCAAGTTTGTTGTTGTTGTTGTTTGGTACTATTCTTACTCGAATAGCAAGAATTTACTTATCCTGAGCAGCCCTGTTTTCTAATGATTGAAAAAAACCACTCGGAGTCCTGGGATCTTCAGAGAAAAAGCAATCTCTTTGGAACAGGCAGAAGCTTTGCTCCCTTCCTTTATGCCCATCAACACACCAGTAGTCTTCACACTGGGTGCGTTGATGGAGTATAAAGGAACTCAGTATTTTACTCAGGATAGTAGGAAGTATCTTGACAGAGCAGTTCTCAAACAGATAAATACTTACCTGCTGAATGGATATTTTTGCCTCTTTGTCTGTTACATATGTTCTAATAACAACTGCAATTTCTGTTACATACTGTATGAAGTATAACTTGATGCACATTGTTTATTCCATCCTGTGCCAAAAGTCAGTGCAACACCTACCCATGCAGGTAAGGAGATTCATTTTTTTAAAAAGGATTTTAACAACAGCTTTATTGAATTATAACTGATATACAACAAACTGAACATATTTAATGTGGTTGATTTAGTAACATGGGTACGCACTCATGACACCATCACCACAATCAACATAATCAACATATCTATCACCTCCAAAGGTTTTCTTGTGACATTTTTGAATATAAATATTCTTGTCTTTTAGCTTTATAGAGACTGATAAGCCTCATAATTTTCTATGCAATTCCACATTATCCAAGAGAGTCTTAATAGAACAAATGGCACAATTTGGACAGAAGCTGCTGGATTTGAGCAGGGCTCATTCTGCCAAATGCAGCTTCCTCTGCTTGTATCTTGAACTCCTCAACTCCTCTTCTGTTCTTTCTTCTTTTTGGTAAGTCTGACTGTTCTTGCTTTTTGGTTGTTGTTATTGTTCTTCTCCTCCCCTACCTCTTCTGCTTTCTCTTCCTCCTCCTGCACGTTTTCCTCCTCCATCTTCTCTTCTGCCCAATACTCCCTCTACACCCGTTCAGCCTAGCCTCAGAGCAGCAGGCCAAACCATTTTCTATATTTTATACTATAAGAATAACAGATGCTCAAATCTATTTGAAAAGGGGGAATTCAAAGTACCTAATTTCCCAGAAGCAAGGACTCCTAACCTTGTTTTGAATAAATGCATCATTCTCTATAAACAGTTTTCTGCAATGAGCTTTACTTGTTTCACCATATCTAGTACACTGCATCATGTCACTATGGCTCTAAATAGCTAATTTTAAAAAAATAGTTGCAAAAAGTTCCATCAATTTTCTATCATATAACTTTTTTCATTAAGTATTACTGCTACCAATACCCTTAAGCATATATCTTTGTATGCATGTACACATATTTACTGTATCCAGTGGAACCCACTGCTGCACTGAAGTATAAATGCTATAAAATTTTTTGATAAGTATAGCAGAATTTATCTCAAAAACGTTGCACAAATTTATACTCTAGCAAAAGTGTTTGAGAATAATATGCAATATTTTATCATTTTAAAAAATAAAAATATTGAACTACATATGGTGGGTACACCACAATAATTTCAGTTAATAGAAAATATTTTGAACACTAGAAAATGTTTCAGAAATTTGCTTACAAAAGCAAGCTAGCTAGTTACTTGAACCATTTTGAAAATGTGGATGAGACCTGGGCAAATGTTTCTACTAGAACGTTTTAAAATTTACCTACGGTGTTTCTCTGAAAATAAGACCTAGCCGGACCATCAGCTCTAATGCGTCTTTTGGAGCAAAATATAATGTAGGACCCAGTATTTTATATTATGTTATATTACATTATACTATAAAACCTGGTCTTAGATTATAGTAAAATAAGACCGGGTCGCATATTAATTTTTGCTCCAAAAGATGCATTAGAGCTGTTGGTCTGGCTAGGTCTTATTTTCGGTGAAACACGGTAATGCTAGGATTTGTTGGAGTGTTTTGATAAAACATGTTTGTTTTTTTGTTATTTAGAAAAATGACATTGTGATGTAAGCAAGTTTTATACAAAAATTTTAGTGGAAAGAAGGGATTTTAGCTTTTGGAAAAGAGGTTTTGGTTGGAAGCAATAGCTGAGCCAAAAGTCAACCAAAAGAATGAGACACACATGCCCTGTAAGTTATTTAGCAGTTACTTGATAGAATGGAAAATCTGACTGTGAATCATCAGATAAAGAAAAAAAATAGTCTTGGTAGGTGGGTTTAAATTTTTTCAAACTTTGTAGCAAATATTTAGAAGTTCATGTTGGAACAAAAAGGAGTTGAAAGCCACTGTAGCTTTCTAAGAGAGGGAATGATGTTATCCAAACAACATTTATGGAAGATTATTCTAGCAGCTGTGTTGGACTTCTTTAGTTGCCTTTCAGTTTATTGCCTGATTGCAAGTAGCATTTCAAAATATGGCATAAGGAACATTTGAGAATGTCTCATCTGTAAAAAGCCATGACATTCTGGTAAAGTAAATTGTACATATATTTTATTTTAAGACAAATTAATAATAAACATTTGGGTAATGCGATTATAACCCATGTCCCTCAGAAGAGAGAAATAATCCAGGCAGTGTTTCTGCAAGAGTTCTTACAAAATTACACGTATAATAAATAAATTCTGTCCTCAAATATGCTCAAGACAGTGAGCAGGTGTCTGATATAGATCTCTTTTCCATTTTCAAAGCAGTGAAATTTCTTGGAATTACTTTGCATGTATTCATTTAAAGGAAATACTATAGGAATAACTTTTCTTTATTTGAGTCCTCCCCACATTTTTGGAAATGACTGTTCTGAGTCTGGATAGAATACAATCTATAGAGGGCTATTTGACTGAATGTATTCACAGCTTTGAAAATGTTCATATTCATTTGTTATGGATGACTTGTGTACTCTTGAAGATTCATATGTTGAAATCCTAACTTCCAGTATCTCCGAATGTGACCGTATATGGCAATAACTGAGAACATTAGGATGGGCGCTGTTCCAATCTGCCTTATGCCCTTAGAAGAAAAGGAAATTTGGACACAGACACCTACATAGGGAAGACGATGTGAAGACACAGGGAGAAGACAGCCATCTATCTACAAACCAAGAAGAGAATTCTAGAACACATCCTTTCTTCTCAGCCCTCAGAAGGAACCAACCCTGCCAACACTTTGATCTCAGACTTCTAGCCTCCTCAACTGTGAGACAATACTTCTGTTTTTAAGCCATCTGGTCTGTGGTGTTTCGTAATGGCACCCTTAGCAAACTAATAAAATGCTATAACTAATTACAATTCTAAGTTTTCTAAATAAATAAAAAGAAATTCAGAGATTCATGTATAAAAACAAAACTTAATACAGTGCTGTTTAGAATACTGAAAAATGAAATTAACTTATGTATTGAACAATAGAGAAATGGTTATATAATTTCTGATACAGATATATTAAGCCATTAAAATATTTTAAAAGCATGCTTAATGGCATAGGAAAATGATCATGAAAAAAAGGTTAAATGAAAAATCAGTTGATAACACTGTGACTGCATTTTATTAAATATTTCATTTGTAGAAATTTTGTATTTTGATCCTGAAAATGTCAATATCAGAAATCCTCAGGAATAAATCTGTTGTTTATTGTTTCTACTCATTCACACATGATGGCTTGTTTTCTTGCATGCTTGGGGATCTTTGATTAAGTGCTCATGTTTGTTTGATCTTAATTTGTGTGAATCTTGGATACCTCTGTGCAACTATAACATGTTGTGAGCATTCAGCTTCTATTAGAGCAGATTGTATTTCTTTTTACTCTTGAAGCCTAAGTTTCTTCATAGTACCAACTCTGTCTTCTCTCCCTCATTAGATAATCATTTAATTATTGAGGAGGGGATTACCAACTTGAAATCCCTTCAGGTTTTTCCTAGAGTACCTTTCTAATATGAGAGTCTAGGTTTCAGTTCCCCTTCCTTGAAGTTAGCTTCTGATGGCAAGGAGACTATCAACCTGAAACTACTTAAGGATCTTTCAAGAGCCACTGGCTAATACAAGAGCTTAGGATTCAACTCTTCTTCCTTGAGGCTTGCTGGAGACCTTCCTGATGGCAGTGCTAATAGTGGCATTCACCTTCAGGGATGCTTTTTAGTTCTCATTTGCATGCTGCTTGCTGACTCCACTCCAGGTTCAGCAAACAGGTATTTGCCCTCACAGGGGGTACCCTTAGTAATTCCACATTTCCTGTGACCTCAGCAATGCATAGAAAATGAAGTTCTCACAAGTATGTGATTGTTTTGTAGCAGAAAGGTCCTTTGGCTCATAATGCAGCATGTGGATTTGGAATGTGCATGTTTAATATGCTCGATCCCATACTCATGCACAATAAAGTATGAGAATCGGTGGAATAGACTAGACATGAGAAAGCATGTTCTAGCAATGGTGAGTGTTCCAGATTGTGTAAGAAAACACATGAAAATGTTGATTCGATTCAGAGGCTGGAAGGATTTTAAGTGCAATTCATAAAGAGTTTGGAATTTTTCTGGCTATGAAAAGTGATGGAAGTGTTTTAAACAGAATAATTATATTTAAAAATCTGTGTGCTAGAAAAATTAATAAATACTGTGGAAGAGGGCTGAATGAAGATAGAGACTAAAGGCAGAGAGGTCAACTAGAACAATGATTCTCAACTTTGGCTGCATGTTATAATTACCTTGGGACCTTAAAAGAATACTGATGTGATGTGTGGGAACACCCCTGAATCAATGATTCCATTGTGCTACAAAGGTTGTGAACCACTGAGCTAAAAAGGCTTTAATCTATGTGAGATTTGATGAGGAAAGTGGCAGTGAGAATCAAGAGAAGAGGCAAACCAAGTTAGAATTGACAGGACTTAGTGACTCATTATATACAAAAAGATTCCAAGGTCATACACAAAAGTTCTTGTAGAGGTAGTCGTGCGCTTGGCCGATGTTTAACATTTCATATGTCATGATTTCATTATTTGTTTTTTTAATTAGTTTTTTGGGCTTTCATTTTCTTGGGGAGGATTTTATAATCCTTTTCCTCTGTCTGTCTCTGTCTTTCTCTCTCTATATATCATATCTCCATCTCTATTTGTATATAGTGAGTTGTACAAGTTCAAGGCACCTGAGATCTTCGTTACATTCCCGACAAATTTTGAAATAGGATTACTTTTATATTCACTCTCAGCCACCATAGAAATTCTTATAAACATACATAGTCAGGCGCATATCTACTTTAAAGAGCATTTTTAAGCTTACAGTAAAGTTGTACAGAAAGCATAGAGAGTCCCATATACCCCATCATCCCTGCCCAACCCTCACTCCCAGTTTCCTCTTAACATCTAGCATTAGTGAGGTACGCTTGTTAAAACTGATGAACCAGTATCAGTACATTTTCATTGACTGATATCCATAGTTTGCATTAGGGTTTACTCTTTGTGTTGTACAGTTCTATGGGTTTTAAAAATGAATTACATCATGTATCCACCATTATAGTCTTATATTAAATAGTTTCGTTGCTTTAAAAAAATGCTCTGTGCTTCACTTACTCATCCCTCCCTACTTTTCTCTGATCCGCTGGCAATCATCGATCTTTTTATTGTCTCCATAGTTTTATCTTTTCCAAAAATGTCATATAGTAGGAGTCACGTATGTAGGTTTTTTAGAATGGCTTCTTTCACTTAGTAATATTCATTTAAGATTCCTGCTTGCCTTTTCATGGCTTGATAGCTCATTTCTTTCCATTGTCTGGATAAGTCATAGTTATCCATTCACCTATTGAAGGACATATTCTTGCTTCCCGTTTTTGGAAATTATGAAAAAATTTGATATATATATATATATGAAATCTGATATAATATCTGATAATATAATATATTTGCAAAGAATAATAAACTGATATAATTTATATATATATATATATATATGGCAGACTTTTATATAGATACAAGGTTTCAAATCATTTGTGTAAAGACTTAGAAGCATGATTTGGATCATATGGTTGGTAAGCCTACGTTTAATTTTCTAAGAAACTACCAACTGTCTCCAAAATGGCGTATCATTCTGCATCTGCCCTACTACCAGCATTGAATGAGAGTTCTGATAGTTCCACATCCTCACCAGCATTTGCTTTTCTCAGTGTTTTGGATTTCAGTCATTCCAATAGGTGTGTAGTGGTATCTTGTTGTTTTAATTTACAATACCCTAATGACATATGATGTTAAACATCTTTTATATGCTTATTTGATCTCTGCATGTCTTTACTGGTGAGGTGTCTGCTCAGATTTTTTGCCTATTTTATTTAGTTGTTTATTTTCTTCCTGTTCAGGTTTCAGCATTCTTTCTATACTTTAGATACAAGTTGTCAGTTATATTTATCTTTTGCAAAGAATTTTTCTCTCATTCTGTGGCTTGGCTTTTCATTTGCTCAGCACTATCTTTTGCAGAGCAGAACTTTTTAATTTTAATGAAGTTGCTTATCATTTTTTCTTCATGGTCATGCTTCTGGTGTTGTATCTAACAAGTTGTCACTAAATCCAAGGTCACCTATATGTTCTCCTGTGTTTTCTTTTAGGAGCTTTATAATTTTTCATTTTACACTTGGATTTATGATCCATTTTGAGTTAATTTTTGTAAAAGGTGTGAGGTCTGGGTCTAGATTCATTTTTTTAAAAGAAAATATGAATATCTAGTTATTCCAGCATCATTTATGGAAAACAGCATCCTTTTTTTAATTAAAATTTTTTTCAATGATAGTTGACATTCAATATGACATTAGTTTCAGGTGAACAACGTTAATATAGTGATTAACATTTATATATAACTTATGAAGTGATCACCCAACACATCCTTTTTTGTTTGAATTGCCTTTGATCCTTTGTCAAACATTTATTGATTATATTTGTGTGGATCTATTTCAGTGCTCTCTACTATATTGCATTGATCTATTTATTTGTTCTTTGACCAAAACTGTGTTGTCTTGATCACTGTAGCTTTATAGTAAATCTTGAAGTCAGACAGTGTCTATCCTTTGACTTTGTCCTTCAGTATTGAACTGGCTATTCTAGGTCTTTTGCCTTTCTATATAAACTTTAGAAATAGTTGCTGATATCCACAAAATAATTTGCTGGATTTTTCATCGGGCTTATGTTCAATTTATAGATCAAGTTTGGAAGAACTGACAGTATAGAGTTTTCCTATGCATGAAGTTGAAATATATCTCAATTTATTTATATCTTTTTAAAACTTCTTTCAACAGCATTTTGTAGTATTCTTCATACAGATCTTACAGCTTTTTTAAAGTTTTATACCTGTGTTTTTCTTTTTGGTGTGTGTGTTACTAAAAATGATGTGTATTTTAAATTTTAAGATCCAACTGGTCATTGATAGTAGATGGAAAAGCAACTGACTTTCGTATATTAACTTTGCATCCTGCAACTTTGTTATCATTTCTTATTAGTAGCAATAGTGTTTTTTGTTGTTGATTTTGGAAATTTTTACATAAGACAATCATGTTACCTGTAAATAAAGACAGTTTTATTTCTTCCTTTCCAACATGTATACCTCTCATTTCCTTTTCTTATTTTATTGCATTACTTTGAACTTCCAGTACGATGTTGGGTATGAATCATGAGAAAGGACATCATTTTCAGGTTCCCTATCTTTGGAAGAAAGCAGCTAGTTTCTTACCATTAAGTATAATGTTATTTGTAGTTTTTATCAAACTGAGGAAGTTACACTTTATTCATATTTTTCAAAGTACCGGTCTTTTATTTTATTGATTTTCTGCATTAATTTCCTGTTTTCAGTTTCACTGATTTATGCTCTAATTTTCAATATTTTATTCTACTTGCTTTAGATTTTTTTGCTCTTTTTTTCTAGTTTCCGTAGAGAGAAGCTTAGAGTATTGATTTTATTAACTTCTAAAGCATGCACTCAGCACTATAAATTTTCCTCTAAGCTCTGCTTTGGCTGTATTCCATAAATTTTGCCAAGTTGTATTTTCTTTTTTTCCCAAGAATTATTTTTTTTTCAATTACAGTTGACATATAATATTAGTTTCAGGTATACAACATAGTGATAAGACATTTATATAACTTATGAGATGATCACTCTGATAAATCCAGTATACATCTGACACCATAGGGAGTTATTACAATATTATCAATTATATTCCTTATGCTTTATTTTACATACCCATGACTATCTTGTAACTATCAATTTGTACTTCTTAATTCCTTCCCATTTTCACCTATCCTCCGAACCCACCTCCCATCTGGCAACCCTCAAAATATTCTCTATATCTATGAGTTTGTTTGTTTCGTTCTTTAGATTCCACATATAAGTGAAATCATTTGGCATTTGTCTTTCTCTGTCTGACGAGTTACTCAATTCAGCATAATAATCTCTAGGTCCACCCATGTTGTTGCAAATGGCAAAATTTCATTCTGTTTTATGGTTAATATTTCATTCCACCTCTTCTTTACCCATTCATCCATTGATGGACACCCAAGTTGCCTCCCTATCTTGGCTATTGTAAATAATGCACATATGGATACACATGTCCCTTCAAAGTAGTGTTTTGGGTTTCTTTAGATAAATACTAGAAATGTGATTACTGGGTCCTTCTGTGTCTCTTGGTATAGCCTTTGTTTTAAAGTTTATTCTGTTCATTATTTTTTTGTTTCCATTTTCATTAAATATCTTTTTTCATCCCTTTACTTTCAATTCTGTGTATGTCTTTTGATCTTCAGTGAATCTTTTATAGACAGCATATGTAAGGGTCTTATTTTCTTATCCATTCAGCCACCCTATGTCTTTCAATTGGAGCACTTAATCCATTTACATTGAAAGTAATTGTTGATATATATGTAGCTATTGCCATTTTTATTATTCATATTTTTGATCTTTTTTCTTTTTTTTCTTCTTAAAGTAGTCCGTCCCTCTACATTTCCTGTAATACTCATTTGGTGATAATGAATTCCTTTAGCTTTACCCTTCCTGTCTGGGAAGCTCTTTACCTGTCCTTTGATTCTAAATGACAGCTTTGCTGGGTAGAGTAATCTTGGTTGTAGGTCCTTGCTTTTCATCACTTTGAGTATATCATGACAATCCCTTCTGGCCTGTAAAATTTCTGTTGAAAAGTCATTGGAGGTTTCATGGGAGCTCCTTTGTAGGTAACTAAGTGCTTTTCTCTTGCTGCTTTTAAGATTCTCTCTTTGTCTTTAAACTTTGCATTTTAATTATGCTGCTCGGTGTGGGCCTCTTTGAGTTCACCTTGTTTGAGACTCTCTGTGCTATCTGGGCTTGAGTATCCATTTATTTCAGCAGGTTTGGAAAGTTTTCTATCATTATTTCTTCAAATAGGGTTTCACTTTCTTGCTTTCTCTCTTCTCCTTTTGGTACCCCTATATACAAATGTTGGTACACTTAATGTCCCAGAGGCCCTTTAAACTGTTCTCATTTTTTGGAATTCTTTTTGCTGTTCTGATTGGGTGTTTTCTGCTACCTTATCTTCCAAATTGCCGATTCAATCCTCTGCTTCATCTAATCTACTGTTGATGCCCTCTAATGTATTCTTTATTTCAGTTATCATATTCTTTATTTCTGACTGGTTCTTTTTAATGTTTTCTATCTCCATTTTTATATTACCTATCTCTTTGTTGAAGTTCTCTCTGAGATCACTGAGCATCTTTCTAACTAGGGTTTTGAACTCTGCATCCGGTAGATAGCTTGCTCCATCTTGTTTAGTTCTTTTTCTACAGCTTTGTTCTGGTCTTTCATTTGGGACATGTTTCTTTGTCTCTTAAATTTTTCTCCCTGTGTCTGTGTCTGTGTATTACACAGAGTTACTATATCTTTTGGTCTTAGTGGAGTGGCCCTACATAGTAGGTGTCCTGTGGGGCCCAGTGGTGTAGTCTCCTTGGTTACCTGAGCTGGATGCTCCAGGTGTGTCCCTTGTGCGGGTTATGTGAGCTAACTTGTAGTTCGGGCTGGTTGCTCTTTGCATCTAAATGAGTGGGATGACCCTCAGGGCTCATTGGTTGTAAGGATTGGCCATGACTATAGTGGAGGAGTAGTTGTGCAGGAGCTGAGCCTATAGGGCAGGATTTACTGTAGCAGGGCTCTCATGCCTGCCAAGTCTGTCCATGGAGGCAGGTGGATGGTGCTGTGGCTTGGTCAGAAGTGGGCCAGCAGGCATACTGGCTCACGGCCTCTTGAAAGGGGCCCTGCCACAGGCCAAATTCAGCTTCCACCTGTGCCCACCCAGGTTCACCTGGAATGAGCCACAAAGTAATCCACAGATGTTCTTCCAACTGCAATTGGCTTGGAGGTGCCTGGGAGAGGCTAAGCTGTGTACCAACACTGGCTGCCACTGGTGCCAAGCTTGAGACTGCTTAGCAAGAGTTACGGGGTATGTTGTGGCTAGATGCTGCTTGTTTGGGGCTTACGAGCCTTTGAGAAATTTTAAGAAAACCTGAAGCTTGAGCTGGCAGGGTGTTTGTATGGAAAAGACACTGGAAATGGCTTGGATGGGCCTGCAATTTGGGTGGGGTGGTTCTCAGAGAATCACAAGGCTGGGTCGAATGGTGTCAGCTAGATTGATGGAGATGTAGATATGGCACTTGCCTAAGTCTGCATGCTGGGAGAGGGGAGGGCTCAACAAAGGAACAGTGCCTTCTGTCAGCATTTCTGTCTGGAGGAAATCTGCCCCTCCAGCCTTTGCTCTGAAGCCAAACAATTCAGTTTCTTCCCATATGTCCCTGGCACCTTTCCAGCAGCTTAGTCAGTGCTGGATTTCAGTACGAGTGAGTCTGTCAGCGAGTAAGTCCATATGTGGGTCCTTTACAAGAGATGCTTGGTTCTTCAGTCTCCTTCTGTCTCACTCAGTGACAATCTCCATTGGTTTTCGCAGTGAGGAGTTGTGGGGACTCCTCTTCCTGGAACTGGAATCCTGGACTAGGGAGCCTGAATGGGACTGGTACCCCTTGCTACTCAGGGAGGATCTCTGCAGCCAAGATATTCCTCCTGATTTTTAATCACCACACGTGGGTGTGGGACCAGCCCATTCAGCATTTCCGTCCCTCCTACCCACCTGGGTGTGACTTCATATTCTATATTTCTTAGCTAGACTTCAGGTAGACTTCAGGCGATTGTCAATGATGGTTGTTCCGTAGTTTAATTTAAATTTTGATGTGGTTATGAGAGGAGGCAAGCATAGCATTTACTTACTCTCCACCATGTTGACTAGAAACCCTTAAGTAGTATTTTCAATTAAAACTTTAAATTTAATTTTACTGTACTCATATATGCTGAGAAATGTAGTCTTTGAACGTTTTTTTTCTTTTTAAAGCTGATTTTATTATTCCGTGTTGTCCAATCTTTGCTGGGTATTGAATAAAAAAATCTTTTATTCTATTCAATTCTATGCGCTTACTCTATTCCAATAATTGAATTAGTTTCATTACATATACACTTTATTTCCGATTTGTTATTCAAGTTGATGCTCATTTTTTACTGAGATCCTGCAGACAGACTATTCTACTTATGATGGAGCCTAGGGTTATTAGAACTGGTATAGTCAGGCTCTTTTGACTTGGAATTCTCTGAATCTTCTATGGATTGGCTGGGAATTGTTAGTCTAAGCCTGTCTCTGGACTAAGATCTGCTGAGTCTATGTGGTGCCATTCCTGGGCATTTCTTCAGCCTGTATCATTAAATTCTGCCACTGGCAAAACTCGTGATCTGGTCTCTTGACTTGATCAGGACCTACTATTTTTTCCTGGCTGAACCAAGTCTCACATCAGCTTTTTTAATCGTATAGACCACTCCAATTTTGTGTCACATCCTCCATTCAGCTTCTGGTCTATGATGGCGACATCATAGCCAAGTTTGTGGGGTTAATTTGAATCTCACCATGTAGGCCCACTTGTAGGTATCTAAATATAAATTAAAAATTATTTTTCCCCATCAAGAAGTTATGGGAAGTCCTGCATACTTTTCATGTTATGCAGCAGCTGAGGCCTATTCTCTATTTCCATGCAGTTCTACCACGTTTTTTTTTTTTTTTCCTTCATACCCAATATGGGTATCACCATATTGGTATGAGGACAGACTTTAATTCCATTTCTTCCCAAATGCGATATTGGGTACAAACACCAGAGAGGTTGGATGGCTAATAACATCCATAGAACCTATATTTCAGTATTTTATATGATGACATTACAGAAGGTATAATATTTTTTTAAATTTTAACATGCTTTTCTTAGTTCATCTAATAATGGAACTCTTGCCCAAATAGAAAAGAAGAAGACACATGTCTAACTACCTCCTCTGTCTTACTTTGTCTTTTTCCTTCACATAATAATCCACTTTTGACAGAAAGGACAGATTTATTCATAGTCTCCTTGTCCCTTAAACTCTGTGGCCAAACTGGCAGACCTGTCAATTGAAAAGTCAAGAAGTTAAATAGAAAAAGAAAAAAAAAGAAAAACCTATTTCTCTTAAAGTCATGGTTTCAAAACTACTTTAAAATTTGAAAACAGTTTTCAAACATGTTTTGGAATTTAAAATTTTATTTTAGATTTCATAGGCAGAAAATTTTCTTTGTCTATGTATTTCTGTTATCATAGTTCTTAAGAGTAGAGCACAATGATTCAGTACCAGCTTTGTAGTCTGCAGGAGTAGGTGTGAATTCCACTATTTAGGTAATTTTGGGTAGTTGCTTAACCTCACTAGGCTCCATGTTCCTCATATATAAAATAGGAATAATAATGGAATCCACTTCCTCGAGTATTTATAGGGATTAATTGATATACGTAAAGCACTAAGCAAGTTCCTGTGCTTGTTAATTACCATACCCTCTGCTAATAACAAAAATCATAATAGAGTTTATCAGAGAAAACCTGTGAAATCTATTTTAAAAAATTTCTCTCTAAACTCAGAGCTGGAAGAAACCTACATAAAACTGAATAAAAAATTATTAGGCCCATCTCTACAAATCCAATAGAAAAGATGTCAGGCAGTTAGGTGGTTTGTTCATGTAATGTTTTCATATGGCCTATTTTACCTATATGTTAAAAAAATGCCCTTAGATCCCAGATTAAGTTTTTTGTATTTATCTTCCGAAAGCAGGAACTTAGCCCAGCTGGCATTCTGGGATTCCTTCCATCTTTGGTTTGACTTGATGATTCAGTGAAGTACATGCTGTTCTTGTATCAGAAGTATCACTGTTAATTCCTTTATGCCAAATACTTTCACAGGAGCTCAGACTGAGTTCCCTGGATGGTTGCTTATTGCAGAGTCATTGAAGTAGCTGGTAGAAAAGTCCATGTCAATCCTTTTGAGACCTGTGCCTTTGGAAAACATTCTGTGTTGTTTTGCATTTTAGAGGAGCAAGTAACACGGTACAAAACTACCTGGGAATCTCCATTTATTCTTCACTGGCTTGTAGGAACTCCATGGATAGCTTCTTAGCATCATAGACTTAGAATTGATCGTATAATTTTTCATCCAAGGAACACTTTTGAGAGTGAAAGGGGGCATAGTTAAGTTGGGACAACAGATGTAAAACGGGACTGTCCTGGGTAAATTTGGTAGTATAGTCACTCTACTACACTCTACAGTCCTGATCCTGTCATCCAGGTTGTTAAGTTCCAAACCTGAATAGCCCTGTTCCTCTGTCTGCTGTGTACTGTAGAAGAATGTCCCAGAAAAGCCTATAACTAGTTTTTTGCTTTCCTGCTACAGCATTATTTCTGCTACGGCAAAAGAGTATTGATATTTCTCTTTGCTGCTCATCAGCTAGTCCAAAACTTGCCTCTTTTCAAAGATAATGCTGTGGACAGCTTCCAATAGCCATGCTAATCCTTTATTCTTTCCACGAGTATTTACTGATTGCTTATTTTGAAGCAAGAGCTGTTCTAAGTGCAGGGAAACAATAGTTCACATGATAATGTGACTGTCTTACAGAACTTATATTCTACTGGACAGACACAACAGACAATAAATAATAAGATACATATTTTAGATAGCAAAAGTTTACAATGAAGAAAATAAAACAGGAATGGTACCTGAGTAAAAGGAGACCACTTTAGATAGGCTGGACTCTAAAGGCCTCTGAGACTGGAAAGATAAGGGGCCAGATATCTGGATGTACTCATCTAGAGGGAGCAGGAAGGAGAAACAGTGTAAATGCACACTAGTAAGAATGGTCTTAATTAATTTACTACAGAAATAAGAAGTGTGTCAATGTGGACAGAATGAGTGGAAGAGTGCTGAGTGGTCAGATCATTTATGGCAGGCCTTGATACAGAATCTGAGGTTTTAATTCTAATTGCAGTAGAAAGCTATTCAACAGTTTTAAACATGTGAGTGGCATAATGTGATTTGTATTCTTCCCCCCCCCTCATTTTATTGTATTTGTTTATTTTTAACTTTTGGGGTGACATTGGTTAGTAAAATTACATAGGTTTTAAGTGTACAATTCTATAATACATCATCTAAGTATTGCATTGTGTGTTCACCACCCAGAGTCAGTTCTCCATCCATCACCATCGATATATATGATTTGTATTCTTTAAAAGATCACTCTGGTTGTCAAAAAGAGATGACACTGTGAGAAATAAGAGTTCAGGGAGAACATGTAACCCCAGTAAAAGATGTTGGAAGTCTGAATTAGTGTGGTAGTAGTGGAGATAGTAACAAATGGCAAAATTCAACAAGTTATTTCAAATACACGTATAATGCTTGCAGGAATTGCTACCAATTAGATACAAGTGGTGAGGAAAGGAAGAAAAGCCAAGTTCTACATATTTAGTTTGGGTGAATGGGGTGCCAGTTAACTAAGATGGGGAAAGTGTGTGGTTGTGTGTGTACATGTGTACATGCTAGAGGGAAGTCCAGGCCCATTACATTTTCACTTTTGCACCCATGTCTGTAGTATTAGAGGTGTTGTACCCATTCTACTCTGTTACAAAACTTACTATACGTATATATGAGATGTGATCACAAAATACGGTGAATGTTTAAATAAAAAAATTTTATTCCCCTCAAAATACCCTCCCCCCACCCGCTGCGAATATCCCATCATTCTTGCCATTTTCTGAAGCAGTTCTGGAATTGCTCTTTCATGAGTGTCTTGAGTTGCGTTGTCATGGCTGCCTTGATGTCCTGAATCATTCTGACTTTGGGAAAGAGCCAGAAGTTATACGGTGCCAGATCCGGTGAAAAAGGTGGATGAAGACACACCATAATGTTTTCATTTGACAGAAATTGCCGTACCAGAAGTGATGCGTGACATGGAACATTGTCATGATGGAGGATGATTTGCCACATACTTTAAAACACACCTTCTCTCAACTGTAGCTCACACCTGACTGCACCGAAGAAATTGAAACTCATCACACACTGTTACTAAGGTTCAAGGTGCCTCTTCCCGTAATGAAGATCACTGCCTTTCTATTGGATGGCATTCGGCAGCAGCATTCACCATATGTTTTGATCACACCTCGTGTGTGTATATATATATAAAAAAGAAAGTACTATCCATTTGTCTTACTCTCTTAAGCATCTTTGTTTTCTTCCTGTTCCAAAGATTTGTGATTTCCCCATTTTTTACAATTGTATTATAGTCTTTGTGATTTAAACAACTGACTGATTGTTAACTAAATTCAAATCTACATTCATTCTCTCTCTACACACACACACACACACACACACACACACACCATCTTTTGACACTTTTATATTTTTCATTATTAAATGTTGAGGATTATTTCATCACATTTATTTCCTCACGTTATCTCTTAGGTTTACCATTTCTAGAGTTTATATACAACTGTTTGAATTGAAGATATCTCAGCTCTTTAATTCAACAGTCTAAAAATAATCTTGTATCCAATCTTTAAAAAAAACCAACTTATTTTACATGCAATCATTAACATAATCTCTGTCGATTGTTTTCATAATGTTTCTTCAGCACTTTCCTGTTCATGTTTAGTGCTTTCTAAACAAGAACTTCTCAACCCTATTCTGGTAAAGACTACTGGTCGCCTATCCCACATTCATTCTCATTTTCTTCACGACATGACTCTGATTTGTTGGGAGTGGTCATAAGACTAGTGAAAAACTACAAGAGTAGTCTCCTTTATAGTTAGGGGTACAGTATTGTCAAAAAAGATATAACTGCAAGTCACAGGATACATTTTTCATAAAAGCTCCTCAAAAGGAAAAGCAGAAATAGCACGGTCAGTCGCTTCTTTCTTTTCTTCTTTCTTTTGGCCTGGAATACAGTCCTAGTATCTGTTGGCTAAAGATATACTGTGATTGTGACTTCTAGAGTTTCACACTATAACTCATGGATCAGAAAGAAAGAGGGAACCTGGGACACTGATGACATTTTGGAGTTGCTGATTCACAGTCCTCAGCACTAAAGCTGTTTCTAGCTGATGCACATGCTTTCAAGATCATCTGCCAACTGATGACCCACTCCTGCTCTTTTCATAACTAATTAATTTTTATTCTTCTCTATGAAATCTTTGGTGCAGGCAAACAAAAGTCTTTCTAACTTCTGAACATTTTCTGTATGTGTCTGCCCCTGAGCCTTGGCAATTGCCATTATTTTTTGCCTCTACGTCTCTATCACTAGATGGAGAGATCATGAGGGCAGACAGAGTGGTTGAGTCTTTTGCGTATCAACCAAGTTCTGAGCATAGTGCCTTGCACACAGAAGGCCTTCAATATTTTTTGAATGGTATTTAATTCCCCTGTTGTGAGCTTGTTTTCCCCCTCTCCTTTCTAATAAATAGTTCTTAATTACTTCAAACCCTGGCTTAAAACTAACTTCCTCTGGAAAGTTTTCCATGATTAATCCCACCTGGCTGTGATTATGCCTCCACTTGGCATTCTCTTGGTACTTATGTAACTCTCATTAATGAATGTGTCCATCTGAGCCTTCATGATATATGTCCTAGCTTTCCAATTTATGCTAAAATGCTCTGTGGACAGGAATGCCAAACCATACCCTCCTCTTTAGACTCTTCCCGTACAAAACATAATATTGTATTCTGTTAAAAAGTAAGAACCTAATAAAAATTGTTGACGGAAACTTGGAAATTCACTTGAGCTGATCTCCTACCTGATGTTATAATCCCTCCCCCCAAAGGACTAGCTTCCTGTAAGAAGAATTAATTAGATAAGCATATTTCAAATTTCCAAACAAATCGCTCAACAAAAAAAATGACAGTCTATGATGTGGGAATAAAGTAGCTTCATTTCAAGTGCCATATCTATGGTATTATTGTTGGTTACAATGAGATCAACATATATGTATGCTCTATGTAAATATTTATTATTATTTTTGTAATTTTAATTGTAGAATTCCCTAGGAATACATCACCTACACTGGGGTCACCTATATTAATTGGAATGTATATTCTTTGCATGGAAACTAAAATAACTGAATAGAGTCATGTGCTTAATATTCAGGAATAAAAGAATTAACAAAATATTACTGGATGAATAAGAACAAGCTAAAAAAGCACAAATCATTCATTTTGTTTAATGTGGGCACAAATACAGTATAAATTGCAATACTCTTTATTCACAGACAATTAATTATTAACTTACTCTAACTTTATGAAGTTACTTGAACTAAGGGCAGCTACAGATTTCAGTACATTCCAGCATGTATCTAATTCACTGGTTTGAACATTTTTGAATGAAAAGCTGTAGTATAAGGCAGAATAAAGAAAACTGAAGGAACAAAGCATACTTTCCACTTAACAAAAACCTAAAGGTTAAATAGATGACAACTGAAGATTTGAATTCATTTCCCAGAACAGTGCTTTATTACCAAAATAAACTTGAGACCACCACTTAACTGCAAAGAGAAGTCAACAAAGACATTAGATAGTCATTAATCATCCTAAATAAACAGTACTTTTAAAGTGTGTGATTGACACTGTTGGCATAAATTTTGTTCTTAGAAATATGCCTCAGATTTGTATCATACACCTACATAAGTTAATTTAATGTCTGACCACTCTAAGATTTAATATCTGATAACAGATATTGTGGACAAAAATTTCTAAATTTAAGAAGAGACCGAAGTAGCCATGGGAATGTTTTGTGGACATTCTTCTAGTTTGAGTATGAAAAATTTTTGTTCTTTTGTCAATTAAAATGTTCCTAGCAATTTGAAATATTTGGATATTTTTAACTGATTAAAGGTACATACAGTTGTTTCATATAATTAGTTTCAAAGTTTGTTTTAACATAATGTATCTTAGTATCCATGGTAAATATAAGGCCATGCTGCTTACTTGCTCAACTCAAACAGTCACAAAATTGAAACCTTGTATTTTTACGTGAAATTTCTAATGAATGATATGGGTTGATTAGTACTTTCTCACAAATATACCGTAATCAAGACTTTTATAACATTCTTTTATTTATTTTCATGTTTACCAATGTTTCATAGGATTCTATACTTTACAGGCTTACCAAAAAAGAAAAAGGCAATTCTTGAAATTTTCCCCTTTTCTCTCCCAAAATACCTAATTTCCTTTTATTTATAAGAGTAATGCAACATTCAAATATAGCATGACAGACATTGTTTTCTGTTTTGATTTTTATTCCTATTCATCTCATTTCCTACTAGAAGACACACAAAATACAGTCTGCAAAAATTTCTAGCTGTGATGTATTGACCTGAAAAACTGATCAACATCATTGCCCAAGTGACAAGAATTGGTATGATCTGTTAAGATACCATATTTGGTCAATGTATGTCTTGAAAGCGTCAGTTTATTCAATTTAATGAGTATTTACTGAATACCAAATACATGTTTAGTGTTGATTAAAACGTCAATGAGACATCCTGTCTTCAGGATTCTACTGTCCAGTCAATAAAACGTAGATCTCCACATCTGTGTTTACCAGCCCTGAAAATCATAAATCTTTGACATAAAAATTATTATGTTATATAAAGGCTAAAGAGTATTGAGTTCTAATTTTGGCTTAGCCATCAATTTTTTGTCCATGGAGTAATTCTTAATTTTCTTCTATGTGATAAAAAACAATATATGTTCTCAACAACTTTAAAAATTAATAAAAATATATGAGTTTTTTTGGTTCTCAATGTATTGAATGTTTAAGGATAGAGTTAAAAAGTCCTAAAATTTACATGGAACCACAAAAGACTGCCAATAGCCAAAGCAAATTTGAGAAAGAAGAACAAAGTGGGAGGTATCACACTACCTGATATCAAATTATACTGTAAGGCTACAGTAATCAAAACATCATGATACTGGCATAAAAACAGACACATAGATCAATGGAACAGATTGAAGAGCCCAGAAATAAATCCATTACCATATGACCAATTAATCTATGATAAAGGAGACAAGAATATACAATGGGGTAAAGACAGTTTCTTCAATAAATGGTGTTGGGAAAACTGGACAGATAATGCAAAAAATGAAACTATATATATAAGAATATATGCCATATACAAGAATATCATATACATACTATATATATGAATATACCATATATAAGAATAAGCTCAAAATGGACTAAAGACTTAAGTGTAAAACCAGAAAGCATGAAACTCCTAGAAGAAAACATAGGCAGTAAACTCTCAGATACTTCTCTTACTGATATCTTTTACGGATGTCTCGTTGGGCAAGGGAAACAAAAGAAAAAATAAACAAATGGGACTATAATATATCAAACTAAAGTTTTTGAATAGCAAAAGAAATTATCAACAAAATGAAAAGACAGCCTACTGAGTGGGAGAAGATATTCGCCAAGGATACATCCCATAAGTGGGTAATTTCCAAAATATGTAAGGAACTCATACAACTGAACACCCAAAAACCAAACAATCTGAGTCAAAAATGGGCAGAGGAACTTAATAGACATTTCTCCTAACAGGACATACAGATGGCCAATAGACATATGAAAAGATGATTAACATCACTAATCATCAGTGAAATACAAATTAAGACCACAATGACATATCACCTCACATCTATCAGAATGGACATCATCAATAAATCAACAACCAAAAAGTGATGGTAGGGATATGGAGAAAAGGGATCCCTCATTAATTATTGGTGGGATTGCAAATTAGAGCAGCCACCATGTAAAATGGTATGGAGGTTCCTTAAAAAATCGAAAATAGAACTATCTTATGCCCCAGCAATTCCACTTGTGGGTATTTTTTTGAAGAAATCCAAAACACTAACTTGAAAAGATATATTCAGCCCTATGTTCATTGCATCATTATTTACAATAGTCAAGATATGGAAGCACCCTAGGTGTCCATGGATAGATGAGCAAAGAAAAGTGGTACATATATAAAATGGAATATTAATCTCCTCAGACTTCCCCCTTATCCCCAGCCCCGCCCATCTAGCAATGGCCACGGGGTTTTGAAAATTAATTTGGGGAACATAATCAATAATATTGTAAAGATTTTGTAGAGTATCCGATGGACACATGTCCCATTTGGGAGACCACCTCAGGGATGATGTAGATGCCTGATCACTGCACTGTACACCTGAAGCTGAACAATAATGAATGCCAACTATAATTTTATATATATATATATGTGTATATATATGTATGTATATACTTACAAGAAGCGGAGTACAGCATTAGGAATAGAGACAGTGGAAATGTAATGGCTCTGTGCGATGCCAGAGGGATAGTGGATGGGGGAGGGGGTTTCACAAAGTGTGAGGGATATAAATGATAAACATCTAAGTATTACTTTGTCTTGTGCACCTGAAACTAATAAAAAATAATAATAAAAAGGAATATTACTGAGCCATAAAAAAGAATGAAATCTTACCATCTGCTACAACATGGATGGACCTAAAGGGTATTATGTTAAGTTAAATAAGTCAGACAGAGAAAGACAAATACCATATGATTGCACTTATATGTGGAATCTAAAAAATAAAATAGATGCACCAACAAAACAGAAATTCATAGATACAGAGAACAAACTGATGGCTGCCATTTGGGAGGGTTGGGGGGATGAGTGAAAAAGGTGAATGATGATTACAAAGTACAAATTGCCAGTTATAAAAATAGTCACGGGGATGTAAGTCCAGCATAGCAAATATTGTCAATAATATTTTAATAACTATGTATGATGTCAGATGGGTACTAGACTATTGGGGTGATCACTTTGTAAATTATATAAATGTCTAATCACTATCTTGTACTCCTGAAAATAATGTAATATTGTTTGTCAATTGTAATTGAAAAATAAAAAAGGATAGAGCTCAATATCAAATAACATATTGAGCTCATTAAAAAATATGCTATTGATATACAAATTATTCACTATCATTATGTATTCAAGTCATTATTATATGCCTTATGTTACTATTTTAATATATGCAAGTAATACATGCAACAATAATGCAAATTATTGCTATCCATAATAGAAGGGTAAAACACGGTCTAACATTTAGTAGTTATTTTCACTGAATCAAGGTAGTAAGGAAAACCTAACTAAAATATTGACAAATGCTTTAAGCTTCTAAAAAAATAAAAACAGAAATAATTGGGCTGCTATATTTATGTAAATGGGATGTGATTAAAAAAAAGCACAGGGGGTAAAAAAAAACGAGAGAATGCAACTTCATCAACCAAAATATGTATCAATGATATATTTCTTTTTAATGAATCACATGGGCTTTTATTGTATAAACAAAATTGAGTACAAATTCTGTAGCTATTCAGTAAAAATAAGTGGCTGTCATTGCAAAATATGCATTGTATGGCACATGTTTTACTTCTCAATTAAAAGTGCAATGAAGCACTTACAGTACTTAAACGATGTTTTAAGGGGACACGTTTGAAGGAGATGACCTTTTTAATAATTATTTTGTTACTGTCATGTCATGCAAATGTCTTTTTCCTTAACTTTATTCTAAATTCCAAAGTTGAATTTGTTGACGAAAAACAAGAAGCAAAAGGTTCTGTTTGTGGCAATAGAAAGGCGTGTACATGAGGGGCAAAGTGTGTTTTGCTTGGCAGTTCTTTTGCTACCATTTTGTTTTTGTTTTTAGTGCTGGAGGGCATCAAATTGGCAGGTGTAAATAAGACTCCAGCTAGTTTCATACTGTATTTACAATCAGTTATTATGGGTTAAAATGTCTGTGGTGCATAGGGAATTAGGCACACAACTTCTGTTAAGAATAATGGAAGCTTACTGTCTAATTTCAAACATTGCGTGAATATACTTCTCCAGTCCAATCTTGCAATAATGTCCATCAACTCTTAAAAAGTGTTCACAAATGGATTATTAGAAATCCTTCTGTTTGTGTTGTATTTTGTACTTGCATAAAGTTTGAAATTTTGAATATATATTTTTGAATCTACAATTCTAATGTAGCATGTAATTTACCATAATAACTAAGGTAGGTAAGGAATATGTATTCCTCTATAAGTAATGGGAGAGAAGGAGAGAGGGAGAAAAGGAGAGAAGGAAGGAGGGAGGAAGGGAAGAGGAGAGAGAGAGAGAGAAAGAGAGAGAGAGAGAGAGAGAGAGAGAGAGAGAGAGAGAGAGAGAGAGAGAGAGAGAGAGAGATTTCTCAATTTAAAAGATTATCCATTTAATGGTATCTATATAGCATGTTATAACATTTAGTTTTGAAAATAGCAAATAGTGCTTTGCCCATCTAATTTGATGTAAAACAGAATCATTTATGATATAGTTTGTACTGTACTAGGATTTGCATGTACCACATGTCAAATCATGTCCCAGAAACATAGCAACCACTAGCAGATAAAGCCTATTGTCACATGATTATACGGAACACAAAGGTTATAATGTTTGTGCAGATACTGCTTTTTAACAAGGAATTTCCATTTCAAGGAAAAAATAGTAAGAAAGGTTTTACAAAAAATTTAGGACAGACCACATTTCTACAATACACTGACCTGTAGAAACTTTTTGAAAGCTTCTGGAAATGTGAACTCACCATGTCTCTATATTTGCTCTGTGCATTCAGACAAAGAGCCAAGATGATCTTGACTTTGAGGAGGAACTGCGGAAAAAGATGATAGGAGAGAGGTATGAAATAAATAATAAATAAATGAATGTTGAATAAAACAATTAGTTTTGCCCCAGCCTTCTGCAATAGGTTGTAAATTTTTACCGGCATTAATTTACAGCTGTAACTTCGGGATATAATAGGAGATTGAGTCTTATACAGGCAATGAAACAGATGATCAAATTCACAAGGGACTGTGTCAGGCTTTTTCCAGTACTAAAGAAACATATTAATCCTTGTCACTGTTTTCAGAAACGCTGTGACAGAAATAAACCTGTACTGTAACTTGGCCCTTTTAATGAGCTTCTGGAGTGTGGGCTTTCCACTCAGCACCTGAAAAACACAACAAAACACCTTTTATATTAAAGATGTGAGGTTTGCTGCTGGCTAAATTTGTACACAGAAGTCTATAAACCAGTGCTCAGCCAGCTGGGAAGCAAGAAAGCAAATTCAGATTCTGCCATGAACTTCACAGACCAATTATCTACTTGGAATCATGGGAGTTTAACAAACAAATACCAGCCCCTGCTGAGCCTTTTCAGGCCAGCAGCTTATGGGTGATTCAGTTGCATCCGAGGCTTTTAGACTGATCAATTCTTAATCACAAAGCGCAAAAATTATTCTCAGACTCATGTCAGTTTCTTTGGACACGTTTGTTAACAATCTGCTTCAAATCATTTTTTTAAAAGAAACTGCAGACACTGTTTTTATTGACTCCCCACTTGTAAAATGTTTATAGCTTGTTAATTTATATTTACCCCTTTACTTTTGCCTGCAAATCAACATCACTTAGCACAGTTTGGTTACACTTTGTCCAAAGGAAATTACAGAAGCCTGCTATGGGGCTAAAATGAAGGAAAGCTGCGGAAAATCAATACACTGCTGATTAAACAGATCGTAGCAAATTCACGGCTGTATGCTACAGCATGGAGACATCAGTGTGATGCCTATCTAGCAGTTAATGTGCTTTCAGTCAGGTGAAGAAAATTTCAGAATAAGGCAAAATCACCCAGAAAAATGAGAACTACTTTACACAAGAATGTATGTGCTTATAAGAAAGCTACGTTTTGTGTAAGGTAGTATTTCACTTGGGAAATAAATAGGATGTATTTATTTTACAAAGCAAAGCAGTACAGTATCTTTCTTATGATGTTTATACTTTGTATTATGAAAAAAAGAACGAATGGCATTGGAAGATACCACCTATTCGCTACCACAAGTCAAGTTCTTTTTCTTCTTTTTATGGAAGATTAGGTTTATCAGCATTTTCTTGTATAATTTCAATTTCACAATAGTTAAAATGACTGAAAGGTAGATTATTTTTAGAGGATGTCCAAAAGTAATAATGATATACAAAAAAAATTCTAAGTAATTCAGAAAGAATAATTTCCAGTTCAGAGTAGAAGAAGGAACATGAAATAAATCAGGTATAAAAAGGAAATGCAGTTCATACATAACTAATTTTTTTTTAAATCAAGTGGGAACGGATAATATTAACACAGTAGTTGTAAAGAGCAACATTTGTGTGTAAATTGCAGACAAAGACAGCATTTGAGTTACAAGGAAGATATGAAGTAACCTGACTAAAAGCAAAGGTACTCTGAGTAAAAGCATAACTGTCATTTCCATGCTACCCAGTTCTTGGGCTTTGCAAACTGAATACTTCGAAGACTGTAGGAAAATACTCATATCCTAAAGCCTGGTTAAAAGGTGGTACCTCCTTTAATCCAAGTTGAAGAATTTCACTCATTGTATTGCATGTGAATTAAGGAGATGAGAAACAAACAAACAAAAGCTTAAATACAATCTTTCTGGAAAAGTATAAAGAAATTTTGTTTCAACCTTTTGTTAAACTTTTTATTTGACATATATATCTATTTATCTATTTAGATTACTGTAATGCTATACCAAGATATTTTTTAAATTTGGTATGCCAGGATAAAGTTTGTGACTCTACTAACCATTGTTCATTCAGGATAACTGTAGGTTTGATATGTCACAGTATTATATATGGCAGATAAATTTCAGTAGTAAGTACTTATACTAAAAAATATACTTGAGAAAATTGTGTTCTATACACAAAGCCAACTTAATTTTCAATCTCTGTTGTTTTTCATTCTCTTTTCAAAATATCAAAATTTTTCAAATGGTAACATGGGGTAACTTCTTTGCCAAATTCTATGTGTTAAAATGAAGGTGTTTTTGAGTCATCAAAGCTTATAAGAAGACCTTTAACAAGTAAACAGCTTCTCTCTCTCTCTTTTTTAACTGGAAGATGTGGTATAAGAAAACACATTCATGGACACCATATGTGAACCAAGTTTCATCCCAAGATTTCGAGATTTTTGAGAATTCCTAGAAAATGAGAGATTTAAATTTATAGTCTGAAGAGGCTTACTTAGTGACATTATTTTCATACTGATTTCACATATATATATATATGTGATATATATATGTGATATATATATATATATATATACATACATATATATCTATATCTGTTATGTTTTGATTATTCTATTTAACAAAAACTTTGATAATCTTGTTTAGGAAAAAGGTCTTCCAAAGTTCAGGAATATGAATAATAATCATTACTTCAATATCTCTATTTTAGAATAACTATAAACTTCCCATTCTTGTATTCTGATAAACTATTTATTAACTGTTTCCACATGTAACATCAAAGAATGAGATAATTTCGACTTAATTAAATATGGTTTTGTGCTATTAGGAGAGCACAGCAGTGGATATCAATGGAAAGAACAAGTATTCAGGAAAATGTAGAAAAATACCTATATATGAAATACTTATTGGTTTGATAGGTTAATTGTGCTCTTGAGTATGTGTTTTAAGATTTTTCTTTCTCTGTGGCATTGAAAAAACACTTAATTGAAGTGATGGATTAGAATGGAAGAAGGAAAGAGTGAATAACTCAGGTATAAATTTCTGAACAAAAATTATTTTATAAATCTCACATTTTATGTAGATATTTCATATTTTTGTAGTTTCAACAAGTTAACAATGGTTGTTTGTAAACATGCTTTATTTAAAATCTGTACACTGTATAAATCTGAGAGTTATCAGAGATTTAAATACTCTTTATTAGAAACCCACTTTTTCTTATTAACACGTGGTAATTTATCACCATTAATAATATGATCCCTCTCAAAAAAAACTGATGCACACTGCTCTCTATAATTTCAGCTTTCATGATATTAATCTTCAATTAAATTATAGTTATTTAAAAATGTATGTCCTTAATTAAATTATAGCATGCATATAAAGGAGAAATGACTATGGAATGATTAAAACATGTTTAAAAATGTACTACTGAATTTTGAGTGCTGTCTGTCATCTCCAAAGTATGACTAGTTAGGTTCAGAAATGACTAGAAAGTTAACTGAAAAATTGCCAAGTAAAACTGTTTGACTCGTTAAAGAACTGTGTGTTAAAATTTTGGACAGTTTCTCTATTAAATCTAAATATACTTCTTATGGTATATACAATATTACATTTCTAAATTAATTGGCATACTCCCATTTGTTAAAGAATTTCACTCCATGTAAAAAGCAGTCTCACTAGATGTGAATTTTACACTGGGCTAGATCAATCCCAATACCAGTAAATGGATATTATTAAACAGCATGGGGTAGTGCAAACTGGGAAAGAAAACTTGTAGTGTGCTGCCTTTGAGCAGACCTGGCTTGCATGCTGTGACAGGGCAATTGTCGACATGCTTTTTCATGCCAATCTGCAGCTTTTTCAACTCTAGATGCTATGGCAACCAGGGTTTAACAGACTAAGCAGCTAACAAGCTTCCCTGATGGAATTGTCTGGTTGTGTGATTGCCTTGTCTTAGGGAAAATATCAAATAGAATGAAGACGCTTGTGGACATTTGTCAAACTGATTATAATTTGGACAGTTGAATCATAATTGTCTGTTGTGTACTGTACAGTAGTGACATATGCTATTTTCCATGTTCCTTGCAGAGCACACCATTGCATTTCCGCATAGCCTATGTTTCCCTTGAGAACAATGGGTCCTGGCTGCTGTAGGTTTGGTATAACATGGCAGCCCACATCTTACACTAGATCATCTGGGGGAAAAAGAACAATGAACAGTTCTACTTTTTTTTCTCTTTGACAAGGCTTGTGTTTGATTTGAACTATATTTGTATGAAATATGATGAACACAAGTTGATGTGAAAAGATATTTCTCTTTTATAAAATGTTCATGTTCATAGAGTAAGTTGTAGATCAAAATATGCAGGTGAATTAATTTGTTATTTATGATTGGGCATAATTTTAGTTCTTTGGGAATATTGATTTTTTAAATTTGCAACCACTTAAACATGTATTTGTGTCACCAATCACATGCATAATTTAAAACACTGAGGAAATAATCAACCTTCTCTGATGGAATGGTCTTGTTTTAATACTGCCTTGTTCTACTGAAAATGAATAGAAGATACTCTATTATTTTAAATGATTAAAAGCCTACTAATAAAATTTCAGTCTCTTTAAACAGTCAAAGGCATTGTATTTTCAAAATCATTTGATACCAAATCTTTATTTTTTTCTAAAAGAGATGTATCTTTTGAAAAATAAAAATCATTAGAATGAATATTTCCCATAGACACAGACAATAGTTTAGTGGTTACCAGAGGATAAGGGGGGTGGGGGGTGATAGATGAGGGTAAAGGGGATCAAATATATGGTGATGGAAGGAGAACTGACTCTGGGTGGTGAACACACAATGGAATTTATAGATGATGTAATACAGAATTGTTCACCTGAAATCTATGTACCTTTACTAACAATTGTCACCTCAACAAACTTTAATTAAAAAAAATATTTTCAATGATGTGAATTATCATAAACGAAATCTAAGTTTTCACTTTATAGACAGACATATTACATAAAATGAACTATTTTGGAAGACAACCTCACTATTTTATAGAACATTGTGAAATAGATTGTTTTGTACTTTAAAAAATATCAATGTTATATTTTCAGGATAAAAATTTGATATTTTCAGTAGATTCTGAACTAGCTGAGGTTTGTTAAAAGGACAAGTTGATAGTAAGAAGATTTTAGCACACACATCTTGGCCACATCTCACTAACTACAGAGGTCTGCTATTTTTCTATCTTCTTATTTAAATTTTGAAATACTCCAAACTGATGTTTTTGGTTTCAGACGACAGTGTCACCAGGTTCCTCCCTCCTCTTCATTTCAGTTAAAAGGCAATCCAAATTGCCTTTTAAAAAACCTACAAAGTCACATACAATGACTTATGTCTAGATGGTACAATTCCTAGAGGGAGTCTTTTGAGAGACTATTCTTTTTCTTAAAGATCTCAGAGTGAGAACACCTTCTTCTGTGATGAGTGGTGCACACAAGAAGGGCGAGAAATGAAATTGGGAACATTTTGCTCTCTTCATAAAGAACCCTCTCTAGACTATGCTGCAAAAAATATTTTTGCAGCTACAGTGTATTAAAATTAATAAGCTAGGAATTACATTAAAGCTTTATTTTATGAGTCAATCATTTTCACAAAAATAACTTTTATTCACTAGGCTAGCGTCTTTATCTCTAATTCTATCTTAGTTTTGAAAGTAGCCTCTATTATTAGTCACCTGTGTGACTGTCATTTTCCTGTTGTCAGCTAGTGTTGCACTAAGAGACCTCTGTTTCATTTATTTCTCTGGAGAATATCACTTCTTCCCTATCCAACAAGGAACTAACTTGAATCACATGCTAAGTTAAATCATTTGAAATCAAGGAAAACCATATTTTCAATGGAATAAAAATTTTGACTTCTTTTTCCTTTGAATAGTAAGGATTCAGATTTGATAGATTTTACTTTTGAATTCATCGAAACTCTTTTTTGTTCAACAGATTCAAACTTAGAGCACGATGGACAGTACTTACTTCGGGGTTTAAAGAATTATTCCTGAAAGCAAAGTAATTCCTTTGGTTTCCACAGAGCAGAGGTGAGAGTCAAGGAGCTTTATATTAGTTCAATGACAACTTCCCAGAGGAATAGGAAATTATAGTTCAAGGTGTAAGTATTTTCTTTCTTGTTTAGGAACTAAAGGCAAATAAATATATGGTATTTACTCAATTGCTAAGGTAAATTTCAGCAAGAAGTCAACCTTGCTTTGTGAAAAATAAAGTATACTTTATACCTATTATTTGGAGTTATTATTATCTATTATCAAATATAGGTAAAGACTGATAAGCCCATTTTAATGTTTAGAATAAAACAAAATCTTGAGCTTATGGACTCACTCAAAAGAATATCTAATACTAAAAGAGACAAACATCAATCTTCAGTTCTCCTATTTTTTAATTTTCCTTTTTTATTTCTTTTTTCTTTGCCAAGAATTATACGAAGACTTCATCAGTTCTATAACAATAAGGTCAATTCTCCATTTGGAAAGGCACCATAAGGCTATACCATCCCTACAATCTCGTACAGCATTTTTTCAGTGAAAACAATCTCATTATTCTTCTATTAAACTAAGGTACTAAATTACTTCATTTACAATGAAAACATTACATGGAAGTCATTAGCATTTAGTACAAATTAGTTTAAAGTATAATACTACCAAAATTCTACATGGAGTCAGGAGGAGGGCTATCTCTGACTCCCCAGTCAGCTACAGACTTGTGTGCAAAATTCACATTCTAAGGGACAAGAGCCAGCATGTTGGGGATGGGGGGGACAGCAGAGAAAGGCCACCATAATGGTGGTGCTCCACCTCCCTCAAATGTCTTCTGATTTCCATACTTCTGTGAAGCCAGTAACGATTAGAGAGCTGAAACTTGTTTCTGGACACAAGTGAAACTCTTCCTTGAGAATGTCAGAAGGGGAATTTTGAGGAAAAGATGAAGTGAATAATAAAATGTATGCATTAAGACCTAGCAACAATTTGAGTGTTTTTGTAAATGTGGCCATTCTCATAGTTGCTGGCAGGTAAAGTGACGTATAGATTTTGTCTAACTTTTCCCAGTAGGTAACGTTGGAGTGGGTGATAGTCACTTAGATTACTAGACCTCTAGTTGACCAGGAGAGGCTACCACTACGTTGTATAAAAGTTGTGACTTTTAACGTTTCCCTGCTTCAGTTCTATATTATTCCACCAAAAAATGAGTGCATTATTTCAAGCTGATTTTTTTGTTGTTGTGTACAGATGTCAGATGAACCATCCTTTCTAAAATATATTATATGGAGAAAAGTTAAGTGTTAGTTTCCTAGAGTTTAGAGTAGCTTTCTTGGCTACACAGTGCCACTTATCTCCTTGGCAAGTTCTCTCAAACACAGGAAACTCAAACTTTGTGGAAAGGTATGAAATGTTTCACTGGAACTAAGTGATTGGGTAAAGAATCTTCTTAGCATGCGGGTCAGTGATTGGCACTTTTGGAGTGAGATTGGAGGAGACTGTAGGGGGCGGGGGAATGTGAAGGGCAGAGGGCTGGACAGGCAGGGAGCATAATCTCTCAGGGACCTGATCACAGAAGTAGCTGCGAGCTTTGCCCCTCATGGCATTCTGTTCAGATTGACTTCGAAAATGATGAACAGTTAATACATCTTTGTCTAGATTCAGAAACATTAAAGCAGTGTTTGACATTTCTAGCTCTGAAATTTATCCACATTCAACATTTGGCCTCTTTCTGAGATTCTTCCCCCTTTCAAGTGGCTAGGGGTTAAAAAGAAAACCTTTCCTTATTATTCCTAAAATAATTCACCAAAAAAAAAAACCTGACAGGAAATTATTCTAAAATTTCACCTCGTATTAATCATGGTATTTTCTTCTGGTTTTAGCTTTCAAAACTCTTCCTTCTCCTAAAGAACAAAAGCAAAATGAATGTAATAATAATAACAGTAATAATCATAATTATATGAATTACAAGAGCTAATATTTATTTTGTACTTACTATATTCCAGGTTTTCATTTAATTACTTTAATGTATTAACTCATTCAATCCTCCCAACAACCCTAAGGTGAAGGTACTATTATCTCTATTATATAGATGCATTGTATAGATGATGAAACTGAGGCCCAGAGAAGTTACTGATTTGCCCAATGTCACACATCTAGTGAGTGTGGAACCAATATTTTAACCCAGGCTATTTGACTCCAGTATCAGAACTCTTAAGTCTCAGAAATCTTCCTTTGATAATTTAAAAGCTGTATTTTAATCCTAGGTACTAATGAATACATTTTGTTAGTTCCATTTACTATGAACATTACATTTGATGAAGATGGCAAAGCTTATCTACTGACATCAATGGATTGTATATTCTGATGCTTATATTGACATATAATATTTTGCAGAGTTGTCAACAGAATGAGGATTAGGAAATTCAATCCTAAAACTGTATCAATATAATTATCCTTATGTAGTATAGATAGTGCCATTTTTTGAGTACCTAATATGTTCTTGCTATTGTGCCAGGTGCATTAGTGATACACCAATATTATGCAGAAGGTAGTACTATCCTAATTTGCACAGAAGAGGACTGAGGCATAAAGAAACTTTCACACAAAACTAGTAACTAGAAATGAGCTCCCAACCAAGGTATATCTCAGCCTACTTCATTCTCCCAAGGTTTATTATTACTAAACCTAAAGTATTTTATATTGTAGAACTCAAGGATTATGAATTTAAACCTTTCCAATCTTACTGGTGATAAAGGTAATCTCTTCTTTAAGAGGTTATGCTATTAGTGACTTCACAGAGGTAGTATAGATTTAGTCTTTTAAAAAGTTATTTGAGAATGCATATGGTCTTTTTTAGCACTTCAGCTCACAATGATCTATCCCTCCTGTAGCAGGGGTCACAATCTACACATAACATATATATGTATATATATATATATATATATATATATATATATGTTATATATGTTTATATATATATAAAGGTATATATATATAAATAAAGGTATATATATAAATAAAGATATATATGTGTGTGTGTGTGTGTGTGTATATATATATATACCTTTCCTTTATTATGTACTGACCTTGTTCTGGAGCTTAGGCCCTATTGATAAAAGAAAGAAATGTTTGTTCTTAAATTATAGGTAGCTCATGTCTTCCATATTTTACAAATAGTTTTCGTGGTTATAAAATATGTACACATATTCTTTGAGACTTCTCCCTTCAAAAGGTGGAGCCTAATTCCCCTCCCCTTGAATATGGACCTAGTGACTTGCTTCTGAAGAAAAGAATATGGTGGACTTGACAATGTGTCATTTTTGATACCAGGACACAAAGGCATTGTAGTTTCCTCTTTGCTTTCTTTGGTGTCACTCTCTCTGGGGGAAGTCAAGTGCCACGTCATGAGGACATTCAAAAAGCCCATGTAGAGACCCATGTGACAGGGAACTGAGGCCTGTAGCAATAGCCAGTGAGGAAGTGATGCCATCTGCCAACTGCTATGTGAATGAGCTTGGAAGCAGACCCTGAAGTTCCAATCAAGGCTTCGAATGACAGAAGCCCTGGCTGACATTTTGTTTGTAATCTTATGTGAGAATGCAAGCATTCTTGAGTTACTGAGCTATAGATATTTTTAGATAATAATGTTTGTTGTTTTGAGTCACTAAGTTTTGGTGTGATTTGTTACACAGCAATACATAATTTAGTTTCTGTAAGATAACATTCAGTCAATTTTACATTCAAACTCTCTGATAGGATTAGCTTTTTCCAAATTCCTCAAAGGATCTCTCCTCCCCAGTTCCCTTCCAAGATGGAAGGTTTCCAGAGGAAAGCTTACCACTGGAGGCCCTGTTCCATCTGCTGAGAAGACCCTCATTCAACCTGGATACTCTTTTTTGTTTTTGTTTTTGTTTTCCCTAATGGAGTTCATGGAGGAACTGGTCCTACTGGAATATCCTGGAATCTATCCCTTCTGATTGTGAACTTGGTCATCACTTCTGGCATAAAATACTTGTGCCTTACAGTCTTTACACTGACACCAAGACCTCCTTTGATGTACTCGTACTTTCAGCAACTGAGCATGTGGAAACTTTGAATGCCCACATATTAGGTATGGGCACTGAAGAACCAGATGCTTTACCATCACAGATTGTTCCTAACCTTCAGCTCTTGATGCTCTGTACATTCAGTGCCCTGCTTGTTGTGAAGTTTGTCTAAGATTTTTGAAGTTTTTCTAGGCTATATCCTGATGATATAGGAACATATTCTTTCAAGGGATAGCTCTTAAATTTTTCTTTATTATACTTGTGAAAAATTGGAAATAGCCTAAATGCCCATACATAGGCAAGTAGTTGAATAAACTATGGCACATTACACAATGGAGTATTACGCATCTGTAAATAAGAATGAGAAAGGTCATTTTAGGATATATTGTTGTGTGAAAAAAGCAATGTGAAAAATTATCTATAGTATCTGACCATTTAAGCCAGAAGGAAGTATAGGAGAATATAAATGTATCAGCTCATCGGTAGGAAAGAAATTAGGAAGGATGAAACATAAACTGGAGAGATTGATTATATACAGGGACGAGTGGGAAAGGGGTGGAAATATGGATGCAATAGGAACATGATATAAGGTTGATGGAGAAGCAATACTTTAGTGAATATACATTTTCTGTAGCTCTTAGAATCATGATATTGTTTCACATACCTCCCAAATAAATAAATAAATGATTAAATAAACAAGGATGTGAGGAACACCCCAAACAGAAACAAACAGTAGTAAGTGAACCTGATAACCACATTAATGAGGGTGAGGATAAAATAACTAATGTAGTAAGTAACTTTAGAAAGTAGTATTTTGAGTTAATATAGTAAGTACAAAGAAAAATGGAAAAAAAACCACAATATTTTCACCAATGTTATACTGTTTAGTAAATTTGATTCTAACAGGGGTATAAGTTAGCAATTCTGAACTGCTTTATGTGCATACTAGGTTTCAAAGAATAAGTAAATACATTATGAATAAAGAGAGCATGTTTCCCACTATCAGAGAAAGAGCTTAAATATGAAAATAGTAAAGATACAAATGAACCCTGTAGTGTTAAATTGGAATCAAAGGTATTAGTATGAACTCATAGTTTTTAATATATATAGACACACACCCAGATGGAGATATACAGAAATAAGTAAGAATGTATATTTGTGTGTTACTATACATATGTATATGTCGTAACTCTGTTCTCTGAGATGGCCTAGAAACAATGATACCCAGTAGTCATGAGCACATTTTAGCACTTAGATCTTGGCATCTAAATATCGTTTTCCTAAAGGAACCAGCTCAGGGCTCCTTGGAAGGACTAGGGCAAGGAAAGTATAAGATGAGACTGGAATATGTTAAGGTAACAGTATAGAAGTACTCACAAAATGGAGGCATCCAAAACAAAAAACAAAACAAAACAAAACACAAAAGCCAAGTTTAAGGATCTTCTAATGGCCAAAGTTGGGCCAATTAGAAAACAACCCAAATAATACTAGATGAATTATTACCTTTAGATTATAATAATTATCAATGACTCCATACAGATATAAACGGGAAAGTAAATAGAAGAGAGTACTCTCCTTTATAGTAGAATTTAAATTAAAAAATCTACAAGGAATAAGGGAAATAGAAATTTACCATTAAACAAACACCACTGGAATATTTGTTGTATCTATTCATCTGTATATATATTATTCAAACCATCAGTGGATGCTAAAATTAGTAACTAATGAGAAATAAGATATTCATATAGTTTTAAGTATTTGCTCACAAAATACTAACTACAAAAGGAAAATATAAACATTGCCAAGGAGACACCTTGCAGATACCATTTAGCCATGAGATCAGAATTAACAATACCCCTGATAAGATATAATACCATCATATACCCCATTATATGATGTACTGGGAAGGACATAACATCACTCTGTTTTATTTTTCCAAGAAAGTGTAACATCAGTCTAATGATGAGAAAGCATCAGAAAAACATAAATTGAGGGTGGGAGATGAGGGTCAGGGGGAGCAAATATATGGTGATGGAAAGAGAACTGACTCCGGGTGGTGAACACACAATGGGATTTATAGATGATGTAATACAGAATTGTACACCTGAAATCTATGTAATTTCACTAACAATTGTCAGCCCAATAAAAAAAAGTGGGAGAAAAAAACCATAAATCGAGTGATGTTATAAAAAATAACTACCATGCATACTTCAAAAGTGTAAAGAACTTGAAATGCTGAGGAACTGCCACAGATTGAAGAACCCTAAAGAGACATGACAACTAAATGCAATATGGGACCTTGGATTGGGTCTTTACCCAGAAAAAAGGATATTGGTGGAACACCCGGCCAATTTTTAATATCTGTATATTAATTAATGATATCGTGTCATTGTTAATTTATTGGTTTTAATAATTGAACTATGGTTATATAAGATGTTAGCATTATGGGAAGCTGGGTGAAGGGTATACAAGAATTCTTTGTACTACTTGTGTAACTTTTCTATAAGTCTAAATTTATTTTTTAAAAAAATGTTTAAAAAATCTTGGCAAAAGTCAAACCCTAGTGAATTTGCTTCAGCTAAGATAATCCAAATATTTTGAGAGAGTACTTTCAATGTGCATCAAGGTTAGTTAGTTCCAATGGTCTGAAAAACAATATGTCAACTGAAGTCAACAATGATTTCAGACCATCACAATTTAAGCTAGTGTTCTGGCCAAATAAATACTCTGTGTGACTCAACACACACACACACACACACACACACACACACACACACACACACACACACACACACACACACACACACACACACACACACACACTATAATGTACCACTCCTGGCTCCTTTCTCCGGGGAATGGGGAATGGCAAACAAGGATGTTCATAATTGACTTTATGCCTTTTCCTTCATTCTGTCTTTTTTTCTTGACTTCCTCCCCTAGGGACTGAGGGCCTTTTTATTTCCCATCTGACAGAAACTGCCTGGATCCTCCTTCCGTAGGTGGCATTCACTTTATTCATTATTGGGACAAAGTGGCAAAACTGTTGCAGGGAAAGTAACTCATATATGAGTACCTCTCAAGATGCACTGACAGGTACTTAACTATATTACCTCTGGCATAATTATAGACCGCTCTATACATTTTAATACCTTATTATCTCCCCCAAGTTAGTTTCCCAAGTTTAACTTTATCTTCTGGGTTACACTGTAATATCTTTGAGGTCCAGGTTGATCTTACACATTTATTATCTCCACAGAATGTAACAAATGTCAACTTATCAGTGCATATTTTGTTTATTGTTTGAAGTAGATTAATCACAAATCACTTTGAGTACAGTATTAAAAGAAATGTGGAGGAGAGATCTATGAAGAGCAGAGTCCATAATTCTCCTTCCTGCTTGTTTTTGAAAGGTTTGTCAATCCTTTACAAAAGTTTCTTCATAATCTCTCTTAACGTTTGCCACAACACTTTTCTGTACCATAAATGCTTTCAGCTATGGAAAATCATCAGACATACTCTCTATTTAAAGATCAAATATAAAATAAATAATTTCAGGATCTTCTATGGAAAGATGACAAATGAAATATGCTGTAATTTGAGGGCATATGTTTTGAAACGCTATTCATAACCTGAACTTTGATGCTTCAAAAAATTCTTGAAGAAAATACGATTCCTATCATAAGAATCTTAGTTCTATCCTCACAAATGTGAGCAATTAAAAAGTATATTTAAATTTAAGATGGGATTAAAAGATGAGCATAGACAAATAGAATAATACATGTGAAGATTTAATAGCAGAACATAACTCATATTAGACTTAGCCAAGAATGAAAGGCTTATAGTTAAATGTATAAGCATTCTGGCAGGTATAGAAAAGAGAAAATTCTGAAAATCTTGTTTACTTTGAAAATATCATGATTTAATTTTCTGATTCTTATGTATATTTAATCATAACTTTTAAACTCTGTGTTTTTGTGTGTTTGTGCTGAGACGCTAAGAATGGACTTGTATTTTTTTTACAGGATTATATTTTTCAATCTAATTGAAAGTTTTATATCCATACTGAAAAAAGTGACAAACTAATTTAATTCATTGGAAAAAATAGGACATCTCATCTTGAAGGTATCTGTTGCTTTTACAAGCACTCTTGAGTTATTGTTGTTTTTAGAAAAACTTTCCTGTCCTTTTTTCAAGATGACATCATAGTTGGGCAATAGTGGTCTTAAAAAAATGTTGCAAGTTACTGTAAAAATACAGCCTTAGGCAATTTAATTTAGGGTTAATGATTTCACTTTGGATATTTATCATATCTTAAAAGATAAAATAATTGTTAATTTATTGTGAAATTCTTTTGCCCAATTATGAGTGGTTATGCTTTTGAAAACTAACAACATATTTTGTCACTACTGGGTATAGTCTATGTATGAGATCAGCCGTGTCAATCCCAGAACCATTATTGGGTGCTCCTTCAACTGAGAGACACAGTTCCTCTATTTTTCACCTCTGGTAGCTAGGCGAATGTTCATTAAATGGTTTTTTGTTGTTAAATTTACAATAGCAACATTTAACATTATAAACATCATTACTTGTAATGAAGAGAAATTTGTCCATTACTATGCTTATAGACTTAAACTTTAGGAAGAGATGGATTGTTACTCACCATGTTGAAATACTGATATATAGTACAGTTAAGATTAAATGAAAAGGAATTATGTTTGGGTGGAAGCAGAGTCTGAAAAATAAATTATTTGCATATTCCTAGCACACAAAAAAGTGTACTCTTGTGTCAGGTGATCAAGGAGTTGACACTCAAAATGGAAACATAATGAAAAGATAACATTGTTTACATAACGTGATCATGATGATGATGAATGATAGCTAACATATACTAAAGGCTTACTATGTGCCAGATATGTTAAGTCCATTTCATATGTTTTCTTATCTAATATTTTATATAGTACTGAGTATAAAATAAAAGCTACTTTCAATGATTTCTCGGAAATAAACTCATTTGTTTCATGATTTTTTTACCATTAACATAAGCAGTCATAAGTATATTTTTTTTCAGTGTAATTCTTTTATTTATTTATTTTTTTAGTTATCTACTCTGTATTTGAGAATTAGGTTTTGATCTTTAATGAACCTGTTCAAGATTGAATTAATCTTTGCATTCTAAAAACTAATTTCTCTAAAATAGTAATATCAGCATAAGCATTTATGATTGGAATATCTATTTTTATCATTCAAACATAAATAAAACAATATGCTAGATTAACTATTGGGTCAAAATTTTGAGAAAAAAGTACATGAAATCACACGTTCAAAGTAAATAAGTCTCTACCCAGTTTATGAAAACACTGAATCAAAGTTTAATGGCTAAACCAGAAATAATAGCATCAATAACCTCATTTTCAATAATAGAAACAAAGTTTGGTGCTTTACATTTCTGAAACCTTTATTTTCAAAAAGATTTATTCATCCTGTTTCAAATTTTAAGAATTTGTATACTTCCTTCAATTATGATTTTTATATAAACTTTCTACTGATTGTTGTTATACTATATATACTATATATTGTATATCATGTACTATATAAATGTATATGAGGTCTAACAATTAAGTTCACAAACTTAGCAATGATGTTGCTAACCTTTTTTGATATGAGAGGGATTATTCATTATGAATTTGTACCAACTGGACAAACAGTTAGCCAAGTTTACTATTTGGAAGTGCTGAAAAGGCTGCGTGAAAAAGTTAGACGACCTGAACTTTTCGCCAACAATTTGTGGCTCTTGCATCATGACAATGCACAAGCTCACACGGCACTGTCTGTGAGGGAGTTTTTGGCTAATAAACAAATAACTGTATTGGAACAGCCTCCCTACTCACCTCATCTGGCCCCCAATGACTTCTTTCTTTACGTGAAGATAAAGGAAATATTGAAGACATTTTGATAACATTCCGGACATCAAGGGCAATAGGATGATGGCTCTGATGGCCATTCCAGAAAAAGAGTTCCAAAACTGTCTTGAAGGGAGGACTAGGCACTGGCATTGGTGAATAGCTTCCCAAGGGGAGTACTTTGAAGGTGACCATAGTGATATTCAGCAATGAAGTATGTAGCACTTTGTCTAGGATGAGTTCACAAACTTGATTGTCTGAACTTCTATTGAGTTAAATTAATTTGATTTACTGTGATAAAGAATATACTTAATAGGTAGGAGAAGAATAAGCCAAACATGTTAAATATGATAACTGGCTTGTACTTGAGTTCTTAATGTATGTCAGGTACTGTTCAAAAACACTTTATATAGATTTTACCAGTTAAATCTAATCTTCTTTGGTAGTTAGTATAATCATAATCATTGCCATTTTATAAGTAAGGAAAGGTATTTAGCATTTTTTCCAAAGAACTTTCCCACAGTTGCACATAGTCAAAAATGCTAAAGCAGGATTTAAATCCAAACTTTCTAACTGTAGACTGCATACTGAAATAGTAAGACCTTATTAAATGTATGCAAGATTAAAGTCATTCTAGGGCTCAGATGAGATTATCTACAGAAAGTCTCAGTTTGCATTGCTGTGGTGTGAAGGGTAACATAAAGCTGTGGGTAGATTCTAACAGGGTTGATCATTTATTTCTAAAAATTGCATTCAAACCAAATAGAGATACTTTTCCCATCATTAGACAATAGCTTTAGGGCATGTGTCCAAAACGGCAGTTTCAGTGAAATGGGTCTGGGATACCCTGGGCAGAGTGACAACTGGCAAGCTGCAGAGGTGCAGAATCATGCTGACTTTAGTGTATAGTATATCCCAGAAGTCAGAATAGTCTGCCTTCTTCCTTATATTTGGGTCTGCCTGCTTTAGACTAGACCAAGCAAAGCAATGGGAAATCTTAGTTGGATAATCAGATATGCTCCTCATGGACCAATTTCATAGAAACAGTATAGTATCTAGAGTTGTAGTCAAAATATATAACATCATGTTAGTGCCTCCTTTAAGTAATTTCCCTGTTTAAATTGTCATATTTTACTCTCTGGGTTTCTTGCCTGAAACTAGTTGATGTGTATCTGAATGATACAAACATCTTCAAAATGTAATTTGTTTACATTAATAATTTATGCAATGCACCTGTTTATGATAAATTAGCAAAAACTAAGTTAGCAACACGTTTTTAGGTTTGGGGATTCAACAATATGATAAATATCCATTGAAAGTTCTCAGTTATATGTTTAAAAATCTACAGTAGAATCCTCCAGTAAGGTAGTCTAATCTACAAATACTGGCTCCAGGTTTAATTTAGGATACAAATTTAGGTTTATTTCCCTGCAGGTCAAGTGTCTGATTTCTTTTGAGAGTAGGATTAGAAGTAGTCTTCACATTTGGGGAAACATAAATGGTAGTAACAGAGCATGGCCACGTAATGTGATCAAGAAAGTGGAAACCTATTCAGGATCTATTCAGGAAAGAGATATTACAGGTATTTCTGGTCAAGAGTGCAGAGTAAGTAAATGCTGTGCTTGCATCCTCTCACAACCACATTAAAATTATAACTAAACTACAGGACAACCATCATTAAGAATTGCCTGAAGTCTAGCTCAACACAAGTCCTATAATTAAGGATATACTGCAGAAGCCACCTCAAGACTGGTAAGAGGAGCAGAGATGTAGAATGAGCTGGCTCCCATACCCATGTGTGGCAGTTAAAAATCAGGAGGGATATTTTGGCTATAGAGATCCCCGCTAAGGAGTAGGGGGTTCCAGCCCCACACCAGACTCCTTAACTCAGGGTTCCAGTGCCAGGAAGAGAAGTCCTCACAACTTCTGGCTATGGAAAGCAGCACAGATTGTGGCTTGAGACAGAGGGAGGGTGGAGTCCCACGGTTTCCACTTAAAGGGCCCACACACAGATTTACTCACTGATAGACTCCCTCACTCTGAATTGAAGCACTGGGGTAACAGATCTAAAGGCAACAGGAACATACAGAGAAGAAATGAATTGTCTGACTTTAGGAGAAAAGATGGAGGGGCAGCTTTCTCCCAGACAGAAGTGCTAGCAGAAGCCTGTTTCTTTGTTGGCTCTTTCTACCTCCCAGCACGCAGACACAGGCAGCCACCATATCTGAGTCTCCATCAACCAAGCTAACACTGTTCACCCAACCCTGTGATTCAGCGAGACCCAGCCCCTCCCAACTTGTGGACCCACGCAAGCCACTTCCAGTGGCTTTTTCATCCAAATGGCCTGTCGTGGCTCATGTTGCGGACTTTCCTAAAATCACTCAAAAGTTCACAAATCTCAAACAGGCCGTATCTGGCCACAGCATGCTTCAACACCCCTTGGTAGCAGCCCCAAGCCTGGCACTAGTGGCAGCTGACCTCAGGTCATAACTTAGCCTCTTCAGGCACCTCGAAGCCAAACATGGGTGGAAGACATCTGTGGACTGCTTTGTGGCTCATGCCAGGTGGCCCCAGGCAGGACATAGGCAATGGTTGAACTTGGCTTGTGGCGGGGCCCCTCCTAGGAAGCCCCAGTCAGCATACCCAGTGCCTGACTTTAGACCACACCAGAACAGCAACCGCCCACCTCCACAGACAACACACCCAAAGGACAGACTGAGCAGGCACCGGAGCCCTGCTAAAGCAAATCGTATTCATGCAACTCAGCCCCTGAACAACAGCTTCTCCACTGTAGTAAAGGCCAGTCCTCATAACCAATCAGCCTGAGAGTCAATCCCATTGATGTGCAAACAACAATCAAGGCTCAACTACAACACAAAGGTACACAAAATCTACACAAGGGACACACATGCAGCACCCAGCTCAGGTGACCAAGGAAACTGCCACTGGGCCCCATAGAGTACCTACTACATAAGGTCACTCTACTAAGACCAGGAGCCATAGCACCTCTACCTAATAGACACACACACACAGGTAGACAGCCCAAATGGGGAGACAAAGAAACATGTCCCAAATGAAAGAACAGAACTAAACTCCAGAAAAAGAACTAAATGAAATGGAAACAAGCAATCTACCAGATGCAGAGTTCAAAACCCTGGTTATAAGGATTCTCAGTGAAAATTTCAAGAAAGAGATAGAAAACATAAAAATGGAGATAGAAAACATAAAGGAGAACCAGTCAGAAATGAAGGATACAGTACTGAAATAAAGAATATACTAGAGGAAATCCACATATTAGCTGAAACAGAGGATCGGATCAGTGATTTGAAAGATAAGGTAGCAGAAAACACTGAATCAGAGAAGCAAAAAGACAAAAGAATCCCCCCCCAAAATTAGGGTAGTTTTGGGGACATCGAGAGTAACAACATTCACATCATAGGGGTACAGAAGAAGAGAGAGAAACAAGGGATTGAGAACCTTTTTGAAGAAATAATGATAGAAAACTTCCCTAACTTGGCAAAGGAAATAGACATACAAGCCCAGTAAGTGCAGAGAGTCCCAAACAAGATGGACCCAAAGAGGCCCACACTAAGACACATCATAATTAAAATGCCAAAGGTTACAGACAAAGAGAGAATCTTAAAAGCAGCAAGAGAAATGCAGTTAGTTACTTACAAAGGAGCTCCCATAAGACTGTCAGATGATTTTTTTTCAACAAAAAACTTTACAAAATCCCCAGAAGGGATTGATATGACATACTCAAAGTGTTGAACAGCAAGGACCAATAACCAAGATTACTCTACACAGCAAAGCTATTATTTTTTTTTTAATTAATTAATTTATTTATTAGTTTCAGGTGTACAAAACAAGGTAATACTTAGACGTTCATCATTTATATCCCTCATACTGTGAACCCCCCTCCCCCCATCCACTATCCCTCCGACCTCACACTGAACCATCACATTATATATATAAAATTATAGTTGGCATTCATTAATGTTTAGCTTCTGATGTACAATGCCATGATCAGGTATCCACAGTATCCCTGAGGTGGTCTCCCAAATAGGACGCATGTCCATCGGATACCCAACAAAATCTTTACAACATTATAGAATACCTTCCCCAAATTAATTTTCAAAAGAAAAACCCTGAGGCCATCTTGTGGTTACCAGCTGCTTCCAAATCCCTTCACCTTTCCCCTTATCCCCAACCCCCTCCCACACACCCATCTAACCACTCTCGGTTTTTTCTCTGCGTCCCCAAAACTGACTCTGATTAGTTCATTCACATAGTCTTTTCTTTAGATTCCATATATAAGTGAGATCATATGGTACTTGTCTTTCTCTTTCTGACTTATTTCACTTAACATAATGTTCTCTAGATCCATCCATGTTGCTGCAAATGATAAGATTTCTTTCTTCTTTATGGCTGCGTAATACTCCATTGTATAAATGTACCACAGCTTCTTAATCCAGTCATCTACCGATGGGCATTTTGGTTGTTTCCATATCTTGGCTATTGTGTAAAGTGCTGCAATAAACATAGGAGTGCATACAGATTTTTGAATTGGAGTTTTGGATTTCTCCGGGTAGATGCCTAGGAGTGGAATTACTGGATCATAGGGTAGTTCCATTTTCAGATTCCTGAGATACCTCCATACTGTTTTCCATAGTGGCTGCACTAATCTGCAGTCCCACCAACAGTGCACTAGCGTTCCCTTTTCTCCACATCCGCGCCAGCATTTGTTGTTTGTTCATTTATTGATAATAGCCATTTTGACTGGAGTGAGGTGGTATCTCATTGTGGTTTTTATTTGCATTTCTCTGATGGTTAGTGAGGTTGAGCATTTCTTCATATGTCTTCTTGCCTTCTGTATGTCCTTCTTAGAGAAATGTCTCCCCAAGTCCTCTGCCCATTTTTTAATTGGGTTGTTTGTTTTTTTGGAGTTGAGTTGAGTAAGTTTTTTATAGATTTGTGATATTAATCCCTTATCAGATATATCATTGGCAAATATCTTTTCCCATAGAGTAGGATCCCTTTTTGTTTTATTGATGGTTTCCTTTGCTGTGAAAAAACTTTTTAGTTTGATGTAATCCCACATGTTTATTTTTTCTCTTACTTCGCTCGCGCGAGGGGATATATCAGTGAAAATCTTACTCCGGGTAATGTCCATGAAGTTTCTTCCTATATTTTCTTCTAGATATTTTATGGTTTCAGATCTTACATTTAAGTCTTTAAGCCATTTTGAATTTGTTTTTGTATATGGTGTAAGGAGGTGGTCCAGCTTCATTTTCTTGCATGTGTCCGTCCAGGTTTCCCAACACCACTTATTGAACAGACTATCTTTACCCCATCGTACATTCTTGCTTCCATTGTCGTAGATTAGATGGGCATATAGGCATGGATTTATGTCTGGACTCTCTATTCTGTTCCATTGATCTATGTATCTATTTTTATGCCAGTACCATGTTGTTTTGATTACTGTAGCCTTGTAGTATAGTTTGAAATCAGGTATCGTTATACCTCCTACTTTGTTCTTATTTCTCAAGATTGCTGAGGCTATCCGGGGTCTTTTATGGTCCCATATAAATTTTAGGATTATATGTTCTATTTCTGTGAAAAACGTTGTTGGTAGTTTGAAAGGAATTGCGTTGAATATGTATATTGCCTTAGGCAGTATGGACATTTTAATTATATTAATTCTTCCTATCCATGAACATGGAATGTGTTTCCATCTATTTATGTCTTCTTTCATTTCTTTCTTCAGTGTTGTATAATTTTCTGAGTACAGATCCTTTACATCTTTGGTTAGATTTATTCCCAGATATTTTATAGTCTTTGGAGCAATTGTAAATGGAATTGTTTTTTTAATTTCTCCTTCTGCTATTTTATCATTGGTATATACAAATGCAACTGATTTCCGAAGATTAATTTTATATCCTGCTACTTTACTAAATTCATCTATCAGTTCTAATAGTTTCTTGGTGGAGTCTTTAGGGTTCTCTATATATAGTATCATATCATCTGCATATAATGATAATTTTACTTCCTCCTTACCAATTTGGATGCCTTTTATTTCTTTCTCTTGTCTGATTGCTGTGGCTAGAACTTCCAGCACTATGTTGAATAGAAGTGGAGAAAGTGGGCAACCTTGTCTTGTTCCTGATCTTAGGGGGAATGGTTTTAGCTTTTCCCCATTGAGTATGATGTTAGCTGTGGGTTTGTCATATATGGCCTTTATTATGTTAAGATATGATCCCTCTATTCCCACTTTCTTAAGGGTTTTTATCATAAAAGGTTGCTGTATTTTATCAAATGCTTTTTCTGCATCTATTGATATGATCATGTGATTTTTATTTTTCATTTTGTTAATGTGGTGTATCACATTAATTGATTTGCGGATGTTGAACCACCCCTGCATACCAGGGATGAATCCCACTTGATCATGGTGTATGATAGCAAAGCTATTATTTAGAATCAAAGGACAGATAGAGTTTCCCAGACAAGAAAAAGCTAAAGGAGTTCATCACCACCAAACCAGTATCACAAGAAATGTTAGAGGGACTGTATTAAGAGAAGAAAAAGAAAAAAAGATAAAAAGTATGAATAAAAAATGGCAATAACTACATATCTATCAATAATTACTTTCAATGTAAATGGATTAAATGCTCCAATTGAAAGACATGGCTGAATGGATAAGAAAATAAGACCCTTACATATGTTATCTACTAAAGACTCACTTCAGATTGAAAGACACACACCTGAAACCTATGTAACTTTACTAACAATTGTCACCCCAATAAACTTCAATTTAAAAAAAAAGAAAGACACACCCCAACCAAAATTAAAGAGATAGATAAAGGTGATTCATGAAAATAGGAAACAACAAACAAAAAAAGTTGGGGTCTCAATATTTATACTGGACAACATAAACTTTAGTACAAGGGCTATAACAAGAAACAAAAAGGACCCAGTAATCACAGTCATAGGTATTCATCTGAGGAAACCCAAAACACTACTTTGAAGGGACAGGTGCATCCATATGTTCATTGTAGCATTATTTACAAGATATGGAGGCAACTTGGGTATCCATCAATGGATGAACGGATAAAGATGAGATGGTACATATGTATAATGGAATATTACTCAGCCATAAAAAAAGAATGAAATTGTGCCCTCTGCAGCAACATGGATGGACATGGAGGGTACTGTGCTTAGTGGAGTAAGTTAGACAGAGAGAAACAAATGCCCTATGATTTCACTTAGATGTGAAATCTAAAGAACAATAAACAAACAAACAATACAGGAAGAAAATCATAGAGAGCATGTAGGAGGGGGGATTGTGGGGATTGGTGAAAAAGTGGAAACTACAAATTGGTAGTTTCAAAAGAGTTATGGGGTTGTAAAGTATAGCATAAAGAATATAGTCAATAATATTGTAATAACTGTGTACAGTGTCAGATAAGTACTAGATTTATCAGGGTGATCACCTCGTTAGTTATATAAATGTCTAATCACTATGTTGTACACCTGAAACTAATATAATATTGTATATCAACTGTAATTGAAAAATAAAAAAAAATTAAAGAAAGAGAGATATTACAAGCATACTTTAAAGACTGCATGCTAGATTGTCTAAATATCTTAAAGCGCAGTAATAAAAGATGATGGGAAGTTTTAAGCAGTTACTGCCTTTTTTGGTAAACCTGGGGCTTGCCAAATTCCACCCACTTCTGTGGCACTCCCCCAAAATAAATACGTTTTGTTTGTTCTTATAAGTAGAAATTCATTACCACTGTCTTTAAATATATTCTTGCCAAAAATTGAAGAGATGGACTTATATTTTCAGACTGAGATTCAAAAATGATTGAATTTAATTACATTGTAACATTACAACTTTAATTGACATGTTAGTGTCTCATTACCAAGAATTATTTATATTTTTTACTTAGTTATGCTTTATGAAACCTGTTATAGTCAATACTAATAAATAATAAACATGTTAGCAAAGGCAACAGTAAATAAATATTTGATAATTTAAATAAATTATTAGCTTGATGATATTTGATGACAAAAGGAAAGAAATACCTAGTGTTACCTTTATTTTCTATATTTTCATTGTAGATATGAATCAGTTTCATATTATTCTGAATAATTTATGAGGAATATCATAAGGTTTGTATGTGACATGTAAGTAAATGGTAGAATATTTTTAATAGAAATATTTATATTTCTCAATTAATTTTTGGCGAGAAGTGGCTATTTGATTTTCTAAGTCTGAGTCCAGTGGATTATTTTTGAGAACTATTCTCTATATGAACACTCAGAAAAGCTTTAAATTTAAAATGCAAATAAAACAGCTAATGTAAGATTGAAATAGTTAATCTCAATTGAATAAGACCAAGTCAATCAATCAGTCAATCAACAAACACCTGTAGTGCACATACTATGTTCCAGGCACTGTGTGTAATGAATAGGAATGGAGTAATTTGTGAGAGATAGGGCCCCTACCTCTGTGGAACTGGCAATATAGATTGCTGGCTATTTGATTTATTTTACCATATGCATTCCTTCCTTAGGAATAAAATAAGGATTTGTATGTCTTATAATACACAACTATTTAATAAATAGCATGTATGGCATATTGAAAAAGTGTTTGAGTCTCTTTGAATTACACTTTTCTTTATGTACTTTGATAACGTGAAAAGGGTTGAAATTATGCAAACTTCCCCTTTTATGTTTTTGAGACAATAGTACATGTAACATTCTATAGAAAACTAAATGTGTGAACATAATTTTCATCATTTGAAAATTCAACTTGTCCTTGAATTTCTGAAGTATCTGGTGAATAATGTGCCCATGTAATATCAATATGCTCAGTGATAGAGAAAAAGATGGTAATTGTGTACAAAAGGGATTTAAGTTGTATTTTGATAATGTGATCAATTACTTGGCCTTTGTAAACATTCATGGAATAATTGGTTTTACTTAATAAGTCCATTTTTGAAAATAGCCAATGTTGGATATTGGTGGTTATCAAAGGCATTTTTTCCTTGAAGAGAGTGCATGTGTATAGCATCAAACTACCAATTAATGTAATTTGTTTAGAGCTATTTTTCTTTCTGTACCATCAAGGCATTAGCTATCAAAGGTGAATGGTAAAATATCCAGCCCAAAATGGATTGTATGGTTATCCCAACAACTTAAACAAAGAGAGTAAGGGAGAACACATGTGTTACATTTACCCAGATTTTTCCTTTAAGGTTTTAAACTAAGATTGATAGAAAACAGTATTTAGAAAGAAATAATGCATACTGATTTATATAAAATGCTATTTGTTGTATTTTTCTTTTTGTATTAGCTTTAATGAATAGATATGCCTTTTTTATTTTGTGGAACCCTACCATTAAATGATACCATCATTTTTTTTGGTTTTTTTTTCTGCCTAAATAAATTCAAATTCTTGTCACCTACTATCTGTATGGGAAGATTTGAGACATTATTTCTAATTGAGATTTTTACTGAATATCTTTTAAAGATAAATATGTTTTATTCTTTCACCCACTATTTAAAAGGATTTTCACATTTTTATCTTCTAAAGGAATTGTCAATGAGAAACTAAAACTGCATAGACTATACATTAAAATCACTTTAGTTTTTAAGCTGTCATGAACTGTTTCAAAAAATGCTAAGTTGCTATTGTTTAATGTCTGTCATTTTATAATGCTTTAGAAGTTATCTATCCTGTAAAATTATTAACTGATGCTAAAATTGCCTTGTAAGTATTAGGACAATAGCAATTTTGTAACAGCTGGGACACTGCCAATGTAAGATAAGTACATTTTGCTCTGTAGATTCATAAAGTGCTTTGAAATGGTTTGTAACTGATGGATGGATGCATTTTCTAAGTGTAGAAAGCAATATTTTGTAGAAGGAAATGGCTTGAAAGCTGACACACATGCATGCAAATGCCATTCTCTTCAGTAAGTAATTTGCTTTTTCTTTCAAAAGCATAAATGGCATAGTTAGACACATTATTTTGTATATTGCACATAACAATACAAGATGCACAAAAACAGCAAGTACAAAACATTTCATATTGATAAAAGAACCCATGGCTGTGGTATATGATTAGCATAAATGTATACACACTGAAGTAATGCCTTCAGGATTAAAAAGTGAAACTGAAAAAAATAGCAAAGTTCTTCTAAACTTCAGGAAATGACAATATTTATTATGCTTTTTCTGTTTTAACTTAATTCTGCTTCTTGATTGGAATGCTGTATCATTTTAAGTGGATATATTTTCCTTAAACCGCTGAACGTTAATTATGGTGCAGGTTATAGAGCTCTCATATTGTTCCGTATACCTGCTTCATATGGTAACATTTTTCAGGTTTTTAAAAATAAAGGTCAGCAATATGTTTAACTATAGGACAAGTGTTCATATGGGACTTGTTTTGTGACCCGAATTGGATGTTTAAAAACACACACACACGCACAGACACATATGGCTAGTGTTGTATACTGATTACCTAGGATGGGCTGGCAGAGAGTATGTAAGCAATAAACATTTGTATTATGAATTTCTGAAAGCATTTACAAGAACAGTTTGAAATGAATTGTCCTTCAGAGGCTCTTGATTCAAAACCACTCTTAACTCTGTATTTGTTAAAGAACATGAGGTTTAGGGTCAAGTTAGCTGGGTTTGAGTCTTGATACCAAGAGTTTTAGATTTGTGAACTTCGGCCAGCCTTTTAATATTGCTAAGCTTCAGTTTCCTACTATACAAAATGAAGAAAGTTAAAATCTACTTCTCAGGGTTGTTATGAAGAGTAAATCTATAGAAAGTACTTTTGCACAGTGTCAGGCACGAAGACCTGGATAAATTATAGCTTCTGTGTATGCTGTTACTGTCGCACATCCATCATTATCCACATTTTTCTGTTTGCTATGCCAATATAGAATTATCTCAGTTCTTCAAAATGTCCTCAGTTTCCTCCTTGATTTGGACAATTTCTGTGAAAATCACTTATATTAACTCCACTCATTAATGGGAGTTGTGTACAATTAGAGAGGAAACCATACTGTCAAATTTTAACATGGTTTTACTTTTATTTTAGTGAAGCAATTATTTTTCCTCTTTGATACCTATTTCATTCAACATGGTCAAAGAAAATGTAAAAATAATAAAACCTACTGGTGTGGGTAGTAGAGGCATACATACCTGTTTTATTGTGCCATGTTTTATTGCACTTCACAGATGTTGCATTTTTTACAAATTGAAGGTGAGACCCTCCACTAGCAAAATAATTACAACTCACTTATTGTGATATTCACTTCACTGTGGTGCTCTGGAATTGAATCCGCAATAGCTCCCAGGTATGCCTATATTTTGGATGACAGTAAGGTGAAATTTTCAACTTGTACTTTAAAATGTGCCCCTTGTTTGATTTTTTTTTCCGTAAAGATTAGATATCAGGGCATCTGGACATCTTTAGATCCACTGGTCAGTAGATGTTATGCAGCATGAATTAATTGATTAATAGGCCTGTAACAGTGAAATTCTCTACCATCTCGAAAGGTGCACTCATTACCGATCTGGAAGATGTTGTCACAAAGATATGCGAGAGGAATGCTTTTAGACCACAGATGTTTACATCTGAGTTATTTCCACTTGAGGGGACCTCTGATGGGACTCCCTAATTGGAAAGACTCCTGTGATAAGAATGGAAACAAATATTGGTCCTTTGATTGAAAATCTTAAAGGCAAATTTTGAAGAGTTCCAATTTCATAAATTTTATGAAACATGTAATTTATTAAATAGCTATCATATTTCACATTTTAAAACTTTGTGTTTCAATAGTATGGTGGTTACCAGAGGGGAAAGGTGTGGGGGGAAGTCGACTAGGGTAAAGGGGGTCAAATATATGGGACGAAAGGAGACTAAATTTTGGGTGCTGAGCACGCACTGCAATATATAGATGATGTTATTACAGAGTTGTACCCTTGAAACTTATAGTAACCAATGTCACCCCAATAAATTTAATAATAATAAAAACCTTGTCTTTTATTTTATTCCCGCAGTTTCTTATTTTACTTTGTATGTCTTTAACTCGGGTGGGGAAGTCTGTGTTTCTACATATAGTTTTAGTCACAGCTGTGCCACTTGGTGTTATGATATCATAAGTGTTCATTGTAATAGTTCTCCCCAAATCCTCTGTTGGTAAACATGACACGAGAGCATTTTCCTAACTAACTTCATATAAGATGGCAGCAGGAGAGTGGTAACATAAATTTCATTACCAAAGCTCCTCAGGAAATAGCAAAGGCATTACAACATCCCTGATTATGGTCCTAGAGATAGGGCCTCATTCTCCTTTTTCTCTCATTAGTATGGATCCACTGAAGATTAATATGCTTTTCTGCTGACCACCTTCCTCTCTGTTTAGCAAATTCATTCGAAAGAGAAAGATTACATTCCTCTCACAGTAGCTTTTTAGATTTTTCATCTCAAAATTCTGTCATTAACAATTGTCACCCCAATCAATTTTAATTAAAAAAAAATCTGTCATTTATAGCCTGGGTTCCTCAGGCATTTATATATTATAGCCAGCCATAGGTAGGCTTTTGGCACAGTTATCCTATTATTGATACTTTTTATATTCTGTCATCTGTGGATAAATCCATTGGTACAATGTCAGTTTGTTCACACCTTTGTTTACCTTTTGAGTCTATAAACTGGAAGTGCCTTTGGGACAACGTATAAGATTGCGACATGAACCTTTAGCTATTAATGCTTACAAGTATGTAAAACTTTTTACTCATACGTGAGTAAGTGCTGGCAAGCAGCTTAAAGGCAGATGTTCTAATGAGGTAAACCAGTTTTGTGTTCTGCCATTCCTTGACTTTAGCTTAAATTATATGACTTAATTTTGTATGAGTTGGATAAATGACTCTCTACTAAGAAAGACAGAAAGATAAACATTCATCTATATGCTGTATATACAAATTTGCAGAGCTCTGACTTACAAACTGCTCCCACTCTGTATTTATTTCCAGAAAAAAATACCTTTAGTGCCACCAACCTGCTATTTTTACTCAAAAATATATCTTTAAAATCTTTTATTAGTGCACATAGTTCTGCTTCATTTTAACTGCTGCACAGTGTTTCATAGAATGGAAAGGTGATAATTTGCCATATCTCCATTGATAGACATTTAGGTTATGTGGAATATTGTGCTATAGACAATAGTGCAATGAACATCCTCATATTTGTCTTCTTCTGTGTATGTGTGGCTTTTTACGTAGGGTGAATTTAAAAAGTTTACTAATTTATACAGATTTTACCAAATTGACCTACCAATTTATACTCTACAAACATATATATACTCATTTCCCCCCATGTATTAGACTTACTGGATAGTACCAACTTTTTCTTTCTTTTTTTTTAATTAAAGTTTATTGGGGTGACAATTATTAATAAAGTTACATCACTTTTAAATTCTTGCTAACTTGATGATGGGTTAAGATACCTTCTCTTTATGGTTTTAACTTGTATTTTTCTGTTTACTGTTAGTTTGATCATCTTTCAAATGTTTATTCAACATTCATGTTTACACCTGTGAATTTCCTGTTTACATCACTTGCACAGTTTCTGTACTGATTATCTTTTTCCTGTCCATTTGTACGATGGCCTATTATTCAATTGTATATCTTCATAATTTGATTATGTCTTTTCAACTTTGATAAAAATGGTGTAATGTTAAGCCATATAGACTGCCTTTAATTTGTAAGGTAGAATTTAATTACCTGCATTTCAAAACATAATTAAAGCTTAGTTTTCTGATGAAATGTTTGAAAATTTAGTGTTAAATATTTAACACTTTCTATCACTTCTAGATACTTTAAATTTTATCTTTGGATTATATCAGTCCTTAAGAAAGATTTCTATTGGATTGCAGTCTTTTGGCCACTGTGATCTGAATTGGAGGCAATTATTTAAAAAGTTTCCCATAAAAGGTATTACTTTAATGTTATAATTAACACCTATAGAAAAATTACGGTTGTTGTTCATTGGATCATTCTCTTTCAAGTCTGTCACCACCAACAGAACTATTTCTCAAATCTTGTTATCAGAAATAAATGTATGTTTTATTTATTGTTTTTAAATAAAAAGGAATATTTTATGAGGAAAATATGAAAATCAACTTATTAATACTTTTTAAAGTAATGATTGGCAGTGATTGGAAATAATTAAGTTTTAGGACTAGTGATTATTGGTGGTTGTTGTAGATTGAATTGGGTCACCCCCGAATCCCAGTACTTGTGAATGTGACCTTATTAGGAAATAGGGTAATTACAGATGTAATCAACTTAGGATGGATTGTAATAGATTGCAGTGGGCCCTCACTTCATGACTGGAATCCTTATAAGAAGAGAGAAATTTGGACACAGACACAGGAAATTTGGACACAGCCATGTGACTTCAGAGGTAGAGACAGAGGTGATATACCCACAAGCCAAGGAATGCAAAGGATTGCAACCACCAGAAGCTAGAAAGAGGCAAGGAAGAATTCTCTTCTAGAGCCTTTGGAGAGGGCATGACCTTGTCAACACCTTGATTTTGGACTTCTAGCTTCTAGAATTGTGAGACAATAAATATCTGTTGCTTTGAGCCATCTAAGTTTGTGGTAATTTGTTATGGCCGACATAGGATAATACAATGATCATAATATAATGATCATTATTTCTGGGTAGAACTATATTACAGTCCAAAGCCTGAGAGATAACGTATCAGGGATTAATCATATTTTATGTTCTCCATTTTGTTTCTAGTTAAGTGAGATCATAAAAGATCTGTGTTTTGAATAATGAGATTAAAATGTTGAATTTTCATACACACACAAGTCAATTAGACAGGAAACTTGGAAGTAAGGATGTTTGAAAAAGAAAATTTGTTTCAAGAGTAAATGTCAAAAGAGCTTCAATATTCAAACATTAAAGAAAACATTAGGAAAAAAATCTGTAAATTTAGGTCAGGAAAATGGGAAAAGTAAGTCCTCATGCTAATATTTTGTCCATAATGTCACAAAAATAATTTACCTTATTTGTAGCTCTGTATTGACATTTTAAAAATTACTGAAGCTGCTCTTTACTTTCAATTTACTTTTTAAAGAGAATATTCTATTTTTCACTGAATCATTAAAGTCCAGAAAAGCTGCCATGGGCCATTCTTTAATTAAATGTCATAAATGTAATTCTATTCTTACTTAAGTAAAGAACTATATTGTTTTCTGAATGACAATGTCAATATTTGAATGACCCTGATTACTTCTGAAAGATTGATGCTATTGGGCTTGTAAAAAAAACCAATTTAAAGAAACATCGGTCTCTCACTAGGGAATAGCTATCAGCAAGAAAATACATAGTGGAGGATTTATTATTTATTTTTAGAGTATAGAGAACATTCAAATCTTCTGTGATCACATAAAGTCACCTTGGTTATATGATCTTGTCACTTTGTAACTGGAATTTATATGTTCAGGATTGTTTCTATTTCCCTAAAAATGTATGTGAGATGTATCACAATTGTACTTCTCAGGTACTTTTAACTTTTTCTTCACAATGCATCTCATCCATAAAACTCATTAATCAAATTAGATGGGAGAAGACAAGTTTCCCATGGCTTGATCTTAACTTGTGTTCATGATGATTAATCATTGCAGAACAGGGGTGAGGTCACTGGAAACATGTCACTTTCATAGTCCACTATTTATGTTCAAAGAGAGGAGTATTAGTAGAGCAATGATCTAGCAAGAAGACCTTTAAAAATTATTCAATAGTAAGAAGCTCCTAAATTTTCTTTAGAAAGCATCAGTGGATAACAGTTTTCTTTTGTTCTCGGGATGTTTAGCTATTTTTTCCCATTGTGATACTTAACCACTTTTAGACACTTTCATATAACTTTTACATACACGTATCCACTTTAACACCGTTTTTGCATGATTTCATAGGAGGAAGATTTACTATGAAAGTTATTCTGGAACATATGTTATCTTATTTTAATATCTTATATTTGTGTAACATTTGCAGGTTTGAAAGTGTTAATCAATCTATTTCCAAATTTGATGATTTTCTTTTTCTTTATGTAGAGAGGTCTGAGAGTGAGATTCACAGTTGAGAAATAATTTTTTGAATAGGCATTAGATTGACCACAGTCTGAATTACTTAGCATTTGTGACACAATAAGATACATAATAAATAAGAAGCTAAAGATGAAACAGTTAACATTCATGCATTTCACTACATGTAAATTTAACTTCAACTTAAAAGAAATCACCCATGAAGATTTAACAATTCTCTACTCTTAGCTAAAATTCTATATGCAAAAATGAGGAGTTAAAATTTCCAAATATTATCATTTATTGCATATTCCCATCAAACTCTTTACAAATGATGGTCTGATTTCCCTGTAGCATATGTCATCCTGAAATAATAAATTGAGACATTTGCTTGTAAAATAGTAATTACTGCAATTATTTTCATGGAGAGATCCAGAAATGTAAGGACCTTGGTGATGTGGTACTTAATACCTCTCTATCTTCATTTTTCATGCTGTCTCTGTGTGCTCCCATATTATTAAACTCCATTCTTATACTTATTTATTCTTTTATTCTTTCTGCATTCTCACATGCCTTACTATTACAAAGGAAGTACCTATACAGTAATCTTTTCTTCAAATACTCACCTTCTTGGTACTCTCTATGCCCACCGCTCTACTGAAACTGCAGTGCCACATTCTCCTTATTGCCAAATTCAGGGGGACACTTTTCAGTCTGTATCTGATTTTATCTCGCAGCAGAATTCAGTGTGGATGACTTCTCCCTCCTTTGAAAAAAAATCCACCCCTACTGTGACACCACTTTGTCCAGATTTTCCTTTTGTCCACTCTTCTCATTCTCTTTTATTAGCTCCTCCACCTCTTTTTCATCTTTTGGTGACTTCGACTCCTCAGCCATCTGACAGCTTCATCCTGGGACTCCTTTTATTCCTTCATGGACTTTGGAGACAGACATCCTGTGTTCAAATCCCAGACTTACTACTTACTAGCTGTGTGACTTTGGACAAGTCTCTTATCATTTTTGTGTTTCAGTTTTATCCTCTGTAAAATGGGGGTAATAATAGTATCTACTGCCTAGAATTATTGTATTAAATGAGAGAATATAAACAAAATGCTTAGAACAGTATCTGGCACTTGTTAAGTGCTTTGTAAGTGTTGGTGATGCCTATCATCACATTTTCTTCTCAGAATATTTTCTCTAATGCCATGGATTTTATACTATCCCCATGTTGATAACAACTGAATTTATATTTATTATAAACATTGAAGATGGGTTTACAACAAATATTTTTAACTTCCAATTTGATATTTCCTCTTGTAAGTCTAATGGCATGTCAAATTGTACTTGTATAAAATGGAAATTTAGATATCTTTCTGTCAAACCAATTTCACTCCCTGCTTGACAGACACTACTATCAATTGGCTTGCTCAAGTGAAAAACCTTGGAGTAATTCTTCTTCATTCTTTACTTTTTCTTACTTCCACATGCATTCCGCCAGCAACTCCCATTTGTTCTACCCTCGTAAATAGTTTATTAAACCCACCCATTTCTCTACAGCACCATTGCAATCAGCCCAGTCAAAGGGACTATCACTTCTTCCCTGGCGTTATGTACTAGCAAGTCCTCCTACTTCCACTCTTGCCCTTTCGCAATTCATCTCTACATATTTGCTCTAACAATCCCCCTGAAATACAGATTACATCATGTAACTTTGTGCTGAGCACATGGAAGCTGTTCATTAAATATTTGTACAATGAAAGAATTAATGTGTTATTAATCGGGTGGCATAGAATCTTAGTGGTTTAGAAAAGGCAGATACGGTCTTAAGTACAGAGCTTACTGTGAATCAAAAGAACAGATTATTCTGAGAGAGAATAACTACGAGGTGGTAGACATACTTAAAATAAAATGGTTCCGGAGGTTTGCCTGTTTCACAAAACTCAGACAGCCCATGTGCCTGAAGCTTAGTAAGGGACAAATAAGTTTAGAAATTAGGCAGGAGACAGATCTTGCTGGACCTCAGTAATTGGTAGGGATAATTTTTTTAATGTAAATTTCTAGACTGTGTTGTTCCGTACATATCTAGTATTTTATTTTCACAGTGTACTATATTTTCCATATACAAGTAAGTATAATAAAAATAAACAGAAATCTAAACAGAATAAAGTACACTTATTATTATTTTTTGTTTGTTTGTTTCTCTCCACTACTAAACTTTGAGCAAACTGAAGGTAGACTTCATGGATTACCAACTTCTGTAGCTTCCAGACACCATGGTGTCTGAAGTATGCAGACACTAGACAAATACTTGTTATATGATTAAATGAATATAGATCCTTGATTTTGAGAGTGAATTTCTATCAACGTTTTAGTTCTTCTGCTTAATTTCATGTTTGCATATCTATAGATTCACTTGCTCAATGTTGGGGGTGGAATCCAATTTTCATAAATGAACTTCTGAATCGAAGTCCTCAGTGAATTTATTAGCTTTGCTGTGTGCGTCTTCTTTCTCCCTACCGAAATTACTTTTTCCAAGATTACATCATCAAAATATCACGCTGGTTGTTTATTAAATTATTTTATGTAATTTGTTCTAAGTTGTTATTTCATGCACTTTGCTCAAGCCTTTTTTTTTTCCCCTGGATTCCCCACCATTTTGAAGTAGTCTTCTATTACTAAGAATTTAATTTCATGCTGCTCTCAAGTATCTTGAATGGAGACCAAAATGTGTGTGACTTCTGGAATGGTAAAATACTAATTTTGTATAATTCACCAAAGATAACTGTGTTAAATGTTCTTTGCTGTAAAAATGCCATAGAAAGAAGATAAAGAAATATTCTTTTAAAGCAATGTTAATTCAGCAAACTACCTTTTGTTGTTAGAATTATGAAAGAATGTTAAGCTTACAATGGATTAGAATTATTAATGAATTAAAAGATAAATTGTCTCGATTTTCACAATGACTAGGTTCTGCTTCAGAAAAGTTCACATCACCAAAGTGTTTCACTTTGTCAGGCAATTTCCAGTTTCTGTTATTAAGATTTTATTGCAGCTTTGTTTACGGTAGCCAAGACATGGAAACAACCAAAATGTCCTTCAATAGATGAATGGATAAAGAAGTTGTGGTATATATACACAATGGAATACTATTCGGCGTTAAGGAAAGATGATATAGGAGCATTTGTGACAACATGGATGGATCTTGAGAGTATAATGCTAAGTGAAATAAGTCAGACAGAAAAAGCAGAGAACCCTATGATTTCACTGATATGTGGTATATAAACCAAAAACAACAAAAGAACAAGACAAACAAATGAGAAAGAAAAACTCATAGACACAGACAATAATTTAGTGGTTACCAGAGGGTAAGGGGGTGGAGGGGTGGGTGATGAGGGTAAGGGGGATCAAATATATGGTGATGGAAGGAGAACTGACTCTGGGTGGTGAACACACAATGGGATTTATAGATGAAGTAATACAGAATTGTACACCTGAAATCTATGTAAATTTACTAACAATTGTCACCCCAATAAATTTAATAAAAAAAAAGATTTTATTGCTTTGACACATTTTCCAAAATACATACTGTTTTCCCATGTAATTTATATCAAACTACTCCAAAACAAAATGTTTCCATGCAATGCAGTATTTCACATTCATCAAGCTCTATCTATTATTTCAAACATACAGAGAGCAACAACTTTTTCTATTTTATTTGCAGGACGGTTTTGCTTCCTCCTTTCCACCAGCTATACTAAGATCTAAGCTGGGATTCACAGTTAGCAGGCTAACTGAAAGCAATTTTATACTCCTTCAAATGAGCTTGGATTTGGAAATAAATTTTAAGTTGAACAATCTCCTTATGTTTACCTAGTCTCTGTTTTGATACCTGGGAATGTCTATTTGGCAGTCAAATCTCCACAAAATCATTCACCCAAGAAATGAATCAATACATCCACCAGAACTTAACCATTTTCTAAGGACATGTTGATCCTGGCAGGAAGGATATGAGACATTCCAGATTGTATATATCCTCTATATCACAGCACCCCAGCCAGTTCTATCCCCTGGAACATCACAAGTCATTTTTCTATCTTGTGTTTTAATGTGATTAATTTTTATCCCACCTTACTGTCCCTTTGCTTACTTTTACACTAGCTCTTGTATGCAGTACACAGAAGGACAAGAGGATTAACTTTTTCTAATTTATTACTTGATATCTCAATCTTCCATTTCTTTCACTTTTGGACAACCTACCTCTCATGCTCATTATGAACTTCAGCCTTTCTACTCACACAATCTGTTGCTCTCATTTGCTTAACTGGTATCTTTATTATAATCAAGCATTCAATGAAAACTCTTAGCATTATAGAATCTATTATCTCTTTGACCTATTTAATATCTCCAGACCTATTATTATTACCAACGTTTCCTCAAATTATCTTCACCTTCCATGTGTTATACTCCATTCCCAAGCTGGATATCTGTATTTAAGAGCATTAACCATATGTATACAGTCCACTCTAAATGCATATTAGCTAACTTAATTTTGATCCACATTAGAATAATTATAGTTTTATTTCTCAGAAAAGCTTTGTATTCCCACTCAATTTTCCACCACAACGAGTTCAGAAATTTGCATAACCTTAAAAAGCCAAACTTACTTAAGTTCTCATCATACATAGATAACAAAGTATCTTACTTTCTATTTTTAAAATCAAAAACATCTGAAGTATATTCTGCCCTATTCTACCATCCATTTATTAAATATATCTGTGTATTTAACTGATTTCTATTTCATATTCTTTCTGAGTAGTAAAGGACTTCCTTCTCCTGTATGAGCTTGACCACCTCCCTGAGCTTTTATTACATACCTTCTTATATTCCTTGTGAATTATTACCTTTCCCTGCATAAATCAATCTCCATCGGATTATCTCCCTTTGTCTGCAAATGGACTAAGGAGTCTTCTAGCCTAAAAATACTGCTATTTTTTTCTATTTCCATCTATTTGTTTCACTACCAAAGTATCAGGGAGACTACTTTCCATTTGTAGCTTTGTCTTTTCTGCACAGAATGGCCTTTCTTTTCCCATCGCTCTTCAGAATCTACTTTTTTAAAAGTGACTAATGACCTCTCTGGAGTATTTGATCCTCTGCCAACCAGACCTTTTCCATGCTGAATTTTTCTTTGGCTCTCCAAAACCATCTCCTTCAACCTCTCTGATAATTTCTTTTCTGTCTTCTTCTGTTCTTGTCCTTTAGAATAGGTATTTGCCGTGAATTTGTTCTCGGCCCTCCTCTCTTTTCTTTCAAAGTTTTCTTGCTTCTCTATGTATTACTTTTATGGATATCTATTATTCCTATGTGTATAATCTGCAGATCACTATCTTCAGGTCTAAATGCCAGATGGGACTCTGCAGCTCTTTGCTGAATGTATTACACATGTGTTTAAAAACCTTCAATTTACTAAAGCAGTAAGGCCTTCCATTATCTACCTACAACTTGAATTTCACATTAAGTAGTCCTTTCACACATTTGACACTATTAGTTAAATTTAACACTTAAATTTAAAATTTGCTTTCCCCTAAACAAGATTTTTTCTTTACCTTGTATTTGCTCCTGTGTCTTCTGCTTTCCATAATACACGTTAGTCTATGGCTTTTTATGGGTAAATTCATGTACCTCCTACCTTTAATTCTTCCTGAACAGGATGGGATACTCCCTGTTTTTGAACTCTCAATGGTTTCTTACCATATTCTTGTTTGTGACCTATGCACAATGGTTAAATCTCAAGATTTAAGTGAAGAGAAGTTATCAGTTTCACTTGCTGAATTTTACTGGTATTTTGGCTATTTGTGTTCAGAATTCACCTTCTGGACTCGTGATACCTAGAATCTAGAAAAGGAGTTTACTTACCCAAGTTTATATCTCACAAAGCATCAGACATAGTACTTTTTCATCTCTTATTGAAAAATTTAATGTAATTATGCAGGGTATACAAACATGCATTTTTGTTCCTCATTTGCTGTTCTAACTTTATTCATTCTTCCCTTCTTCTTATCAATGGGTATGCTGTCAAAAATACATCAATACCCATTATCCTTTCCATTAAAAAATCCTGGGTATAAACATGTAGTTAAAACTATACACTGAAAACTATAAGACATTATTAAAAGAAATTGAAGAAGATACAAAGAAAAGGAAAGATTTTCCGTATTCATGGATTGGAAGAATCAACAGTTAAAATGACCACATTACCCAAACCAATATATAGATTTAATGCAATCCCCATCAAAATCACAATAGCATTTTTTCAAGAAATAGAACAAGAAAATCATCAGATTTCCATGGAATCACAAAAGACCCCAAATAGCCAAAGCAATCCTAAGGCCCAAGGTATCACACTCCCTGACTTGAACTAATACTATAATACAAAGTGACAATAATCAAAACAGCATGGTACTGGCAGAGAAACAAACATACAGACATGGAATAGAATAAAAAATCCAGAAATAAACACACACATATACGGGCAGACAATTTTCAACAGAGGAGTAAAACACATACAATGGAGAAAAGAAAGACTTTTCAATAAGTGGTGCTGGGATAATTGGAAAGCCATGTGCAGAAGAATGAGAAATACAATTGGAAAGCCATGTGCAGAAGAATGAAACTAGATTGCTATCTGTTACCATGTACCAAAATTAACTCAAAATGAATCAAAGACCTAAACATAAGATCTGAAACAATAACCCACATAGAAGAAAGCATGTGTACTAATCTTATGGACGTTGGGTTCACAGAGGATTTTATGAATTTGACTTCAAAGACAAGGGAAGTAAAAGTAAAAATAAATGAATGGGACTATATCAAACTAAAAAGCTTTTGCACAGCAAAAGAAACCAACAAAATAAAGAGGCAACCCACCAAATGGGAGAAGATAGAAGACATTTGCAAACAACACCTCCGATAAGGGGCTAATATCTAAAATATATTAAGAACTCATATAACTCAAACAACAACAACAACAAATAATCCAATATTATTCAGCTTCTGTTATATTGTTTTGTATACCAGGAACTAAAAAATACAAAAATACCCTATTAATCTTCTCCTCTATATTGTATTAAGTAGCATGTTTAGTGCCTCATTGCTAATGAGAATTCATTTAAAAAAACACAATTAAAAAATGGGCAGACGCTTCTCCCAACAAGACACATAAATGGCCAACAGATACATGAAAAAGTGGTGAACTTCACTAGCTATTTGGGAAATGCAAATCAAAACCACAATGAGATACCACCCATACCTGTTAGAATGTCTATCATCAACAAGTAATAACAAGTGTTGGAGAGGCTGTGGAGGAAAATGAACCCTTATACACTGCTGGTGGAATGCAAATTGGTACAGCCACCATGGAAAACAGTAAGGAGGTTCCTCAAATAATTAAGAATAGAATTACCATACAACTCAGCAATCCCTCTTTTGGGTATCTACACAAAAAATCTGAAAACACTTATCTGTAAAGATATATGAACCCTTATGTTCATTGCAGCATTATTCATGGTGTCCAAGACATGGAAAAAACCAGTGTCCTTCAATAGTTGATTGGATAAAGAAGATGTGGTACATATACACAATGATATATTACTTGGCCATAAGAAAATATAAAAATACTGCTTTTGCGACAATATGTATGCGTTATCATTCTAAGTGAAATAAGTCACACAGAAAAAGTCAAGAACCATATGACTTCACTCATATATGAAATATAAAACTGAAAGCAACAAAGGAACAAGACACACAAGTAAAGAAACAAAAACTCATAGTCACAGACAACAGTTCAGTGGTTACCAGAGGGTAAGGGGGAATCAGGGGAGGTAGAAGAGGGAAAAAGGGGTCAAATACATAGTGATAGAAGGAGAACTGATTCTGGGTGGTGAACACACAATGCAATATATAGATGATGTATTATAGAAATATACACTTGAAACCTATATAATTTTACTAACCAATGCCACTCCAATAAATTTAATACATTAAATGATTAAATAAATAAATAAGAAAATGAGAGATACACACACACGAGTATATATAATTTTTGTTTCTGCTTTGTGATTATGAAAAATGATCCCAAATTTTGCTGAAGAAAACAGTGGCCAAATTTTGTTCAAGATCCCACTGGTTATTGGATGTATAGCTCAGTTGTTTAAACTTGATTTTAACCTCAAATTTATTTCAATACACAGATTTTTAAAATATATTTAAATTTCCTGAGAAGAATTCTCTGAAAAGATTTAGGAGATGTCATGGCATTTTACAAAATTTAAAGCTTTGAGATTCTAAGTAACTTAGTTCTGAGTTTTTATATGTTATTTTGGGCCAAAAATAGAACCTAAGATATATTTAAGTTGAAGAAGAAAACTCACTGCCCAACACATTTAAGAGATCCACCCATCACATACTTGACTTACTGATTTTCTGATTGTTTTGTTTTCCACTTGTACTCTTGGAATTTACAATGAGAATATACAACAAATTTACATTGTGCATACATAACTCTGAAGATATGGTTGACCTGACCTAGCAAAGTCTTGTTGGATTGAGACCAGTGATCATACTTTATTAAGATGGGAGGCAGATTACTCCAATATAAAAAAAAAAAATCAACAGTGTATTGGAAGTTGAAATCCTCAGACTGCAGTTAAAATCTTACTAGTTTTACTAGCTAAAGACACTTGCTCTACCTGCATTAACTTCCTTATTTTTACTAGTGATAAACCTCCTGATTATTTTATCTTTAGAAATGGCTTGAAGAAAAGACTATGTTTCATGAGATAACTTACAATAAAAATAGCATGTTTTTATGGCATTTGAAAACAAATTTTAAAAATAAAACAAGACGAAGATTTAGTCAACAATTTATAACATGATATCTAAGAAAAATTTGTGGTGGTAACAACTTTCAATCATAATTTGAAGATAGAGGTAGTTAGAAATTATTGCAGGGATTGAAAGATTAGTTATTAATAACAAGAACCTGTGAAAGTCAATGAAATTTAAACAGCAAACTTTACATTAATTTTAATATTGGAAAAATATATTTGACTTAGTTTCTCTGTTTAATTTTTAGGAGATTTTTGTGGGATGGTGAAACTAGTCTTTTAGCTATAACTTTTTTTTAGCAAGTGCTAAGTAAGTGGAATTCATTGTATTTATTTTTTCAATTTGGGTAAAAGCAATGGAAAGTTAAACATTAAAAAGCTTCAATGAATAATTTCAGTTCTCTTTAGCTCTGACAAATTAAATTGAATATGTAAGAGTATTTAGGAATAAGACATCAATATCATCAACCATTTGTTTACTACAACTGATGTGAATATAAAATATTACTTTACATACTCTAAAAGCAATGAGCAAGAAATGATTTTCTAGAAAAATGGCAGTTTGACAATGCAATTTTCTTCCTCTAAGACTCACTCTCCCATACAACAAATTCTTAAAATGTCTAAAACAAAGAAAATTATAACCCAACCCCAGAAAATTACCTTAACAATCAGAAAGTCTCAAAAATAACTCAGGTCCAACTACAATTACTGCATCATAAAGGGGAAAATGAAGTTTCTAATACGCTGTAGAAGTCACTTGCAAAGATGGGTGCTACAAATCATCTGAACAGGAAAATAAATGATCCGAGCTATGGTAATAACCATTTTCTTAAAAAAGTTAAAAAATAATTACTACTCCAAAATAGAAGTGGCATTCTGAAGAATTTTGTTAAATATCTTGTATACTCCACATGGTAAAAAAAAAAAAAAAAAAAAAAAAAAAGTGTAAAAACAACCCCTAATTGTGTAGAGTAAAAAATCAGTGTGCTATAATTTCAGGATCCTAAATTACAGTAAAATAACAGATGACAGTAATTTTAGAGAAAATGACGAGAACTAGTAAAATAATGACAACTTTCTTAAAAAATATAAAAGCTAGTGATTTAATAATAATAAGAATGTAATAATAATAATAATGATGATGAAAATTTTCTTGAGATGAAAGATCTTTAGACCAGTTTCAGGTCTTACATATGTTTAAGTCTTTGATCCATTTTGAGTTAATTTTGGTACATGGTGACAGGTTGCAGTCTAGTTTCATTCTTTATCAACAAAACAAATAATAACAAGTGTTGGAAAGGCTGTAGAGAAAAAGAAATCCTTATACACTGTTGGTGGGAATGCAGATTGGTACAGCTGCTATGGAAGGCAGTGTGGAGGTTCCTCAAAAAAAATTAAGAATAATATTACCATATGTCCCAGCAATCCCTCTCCTGAATATCTACCCAAAAAATCTGAAAACATTTATCAGTAAAGATATATATGCTCCAATGTTCATTGCAGCTTTATTTATGGTGGCCAAGGCATGAAAACAACCAAAGTGTCCTTCGATAGATGACTGGATAAATAAGATGTGGTATATATACTCAATGAAATACTATTCTGCCATAAGAAAAGATGAAATAGTACCATTTGTGACAACATGGATGGATCTTGAGATTATTATGCTAAGTGAAATAAGTCAGACTGAAAAAGTTGAGAACCATATGATTTCACTGATATGTGGTATACGAAATGGAAAACAGCAAAAGAACAAGACAAACAAATGAAGAAACAAAAACTCATAGACACAGACAACTAGTGGTTACCAAAGGGTAAGAAGGAAGAGGGGTGATAGATGAGGGTAAAGGGGATCAAATATATGGTGATGGAAAGAGAACTGACTCTGGGTGGTGAGCACACCAGGTAATATACAGATGATGTATTACAGAATTGTACACCTGAAATCTATGTAACTTTACTAAAAATTGTAACCCCAATAAACTTTGATTAAAAAAAGAAAAATAATAGATTTAAAAACATAATATAGAAGCAAATCTCACTATACAAACCACGATATAAATAAAAAGCAAAGTAAAAGGATAACACAACAAAAAAGCTGAGAGAAGTGACATAAATGTGTCAATTATCCCACTAAATATAAACAAACAGTTCTCTCTGAAAAGAGATTGATTGAAGTGCAAACAGATTCTAACAATTTTTTTGCCCTTTAAGGGATATTACTAAAAATAAATGGGCAAAATATTTTAGCATCATCTAATGTATCTCCCTCATAAAAATAGAGGTTACTATAATGATATATGGTATGGTAAATTTCATTATTTTGAACACTAAAAGAAGTTAACAAGTTGACCATATAATACAGCATCAAATAATGAAAACATAGCAATACTGAACTATATGTTCCAGATAACACTGACAAAGGATGTAAAAGGAAGAAGGAAAAAAAATATTAGAAGGAAACAGAAATATAATTTTTGAGATCTTTAATCCAAAATCAGAATTATAGTTTATATAGATGTAAACGTCAGTAAAAAAAATTATATTGGATAGCAAGTAAGAAAAATAAAAGCAAATAATGGAAAATAAGACAAAACATCGGAAGAAACCAGAGCATTTGCAAGGAAGGACTACATTGCTAAAGGACTATTCAATGAGAATAATAATATATATTTTTTTAAGGTTTTAAATGTGACCACCAAAGAGGAAAATGGACATAACAATAATTAAATAAGACATGAAACAAGAAGTGCTGGTGGGAAGAAGGAAGTAGAGGAGGAGAAATAAAGAGGAGGAGCAGGAGGAGAGAAACATCTTAACACCAACATGTTCTCCTTTGGATGACAAAAATGACAGACTGGTTTGTTTAGTGACAATAAATGCAAAATAGAATGTAATGGTTAAGTTGGTTGAGGTTGGACAATTTATTTATCCTCTCCATGCTTAAGTTTTTTGATCACTGAAAAAAAATGTATGATAATATCCCACATATCAATGAAGTCCCATGGTTCTCAACTTTTTCTGTCTGACTTATTTTACGTAGCATAATAATTGAAAGATATATCATGTTGTTGCAAATGGCAGTATTTCATCTTTTCTTATGGCAGAGTAGTATCCCATTGTGTATATATACCACATCTTCTTTATCCAATAATATATCGAAGGATACAGATGTGTGGGATATAAAACTGAAAGCAACAAAGGACCAAGACAAATAAAGAAACAAAAACTATAGACACAGACAACAGTTTAGTGGTTACCAGAGGGTAAGGAGGGAGGGGGGATGGCAGAAGAGGAAAATGGGGGATCAAATATATGGCGATGGAAGGAGAACTGACTCTGGGTGGTGAGCACACAATGTGATATATAGATGACGTATTACAGAATTGTACACTTGAAACCTATGTAATTTTACTAACCATTGTCACCCATAAAATTTTAATTAAAAAAGTGTACGTACTAAATACCTATCCTTATAAAAATACCAACAATGTGTGTTTTCTTTTTGTCTTTTTGTTTTTCAGATATAGAAAATTCCATTCTAAAATTTATACACAATCTCAAGGGATCTCGCAGAGCAAAGCAATCATGAAAAAGAATAACAAAGACAAGGTCTCACACTTGTTTTTAAATTAAAGTTGATTGGGGTGACAAGTGTTAATAAAGTTACATAGATTTCAGGTGTACAGTTGTGTAATACATCTACTTTTTGATTTCAACACATGCTACAGAGCTTAGTAGTCAAAATAGTGTGGTACTGGCATAAAGACAGACATATAGACCCATGGAATAGATTAGAGAGCTCCCAAATAAACTTTGCATATATGGTCAAATGATTTTCTGCAAGGGTGTCAAAATCATTCAAGGGCAAAAGGACAACCTTTCCAACAAATTGCAAGATAATGAAGTTGGATTCTTACTTTATACCATAGATAAATATTAACTCAGGTGGATAAAAGACCTAAACATAAGACTAACATATAAACTCTTAGAAGAAAAGAGGAGGAAAGCTTCATGACATTGGATTTGAGAATAATTTCTTGGATTTGACATCATAAGCACAAGAGCAAAAGAAAAAACAGATGAATTGGACTACATCAAAATTAAAAACTTTGTGCATTAAAGAACACTATGAACAGAATGAAAAGGCAATTTACAAAATCAGAGAAAATACTATTTTCAAATAGTATGTGATAAGGGATTAATATGTAGCAACTCCTAAAACTCAACAACAAAAAAAAAGAACTCAAGAGACTTCATCAAAATGGCAGTGTGAGGTGAGCCTTTGTAAACCTTCCCTGGAATTAACAACTAATCGAACAACAATAACTCCACAAAGAACTCCCTGCACAGCAGACAGGCAAGACGAAGAGGCCCACTACTGAATTCGCCTAAAGGTGGGCGAATCCCGAGCGGGGGAGGAGGGAAGGGAGAAGTGCGGAGATGGAGTCGCGCAGTCACACGACGCAGACCTAGCTCAGTGCTCCGAGCTCGCTGCATCCTGGAATTACCGCAGCTGCGAGAGAGGGAAGAACTCGGACTGCTAGGGCTCCACTTATGGCCCACAGGGCTGAGGGGGCAGCACATAACACGGCTGAACCCCAATGCTCACGGCAGAGACCTCAGAGAAGACTGAGGGAAGAAGGCTGAAAACTGTGGTTTAAGCCCTCACTGCCACAGAGAAAGGAAGCCTTAGGAACTGAGACTAGCCGCCCCCTCCTTACCCTCCCAGAGCTCGCCCTGCCCCCACCTGCCCGGTGCTAGAAGCGGAACAGTAGCAGTGTCAGATCAAAAGAACAGAATATTTGCTGTTCTGAGAACTGTGGACCGCAGACACAGATTCGCAGCCCACTAGTTCCGGCAAAGAAGAGGGAGCTGTGGAAGCAAGACCTGCTGTGGTGGTGCTCGCAGCCATTGCTCTGGGCCACCTCTCACAACTCACCCCGCCCCTGGCCCCACCTGTCTGGACAGATGTCGTGCGGAGGACTCTGCTCGCTGCGCTAGTTGTCATGCGGGGCGTCCGGCGGGGTCTCCGGTCCCGCTCCCCACATAAGAATGCAGGACATGGTGAGGCCAAAATGGAACACCCACGGAGCCATAAGTAGGGGAGTCAAACCAATATATTCTCGCTGGCGGCTGGGCTGGAGACACAGGAAGCAGGATCTACATAATCTGCAACCCGCCGTCCTAACAGCAGTCCGAGCTTGCCAGCCACCATCTTCTCGCTAGTCCCCATTTCTTTCTGCTAGCGTAGCCACAGCCATTATATCAGTGGCCAATGGCTTATGGGTTACAGCTGACGGCCAACTAACCACAGCTGCTGGCCATCTGATCACAGTTGATGGCCATTTACTACCCGAGCCAGCACCTTTCTATGTGAGGCGGAGAGCCTGGAAACTGCTTTTTGGGGCTTCGTCCCCACAGCAGATCACTGCAGGAGTAAACTGAACTGCTGAAACATATGGGCTCTGAATCTGGTGCAGGAAGAGCTTTGGAACTTCAAAAGCTCTTCGCATACCCACACAGACACTGCACCTGTGACCCAGGCAAACTATTAACAGAGGAGAAGCCCGTCTCCCAGAGAATCCCCCCATTGTGTGAGAAGCTGGAATAGTGCAGAGAAAACATAGTACTACCGCGTGAGAGAGAAAAAAAGGCTGCAGTCGGAGAGAAAATAAAACATTCTACAAACAAGCACTGGAAAACGAAAGACCTCTTCCTACAACCAGTTGCAGAAGCCACTCCTGTATATGTCTAGGAAGAGAAATAATAAATCAGTAACTTCCATGAATAACCAAGGCAACAAGACAGCTTAGAAAGAAAGTGAAAAGTCTCCAGAAAAGGAACTTAAAGATATGGAAATATGTGACTTAAATGACAGAGAATTCTAGACTGCAGTTCTGAAAAAACTCAATCAGATGCAAGAAAACACAGAAAGGCAGTTTAATGAACTCAGATACACAGCCAAAGAATAACATGACCATTTTACGAAAGAGATTGAAATTTTAAAAAAGAACCAAATAGAATTTCTGGAGATTAATAATAAAAGAAATGAAGAATGAAATATCCAGCTTAGGTAGTAGAGTTGACCAGATGGAGGAAAGAATCAGCGATATCAACGATAGAAACCTGCAAATTACACCGATGGAAGAAGAAAGAGACTTGAGATTTAAAAAAAATGAAAGAACTCTACAAGAACTTTCTGACTCCATCAGAAAGAGCAATATAAGAATAGTGGGCATAACAGAAGGAGAAGAAAGAGAGACAGGAACAGAGAATATATTCAAACAAATTGTTGATGAGAACTTCCCAAACTTGTGGACAGAACTGGATCCTCGAATCCAAGAAGCAAATAGAACACCTAATTACCTCAATCCCAATAGGCCTTCTCCAAGGAACATTGTATTGAAGTTGTCTAAAATCAATGACAAAGAAAGAATCCTCAAGGCAGCCAGGGAAAAGAAGACGGTAACTTACAAAGGAAAGCCCATTAGATTATCATCAGATTTTTCAGCAGAAACTCTACAAGCCAGGAGGGAGTGGAACCAAATATTCAAACTATCGAAAGAGAGAAATTATGAGCCAAGAATAATATATCCAGCAAAGATATCCTTTAGATATGAAGGAGGAATAAAAACCTTTCCAGACATACAGAAGCGGAGGGAATTTTCTAATACACAACCTGCACTACAAGAAATACTAAAGGAGGCTATTAGACCACCATCAACAGGGACAACTTGTAGCAACCGAAACATAAAAAGGGGGAGAGTAAAGGCGTGAACCGTAACATGGGAATGGAGAAAGTAAGCGTGCTGAAGAAAATGGAATACTCTAAATATCAAAGTTTCTTTTACATAAACTTAAGGGTGACCACTCAAAAAAAAAACCAGAACTGAAATACACACTGTAATAAAAGAAGAAACACAGGGAAACATCATAGAATACCACCACACAGAAATAATAGACAACAACAAAAAGGCAAAGAAACAATGGAAACACAGCCTTACCAGAAAACTAAAGACAGAATAACAAAAAATCCTCACTATCAATAATCACCCTAAATGTAAATGGACTGAACTCACCAATAAAAAGGCACAGAGTAGCAGATTGGATCAGAAAACTAAACCCAACCATATGCTGTCTCCAAGAGACACATCTCAGCTACAAGGACAAGCATAGACTCAAACTGAAAGGGTGGAAATTGACACTCTAAGCAAATGGTACCCAGAGAAAATCAGGTGTAGCCATAATGATATCAGATGAAACAGACTTCAGGGTGAAAAACATAATGAGAGACAAAGATGGACATTTCATAATGGTAAAGGGGACTATACAAGAAGACATAACAGTAATCAATATTTATGCCCCCATCAGGGAGCACCGAAATATACCAAGCAACTACTAACAGAACTAAAGGGAGAAATTGACCAAAACACAATTATACTAGGGGACTTAAATACATCATTGACAGCTATGGATAGATCATCCAAACAGAAAATAAATAACGAAATAGCGGCCCTAAATGATACATTAGATGAAATGGACCTAATTGACATATATAGAGCACTTCATCCTAAAACATCAGACTATACATTCTTTTCGAGTGTACATGGAACATTCTCAATGATAGACCATATATTGTGACAGACAGAAAAGCAGACAGAAAAGCAGAGAACCATATGATTTCACTGATATGTGGTATATAAACCAAAATCAAAAAAAGAACAAGACAAACAAATGAGAAACAAAAACTCATAGACACAATCAATAGTTTAGTGGTTACCAGAGGGTAAGGGGGTTGGGACATGAGGGTAAAGGGGATCAAATATATGGTGATGGAAGGAGAACTGACTCTGGGCAGTGAACACGCAATGGGATTTATAGATGATGTAATACAGAATTGTATACCTGAAATCTTTGTAATTTTACTAACAATTGTCACCCCAATAAATTTAAAAACAAACAAACAAACAAAAGAAACACAAAAAACTCATTCAAAAATGGGAAAAGAAAGGACTTAAATAGACATTTCTTCAAAGAAGATATACAAATGGCCTAAAACTACATGAAAAGATGCTCAACATCACTAACCACTAAGGAAATGCGAATCAAAAGCACAATGAGATACTCCTTCACACCCATTAGAATAGGTGTTATCAAAACAAAATGACTTGTGTTGACAAGGATGTGGACAAAATGGAACCCTTATTCAAGGCTGGTAGAAATGTAAAAAGTGTAGCTTCTTTGAAAAACAGTATAATGGCTCCACAAAAAATTAAAAATAGAATTATCACATGATCCAGCAATTTCACTTCAGGAAATATATATTAAAGATTTAAAGTAGACACTTGAACATATATTTATATACCCATGTTCATAGTGGCGTTATTCACAATAGCCAAAATTTGGAGTAATCCACGTGTCCATCAGCAGATGAATGGATAAACAAAATGTGGCTTACATATACAATGAAATAGTTACTATTCAGCTTTACAAAAGGAAAGTTTGACACGTGCTACAATAAGCCGGTAACAAAAGGGCGAATACTTTATGATTTTATTTATACAAGTATGTTACCTAGATTCATAGGGACAGAAAGTAGAATGGTGGTTGCCAAGGGCTGGGGAGGGGGTATATGGAGTTACTGTTTTTGAGGTACAAAGTTTCAGTTTGGGAAGATAAAAGAAGTTTTGGAGATGGATAGTGGTAATGGTTGTACAATAGTACAACCATGTGAATCTATTTAATGCAACGGATCTATCTTTACACCTAATATTAGTTAAAATGATGTTTCATGTAATATATATTTTGCCACAACCTCCCCCCAGTAATACCTATTTTAGTAGGTTGCTGAAGGAATAAAGGAAATAATTTAATATTAAAAGTGGCACAAAGAAGATGCTAAATTTATAATAGGCTTTGAAATAGCTAATCCAATATACACAGTTTATAGGTGAAGAGATATTAATTAATTTACTAATTGTTTGCACTCTCAAGAGTAGTTCTTTGACTATTGATCAGATTTTATTTCCACAATGTAATATGTCTCAGCTACTTATTAATCTGAAAAAAAAGACAAAATTGTTGAAAATTTGCAAAATACAATCGGAACTTGCTAAGCTCTCTCTACTTCGGATTCTTACCATGTCTTTACTCTCCTAGAAAACCCTTTTTGTGTTTCTTTACTACCCTGTCTCCTGACTCACCTTTCAGGTTTCAGCATTCAAGCGGACTCAGTTTTTATTTATTTATTTATTTATTTTTAAATTAATTAATTTATTTATTAGTTTCAGGTGTACAAAACAAGGTAATACTTAGACGTTCATTCTTTTTTTATGTGTTCTTATAACACACACTGTTTTTCTTCTACAGAACTTAGTACTAGCTTAATTACATAATTATTTGCCTAATTATTTGTGTTAAGTCTTGTCTTACCATAGATTGTAAGGCCCATTAGGATATTTATTGTGGCAGTGTGTGCAACATGATATGCTCTGAATAAATACTGCGTAAATGAACAGCTTTGGGCATAATATAAATAGATAAACAGGTCATCTTCGATTCTTTTTGGAATGAAATAAAACAAACACTGGAAAATGAATTTCATCCACATAAAGTGCAATTATAATCCTTCACCTTTCTGTTCCAGCCATCCTGCTCTTTTAAATCTTCAAATTCATCATACTGCCTTGTCTTAATGCATTCACGAATAATTTTTCTCCATCTATAACCCTCAACACCATTCCTGATCTGCTAAGTCCCATTCATCCACAAGTAGATACTGTTTGGTTTTTCAGACTACGTTAAAGCTCCTTATTATCCCACACTTTCTTATCCCATACACACTGATCCCATATTTTAATATCCTCACAATTCTATTTACTTATTGTCTATTTTCCCATTATAGGTAAGCCCAAAGGTGTTGTGGACCAAATATTCAGGGACTGCTATATAGGGAGTGCCTCATACTCTACATGGCACAGTATCTGATGTATCCATTTGTCTAGCTGTTGAATGAAAGGATACATAAGAAGAGAAGAAATTCATCAGTTCTCAATAAAGTATCTGCTCATGAAAGTTTATAGCCAGAGGAATTTGGAGATATTACCAACGAAACCATTCAAGCCTTAAGAGGTCAAGAGAGTAGCCCCATGCTGCTATTAGTTATCAGCCAGTGGCAAAAGTTGAATCGGTCTTCAGTGGACCCAGTTCTCTCAGCTACTAGACCACTAGGCACACGAACCACAAAAGCTGTTTGTTCAAATGCACATTTCTAGCTCCTACACCTGAATAGTCTTATTCATTACGTTGGGCCAATGTACCCATTAGCCACAGTAGGAACAGGACCCAGGGCCCACATACTTTTAGGGGCCTATGAACATCATTTTAATTTAAAAAAAAATTATAAAAATATGTAAACTTTTAGGTCAAAGAAAAAATTTAAAATATATAATATGAATACACTTGTCTTTATCCTAACACATATGAAATATAACTTTTAATATTTTCTTATGGAAGAGAATGTTACATTTGGAATAAAAACATTAAATCACATAAAACCAAATAAATCAAAGAAAGTGACAGGTAACTTCACTTGTAAGTAGAGATAGTGAAATTATAAGTAACATTTTAGCTCACTTCAAGGAATAAAAAAATTAAATTAAAACATGTATTTTCACCATGACTGACCAAGATTTAGCACAGCCAGAAATTCTGGTACAGCACCAGAGAGATTATTAATATAATTCATATTATTAGGAAAGATAGTAAAAAAAAAAAACCAAAATTATCTCAATAGTGATGAGAAGGAATGTAGAAATTCTATATCTATGTTTGATTAAAACGCTAAACATTATGTTTGGAGTATTTCTTTTTAGTGTGATAAAGAGTACATATTTAAGACTTGGGGCTAATATCATACTTAATGAAGAAACATTATGGATATTCTTTTTAAAAACAGGAATAAGATAAGAATGTACTCTGTACTAACTCTTATTATTTAACAACAGACCACAACATACTGAGGCATAGCTATTCTAACAGGAAAATAATTAGGATACACATGTAGGAAAGTAAAAAAAATAAAGTAAAAAAAATGTTCCCCTGTTGGATATTGAGGATATAGTTATATTTCTTAACAACTTGCCTAGAACCTAGTAAAAATAATAAATATTTGTCAAATGAATGAACAAATGATTATAAAATGGAAAATAAATGTACAAAATGGATGTTGACTTGTATTGACAAGAAATAAGAAAAATTTCTATAAAATACTTAGACATGTGAATGAATAGATGAATAAATGAGTAATTTCTATGGCATGTATGCTTAGTTTTCTATCTTTAGTTTTTCATTTTTCTTCCTTATACCCATCCTAACACTTTGCCTAACTTAAGACTCTTGATTATCAGGTTTACTCAATGTGGAACTATTTTCACTGCAACTGCAGTAGTTTTTGAATTGCAATAGAGATCTCTTCTAAAAGTGTGATTATTAGTCATGTTTTAAGAACCCAGTATTCATTTTCTTGGGAAATTTACTTAAAATGCTCTTTAGGTACTGAGGTCCACCAAAGCACATTTACTGTTTAATGGACTTGGAACCATCGGCAGTAACACACCTATTTTGAAGAAACTAATCCCAGTAATTTTATGGGAAAGCATATTCTAAATTTTAACTTGTTGAAATATATGTTAGAAATATATGGCATTGAGAAAAGAGAACCCATTCCATACACACTGAACTCTCATCCAGAAAGTACAATTAGATTCTCTTCTTGTCCCTGGAGAGTAGTAACAGCTGTGGTTCGGAGGGAAAAGGTTTTAAATATTCTAGGGCACAGGCTGGCAAGCTTTTTATGTAAAAAGCCAGATAGTAAATATCTTGGCTTTGTGGGCCAAGTGGCAAACTTGAAGCTATTACGTAGGTACTTATAAATAAGAGAGAAAACAAACTTCCACATTTTTTCTTAACAAATTAAAAATATAATAATAATTGAGCACTTTTTTGTAATTCAGGTCTACTAATGAGAATAGAATTCTATTTTAGAATATATTTTGCTTAATTTTGATTCAGTTAGTACTCTCTATCACCAAAATCAATTGCAAATATTCATCTGTTAAAAGTGATGTATAAGGAGATCTTACATATTTCATCTTTAAAAATATCTTTTCACAGATAGGTATTTCTAGATATTGATAACAATCCATGAGTTATGATCTCAAGTTAAACATATTTTCACTTAGAAGGCATTAATAGAATCCTATTATATTGTTCTTTTGACATTTGCCATTTACCATGCCATTACCATGCAAAATAGTCATTTCCAATAGAAAGGTGGAAGCTCCTCAATTGCACAGTTAAATGGATTTTGAAATACAGAAATTCCTTAGGCACTTGCACTGAGGTCTGAAAATGCTACTGCAACTGTAGTTTGAGTTCATACATATAACCACTAAAATATTTCGTGAAAATCTATATCTCACATCTTATTTTAACTTGATATTGTGGGAAATGTATAAAGCAGCTTTATTATAATCCAAATAATGTCAGTTGTTGTCATTCAGAGACTCTGTTCCCGCTCCTTGCACAAGAATGCAGGATATGGTGAGGCCAAAAAGGAACAACAATGGAGCCATAGGTAGGGAAGTCATACCACTATATTCTCAATGGCGGCTGGTCAAGACACAAAAGCAATCATCCACCAGTACCCCAACAGGGGGTCTTCCTGCACCCCAATCTCACTGGCAGCCGGGCAAGACACAGGAAGTAGGATCCACAAGATCCGCAATCTGCCATCCATGCCTGCTAACCTCACTAGCTAGCTGCAATCTGCCATTGGCTTCTCTGCCAACAAACCAACCAACTCCCTAGCATAGCCACACCAGTTATATTAGCGGTTAATGGCTAATGATAACAGCTGATGGTCACCCAGCCACAGCAGATAGCTATCTGATTACAGTGGACGGCCATCTAATAACTGTGCCAGCACCTTTCCATGTGAGACCAAGAGCCTGGAAACTGCTCTCTGGGACTCTGTCCCCACACTCCACACCTCCAGGGTCTCGCTTTACAATCTACGCAACAAGTGTCTTCCACAATGGGCCCTGTGCCAGGAATCTAGCTCACGAGAAAAAGTCTCAGTCCAGTTCAAGTAATTTCCCAGGGGTGTCCCTTGATGTCCACCTACTTTCTGGGCACAGCCAGGGTTTCTCAAGGCACTGCCAGTCTTTCTGGGCACAGCCAGACTTCCTGGGCACAGCCAGGGTCCCTCAGGGCACCATGCTGGAACAATAGTGGCTCACAGACAAGGTGCTTACATATTCTCGATGGCAGCTGGTAAAGACACAGGAAGTAAACATCCGCCTGCACCCAACAAGGGGTCTTTCTGCACCACAGTCTCGCAGGCGGCCAGGTGAGACACAGGAAGCAAACATCTGCCTATTCCACTACATGGTGGTACATTCCCAAGCAAACAGTCAAGCAGTCCATCAAATCAGGGATGGAAGGCAATTCCCCATAATCCACAGTCATTCACCAGGGTTGTGTGTTGGCCTCACAATGTGTGCCCTCTTCGCAGGGCGAGGGCTCCAGGTCCTCCCCAACCTTGGGGGTGAGGGATGACCTTGTCCTCACCTGCATCCTCCACCAAGGATTCACCAAGTGTTTCTTCCTGGGACTACAAGTCACGCACCTGGGCCGCCTCAGCAAGCACATCCCAGCCCACACATTCGCAACCACCTTCGCTTTCTCTGGCCTACTGTGTTTGGAGAACCGTCCATGTCTTCCCACCCTTCCACAGGGTCCAGCTCTCCAACAGCTTCACGGCTTTTTCTATGCTGGTCAGAAAACCGTTCATGTCTTCCCACCCCTCCATGGGGATCTAGCTCTCTGGCAGCTGCACTGCTCTTGCTACACTGGCCGGAGAACCGTCTGCATTCTACCACTCCTCCATGGGGGTCCAGCTCAACAACCTTCGCTTTCTCTGGCCTATGCTGGTTAAAGAACCGTCCACATCTTTCCACCCCTCCACGGGGGTCCAACTCCTGAGCATAGTGGCCACCAGGTACCACACACTGTGTGGGAGCCACATATCCTCCTGCCCAGAGTCAGATACCATTCCTACCTGGCCAGAACCCCGCTTGCCAAGCCAGGTGTCTGAGTGGGTGGTGGCCCCAGTGCAAGACGTCCACAACTCCAGGAGCCTACGACAGCAGCAGACTACCAAAAGTCAGGTGATGCTTCCTATGGGTGTGTCATCCAGAGCCTCAAGAGGACTACCAATTCACTGAGGGGTCACGTTTCTCCCAGGCAGATCACGTTTCCTGCTCCCTGCACCACTCCTCACGGGCTTCCTGAGACTGAATGTTCATAGGCACAAACTGCTCCACCACCTTTGGAGACCTTAGGTCAGCACCACATACTGCTCGCTGTGCCATGTGTCATACAGGGTTTCAGCTCCCACTCCCCACACAAGAACACAGGATATGGTGAGGCCAAAAACGAACAACAATGGAGCCATAGACAGGGGAGTCATACCCTATATTCTCAATGGCAGCTGGTCAAGACAGAAAAGCAAATATCTGCCAGTATCCCAACAGGAGGTCTTCCTGCACCCCAGTTTCACTGGCGGCCGGGCAAGACACAGGAAATAGGATCCACACGATCCGCAATCCACGCTTGCTAACCTCACTAGTTAGCCACAATCTGCCATTGGCTTCTCTGCCAACCAACCAACCAACTCCCTAGCGTAGCCACAGAAGTTATATTAGTGGCTAATGGCTAACCAGTAACAGCTGATAGCCACCCAGCCACAGCAGATGGCCATCTGATTACAGCTGATGGCCATCTAATAACAGCCAGCACCTTTCCACGTGAGGCTGGGAGCCTGGAAACTGCTCTCTGGGGCTCTGTCCCCACACTTGTCCTCAAATGAACTTTACTATATTATATGTTTCTCATGTAGAAGCACTGTTTGCTTTGTAACTTTAGGTTGAATTCATTAATAAACATTACCAAATCTGCATCAAAAGCTAATTTCCAAAGTCATTTAGTATTCAGTAACATTAGTTGACGTTCTTCTGACTTTGAAAAAATTCAGTTTTGACCCTTAGCTTGAAAAAATATCACGATAAAACTTTACCACTGATAAGCCTTGGAACTGCTATAAACATGCACATAAAAGTAATTGTGTGGACCTAAGTTTACAAAACACTTGGGTAAATACCTCAGAGTGCAATTTGTGGGCTATGTAGGAAGTCTATGTTTAATTTATAAGAAATTACCAAATGGCCTTCTAAAGTGACTGTGCTGCTTTTCTTTCTCACCAGAAAAGAGTGAGAGTTCCTATTGCTCCACATCCTAGTCAGCATTTGTTGTCAATTTTCTTTGGATTTTAGCCATTCTTATATGTGGTAGTGGTATCTCGTTGAGGTTTCAATAGCATTTTTATAATGACAGATAAAATTGAGCATTTTGTTATGTGTTTATTTGCCATTCATATACTATTTTCAGTGAAGTGTCTGTTCAGATATTTTGTCATTTTTAAATTAATTTTTTATTATTGAATTTTAAGAGCTCTTTGTATATTCTGGATGCAAGTCATTTATCAGATATTTCATTTGAAAATATTTTCTCTCAGTTTATGATTTGTTTTTTCATTCTCTTATCAATCTTTCACAGAGCAAAAATATTTAAGCTTGATAAAGTCCAAGAGAAAGTGAGATTCTTTTTTAAATTCAACCAATTATTTTCCTTTCATGGATTGTCCTTTCAGTGTTTTATCTAAAAACCCATCATCTAACTCAAGTTCATGCAGAATTCTCCCAATATCTTCTAGAAATTTTATAGTTTTACATTTTAACTTAGATCTATGATTTATTTTGAGTAAATTTTTATTTACGGTGTTAAGTGTGTGTCTATGTATTTTTGTATAGTCACATCTAAGTTTTCCAGCAACATTTGTTGAAAAATAATCCTTTCTCCATTGAATTAACTTTTACCCTTTGCCAAAAATCAGTTGACTTTACATGTGTGGACTCTTTATTCTGTTGCATTGATCTATGTGTCTATTCTTTTGCCAATACCACACTTTATATTAATGTAGCTTTATAAGTGTTGAAGTCAGTTAATGTTTTACAATTTTGTCTTTTTTAGATTTGTATTGGCTATTTTAGTTTGTATTTTCATATGAGTTTTAGAATCAGTTTGCTGATACCAACAAAAAAGCTTGCTGGGATTTTGATTGGGATTGCATTGAATTTATACAGAAGAATGGGGAAAGTTAACATCTTAACAATATTGAGCCTTCTAATCTGCACATGGAATATCTATTTATTTAGATATTCTGTGGTTTCTTTTACCAGTGTTTTGTAATTTTCTGTATAGTAGACTTATATTTCAGTTATGGAGCTGTTTGCTATTTTAAATGGTTATTGGATTTTACATTTGAGATTCTAATAGTTCCCTGCTAACATATAAGAATAAAATTGACCTTTCATGTTGATCTGTAGTCCGTGAACTTGCTAAATTTACTTACTAATTTCAAAAGATTTTTGCAGCTTCCATAAGATTTTCTACTCAATCATATAATCTGCAAATAAGGACCATTTTTTCCCTTCCTTTCCAATTTGTATGTCTTTTATTTCTTTTTCTTGCATTGTATTCTTGCTAGGACTTCCAGCATGATGTTGATACCTTGTTTTTTAATTTCTTATTTATTGATCTAATTCAATGACAAAATAATCCACACTCTACTGTGTCTTAAAAATACAACATAAGAAGTTTAATTTTCTTTTTCTGTTTCAACATAATGTGTTTGCACTGGTAATAAAAATAATAGTAAAAGGTAATGGGATGGAAATGTGTGTGGCACTTGAAACATTGAAAATTTATAACTGCATCACTATCATTGGTAGTGTCTAGAGCAGCAGAGTGAGGCAATGAGAGAGCCACATATAGTCTTTGTAGCAACTACTCAACTCTGCTGTTGAAGCCCAAACAGCCTTAGATAAGAAGAGATAAATGAGTATGGTTATATTCCAAAAAAATCTCTATTTATGACACTGAAATATGAATTTCATGTAATTTTTACATACCATAAAATATTATTCTTTAAAATTTTTTTTTATTCCAAACCATTTAAAAATGTAAACACTATTCTGAGCTCTCAGGTCATATAAAAACAGGTGGTAGACCAGATTCAGCCCATAGGCTGATTTGCTCGCCCCTGATCTTAGTGCTGTGGAAAATCTAGAGAGGGTGGAGGGGAGAAATAAATGTTTCATAGAAAGACGTAAACCTAGGGATAGGCCAAAACACTGCCATATATCCTTCTGAGAGGGGGAAAGTGTGTGTGTGTGTGTGTGTGTGTGTGTGTGTGTGTATGGGTGAGTGTACATGTGTACATGTTTAACTATGGTCAAATGTATGCATATGTGTTTCTGTGTGTTAATATGTGCATATGTATATGTATTTTTACGTATGCTTCTGTGCAACGGAGTAAAAACTCAGGATGAAATCTTGCTTTTTTCCCCACAAGATTTATGAACAAATAGTTGTGTGTTAATTTAGAGATGCCATCTAGTAGCTGTATCTTGGTTTCAGGATCTAATTCAAAATTATACTTTGTTACCCTATTACAAAGGAGCCTAGATAGGTTTCTTCCAACAGCTTTACACTTTTGACCAGCTAATCAGAAACTAATTGCACATAACTCTTCAGACAATTACACTGTACTTAGTACCCAAATTTAAATGTCCACAACTCAAAGGCATTTCTCTATTTATTTATTCCTAATGTTATTTAAAATCTCATATTAAAATATATTGGTCTTTCTGGGAGTTATGTGATTTAATTTGTTTTTGAGCTTCAATTTTGTTTTCTCTTTCAAATACATTATTTGACTTTCTAAAGTGTTTGGAGGCACTATGGATAAAGAGGGAAAATATTATCTGTAAAAAGCTTTTCCTGTTTGTCTATATATGGGGTCGGGAGGGAGGGTGAAAAGGTCAGCACACATTTTCTTGCCAATTGCATACATGGACAAGAAATTCACGGGACACTCAGAAACTAGTGTATGCCTCAATCTAGTGGGCTGGAAAGTTGGATTTTAAAAAATGGTGTGCAGAGAGAATATGGAAGGTATGGTGCCTGGCAATTGAAGTGGACTGTAGGAGATTCCCCCACACATTACATGTCTCAAATGATGAGCACTCCACGCAATATCACAAGGAGAGAAAGGTTATTATCAAACACTGTGTTAGTCAACAAGAGGGTTCCCTGCTGTCTGTGGACACAGAGGGATGAGGAAACATGAAGTCACGGTAAATACTATTTGCTTCAAAATATTTACAAGTAATTTTACTCATAAAATTTATTTCTATCTTGTAAGCTGCCAGAAACTTCTAAAAGAAAATAAAGGTTGGGCAAAGGAATACTTCCTGGATCGATCATGTCTAAATCCTCTTCGAATGATGCAGTCGTTATTTATTGAACCTCTAATTATTCCATGTCTGGAGCTGGCTTTTTGGGGGGAAATTTTTGACTTCTGTTCATATCAAAATATTTTATTTTTTTTGTTTCCAAGAAATATTCTGATGGCTTTTCACCTTTTTTTTTTAAATTATAGCATTTTTCTTATGCTATACTTTTAGCAATACATAAAATATTCCTAAAATATAGGAAATCAACTTGATAAATAATGTATCAAAACTTTCATCTTTTACAAGTGTTTTGCCTGGCTCAAAGAGGACAGGTTTGTACCTATAATTAAATATAAAAGAAACTGCTGTCTCTCGAATGGATGTGTGTCTATCCTTCCCAAAGACAGAAAAAGGAAGTAAGCCAAATAAGCATATTATATATTATATGGGAAAGATGGAAAATATCCTGCAGTTATGATGTTGGTGAACTGTCTTAAAATGCACAATTTATGCTGACCAGACTGTTTCTATTTTAACATTACCAGGAATATGGGTCTTCAGAATCTGTGGAAAATAGATTCTGAATTGCAACTGAAGCTGGATGTTTACTTCTATTCCTATTTAGTTCTGAAAGCCAATTTTGTTACAGGTCAGGTTTGAAAGCTCAATAAAGTTAATATATACTCACCCCAACTAAATTGCTCAAAATACACCTCAGTGTATGAAAATTGTAAAATTCCAACTTTTTGGCATCCATGAGAAGGAAAGCAGCAGAAGCAGGTGATCCATACAAAATCTATACTACATAATTAGTCCTGGATTGATCAGACATTACATCTCTTGAGTAAACTGTGAGTGACTTACCCCAGCCATCTTCAGATTGGACCTCTGTAATCAGCCACTATTTCAGAAATGTGTATGACCCATGACTGTGCCTCTGTGTCTGTCTGTTTCTTTAAATGTATCAGTCTGATCTGATAAAGAAGTAGAGATTACAACAAAAATTCAATCAGTATATTAATATTCAATGCTTGATCTTAGCTCAACCGAATTATGAGTTTTCTTTCTGTTTACAGATAAGGACGTTTCCCTTAAACTGTTAGATTTTATCATCTGTATGACATACATTTTTTCATCTCTATACTATGAAAACATCCATATGGATATGCATCATTGCTTTACAGGTGTCAAAATTTGTTGATAAATATATAGTTTATAAGAAGCATACAAGTGGCAAATAACCAACCGTGACTATTAAACTAATATGAAATTCAAATAAAAATACATGTGTTGTCTAATAAATAAAGCTAATAGCCAGGTTCAAATTAGGAATGTATTGGTTTCGATTTGTAAAGTCATTTTCCCTAGCTATGAAGAAAGACAATAAGAAAAAAAGCAAAAACCTATTGAAAATTATAAACTACGTTTGGTTTCTTGATAAATCAGTCAACATCCTTCATACTGAAATTATTTCTATTTCCAACCCATGATTGTTCCTAGTTCATGTTACGCTCAGGAAGAATGGATTTTCATCACATAGAATAGTTTAATTTGGTTAATTGTGTTTCTTTCTCAATATACCATCTGTTTGAGTCAGGGTTAAGTTGAATATAACTGAAACTACTCTGGCTATTTTAAGCAGAAAAGGATATAAAACAAAAAATTAAGTTTGTACAAAACTTATTAGAAAGGCTGGAAGGCAGCTCTAGTACAATAGAAATAACTCACCAGGAGAATCTCTGGCTCTGTTAAAGCTAAGGATCTAGGGCACTGTTATTGCAACTATTATTTTAGCTGTTGAAATTCATCGATTAGAAAACTGTACTGTTGACTCCAGAGCTACATTACACCTACATATTGGCACAGGCAAAATGGATGCCATGAGCTCTCTCAATTTTCACAAACTAATTATGGGGCACTGTGATCTCCACAAATGTTGTTGCAGAAAAATCCAGCGCCTCTCTGACTATGATGAACAACAGAAACGGTAAACCGATGGTCTCCACATTACTCCCATTTCCAAATACCACACGAATGTGATGAATTGTCCCAACTGAAACCACATTCTGAGCTCTGTATGAAAAAGAGACCTTGAAATGTAGATTTTAGCTTCTCAGCCTCAGAAGTGTAAAGAAGCACACCAGAAAGAGGGCTAGTAGATATTGAGCAACAATGCACGATAACTCCCACTGTGCACCTGTGTGTTCCCTGACCATTCACACTTCTCTTCCCATAAGTTTCCAAATGACAGTAGCAGCAACTGATTTCTACTGAATACAATGAAATTATTACTCCATACAAATAAAAACATACACTGTCCCCAAGAGAAGAAACCCAAACATCTGTCAGTCATAGAATCCTTCTCTAGGTGATACTCCTTCCCCTTCTAATTCACTAACCTTTCCATTTACATATCCTACAAAGTGATCAAAGAAAAATATGTAATATAAAATGGGGGAAATGGAGTAGAAAAAAGGAAGTATGTTTACATAGAGATACTACATATAAAGAACAAGAGGCTACTCTTGCCTTCGTTTCTCCAAATGGTCATAAGATCATATTTGGTTTCTATAGCATCCTTCTTCTACTCTGAAATTCATGCTCCCATTGACCTCATCTGTTTAAGGTTAAATGGTGGGTGGGTTGAAGCTAACTTTCATTCCTGTGGGCCTAAGCCATTCATGGTCATGCCTGTCTTGGATTACTGGAACTTGTATACGAACTTTAACCTTGGGACACCATAATATAAGGACACACTCCAAAATAACTCTTCCATATACATACTCCTCCATGACACACATTTTAATAACAGCCCTATGTCCCCTAAAAATCAACATTAATCTTCCTATCCAATAGAGAAATCCCTTTTATTCTTTGCTACTTTAAGGTCATAAGGAGCTCCCAAATGGCTTCACGGCACTCTCAACTTCCAGTTCTAGGAACCAATATATCATCTAGTGGAAGTATTGCTTTCTTGGATACTACAGCCTATAAACGAGCAGAGCTCAAAATTGTGAGAGGAGTAAGGGAATTTTTGCAAGGAGACTCGCCTTCCAATTTCAGATTATATTTTCTCATTATAGAAGAAAATACAACAAAATGAATGCTCTACATCTTACCTCTCTAGACCTATGAATTTGATGACTCAAGACTGGGATCTCTCCTAATGCTATCACAGGAAAGTCCAATGTCATCATGTGTTTGCCAGCAGAAACAGCAGAAACAATGGAACCATAGTTCCACCTTGCTTCTGCCTACAGATATCATGTGAATGCCTCTGACTGTTGGAACCCAGATTGTATCTAGACCCTAGATGAGAGGGAGTTTGGGAAATATCACACATTAGAAGGAAGGAGGAATGGGCATTGAATGTCAATTCATCTTATCTACCACACCATCTCATTTTAGGACTGCAACATTCATTTTTTTTTTTTTTTAGGCGAGAGCGCGAACGCTGTCCCCCACTACCACAAATTATGCAGTCGAGTTTCCCACATTTGGGGATATCGAAGGGGTCAGCACAGCTGGAGTGCAATGGATAAGCCTCGCCCTGGGAAAACCACCTTCGTGATCATGGTATTTCCCCTGCCAGGTAAGTATTGCAACATTCATTTTAATTCAGGTTATGAGTTGTCCATTTCTACAAGCCAAAAATGATGAATTGTTTTTCTGCTTGCTATTATTCAAAATGGCATAAAGTCCTTCTTTTCCCTCAATTTGTTCCCCAATTATTCAACTGCCTTTATTTCTTGCTTTGCTCTAGGTCTTAATTTTGCTGTTGCCAGACTAACCTCTCTGTCAGATTTGAATTTATCCATTTGATAACCAAGATTTCCATATCATTATTATGTCTGCAAGAGGTCACCTAAGTTATTTTACCCCCAAAGCCTCTACTTGCATTTCCAAATTGCTCTCTGCTAAAAATTATGCTTTCTCTCTTTAATAACAACCCAAATTAAGTGTTCACATGGCTACTCTCTGAGAGCCTGGCTACCTATCCTAATGGACAACACTGTATTTCTAATTATCTTTACTTAAACTTTCCATATATAGATTTAGTTCTAATTAGTATATATTATTAATATTCTTGAAAATTTTACTGTTGAAAATTTCATTTATATTAATCTCATCTCCTTCATATAAGTATGTGTATATAACTCCCCCTCTTTTTTTACATAACTCTAAGTCACATAGTTACAAAGTTATATCACACTGAAGATTGAGACCTAAATTTAAAGAAATAAAGTAGAGCTTCATGGGTTCAAAATTTTTTTTACTTTGCCATCATCATATTCAACTTTGTAAATGGAAATAAACACTAAATAGGTAGGTATTTTTTAAAAATCAGCTACTAACAACATTATTGTACTTTATGTTTCCAGTTTCATTGTTTAGGTCTTTTGAATTCAAGGATTATCCCACAGAAGAAAAAGAAGTGTTTTAAAGATTTTTATTTTTAAAGAGCATATAGTCAGTAATTGATTCTTTCATTTCTCCTTCCTGCTTACCAGGCTTCAAGAAGTCAAATCCCTTCATAAAAGGGACAGAAAAACATATCATAATATTACGTCTTTCCTAATGCTACTTTTAAAATACCTCGTAACATCTATTCCCAAATAATTGAATGAAAATTTTTTTTGCATGTAAGTGTTTTCTTTATGTCTTGGTTGGTGTTTGGGGAAATTGCTTCAAGATTTTAAGAAAGAAACTATTAGTGGTCTGTATATCCAAAATATGATTGATGTGATATATATAATATATATATTATATCTGCAAACATATATAGCTATACACACATATGCAGATATATTATATTTATGTATTTATGAAGCCACTCATACATACGAATTAATATGTGTAGTTCATTTGGGGAACAGTGCTTTAGAATATAGTAGTTGATTCCTTAAGTGCTACCCACATTTATCCACTTCTTAACAGGAGAAATTGCCAGTAACTCCCTTCTTTCAGAAGTTAAATAAATAATTATGTGCCTAATAAACAGATTTTTCTTACTTCTCAGTCATATTTATTAATTTAACTTCTCTGGATTGTAAGAAAATTTACTTTTAACTTCTGCCAGGAAACACATTTAGCCTATAACTAAACACTGTTTATGTTTTAGGAAAAGTAGAATAGTAGCTGTAGATTTTTAAACTTATTTTAAAATACTTTAGATCATAAACAATAAGTATTCAAGTTTGATTTCATTAGAAATCCTAAAACAAGATCAGGATTGTATTAGCATATTCACACATAAATCAATTAACAACATAGAACTGTAGAGCCGTACCATTACGTCTCTGCAATTGTCAATTACCAATACAGGTAACGGTATAATTGGACCATCTCATAATGTTAAGTGGTGATGTATTTTTTTTTTTTAGATCCTTGTACCTATAAATTGTAGCAGGTAACACATCTTAAAACTGAGGTGACAGGACTGATGCATGCATTCACACACATTTGGTGTAAGTCTTCACACTACGTTCTATAAAGTGCTGTAATATTTGTCAATTAATAACACTTATACTTAGAGCTTTAAACATATTTCATCTCTTCAAAATTACTTGGAAGAGTTTAGAGTCACAGACAAGAGTCACATCTTAAGAGTCTTGGTCCATCCTTGGGTTTTAAAACTACTTTCAGATAGGCCCAAATAACTTAGTAGATGGAGGAGAGACATGTCTCTTAGGAGAACTTTTCTGACATCTATGCTTCCCTTCAGGTACAGAGGTTCTCGTTCTCACCTTGTGGTCACATGCTTTTCTGCAGCTCTTACTGTGAGCCTGTTCTGATCCTTGAACAATGTGATCAAACTATAGCTTAGTTTCACAAGGAGATGAACAAATTATGATTCATTTGCACATCTTCATGAAATGGATACATTCTGGTAAAAACCCTTTATCTTTTTGAGTTTTAGGATAGTGCTCGATGTGCTGAGCATTAATCATCTGCATTGGTATTACATGAGTCATTAGTAAAAATGCAGCTCCTGGATTTTACCCACAGACCTATGCGTCAGAACTTCTGGCAGTGGAACTTGATGAGTCTTTCATACTCCACATTTGATAATTGCTAACAGAAAAATGAGAGGTGGTTAATATTTACACAAAAGAGTGTTTTTAGATAGTGAGTGGAGATCAACTTGAAGTTGCAGAGTTTGCTTGCCAAACTGTCTTGGCTCTAGGCTCCTGGCCTCACTAATGTTCGTCAATGGCACAGTGCTCTTTGGTTGACCCAGTCCGGGGTCATGGAGTAACAGGGATCACTAACACTTGGGAGCTTCAATGAGCCAGTCTTATTGTGACACAGACCCTTATATCTGATAATTGGGCTATATTATTGAATTAACATTAGAGTCAGACCAAAGGTAAACAATATGTTGATGAGTCACTTTTGCAAAGAAAATAAAGGCCAAAATACAGACTGGATTAGGAAGAAGAGTGCTTATAGTAAATGGTAGAAATTAGAATCCAGTAACATATTTAATAGGTCATCATGACATGCAGATGAATTTCATAGGACTTAATTTTAAGAACACCTCTAAATCATGTTGAAAATCACCGGAGGAGATAATTTATTCTTGTTTAGATAGGGAATAGAATGAACTAAATGTATTACAGTGAGAAAAAGATAATGCTTGGTCCCAAAAGCAAATGATTCTCTCTCTCCTCCATCACTTATGAGATAAAGATTCAATTAGCGAAGAAATTTTGGTTCTTGTTCAATGATAGAATGGTGAATCTTTATCAATATTTAAAAGTGCATAGATCCTTTAGTATCTTTTTAAATTAGATAACTAATCAATATATTGATTTATAGGAAAGGTCTTCAAAGTATAAATGAACTTCTGTTGGTAGATAAATTGCTAAGCATGGGAATCACTTTGAGACATTTATGCCCTGAATATAGAATTAAAATGGCATTTTATTTTAATGCTGTGGTAATTAATGCTAAGTTATGATGATAAAAGTACCAATAGCAATGAATAGCAAATGAGCTAATACAATAAATAGTAAATGAATCAGTCCTCACAGAGAATTTATCAGACTGATAAAGTTATAATTTTCTTTAGTTCCTTGAATATATTCTTTGAATTTTAAAAATTTACTGCAGGCTATATAGCCTTTGACGTAGGTGGGCAGTGTAATTGTTATTTCTTTTGAAGGGCTTATACTTTGTAGTGTATTTCTGAGACACACATTCTTCATCCAGTCAAGATCCATCTCACATTTCGGATATTTTTTTGTTGTTCTAACTGAATCTACCTCCTCAATTCTCAGTCTCTAAGAGTACACAGAATAAAATGAAGTTGTTAATCTACTCACAGGATTGAAAAAAACATTATGCCACATTCATTTTCATAGCCAGTTATATATTTTGCCTCCTTGATTTTAAAACTATGCTTGCCTTTGTTGATATCTACACAGGTTATTTTCTTATTATCTGAATTATTTCTTATGCAATGTCTTTATTTTTTATATGAAAAACATTTTCATATAAAATCTTTCATATTTCAAAGATTCTATTTGTTGAAATTACAGTTTTCTTCTCAGATTGCCACCTTGTTTTCATTCATTTATTTTTCATGTAGCATTTGTCGACTTTTTAGGTTCTCTCCCTATCCCAGGTCAGTGCTAAGAACTAGATATACAATGTTGTCTACACTCAAAGTTCCTCAGTGTTTACTCGATTCTTCTTTCTATTCAGATACAACCTGAGATAGATGTCCATCCTTTGCTCTAGACTTAAAGATACATTTAATCTAAAACATATCATAAATAGCATTTTTACGGAAATGGAAGTCCTGTTGGTTGCCCCTTTTTTTCTGCAGAACTTTTGTCCACTTGCCTCATCTGACATTTGCAGATGGTGATGATGCATTCTTCTCTATCAGTAAAGTATGTGTTTGAATCACTAAAAGTTCCTCAGGTTCTAATCAAGTACCCAACGCATACTCTGACAGGCACCTGAGACAGCCCTGTACATTAATACAACCCTGTACAGAGGACTCTACCACTCTGAGAGCTACACGCACTGTTTTTTTTTTCCTCTCTATCATACCAGGAAGGACCAAGATAGGACCAACTTGTGGAACCACTCAGCTAGTTTGGCAAGGGCCGATGAGGAAGAAGTAAAAGGACGAGAAGGGGTACAAGTTTTCCTCTTGCCTATGAGTAGATTCATAAAGTCAGCAGGGAGAGACTGGAAATTATGCCTTTCAGGGTGCAGATATCCACTAGGATAACTAATTGAAACCACATTCCCAAATTAGGAGGGTAGGCAGAGACTGAGATCTAAAATGTATAACCTTGAAAGAACTGCAGGGTGGAGAAACCAGGAAAGCCAACAGTGAGAAATAGTGGGACAAAGGAGTGGGAGACAGTGTAAAGCAATTCTGGTGCCCCAAAGCTGGAGTGCCTTCTTTCACAGTCCCTCTGTGACCTTACTAGAGTAGACTGGGCTTACTAAAACACTGGTTTCTTATGGCTATGGTTATTTTGCACATTTTACTGGGGTTCCTCACACACCTTTAAACACTTCATGTTCTACTATTTAGTTATTGATTAATAAAATTTGGTTCTGCTACCTCCCTTTCTAATCTAGTTCTTGACTGCAAAGAGTTTGCAGATGGCATGTATTGATTTAATACAATTCAATATGGTGATTTCCATGCTCTTTCTATATTACAGAGCATTTTGTTACAGTTATGTGAGTGGGAGGTACAAGATTGCAAAAAGCTCCAAATTGGTAAGACATTTCCACTTTTATTATTAACATTTCACTAAAGGAAAACATTAAATGCCTGCCCCTTTTGAATAATTCACATTCGTTTTGTATTATTAATTTTTTTCTTCTCAGATTGATCTTCATTCACAAAAGCAAATTTAGGTAATGGCTTGGTTGGAGATATATAATAATTTCAAACCACTTTTCATAAGATTTTAAAAAGAGTTAACTGACTTACCTTTCAAAATATATTTCTCCATGCATAGACTATGTTGACATTAAATGAACATGATAGGACTGTTTTTCATGTAATATATTAATACTAGACAAAACAATGTTTGATGTAATTAGTGCTATATATTAATCACTGCTCCTCGTGATGTATTTTTTCATTATTAGTGTCATTGCAAGAGCAGTTTGGACAAGGCTAAAAATCCACAAGATGACATCGGTTAATACATTGAAGACAGCTGAAAAAGTACAGCATTCATGCAGGAGACAATGTATTGTAATGGAGATTTCCGTTTCGTGTCTCAGTAGAGAGCAGCCATTGTCTTGTGTTTGGATAGACATATAGATATATGAAAAATTATAGAATAGGATAGAGTACATGGTAATCTAATGAGTGTTCTGACCGAATGTTCTAACCTATGAAATTATCAGTCCAAAACTACATGTTCAGAACTTATGAGCAACATTATCCTGCATTATATCAGTAACTACATTAAAGGAAATAGCTGGAAGAATAAAATTAAGAAAAGAAAGAAAAAAAGATTTTTACTTAAAAAGCTTATTTTCAGGAATGATAGGGTATTTTCCCTAAGCCACCTTAATTTCACAGTAGCTACAAGAACCCAGAGAGTGGTTCTAAAAGTAACTAAAATCTCTTCAGAGGTACTCACTTTTTGAAGCTATTGCTGAGATTCATGTTAAATTAAACACATGCAAAGAAAATGTGTAGAGAGTGATTTCAATAATTTCGACTACTTGCTCTGATTTGGATTCTCTAGCGTTTTTTTTCTCTCCCAAAGTCCACATTGAGGAAACGTTAAAAATTAAATTAAGAAACATTAAACAGAACATGAATTTCACTGAACATATACTTTCCTCCTATTAAGAAAAACATTAAGTTCTAGCATATACTGCAATAGTAAACAACCCTCTTATCTTTTTGGTAGCATAGTTCGGATAAATTAGAATATATTTTTTTAGGGGTGCACAGGAAAGTGTCACACCATTGGTTGATGGATAATATAGAGAACATTACTCAATGGTGTTTGCATTCTTCAGCCTACTTATGAATATGTAATCATGGTGCATCATGCTCACAAATTTGTAATTGGTGGATGAATAATCCAACTCAGCTGGACAGCAGGAAATGTTACCAAAAATACATGAATGTAAACTCAGTGGGTAGACATTATGTAAATTAAAGTCAGTATCATTTTACAAATATTCTTTAATCCTTTTGATTCTCTATTAACTCAAATCAGATAAGTTGAATGTATCTAATGCTTTAGAATAATCATGCACATACATGACTGACAACAAAGATGGAATATTTTCTCCATACCTGAATGTCAGGTTTGGAAACCTATACTGCTCAGGCTCCTGTGTAAGGATTACCCTACGAACAACACACTTTGTATTTCTCTCTTTTACACATTTATTTTCAAGCCTTGCTATTCTTTTAGTTAGGTATTGATTCATTCAACGAGCAGGTATGTTTTGAGCTCCACGTGCCAGGCATAGAGCAAGGTACTGAGAGTGTCAAACAGGTTTGTTTTCCAAAGGAACTTCCATTCCGGTAGGACATGACAGGCAAAACAAAAGTAAATAACTAAATAAGATAATTTCAGAGAGCCACAGCACTACAGAGAAAACAAGGTAGAAGCCAGGCATAGGAAGACAAATACTGCATCATCTCACTTATATGTGAAATCAAAAAAGCTGAATTCATAGACGCGGAGAGCAGAACGGTGGTTAACAGGTGCAGGGAGGTGGGAGAAACGGAAAAGATTTAGGTTAAATGGTACAAAGTTGCAATTATGTAGAAGGTAAATTCTAGAGATCTAACACACAGTTAGTAAAATTCTATTGTATACTGGAAATTTGCTAAGAGAGTAGATCTCAGGTGCTCTCATTACACACACACACACACACACACACACACACACACAAATGGTAACTACGTAAGGGGATAGAAATGTTAATTAACTTGACTATAGTAATCATTTCACCATGTATATATGTATGCTATATACCTTAGAATATATAATTTTTATTTTAAAAATCTGTAAGATATAAATGATTGATTAAAACTTTTTGAGAATAGACTGATGAGATATTGGGGACAAAAGAGAAAAATGAGTTCTATAAATCTTGAAATAATGGACTCATCTGGTGAGAGAATAACTTTTACTATACTTACTCCTATCTTTTAATATGAAGTGAATCTACCAAAATTGTTCCAGTAAAACCTTAGCGTGGGACTGATAAAACAAGATAAGCTTACAGGGTACAAAATTCTTGGTTTCAAGGAAGGGGTACGGTGGGAGCTTCTTCAGATAAGACAGTAAGGAAGGGATTTCTTAAGAGGTAATTTCTGAGAACTGAATAATGAAAAAAAACTGACCATGAAAAAAGTTGAGAGAAAGGAAGTTCTGAGCAGAGGGAACTGCAGGTTCAAAGACATGAGACAGCAATAAGGAGGGCCCATTCAAGGAAGTGAAACACGTCAATGAGGCTGGAGCCAAGAGTGCTAAGGGTATAAAAAGGGAACAGAAGCAGGCTCCTGACAGACCTTCCGCAGCTTTGTGGGCCATGGTAAAAGCATGGATTCTATTTTAAAGCAATTGGAAGCTATCATAGAGTTATAAGCAAGAGAATGAAATGGTCTAAATTTTCAGGGTTTCTGTTTTGTTAATGAAGTGTGGAACTGAGCTGGGGAGGAATGTAGGATGGTTTGAGGAGAGAGTAACAGATGAAAAATGGCTGTTTTGAACTGCGGAAAGCAAACATGCTCAGGCAATACTGAGGTCTAGTTGCAATTTAGATGTACAGGATCAAATCACTTTCGTTTCGTGCAAACTTTGAATTAGAGTATAAAGAATAATTGTCTTTATCCGTCTGCTCTTATTTTCTACATTAATTACTGTACTACTTAACATTGAAAGCTTTTATTCAACTATTTCTCCCCAATTTTTATAAGTTCTTTGAGGACACAGGTAGATGTCATATTTCATCATATGCTCTGCAGTCCCTAACAATGCCTTTAAAATAGCAGGCACTCGATAACTATTTCTGAGACCGACTTATAGTTCGGCTGACCTAGGCTCTGTGTAGAACATGTTGCATCTAAGAAATGAACAAGATCCGTGCCAAAATACAAATTTCTCTTAGTGCCACCTGCAATATTTTTCTAAAGAAATTGATGAATATGTATGCACAGATTGGAATGCTGGTCTTCAACTGAGTATTTGTCATTACATTTTCAAATGCATCCGTAGTAAATTGATTCCAGGAGAATACTCCTCTTTGATAAACCCCAGCTTACTAACATATGTTTGGTTGAAACTGGAAGCTTTAAAACTCAATCTGTATTCCTCAAATAGACACTTTAACTCCTTTCAGATATTTAAACTGACCAATCACTGGACAGAAGAGATGTTACCTAATATAAGCTCTAAGAACATGAGTAGTAGCACATGCAGATTCTTTAACTCCTGTTTTCACTGCAACACCTTTCTCCCCCTCCAATATTTCACTGGGATAAGGAGGAAAGGGAGGGGCGAGGTTGTCTTTGTTTTTGAGAATAATCACGGTTTCCTTCAGCTGTCTACCATTATTGAGGTAATGCTGCTCTTTCAAAGAGTGCAGTAAACCGTTTTCCTGGACAGTATTTTAGTGAAATGTGATGCGATGTCAGAGCATCACTGAAAATTTAGGGCAGAAAGGGACTCTAAGTCATTTGTGTGCATCAGCCTTTGCTGAATGTTTGAAAGATTCCAGTATATGTAGAATGGATCCAATTCATCTGAAAAACTACAAATTGAAACTTTTAAGTGTTTTTTTTCCCTCTCCACATATGTCAAAAAGTTTTTGTATTCTGCAGTTAACCTCTCTGTACTAAAGTGTTTTCTACTATGTAAACTGGTGTGATCAATTTAAAATTCCGTATTTCTGTTTATGTTATTGTCAGAGAATAAAAACAATTTCCCTCCATCTGAGAAATACTAATTTATATATTTTATGTTAACATTCCATCCATCCCTCTTTCTCTTCAAATTGTCTAGGCTGCATATTCAGTTGCCACGCATCCTTACGTTTTATTTCCTGTCTCTCTGTCATCTTTGTTTACTGATTGAGTTATACAGCTGCACCTATTAGTATTCTGGGCCCAATTACGACTTTAATTTTATAATAGTCTGTTGCTTTAGCAGGAAAATAAAATCACTGGCTACTGATATCATATGTGAGGCATGCTTCTTCCCAACAATTTCACATCTGCCATTTTTGTAAATCCCAGACACATTCCTGGCACAGCATGATTTTTTTTCCTCCACAGCTCTGTTTCTCCCACCCTATCACAGATGGATAGCAAGAGGAATGAAAAGGAAAGTTATTAATGGAATATCTGAAAATAGTACCACCTCTCAGATGGTCATTTATGGAGAAGTGGTCAAGAGGGTGGGCTCTGGAAGATGACACACCTAACTCAGACCATTGGCTCTGCTACTTACTTTTCAGCAATCTTTGCAAGTGATTCAACTTTTAAGATATTTGTTTAATAATTTATAAAATATCTGTCCACTGGCCATAATTTAACACTGAGCTCTTTCCAAAGGCATGTAATATTTCCCAAGCATCTGATGTCCGTTCACCTCCCCAGGTTCACCTCTTATGTCCTCTTCCTTATGTTCCATGATACTTAACTCTTTTAGGAGCTTGGTACACACAATGCTGTTTGATGCTTTCATGTATCACTTCATCCATTTTCTTCTGTATAGTTCTTCCCTCAATCTTTGTTTGTCTGTGTCTTACTCTTCCTTTATGAGTAGAGTCAGATATCATATGCTTAAAGATACCTTTCTTCTCTGATGCCTCCCTCGATGGGCTAATTGTCCTTTTATGTTCCCATTACATTCCATGTATCTCTGTATAATTGCACTTAAGAGATAGTATTGGAAGCCCATGATTGTCTGTCTGTTGCTTCTTCTGGAACACAGGCTTCTGGACACCACAGACCAAATTCTGTTTATCTGTGTATATGTAGTGCCAAGCTTAACGTGACCTCTGCCACTTTTGCTGACATTAAGGAAATTCATAGAAATCTACTTTCTATTGAAGGGCAAACAAATTAATATCAACTCCTTCAGAATATCTGAAGTATTTTTATCTTTTGGAGTGAAGAATAACTACACACTCTCATCCACTTGAGAGGGAAATCTGTATGCCCTACAATGAGATATTCTGAAGGGAATAGTGGGGAAGGTATAAAGGATATAGATAACTATGCTTTCTGCCTGGGATGTATCCCTCCCCACCATACTTGCAACTCAATTCAAAACCTCTTTTTTCTAACTTCTCATTTGCCATCCCTGATTAGCTACTCTCTACTCTATGCTTCCATGATGTGTGGTTCATGCCTCTATTTTAGCCTTTACAACACTGCATTGCAATGATCTGTACATGTCTCTCTCCTCCTGCTCAGTGTATGCTTAATAAGAGCAGAGGGGGCACATACTCCTCATTTGCACTTTGCAACTGTTACCATGCCTGGCATATCATAAGAACTCAGTAAATATTGTATAAATGATCCAAGTCAGCCAAGTGCTGTGTTTGGGTGAGGTGACTCAATATTACCTGCTGGTCAGGAGGAATGAGAGTGTATAAAAATGCATTTTAAAGAGCAAATAAGTGAAACGACAAGCTTTTCACTGTGCTGAGTGTTTTCAGCGCCTACTGAAATGTCAAAGAGTGAATCGAGTTCACAATGTTCCTGAGAATTTAAGGTAGAAAAAATTCTGTGTATGCCAGGACTCTTATTTTTTCAAATTTGAATGTAATTTTTTTTTTTTGTACAGTAAATACAAATACAAATCAGACTCCACTGATCTTGGTATAAGACAATTTTCTGAATATACTGGACCCCCCAGCTTCTGGTTGTGATTCTCTCATGACTGTGGTGTCTGCTTTCAGGTTCTTCCTGTTCTCACTTGCATTTTTAAAGTAGAATTCACCTGAAGCCAGTTTTCACACTGTAGAGCTAATTTCTATGCAACAGTGAATGATGTCTCACATTAAATATTCCTTAGAGCATAAAGATGACTTTGAATGTATAATTTTAAGCAGCTCAAGCAGTATTCACTAAAAGGTTGACATAAGAACAAGGATCACAGGAAAATGTAGGTGAGAAGGGAAACGATAGGCACGCCACGGCTTTTCCCATCACCTCAATATAGTCATACCCTCGTTTATCTTGCTTTTTACACAGGGTTCAATCTTATTTTTAAAAAATAGGTCAGATCCTATTTTTTAGGAAAAGTTCAACCTTTGCATAAAGATTAGGTGTATCAAGAATCATTAACTCTTCAGGCCACCTGGAAGGTGGTGTTGCAAAGGGGCAATAATAGTTTACTGCATGGTATCCTAACTGTCTGACATACAAATCAGAGTTTTTTATTACAAAGGGTTTACATTTCAAAGTGACCATCTTGTGCTACAGGTAAAGTTTACACATCTAATTCGTAAGTAGATATGTTAGTGAAGAGAAACATTTCACACAATGGACTCGCAGGCCTGTGGAGTTCATGAGTGAGTAATTGTAAATATGTAGAGCTGGAAGAAATTCCACGTTTGATGGTATAAAAGCAGTAGATATCTTGTACCCAGGACAATTCTGGATTTAATTCAGGCAAAGACATTATTTATTTCAAAATAATTTGAGGCTACTGACCTTTTGTTAAGCAGAGTCACTGAAGAGAAAAGTGTGCGTTCAGCTAATTTGCATGCTGCGAGTTATGTAAATGCACACTGGAATGCAAAGGAATCCATGAATACTTTTAAATTCATATGTAGTACAATATATACATATAGATTGTCCTTTGTATTTGAAGGTGATGCTGCCATTATTGTCTCTGCTATTTTCTGTGTGTTCAGACCTGGCTGTTTGATTGGCAACTCCTACTGTGTACAGTCTGCATATGTGTCAACTAACAACTGCCGCCATTGCCTTGAGGGCTTGATTGCTGGGCTGTTCAATATTTATTAAGCACCCAAGAAGTGCTAGGTGCTGCACTGAACAGTGTAAGACTGCTGCTGTCCTCTAGCAATTCTATTCCAAGGTGACTCACATGGTTTTGATTTTTTATGCAAGTTGGCTGAAATTAGAAATTCTATGCAATTAGAAAAGGAAACACCATTCATCTGATAGTATTCTTCAGTACTCTTTAAGGTAGGTGGTTAATGTCTTTCCCATTAAGTTTTCCCCTCAGGTTAGAAGACAACGTTTGAATAAACCTATTAGAATAGTCTACTAGATGCAAAGACCAAAGAAGGATGATGGGAAAATGTGATATCATTAGGGCAGAAGAGGATGTGGAAACAACTCTGGATCAGTAGAACTTTGCTTAAAGAAAACGGAGAGAAAAGAATTCAATAATGTTTTCAAGATTTGGTCATAGGAAGCTTTTGGGTCAAATGGAGCAATTGCATCTTTGGCCACAGCTTACACTTCTGATAGCGTTTCTGATAAAGTTTCTCCACATTTTAATCATAATACTTATGTTGAGAATGACATCATGTAATAATGGAAACCAGTAGACTTAAATGATAGTATTTATTTTTCAAGTTTGGGTGCACTCTGTCACATTTCTTAAAGTACTCGACACCAATCATAGAGTTTTCTCTTAATGACAATGCGTGTGTGTGTGTTATGTGCCATCATTGAACTGGCTCTCACTCCTGGCAACCTATGAATGAGTGATATCCACAAAGTCTTGTCAGCCTGCTCAGGTCCTATAGTTAGTGACAATAGGCTTTTAAAGTAAGTGAAATCAGGAACTAATGAATAGGAGAGAAGTTTAAAAAATTGGTTGACTTCTTATGCAGTGCTATTTCCAGTCAGTGTTAACCAAAGCATATCATTGTCAAAAACAATAAATTATTCCAATGTATAAATAAAATCACCATACTCATAAATATACTCCTTCAACTCGAACCTGAGAGCTTTTATCCTCAACTAAGTTATTTACAAGTAAAATAGCTGATATATTAGACTATTTATTTATCTATTTATTTATTAAATGTATTGGGCTGACATTGGTTAGTAAAATTACATAGGCTTCAAGTGTACAATTCTATAATACATCATCTATATATCACATTGTGTGGTCACCACCCAGAGTCAGTTCTCCTTCCATCACCATATATTTGATCCCCTTTACCCTCTTCTACCATCCTCCCTTCCCCTTATCTTCTGGTAACCACTAAACTACTGTCTGGGTCTATGAGTTTTTGTTTCTTTGTTTGTTTGTCCTGTTTATTTGTTGGTTTTAGTTTTAAATCCCACATATGAGTGAAGTCATATTAGACTTTGAAGTGTTTTTGTAGAAAACATGGTGAAAGATTTTGTGTATATTAAAAAGAATACAATGTGCTGCATTTTTATTGCAATTGAAGCAAAGAACATATTTAAGTTTAAAGTTTAGGAATTTTTGTTTTGATACTTTTCAAATCACAAAGATGTCATCTATATAATCAAAATAAATCTTATTTTTACATCCAGACAGTTTTAAGGCATTTAGTTCAAAATACCCTTAATATGATCTGATAAAAGGAGTGCTAATGCGATGTCTTTTCTTTAGTCATAGTTATAACAAAGTGAATGTTACACAAAGAAGAGTTGGTCAGGACATGAGTAATAATGTAGTATTGACAGCCAAACTGCTCTCTCTTTTGATGATTTCAATTTTCTGGGATTTAAGTAGAGGAGTGTAAGAACGTCAACACCCACTGTGCTGCTACTCATCTAATAGCTTCTTATCTAATGGGAGGGATATGCATTAATTCTTTTAACTGACTTAAACATTACCCACATTTTAGTATAATTATATGGCCATAACTTATCCTGTAACTATGTGGGCAAAGTTAAGAAAATGTCAATTGTAGGTTTGCAGAAAATTCAGAAACCAATTAAGGCTTTGATGTATGAGCTGGAAAGTTCCAAAGGTGAAACTGAAGTGAGGGGTGGCAGGAAGAAGAGAGGGTGACTTGAGGGGGTGTCAGCAGAGGAGAAGAAGGAGAAACCAGTAAAAAATAGAATATTAAACATTTGAATAGAGAATGAAATGTTACCACTTAAAATGTTTCTCCTTCAGATGTATATGGGTTCTGTGTCTGTGTGAATAATACACTATTGTTCTCAGGTATGCCTATTTTTGCTTTTTGCCTCATTTTATGGTCACGTTCCCTTTCAGTCAACAATCATGTATGCAAGAGTCAGTCTTAGTTCAGACAGACATGGGAGATATCCGCATTAGAAATCTATTGGCAGAGAATAACGTATTTTTTCTCTCTCCTTTTCTTTCTCATATCAATAACAGATTTTATCAAAGTGTTATGCCTTTACTGAAATAACCAAAAAGGTCATGGGCCCTGACTCCAGTAATCATTGTACACATTATCTCCATTAAGGCTATCTCTTGACTATGAGTCAATAGATTATATGTAGTTTTCAAAAATACATGGGCAATAAATGAAGAAACCAGAGCTGGAACCTAGGAACCCAGGTCTTTTAATTATTAGTGTGGAAAGCTTTATGCTGTCACTCAGCCTTCCTTTGAATTGAGTTCTTTAAAAATGGAAACGCTTGCCCAGCAATGTATATTAATTGGTTTTACCTAACACTTTGAAAAAGACTGAATTCAGGATTCAATAATTTTGTTTTGTATTTACCTTTTGATTGAGAAAAAAAAAGTGGAGCTACTGAAGCTTAAATCTGTACAATGACTTTTATAATATAATATGCTTTAAAATTATCATTACATTAAAACTGTATACATGGAAAAGCTGAATGAAAAGTGAAGAAAAACAGTTATTTATTTGAATCATTCCAAATGTACAGCTGTTAGCATCTAAAGAGGAGTGTTTTTAAACTGTGATCGACAGAGCTGTGGGATTATTGGACTCCCTTTAGTTAACAGGGAAACTGGAATAGAGAAGGGTAGGTAAATGGGCGGGAGGGTGGGGTTCTAGAAGCACATTCCTCAATTCCACAAGAGCAACTTGACTTTGATTTGTTTAATATGGTGGATCCTCCCTGGTCTTGTCTTTTGAAGAAAGAATAGCAGGACTAAAGAAATCGGTACAAAGTATTTAGATAAAGTTTTGCAAGTTTCTGCATATCGGAAATTGAACCAATTCATTACATAGAATATTTAGGAGTAAAATATAATTAAGACTTTTTTGGGTTCTTTTTTGCAGATGAGATAATAGTGACACTGAGGAATAAGGCCTTATGGAGAATCAGAGGCCCATGCGAACATCATTTTCAAGGCCAGGCATGTCTAGTTCAATGTTCTCTCTCTCTCTACTAGACAACACTACCTCTTTTTTTTTTTTTTTATTGGAGTAGGTTTTTTTTTTTTTTAATTAATTTTATTGGGGTGACAATTGTTAGTAAATTTACATAGATTTCAGGTGTACAATTCTGTATTATATCGTCTATAAATCCCATTGTGTGTTCACCACCCAGAGTCAGTTCTCCTTCCATCACCATATATTTGATCCCCTTTACCCTCATCACCCACCCCCTACCCCCTTACCCTCTGGTAACCACTAAATTATTGTCTGTGTCTATGAGTTTTTGTTTCTCATTTGTTTGTCTTGTTCTTTTTGGTTTATATACCACATATCAGTGAAATCATAGGGTTCTCTGCTTTTTCTGTCTGACTTGTTTCACTTAGCATTATTCTCTCGAGATCCATCCATGTTGTCACAAATGTTCCTATATCATCTTTCCTTAACGCCGAATAGTATTCCATTGTGTATATGTACCACAACTTCTTTATCCAGTCATCTATCGAAGGACATTTTGGTTGTTTCCATGTCTTGGCCACCGTAAACAAAGCTGCAATGAACATTGGCGTACACGTGTCTCTATAGAGAAATGCTTTTATATTTTTGGGGTAGATACCCAGGAGAGCGATTGCTGGGTCATATGGTAATTCTATTCGTAATTTCTTGAGGAACCTCCACACTGCCTTCCATAGCGGCTGCACCAGTCTGCATTCCCACCAACAGTGTATGAGAGTTCCTTTTTCTCCACAGCCTCTCCAACACTTGTTACTATTTGTTTTGTTGATGAAAGCCATTCTGACTGGGGTGAGGTGATATCTCATTGTGGTTTTCATTTGCATTTCTCTGATGATTAGTGATGTTGAGCATTTTTTCATATGTCTATTTGCCATTTGTATATCCTCTTTGGAGAAATGTCTCTTCAGGTCCTCTGCCCATTTTTCAATTGGGTTGTTTGTTTTTTTGTTGTTGAGTTTCATGAGTTCCTTGTATATTTTGGATATTAGCCCCTTATCACAGGAACTGTTTGCGAAAATCTTCTCCCATTCAGTTGGTTGCCTCATTATTTTGTCAATAGTTTCTTTTGCTGTGCAGAAGCTTTTCAGTTTCATATAATCCCATTTGTTTATTTTAGTTTTTACTTCCATTGCCTTTGGAATCAAATTCATAAAATGCTCTTTGAACCCAAGGTCCATAAGTTTAGTACCTATGTTTTCTTCGATGCAGTTTATTGTGTCAGGTCTTATGCTTAAGTCTTTGATCCATTTTGAATTAATTTTGGTACATGGTGACAGATAGCAGTCCAGTTTCATTCTTTTGCACGTAGCTATCCAATTCTGCCAGCACCATTTATTGAAGAGGCTGTCTTTCGTCCATTGTATGTTTTTAGCTTCTTTGTCAAAAATTATCTGTCCATATTTATGTGGTTTTATTTCTGGGTTCTCAATTCTATTCCATTGGTCTATGTGTCTGTTTTTCCGCCAATACCAAGCTGTTTTGATTATTGTAGCCCTGTAGTACAAGGAAAAATCAGGGAGTGTGATACCTCCAGTATTGTTCTTTTTTTTTTAATATTGCTTTGGCTATTCGGGGTCTTTTGTGGTTCCAAACAAATCTGATGATTTTTTGTTCTATTTCTTTAAAAAATGCCATTGGGATTTTAATGGGGATTGCATTAAATCTGTATATGGCTTTGGGTAATATGGCCATTTTAACTATGTTGATTCTTCCAATCCATGAGCACGGAATGTCTTTCCATTTCTTTGTGTCTTCTTCAATTTCTTTCAAAAATGTCTTATAGTTTTCAGCATATAAATCCTTCACATCCTTGGTTAAGTTTATTCCTAGGTATTTTATTCTTTTTGCTGCAATTGCAAAAGGAATTGTTTTTTCTATCTCTTTTTCTGAGATTTCATTGTTGGTATATAGGAAAGCAATGGACTTTTGTACGTTGATTTTGTAGCCAGCAACTTTACTGTATTCATTGATTGTTTCTAATAGCTTTTTGGTGGAGTCTTTAGGGTTTTCTATGTATAGCATCATGTCATCTGCAAAGAGTGACAATTTAACTTCTTCATTCCCAATTTGGATGCCTTTTATTTCTTTCTCTTGCCTGATAGCTCTGGCGAGGACTTCCAACACTATGTTGAAAAGCAGAGGTGATAGGGGACAACCTTGTCGTGTTCCTGAACGTAGAGCAAAGGGCTTCAGCTTTTCACCATTAATTATGAGGTTAGCTGAGGGCTTGTCGTATATGGCCTTTATTATGTTGAGGTATTTTCCTTCTATACCAATTTTAGTAAGTGTTTTAATCATAAATGGATGTTGTATCTTATCAAATGCTTTTTCTGCATCAATTGATAGAATCATATGATTTTTGTCCTTTATTTTGTTTATGTGATGTATCACATTGATGGATTTGCGAATGTTGAACCATCCTTGTGCCCCGGGGATGAACCCCACTTGGTCGTGATGAATAATCTTTTTAATGCATTGTTGTATTCGATTTGCTAGAATTTTGTTTAGGATTTTAGCATCTGTATTCATCAGAGATATAGGTCTGTAGTTTTCTTTTTTTGTGTTGTCCTTACCAGGTTTTGGTATCAGGGTAATGTTGGCCTCATAAAATGAGTTAGGGAGTACTGACTCTTCTTCAATTTTTTGGAAGAGTTTGAGCAGGATTGGTATTAGATCCTCTTTGAAGGTTTGGTAGAATTCACTGGTGAAGCCATCTGGTCCAGGACTTTTGATTTTGGGAAGGTTTTTGATGACTGATTCAATTTCCTTACTGGTGATCGGCCTGTTAAGATTTTCCAGTTTTTCATGATTCAGCCTTGGAAGGCTATATGTTTCTAAGAACTTGTCCATTTCTTCTAAGTTATTAAATTTGGTGGCATATAGTCCTTCATAGTATTCTTGGATAATCCTTTGTATTTCTGTGGTGTCCGTGATAAGTTCCCCTTTTTCATTTCTGATTTTGTTAATTAGTGTCTTCTCTCTTTTTATCTTAGTGAGTCTAGCCAAGGGTTTGTCGATTTTGTTAATCTTTTCAAAGAACCAGCTTTTTGTCACATTAATTTTTTCTATTGTCTTTTTGTTCTCTATTTCATTTAGTTCTGCTCTGATTTTTGTTATTTCCTTTCTTCTGCTGACCTTGGGTTTCGCTTGTTCTTCTTTTTCTAGTTTTTTAAGGTGTAACATGAGGTCATTTATTTGGGATTTTTCTTGTTTCTTGAGATAGGCCTGTAATGATATAAATTTCCCTCTTAAAACTGCTTTCGCGGCATCCCAAAAATTTTGGTAGGATGTATTTTCATTGTCATTTGTTTCTATGTATCTTTTGAGCTCTCCTCTAATTTCTTCTTTGACCCAGTCGTTCTTTAAAAGTATGTTGTTTAATCTCCATGTATTTGTGTTTTTTCCTGCTTTCTTTTTGCAGTTGATATCCAATTTCAAAGCTTTGTGATCAGAGAATATGCTTGGTATGATTTCAATCTTCTTAAATTTGCTGAGGCTGATTTTGTGTCCCAATATATGGTCTATCCTTGAGAATGTTCCATGTACACTAGAAAAGAATGTATAGTCTGATGTTTTAGGATGAAGTGCTCTATATATGTCAATTATGTCCAATTCCTCTAATGTGTCATTTAGGGCTGCGATTTCGTTATTTATCTTCTGTTTGGATGATCTATCCATAGCTGTCAATGATGTATTTAAGTCCCCTAGTATAATTGTGTTTTGGTCAATTTCTCCCTTTAGTTCTGTTAGTAGTTGCTTGGTATATTTCGGTGCTCCCTGATTGGGGGCATAAATATTGATGACTGTTATGTCTTCTTGTTGTATAGTCCCCTTTACCATTATGAAATGTCCATCTTTGTCTCTTGTTATCTTTTTCACCCTGAAGTCTGTTTCATCGGAAATCATTATGGCTACACCTGATTTTTTCTGGGTACCATTTGCTTGAAGTGTCAATTTCCACCCTTTCACTTTGAGTCTATGCTTGTCCTTGTAGCTGAGATGTGTCTCTTGTAGGCAGCATATGGTTGGGTTTAGTTTTTTGATCCAATCTGCTACTCTGTGTCTCTTTATTGGTGAGTTCAGTCCATTTACATTTAGGGTGATTATTGATATGTGAGGATTTCCTGTCATTCTGTCTTTAGTTTTCTGGTAAGGCTGTGTCTCCATTGTTTCTTTGCCTTTTTGTTGTTGTCTGTTATTTCTGTGTAGTAGTATTCTATGATGTTTCCCTCTGTTTCTTCTTTTATTACAGTATATATTTCAGATTTGGATGTTTTTTGAGTGGTTACCCTTGAGTTTATGTAAAAGAAAGTTTGATATTTAGACTGTTCCAGTTTCTTCAGTATGCTTACTTTCTCTATTCCCATATTCCAGTTCAGGCCTTTACGCTCCCCCTTTTTATGTTTCGGTTGCCACAAGTTGTCCCTGTTGATGGTGGTCTAATAGCCTCCTTTAGTATTTCTTGTAGTGCAGGTCGTGTATTAGAAAATTCCCTCAGCTTCTGGATGTCTGGAAAGGTCTTTATTCCTCCTTCATATCTAAAGGAGATCTTTGCTGGATATATTATTCTTGGCTCATGATTTCTCTCTTTCAATAGTTTGAATATTTGGTTCCATTCCCTCCTAGCTTGTAGAGTTTCTGCTGAAAAATCTGATGATAATCTAATGGGCTTTCCTTTGTAAGTTACCGTCTTCTTTTCCCTGGCTGCCTTGAGGATTCTTTCTTTGTCATTGATTTTAGACAGCTTCAATACAATGTGCCTTGGTGAAGGCCTGTTGGGATTGAGGTAATTAGGTGTTCTATTTGCTTCTTGGATTCGAGGATCCAGTTCTGTCCACAAGTTTGGGAAGTTCTCATCGACGATTTGTTTGAATATATTCTCTGTTCCCTTCCCTCTTTCTTCTCCTTCTGGTATGCCCATTATTCTTATATTGCTCTTTCTGATGGAGTCAGAAAGTTCTTGTAGAGTTCTTTCATTTCTTTTAAGTCTCAAGTCTCTTTCTTCTTCCCTCTGTGTAAATTCCAGGTTCCTATCTTCGATGTCACTGATTCTTTCCTCCATCTGGTCAACTCTACTACCTAAGCTGGATATTTTATTGTTAATTTCTTCTATTGAGTTCTTAATCTCCAGAAATTCTATTTGGTTCTTTTTCAAGATTTCAATCTCTTTTGTAAAATGCTCATGGTGTTCTTTGATTGTGTTTCTGAGTTCATTAAACTGCCTTTCTGTGTTTTCTTGCATCTCGTTCAGTTTTTTCAGAATTGCGATCTTGAATTCTCTGTCATTTAAATCACAAAGGTCCATATCTCTAAGTTCCTTTTCTGGAGACTTTTCACTTTCTTTCTGAGCTATCTTGTTGCCTTGGTTATTCATGGCAATCACTGATTTACTATTTCTCTTCCTAGACATCTACAGGAGTGTCTTCTGCAACAGGTTGATAGGTATGCGAAGAGCTTTTGGAGTTCCAAAGCTCTTTCTGCACCAGATTCAGAGCCCGTTTGTTTCAGCAGTTCTGTTTACTCCTGCAGGGATCCGCCCAGATAGGTGGGGCCAGGGGCGGGGTGAGTTGTGAGAGGTGCCCCAGAGCAATGGCAGCGACCACCACCACAGCCAGTCCTGCTTCCACAGCTCCCTCCCCTTTGCCGGAACTAGTTGAGCTGCGAATCTGTGTCTGCGGTCCACAGTTCTCAGAGCAGCAAATATTCTGTCCTTTGATCCGACACTGCTACTTTATCGCTTCTAGCACCGGGCAGGTGGGGGCGGGGCGAGCTCTGGGAGGGTAGGGAGGGGGCGGCTAGTCTCCGTGCCTAGGGCTTCCGTTCTCAGCTCGGCAGTGAGGGCTTAAACCACCGATTTCAGCCCTCTTCCCTCAGTCTTTGCTCCGAGGTCTGCTGTGAGCGAGCGTTGGGTTCAGCGGTTTTGTATGCTGCCCCCTCAGCCCTGTGGGCCGTAAGCGGAGCCCTAGCAGTCCGAGTCCTTCCCTCTCCCGCAGCAGCTGCGGAAGATCCGGGCGCAGCGGGCTCAGAGCACTGAGCTAGGTCTGTATCCTGCGCCTGCGCGGCTCCGTCTCCGCACTTCTCCTCTCCCTCCTCCCCGGCTCGCGCGATTCACCCACCTGGAGGTGAATTCAGTAGTCGGCCTCTTCGACTTGCCTGTCTGCTGTGCAAGGAGTCCTTTGTGGAGTTATTGTTGTCCGATTCGTTGTAAATTCCAGGGGAGCGTTACAGAGGCTCACCTCACGCCGCCATTTTTTTTTGATCCTCAACACTACCTCTTTCACAGTTGTTTATATTTTGTTTAACAGTAGATTTCATTAATGATTGAAATATAGTTTTAAAAACCTGAATTGTTAGTACTGCATTGTTACCTTTGTCTTTTATTAGTAAAACAATCTTTTTTTGTGTTTACTCTGTTAAGCGCTAATGTAAATAACAGCTTTTATTTAGCATATTTTTGCTGACTGTTTTTACACTTTTTTGCTACCTCTAGCCTAACCATATTTGTCTCATTCTTTTGCAAATCTTTGAATTCTAAATTAAATGAAGCTAGAATGGATTCTAAAAGGAATGGTTTATCAGAGTTCCTGTTTTTCAATTCTAACTTAATGCTATCAATGCTCATGTACTTATACTTTCTCGAATTTCTTCCCTGCCACACAGGAGTAATTTTAATATAATTAAAAAGATTTAATATTTTAATTGTTTGCTGAGAGACTAAGTATACTCTCTTTAGATGCTCAGCAGTTTAATTTCTACATAGTATCAAAGAAAATATGTCATTTTTATAATCTCAGGTCTGATAAAGAATAGTGTATTTTTATTCCTGATATGATCATTGAAATATTTTTTTCTCCTCTTTCTGTTGCTTGTTTAAAATTACAATTCTGGTGTTAATAAACTGTATCATTCTAAGAAAAGTCACAATCTCCTCAAGGCTTTTGTTTCTCCAAAGGAAGGCACATTAGAGAAACATTCCCTGCCTCTGTTGCAGCATAAGGGCCACAGAGGAAGTGAAAGGGGCTTCAACCTTCCCATCTCTCTCCATCTGGGTTACAGAGGGCAAGTTTGGACCCCTTTCAAGCTGCCACACAGACCAAGTTAATACTGGAGTGGAGGTGGTTTTGTTCAGTTGATTCCACTTACTCAGTGATCCCAGAAAAGTAAGTGTAGTAAGTGTATAACTGTGAACACCTGGTTTTTGTACCCTTCTGATTTGGGCATAAACTTTGGTGTCTATATCTTGGAATCAGTGGTCACTAGACCTTTATCAGCTCTATTGATAACATGGTCTTTAGGTTGTCTCAGTTCTAGAACAACTGAAAAGGTAGATGTGTCAGTTCTTGAACATACAACTAACTTCTTTGCTGGAATGACATAAATAAAAACCTACCAGATTATTAACCGGAAGTCAAAGCTACAAAGAGCAAAGGTGAATCAAAGTGAAAGTGCAAAAAAGTGATTGTTTTCCTATTTCATCAGAAACACCACACAGCAATGACTTAGGTCAGACTTCTCAGGTTCCCCTCAGGGCCCACTCTCTTGGATCGCACACAGGATATCTCTCACAGGATTTGTGCTTGGTATCTGTGGGTTTCGCCCACCTTCTCCTAAGCCAGCCTGATGAACATTCAGGCTTTCTGTCATTGCACAGCTGCCATTAAGGACAGGACAGCATCCCATCCCTATTCAGAGCTTTACTGGCATTCTTCTTCTTCTTTGGCACCTGTCATTTATTCATTTACTCACAAGAACAAGAAAAACAGATGTTGTTGAGCTCATCAAAGTATGCACTTTTCTTCAGTTGAATCTCACCTTGTTTCAAATGGGAACAAGATGTTCTTTCTGCTATGGATGTTCTTCTATGGCTAATTTCTAATTCCGATGATTTTCCCAGATCTCAGTTCAATGGTATTAAAAGACATAAAATCCCCAGTAAATGAGGGCAAGACCTTCCTTTAATAAAGGAAAAGAACCTTTAGGAATGAATACTTATTCCTTAACAGCAATTCAGACCTCTTCAGAAATAAAAATAATAATAGAAACAGAGTTGTATAGCAGGAAAGAATCAGTAATTTTCAAACTTTTTTTTTTTCATGAACCTCATTCTCCAAAAAACCGCTGTACAGTATAATTTGGTGGGTATTATCAGCCTTTAGTTTTCTTCCTTACTGGTCTCACAGTTTTTCATGAAGTCATCCTGGTCTTATTATTTGCAGGTTCGATAGCCAGAGGACATGTATTGTCTCCAAGACATGAAAATTTTAGAAGAAGCACCCTAGGGTGTTGTTACTTATTGTCTAATTCACTGACTTCAAAGGAATTCAAATCAAATGTACTAATCTAAGAAATAACAGGAATGACTAACAAATAACATTCAAGAACTTATAATAGCAATCATTTTATCAACTATTATGTGCAGATTCTGGATTAGATTCGTTCTTCAACAAATATATATGGGAAATATACTATTCTCCAGTTATTGTTTTGGACAGTTGGGATACAACAGTGAACAAAACAGACCAAATGCCCTACTCCCATGGTGTGGCAGACAGCCTGGACAACAGTGGCAATGATCCCACTTCCTGGTATTCATCTCCTTGAATGTGGACTGGACCTAGTGACTTATGTAAGACAATATGGCAACAGTGTCAATTCAGAGATTAGATACAAACGTAATGTGCTTCCATCTTAGAATTCTTTTGCTTGCTCTCTCTAAAGGAAGCCAGCTGCTATGTTGTAAATTGCTTTATACGAAGGTATGCATGGCAAACCCGAGGAAGGCCTCTGGCCAACAGCCCGTAAAGAACTGAGGCCTTTGGTCCAATAGTCCACAAGCATTTAAATCATGATAATAAAGGTACTTGGAAATGTATTCTTCCTTAAGTAACACTTTCAAGTTAAGCCACAACCACAGCTGTAATTTTGACTGGAGTCTCTACCACAGGCACCTAGCTAAGCTATGCCAGGAATATTCACCTATAGAAAGTGTGACCATAGAAATAAATGTTTGTTGCTTTAAGCCACTGTGTTTTGGGGTAATTTTATGTGGTATGCAATAATAGATAATTAGTTAAAGAAGACAGATACCATGTTTCCCTGAAAATAAGACCTAGCCTCAGCTCTAATGCTTCTTTTGGACCAAAAATTAATATAAGGCCCGGTATATTATATTATATTATGTTATGTTATGTTACGTTACATTATGTTACGTTACGTTACATTACACCACACTATACTATATTATATCTGGTGTTATTTTATAGTAAAATAAGGCCTGGCCTTACATTAATTTTTGCTCCGAAAGACACAGTAGAGCTGATTGTCCAGCGAGGTCTTATTTTCAGGGAACCAAAGTAGAAGAGAAGGTAGGTAAAGAAGAGAGATAGGTAGTATTGGAAGGGTGATTGCATGGTCACAAAAAGACTTAGTCAGATAGTAAAGTTAGGCAAAAACCTGAAGAAAGTGAGAGGGTAAACCATCATGCTATCTGGGGAAGAACAAGTTCAAATGTGCTGAGGTAGAAGTAATTCTGAAAGATTAAAGTAATTCTGTAAGATTAGAGAATGCAAGGATGCCAGTGTGACTAAGAAAAGAACTAGTGAAATAGAGAAATGATCAAGGAATGAATAAGATCATAAAAGCAAGGAGACTACGTGTGTGTGTGTGTGTGTGTGTGTGTGTGTGTCTGTCTGTCTTTTTATCTGTTTTTTTTTTTTTTTTCTTTTTTGGAGGGGAGGTAGGTAGAAATTTCAGTGCTTGTGGTTCATTGTAAATACTGGACTTTAATAAAAGCAAGACTGGAAATATTTTTATGGTTTTTAGTAGAGATTCTACCAGATGAGGAAGCCAATCAGAAGCCGATTTAGGCAAAGAGAGGGAACACATATCAAATATAATTTAATTTACCACTTAAAACAACCCTAAGAGGCAAGTATCACTAACCAGAATTGCAAGGAAACAATTCAGAATAGTGACGTAACATGCCCAAGCCAGGCAGCTCATTAAACAGACACTCAGAATTTGAACTCATGTTCTTCTGTCTCCAAATAGGAGCCTTAATTTCAAAGTAATATCCAGCATTACCTGTCCCACCACCTACTCACCCACATGTAAAATACTGAAAGATAAGCAAACTGAACAAAAAAAAAGAGAGAAAGGACAAGTGTGAAACAGGGTGACTTGCATGAGGCAGGGGACTTATCCAATTATTCTATGCAACGAAGGTAGAGAAGCACTTCAACCTCATTTAAAGCAGGAAACATTACATATAAAGAGAAGAGCATATGTTAGGTGACCTATCTATCATCACTAAAGTCAATAGAGGGGACAGAAATAGAACTCACTTCTCTGAACTCTCAATTTCTTGTTGAACCACCAGAGAACACTCCTTTCCTGTTAGTTCACTTTTATAAGGTATTTTGCTGATGAAAAGTGCTATAATTATCTTGGAGCTTTTTTAAAAAAAAAAAAAAATTAAGACAAAAAACATTTCTAAAACAATTATAATTGATTATGTCATCCTTGTACTTTAAGCTGCTGAAGTTCACCAAATTATAGTGTACTGATAAATGAAGATAGTACTTCATTAAAGACTTTAGACATTTTCTGAAATCAATTGAAATTAACAAAAGGATCTAAAGGCTGAAATGCAAATCTGTAAAATCCTTTTCTACGAAACTGTTCAAAAGCCCAAGTGATTAATACAAGCAGTAGATTAGTATGAATTTAAAACAACACGAGTCAACTTTGAAATCAAATAAATGAAGAGTTTTCACGTATTTTTAAATGTCCAGACACTTAACTTATTACACTACAGATTTTAGCTGATAAATTTGTATCTGCATATGAACATAGAAAACAAAATCTCTTAGCTCTCTGCTGAATCTATCCTATTTTTCTGAGAAAATATTATTAGTTGGAGGACTTCCTTTTTTTTATTAGATAAGCCCTCTGGTCAAGTAATAATAGCTAGTAGGAACAGGCACCGTGTGTAGCTCTCAATGTATATTGTTTTTAATTCTTGCAAACAATACTACTAATATCATTAGCTCCGTTTGGACAAATGAGGAAAGTGGAGATCAGAGAAAATTATCACATAACTAATAAGTGGGAAAGCCAGTATTTCTACCATGATGACTTGGCCTCCTAAGTACATATATTTCAGCTAAGGTTTTAGTTAGACAATAAGAATTCTGGTTCATTTACTATTTGTATTTTGTTTTGTTTTTGTTTTTTTGTTTGTTTTGTGTGTGTGTGAGAGAGAGCTTGGTATTGAGAGAGAGAGAGAGAGAGAGAGAGAGAGAGAGAGAGAGAGAGAGAGAGAGAAACAAAAAGAGATCAAAATATTTGAATTTTAAATATTGATTGCTACTTCTTTAGGTATATAAACGTTGAATAACTTGTATTACTTCACCTGAAATTAATATAATATTGTACATTAACTACATTTTTAATAAAAATCTTTGAAAAAATAAATAAAATGAGCATGCAGAAAAAAAAAATATTGATTGCTTACACCGTCTCTTTCTCGGGTATAAAACACAAAGGAGAAATAAAAAGACATTGCCTGGAACTAACAATCTGAATTATTCAGTTCTGCCTTTCATGAAGTTTTGTTGTTTTATAGAAACCTACTCACAGTGACTTCCACAAGAAAGCCTCCTGTGAGCAAGTAACTTGAAGGCATCAGCAAGTTACATTTATTGTTGCAGATTTTAGCCTCTATCTTAATTGATAGTGTCACCTTATCCTCTGAAAACTTTTACCATTTAACAGTCTTCTATTTTATCATTATTATGAAACAACCTACTGTGTTAGTATTATTGTCGCTATTATTTTTAAAATGAAAACAAGACTGATCAAACCAAAGAAAGTGGCTCAGTGGTTAGCTATGACCCCTTCCATATGCCATTTTCTCTTCAAAGACCTCTTGGCATCTCCAAAATGACCTTCCCCTCAGGTCCTAGACAGTCTTCTTAATTACATGGCTTCCCTTTGGGAAAGGTTGATTGAATAAATAGTAAATTTCATACATTTTAATATTATTTTCAAACTTAAAATACTTTATAGAGCTCAGGGCAGCGACTAACATATAGTAGAGGCTCAACAAGTGTTTGCTCAATGAGTAAGTGGAATAAAGTTTAATGTAAATAAAAGCATCTGCTTGCTAGGAATCAAGGCTCTGTTTTCTCTGTGAAAATTTCCTCCGAAGACACTAAGCTCAATCTCCCATCACAAAGGAAAAATAATTAAAACATGGTGATTTTTCATATCCTAAGACATCTATCCTCTACATGAAAGTAGCTGATAACTTTTAAGGAGATTGTTTAATTTGTCTAATATAATATCATTTCAACCTCTATAATAATCAACACTAGAATTCCTTTTACAATGCCCTGTGTCAATAGGTCTGAAAAAATTATCTATCTATCATCTATCTATCTATCTATCTATCTATCTATCTATCTATCTATCTATCTATCTATCTATCATCTATCTTCTATCTAATTTTGGCCCATTAAGACAATTCTTTAAAATAAGCCCTTAAAATTATTAGTTTAAGGAGAAGTTAAGTAGTTAGAGATCATTTTTAGAAACAAATTGAGATCACCAAAGACATTGTACATGTAATAAAAGAAAAATGAGACTATCTTTTTGTGGATTTGACATACCTTAAAACTAATTTTTTGGAATCTCTCTCTCTCCATATATAAATTTATACCGGGGTGCCAAAAAATGTATAAACATGACTTATGTTGGTATATTTTGAGGATTACAATTTTAATACAGTTTTTTCCTTTCTTAAAATGTGTATACAGTTTTTGGGCACCCTCTGTATATGTATGATATATAACTCATGCTACTCATGCTATTACATATGTTACATATTATATATATGCATTACACATATTTTGTAATGGAAAACTTTGGGGGAATATATATATATATATATATATATATATATAATAAATACAAATTACATGAGTACATATGTATATATATGTATATAATGTCTTATTTATACATATATATTCTCCTCCATGTTTTCCATTGCCTAATTCCTATTATTTAATTATCCTCTGAGTACCACCTTTTTGAGAATTTTATCCCAACAAAAAGTACAAGAACGCTTATTTTTCAAGCAGTCAGAAAGCTTGCTAGCTTTCCCCCTTCTCCATTCACTCCCATGGAGCTGATTTTAAATCAATTTTGCAAGAGACATGATGGCACCAGAAACTTCTCCTTGGTGTTTGTATGGGGATGAACATACAGTCATTCATTCATAAATATTTATTTAATACCTGCTATGTTCCAGGCCCTCTTATAGGTGTCAGTTGTAACTTGTCTTATAATGCCAATACTTATAAAGTTATCTAAAATCTCCTTACCACCAACACCTCACCCTTAACATTTATTGAGAGTAGGGTAAAACTGGGAGTAGAATAGGCAATTTTGGCTTATAAAAATCTTTAAAAATCTCTTTGAGTTGGGTTTGACTTGAGCCAATTTTATTTATTTTTTTTTTTTATTTATTTTTTTTTTTTATTAATTAATTTATTTATTAGTTTCAGGTGTACAAAACAAGGTAATACTTAGACGTTCATCATTTATATCCCTCATACTGTGAACCCCCCTCCCCCCATCCACTATCCCTCCGACCTCACACTGAACCATCACATTATATATATAAAATTATAGTTGGCATTCATTAATGTTTAGCTTCTGATGTACAATGCCATGATCAGGTATCCACAGTATCCCTGAGGTGGTCTCCCAAATAGGACGCATGTCCATCGGATACCCAACAAAATCTTTACAACATTATAGAATACCTTCCCCAAATTAATTTTCAAAAGAAAAACCCTGAGGCCATCTTGTGGTTACCAGCTGCTTCCAAATCCCTTTACCTTTCCCCTTATCCCCAACCCCCTCCCACACACCCATCTAACCACTCTCGGTTTTTTCTCTGCGTCCCCAAAACTGACTCTGATTAGTTCATTCACATAGTCTTTTCTTTAGATTCCATATATAAGTGAGATCATATGGTACTTGTCTTTCTCTTTCTGACTTATTTCACTTAACATAATGTTCTCTAGATCCATCCATGTTGCTGCAAATGATAAGATTTCTTTCTTCTTTATGGCTGCGTAATACTCCATTGTATAAATGTACCACAGCTTCTTAATCCAGTCATCTACCGATGGGCATTTTGGTTGTTTCCATATCTTGGCTATTGTGTAAAGTGCTGCAATAAACATAGGAGTGCATACAGATTTTTGAATTGGAGTTTTGGATTTCTCCGGGTAGATGCCTAGGAGTGGAATTACTGGATCATAGGGTAGTTCCATTTTCAGATTCCTGAGATACCTCCATACTGTTTTCCATAGTGGCTGCACTAATCTGCAGTCCCACCAACAGTGCACTAGCGTTCCCTTTTCTCCACATCCGCGCCAGCATTTGTTGTTTGTTGATTTATTGATAATAGCCATTTTGACTGGAGTGAGGTGGTATCTCATTGTGGTTTTTATTTGCATTTCTCTGATGGTTAGTGAGGTTGAGCATTTCTTCATATGTCTTCTTGCCTTCTGTATGTCCTTCTTAGAGAAATGTCTCCCCAAGTCCTCTGCCCATTTTTTAATTGGGTTGTTTGTTTTTTTGGAGTTGAGTTGAGTAAGTTTTTTATAGATTTGTGATATTAATCCCTTATCAGATATATCATTGGCAAATATCTTTTCCCATACAGTAGGATCCCTTTTTGTTTTATTGATGGTTTCCTTTGCTGTGAAAAAACTTTTTAGTTTGATGTAATCCCACATGTTTATTTTTTCTCTTACTTCGCTCGCGCGAGGGGATATATCAGTGAAAATCTTACTCCGGGTAATGTCCATGAAGTTTCTTCCTATATTTTCTTCTAGGTATTTTATGGTTTCAGATCTTACATTTAAGTCTTTAAGCCATTTTGAATTTGTTTTTGTATATGGTGTAAGGAGGTGGTCCAGCTTCATTTTCTTGCATGTGTCCGTCCAGGTTTCCCAACACCACTTATTGAACAGACTATCTTTACCCCATCGTACATTCTTGCTTCCATTGTCGTAGATTAGATGGGCATATAGGCATGGATTTATGTCTGGACTCTCTATTCTGTTCCATTGATCTATGTATCTATTTTTATGCCAGTACCATGTTGTTTTGATTACTGTAGCCTTGTAGTATAGTTTGAAATCAGGTATCGTTATACCTCCCACTTTGTTCTTATTTCTCAAGATTGCTGAGGCTATCCGGGGTCTTTTATGGTCCCATATAAATTTTAGGATTATATGTTCTATTTCTGTGAAAAACGTCGTTGGTAGTTTGATAGGAATTGCGTTGAATATGTATATTGCCTTAGGCAGTATGGACATTTTAATTATATTAATTCTTCCTATCCATGAACATGGAATGTGTTTCCATCTATTTATGTCTTCTTTCATTTCTTTCTTCAGTGTTGTATAATTTTCTGAGTACAGATCCTTTACATCTTTGGTTAGATTTATTCCCAGATATTTTATAGTCTTTGGAGCAATTGTAAATGGAATTGTTTTTTTAATTTCTCCTTCTGCTATTTTATCATTGGTATATACAAATGCAACTGATTTCCGAATATTAATTTTATATCCTGCTACTTTACTAAATTCATCTATCAGTTCTAATAGTTTCTTGGTGGAGTCTTTAGGGTTCTCTATATATAGTATCATATCATCTGCATATAATGATAATTTTACTTCCTCCTTACCAATTTGGATGCCTTTTATTTCTTTCTCTTGTCTGATTGCTGTGGCTAGAACTTCCAGCACTATGTTGAATAGAAGTGGAGAAAGTGGGCAACCTTGTCTTGTTCCTGATCTTAGGGGGAATGGTTTTAGCTTTTCCCCATTGAGTATGATGTTAGCTGTGGGTTTGTCATATATGGCCTTTATTATGTTAAGATATGATCCCTCTATTCCCACTTTCTTAAGGGTTTTTATCATAAAAGGTTGCTGTATTTTATCAAATGCTTTTTCTGCATCTATTGATATGATCATGTGATTTTTATTTTTCATTTTGTTAATGTGGTGTATCACATTAATTGATTTGCGGATGTTGAACCACCCCTGCATACCAGGGATGAATCCCACTTGATCATGGTGTATGATCTTTTTAATGTATTGCTGAATTCTGTTTGCTAATAATTTGTTGAGAATTTTTGCATCTATGTTCATTAGAGATATCGGCCTGTAGTTTTCTTTCTTTGTGGTGTCTTTGTCTGCTTTTGGGATCAGGGTGATAGTGGCTTCGTAAAAAGTGTTTGGGAGTCTTCCTTCCTTCTGGATTTTTTGGAAGAGCTTGAGGAGAATAGGTGATAATTCTTTTTTGAACGTTTTGAAAAATTCACCTGTAAAGCCATCTGGTCCAGGGCTTTTGTTTGTTGGGAGATTATTGATTACTGATTCAATTTCCCTGGTGGTAATCAGACTGTTCAGGCTTTCTGTTTCTTCTTGAGTTAGCTTTGGAAGGTTGTGCGCCTCTAGAAAATTGTCCATTTCTTCAAGGTTGTCAAATTTGTTGGCATATAGTTGCTCATAGTAATTTCTTACAATTTTTTGTATTTCTGTGGTGTCTGTTGTCACTTCTCCTCTTTCATTTCTGATTTTATTAATTTGGGTCCTCTCTCTCCTTTTTTTAATGAGTCTGGCTAAAGGTTTGTCAATTTTGTTTATCTTCTCTAAGAACCAACTCTTGGATTCATTGATCTTTTGTATTGTTTTTCTGGTTTCTATTTCATTTATTTCTGCTCTGATCCTTATTATCTCCTTCCTTGTGCTCCCTTTGGGTTTATTTTGCTGTTCTTTTTCCAGATCCCTTAAGTGTGAAGATAAACTGTCAATTAGTGATGTTTCTTGTTTCTTTAGGTAGGCCTGCAGTGCTATGAACTTCCCTCTTAGGACTGCTTTCGCAGCATCCCATAGATTTTGGGTCGTCGTGTTCTCATTCTCATTTGTCTCAAGATATCTTTTGATTTCTTCTTTGATCTGCTGCTTGACCCATTCATTATTTAGCAACATGTTATTCAGCCTCCATGAATTGGTGTATCTTCCTGGTTTTTTTCCCCTGTAGTTCATTTCTAATTTCATAGCACTGTGGTCAGAGAAGACAATTGGTATGATTTCAATTTTCTTAAATTTATCGAGGCTTGTCTTGTGTCCTAACATATGATCTATTTTAGAAAATGTTCCATGAGCACTTGAGAAGAACGTGTATTCTGCAGCATTGGGGTGAAATGCTCTGAAAATATCAATTAAGTCCAACTGCTCCAAAGTATCATTTAAGGCTGTTGTTTCCATATTGATTTTCTGTCTGGAGGACCTGTCCCTTGTTGTCAGAGGTGTGTTGAAGTCCCCTACTATGATAGTGTTGCTGTTGATCTCTGTCTTTATGTCCATCAGTACCTGTTTTATATATTTAGGTGCTCCTATGTTAGGTGCATAGATGTTTACTAGGGTTATGTCCTCTTGTCGGATTGATCCCTTTATTATTATATAGTGCCCATCTTTGTCTTTTAATATTTTTTTCATTTTAAAGTCTATTTTGTCAGATATAAGTATTGCAACTCCAGCTTTTTTTTTGCTTCCATTTGCATGAAATATGTTACTCCAACCCTTCACTTTCAGTCTGTGTGTGTCTTTTGATCTGAAATGAGTCTCTTGTATACAGCATATACAAGGGTCTTGTTTCCTTATCCACTCAGCCACCCTATGTCTCTTGATTGGAGCATTTAATCCATTTACATTTAAAGTGATTACTGATAGGTACATAGTTATTGCCATTTTTAGATTTGTAGTAAATTGTTTTCATCTTTCTTCTATTTACAGAAGTCCTTTTAGTATTTCTTGCAATGCTGGCTTGGTTGTCATAAATTCTTTCAGTTTGTTCTTTTCTGGGAAGCTCTTTATCTCTCCATCAACTTTAAATGATAGCCTTGCTGGATAAAGCAATCTAGGTTGTAGGCCTTTGTGTTCCATCACTTTGAGTATCTCCTGCCACTCCCTCCTTGCCTTCAATGTTTCTGTAGAAAAGTCATTTGATAGTCTTATGGGAGTTCCCTTGTATGTAACCTTCTGCCTTTCTCTTGCTGCTTTCAAGATTCTCTCTTTGTCTTTAAGCTTTGCCATTTTAACTATAATGTGTCTTGGTGTGGGCCTGTTTGGGTTTATCCTGGTTGGAACTCTCTGCACTTCCTGGGCTTGTATGTTGGTTTCCTTCATCAGGTTAGGGAAGTTTTCTGACATTATTACCTCAAATATGTTCTCAATCCCTTGCTTCTTCTCTTCGCCTTCTGGTATTCCTATGATGCGCATGTTGTTGCGCTTGATGTTATCCCAGAGGTCTCTTAACCCATCTTCATTGTTTTTTATTCTTTTTTCTTTCTGTTGTTCAGTTTGAGTGATCTCTGCTAACTTGTCTTCTAAGTCGCTGATTCGATCCTCTGCTTCATCTAACCTGCTGGTCATTCCTTCAAGTGAGTTCTTAATTTCGGTAATTGTGTTTTTTAGTTCTAGCTGGTTGTTCGTTAAGATTTCTACATCCTTTTTTAGCTCTAACTGGTTGTTCTTTATGATTTCTATATCCTTCTTTATGTCTTCTCTAAGCTCCTTAAACATTCTTATCACCAGTGTTCTGAACTCTGTCTCTGACATGTTGGTTACCTCTGCTTCATTTGGTTCCAGTTGTGGAGGTTTCTTCTGTTCTTTTATTTGGGACATGTTTCTTTGTCTCCCCATTCTGACTGACTCTCTGTGTTTGCTTTGATGTATTAGGAAGATCCCCTAGAGCTCTTAGTTCTTGCTGGGTTATCTTATGTAGTATGTGTCTTTTATATTTGACTTGGACTACTTCGTTCTTCTCTGCATGTGCTCCACAGGAGGCTCGTGTGTTTAGTATATCGTCCTGTTCAAGAAGAACTTTGATTGCTTTTTGCTTGTGAGTAGGTGGGCTTAACTCCTAGGCCGTCTAGTTGTGAAACTTGGCTCTGCTCACCACAGGGTGTTCTGCTGGGTGAGGGTTGGCCACTTAAATGAGGTTTGGCCTCTATGGGCTCTTGTGCCTTCAGAGAATTCCTTCTGGGTGTGTGACTTGTAGGTCAAACTCGGTAGTACTCTGGTTTGGTCCAGAGTTGGCTTCTGGAAAATGTTGAATCTTGTGCCTCTTAAGCTGGGCCCTGGTAGGGCAGTTTCAGCACAAATCAAGTTACCAAGTACAACAGCAACAACAACAAAGAAAACAAATCAAGTACATTCGCAAATAAAGTACAACCGACAATCCCCCCTCAACATAAGCAAAGATATCAAAGCAATAATGACAGAACAAAGCAAATCACTACAAGCAGAAAAAAAAAAAAAAAAAAAAAAAAAAAGGAAGTACCAAGCAAAGCAAAACAGAAAGCAGAACCAGTCTTGGCTTAAGCCCACCAGGTAATCTCCAGGTTGTCCTCTGCTGTGCCAAAGAGTTCCCTGCCTATTGCGCAGGCAGCGCTGGTCACCTGGTGCCCAGAGTGAATTTGGGAGTGTAGATTTAAATGCGAGGGGCTGAGGGGTCTGGATGACAGTTTTCAGAGAGACCATGCAGTTTCTGTCCTTTCCTGCACAAATGCACGCTGAGAGTAGCTCCACCAGCCCTGTGGTCAGTATTCCTGAGTCTTAGGGCCCTCCTTCCATGGGTGACTTGTAGGTCAAACCCGGTAGTACTCTGGTTTGGTCCAGAGTTGGCTTCTGGATATGTTGAATCTTGTGCCTCTTAATCTGGGCCCTGGTAGGGCAGTTTCAGCACAAATAAAGTTACCAAGTACAACAACAACAACAACAACAACAAGGAAAACAAATCAAGTACATTCGCATGTAAAATACAACCGACAATCCCCACTCAACATAGGCAAAGATATCAAAGAAATAAAGACAGAACAAAGCAAATCACAACAAGCAAGGAAAAGAAAAAAAAAGAAGAGAAAGAAAGAAAAAAAAGAAAAAGAAAAGAAAGGAAAAAAGAGAAGAACAAAGCAAAACAACACAAAACAAAACAAAAACAAAAGCAAAAAAACAAAAAAGCAAAACAAAACAAACAAACAAACAAACAAACAAAAAAATCACCAAGCAAAGCAAAACAGAAAGCAGCACCAGTCTTGGCTTAAGCCCACCAGGTAATCTCCGGGTTGTCCTCCGCTGTGCCAAAGAGTTCCCTGCCTAGTGCACAGGCAGCGCTAGTCACCTGGTGCCCAGAGTGAATTTGGGAGTGTAGATTTAAATGCGAGGGGCTGAGGGATCTGGATGACAGTTTTCAGAGAGACCATGCAGTTTCTGTTCTTTCCTGCACAAATGCACACTGAGAGTAGCTCCACCAGCCCTGTGCCCAGTACTCCTGAGTCTTAGGGCCCTCCTTCCGTGGGTGACTTGTAGGTCAAACCCGGTAGTACTCTGGTTTGGTCCAGAGTTGGCTTCTGGATATGTTGAATCTTGTGCCTCTTAAGCTGGGCCCTGGTAGGGCAGTTTCAGCACAAATAAAGTTAGCAAGTACAACAACAACAACAACAACAACAAAGAAAACAAATCAAGTACATTCACAAATAAAATACAACCGACAATCCCCACTCTACATAGGCAAAGATATCAAAGAAATAAAGACAGAACAAAGCAAATCACAACAAGCAGAAAAAAGAAAAAAAAAGAAGAGAAAGAAAGAAAGAAAAAAAAATAAAATAAAATAAAAAAATAAAAAATAAAAAAAAATAAAAAAAAATAAAAAAATAAATAAAAATAAAGACCACCAAGCAAAGCAAAACAGAAAGCAGCACCAGTCTTGGCTTAAGCCCACCAGGTGATCTCCAGGTTGTCCTCCGCTGTGCCAAAGAGTTCCCTGCCTAGTGCGCAGGCATCGCTAGTCACCTGGTGCCCAGAGTGAATTTGGGAGTGTAGATTTAAATGCGAGGGGCTGAGGGGTCTGGATGACAGTTTTCAGAGAGACCATGCAGTTTCTGTCCTTTCCTGCACAAATGCACGCTGAGAGTAGCTCCAACAGCCCTGTGCCCAGTACTCCTGAGTCTTAGGGCCCTCCTTCCAAGGATGAGTGGGAGGGGGCGGGCGGGAGATCTCTAAGCTGCTGAAAGCCGGGAGCTGCGACTGCCGCTTACTGCTGAACTCAGGGATTGCTTCCGCGGTTGCCCTTGCCCCGCCGCAGGCCAGCCAGAAAGGGTGGGGCCTGGGGATGGAGGGGTCTCCTCCCTCCCAGGCCAGCCACTCACACTCCTCCCGCAGGCCTGAAAAGGTGGTGGCTGGGGGTGTGGGAGTCTCCTCTCTCCTCGTCCAGCGAAAATCCCCTCCTCCCAGCCTCTTCCGATGGTCAGAGCCGGCTGCCAATCTTCCCAGCGCCTGAGCGCAGACGCCCCTCTGTAATCTGACACTGTTTCTCAGTTAGGGGTAGTTTGAGTCTCTGGAAGGGCGGGGGGAGGATTCGAAAAGCGCGGTGAGGGGCCCAGGTGTGGCGTCTCAGTTCTTTGTCTGCCCTAGGGCCCACGAGCTGCCCGCCCCGGCGGGAGCGATCAACTGTGGGACGCAGGGAAAGAGCTCACCTCCTGGACCCTACGCTCTCCGCCACACCCTGGGCTCCCGTGGGACTCTAGAGCCCCGGGTGCTGCCCTCCACTTTTTCTGTGAGCACGCTCCTCCCCCCCGCTCGCCCACCTAGTGCACCTCAAAGCAAACCTTCCACGAGCCTCCGTCCGACCTGGGAGCCGCGCAGCAACGCTGCACGGCCTGTGCTCCGCTTCCAGGAGTCTGCGTTCCGTAGTCCCGGCGCCGCCGGCCTCGGCTCCGCGTGGGTGGGGGTGGGGGGGCGCGCTTCCACTTCGCTGTCCCGCCTCCTCCCCTGCTTGTAATCCGCGCACACCTTCAGGCAAATTCCTCCACGAGTCTCCCCGCTGTTCTGCGTGTTCTATATCTCCCTGTGTCTTTAGAGCTGCAGTTTACCGCCAGCCGCCGCCGCCGGCTTGATTCCACCGCGCGACCGCGCGTTTCCTCTCCGCTCCCTTCTTTCTTCCCCTGCTCGCCCAATTTGCGCAGCTTCAAGTAATCCTTACACGAGTCTCTTAGGAGTCTCTTAGCTGTTCTGCGTGATGAGCGAAGAGTTGTTTGATGGGTTATATGTCCCGTTTGTAATAAAATCCGGAGGAGAACTCAGAAAATGTGCCCCGCTGCCGCCATTCCTATGACGTCACTCCTTGAGCCAATTTTAGATTCACACAGTATACTGTAAACCATGCATAAAAAAAATCCCTAAAATTCTGGCAATTAATAGTTTCTTCCTTCTTTTACATTTTCTCAGAAACTAAGGAACAATGACTGACTGGGTTAAGTCCTGGAAAATTAACTCTCCCTGACTTTTGTGTGCTCTTCTCCCAAGTTTTTTCTCAGTCTGTGGTATTCCTTAGATTGATTCTCACTTAGCTACAAACAATAATCAATCTCTCTTTTTTGTTTACTTCTTCTCAAGCTTCATTTCCTGAGAAGAGCAGTCTAGAAAGCCAATAAGCCCCACTACAAGGAGAAAATGGATCTCTGAAGTGTATTCTATTGTGAATGAGCAAGGCTTAACCCAACTACCAGAACACTGGTTACATAGCAATTGTGGGAAGACAGTATACCAAGTTCTGAAAGTCCCATGTAGACTGATGTAGTACAAGAACATGAAATTAATTCTGTTCCGTGAGAATTTCCAAGAATTTTTCCTTCTATCTGAAATTGTTTTACCCCCTGTACACCTGGTGACATCTTTCAATGTCTAACCTATATTGGTTGCTTTTGCAGCCTCTCCTGACCCTCCTTCAGACTCAGTTAATAATCATTGTCTCCTCTGTGCAATCATTATTCTTTGTACATATATTATTTATTTGTCCATTATACCCTATGACTGTAAACATTCTATTAAAAGAACAACACATTATTCAACATTACCCAATAGATGTTTATGAAAGCAAGTGTGAGAAAGGTGTGAAGGAGGAGGCACAGAACAAGAAGGAGATGATGAGGGGAAAGAGGAAGGAACAGAAGAAAGGAAGGAAGGAAGGAAGGAAGGAAGGAAGGAAGGAAGGAAGGAAGGAAGGAAGGAAGGAAGGAAGAAGAGGGAGGAAAATATATTAGGGTTTGGGTTTGAACACTTTGTATTATCCGTTTGCAGGGCTCTGGCACATGTTTTTAGGTGATTCGTCTCTATAGCCACAACAATTAATTAATCTTTGAAGAATGTATATTTTAAAAGGTCCACCTATTTTCATGGATTCTAATTCACTGGTTGAGAATTATTAGAGCTCAAACAAACAAAAAATAAATATAACCTCCTTTTTCCATGTTGTATGATAGTCCTTTTATTATGATGCCAACACTGAAAAATTTAGGTAAATTTAAACAAAGTCTGTTTCATTAAAAATTCACAACAAATTTGAAAAGTGAAAAATAGCTTAACACATTTGGTTGGAATAAAAATGAAGCCTTATGTATCTACACTGTAAATTTACATTTTAATGTTTATTCTCCAATTTGGATAGGAACAAAACATTTGACCTATCAAACTTATCAGAGTCTATAATGACTGAAGCATTAATTTTTGGTACAGTCACAGGGAACATGATCTTTGTTCCGCCATCTGTCTACCCATTCACCTATTTGTAATAGATTGAATGAGTTAATGGGTTCTCTCCTGTTTAGAAGCCCTCATTTTGTTCCAACCTCAGAGACTTTTCTGTCCAGCTTATTCTGTCCAGCCCAATTTATAATTCAATCATAATGTTATTCATTTAAAGCCTGAACACTAAACCTGTAGTGTACATTCTGAAGTGTCCCATATTTAAGACATGCACAAGTCTTTTAATGCCCATATAAACGTTTGTACCAATAATTTACTTGTTTTGTAAAATTTCCATTCTATTTATCTTTTTATTTATCAAGTATATCATCCATGTGTTTACTTTTCCTCAAACTAGAATGTGTTATATCTGTTTCTACCTAATATGTGATAATAGTACAGAATGCAGCACTAGATAAAGGAACAAAATGCAGGAGAAACTTGGCAGATTTGATTACTCTGGGATGTCAGTTTGTGTAATTCAATCCCCACAGTTTTATTTTTTTGAACTTGATTTATATGATTCAATCATCTGCTAATTGTTAAGAAGAAAATCATTCTTTATTCTAAAGCAACTAAGGTCTTCAGAGCACTGGGTTTCATTTTTATGAGAATAAATTATGATAGTTTACAATGTTTAAACAGTGACAAAAATCATTGAGGGTGTTATAGGAAGAATCAAAGCACTGGGAAAGATATTAAAAATTTATATTTTCCAATGCATGTTGGAATATTAATTCTACTTTCCTAAAACAATTGTATGGATGTATTTAATAATATGAAAATATCTTAGCTGCCAGTGTTCATTTCTACTGTGTTTTTTTCACCCTATCATCTGACATTGTTAACAGAAGCACAGGTCTTTCATAGGTCTTAAGTAGTTTGTTATATCAGCCAATTTATACAGAGGTGGTTATTTTAATTAATGAAAACAGAATGAATAGAACCTTAATACAAAGTCTCATGGAACAGCAAACTTTCAAATCAGTAAATGATTCTGAGAGAAAAAAAAGTGATTTAAGTTCTAGTTTAGGAAACTTAGTTGTTAAGAGAAAAAAAAAATTATTTTGGACAAGACACTTGATATCTGTGGGCCTCAACTTCCTAAGGTGTGCTGTGATTGTATTGTGCTCTAAAATCTTTAAGCTTCCTTCTGGGTCTAAACTTAGTTATTACATTTATGTCATGTGGTATCACATTATAGAATACCTTATTATAGCATATCCTACTATATTGACAATTTCACTGATCCATGAAACAGTGGGGCTGTCCTGAACTGTAAATAATTATGCTTAAGCAAATCTTGAAACTTCATGTAAGAGTATCAATAGCAAACATAAATTTAACAATATTTAAATAAACTGCATTGCCAAGAACTTTCCATAATTATCTGACATGATCTTCTCAAAAATAGTATTGAAATACTCTCTACTCCTGAATCCAAAGAGGCCAGACCACAGAGCAGCAGATTTCAGAGGTGACAAAGCTTCAAATTAACAGATACAAAATCTGAACTTGGTGCTGTATTAGACAGAAAGGTCAAAATAATGAAAAGACATTTAGTTCCCGTGGATAGTTTTTAAAGTTTACATTCTCTCTTTTAGAGCTTTTCATTTAAAAGCCTAAAATTATGGGTACTTTCCACTTCCAAATACCAGTGCTGTTATTCTTTGATTGCCTTGGAAATATTACATGGCTAATATTTTTACCTCCTTTGAATTAATTCTCTGCCTCCCAAGTATTTTCTTCCTGAGTTTTGGATTGGGGCTAAGTTATAGAGTTTATAATTGGGGAGTAGGGGGTTAAAGCTCAGAATTAATGAGGAAAAACATCATAAAATCTGTCATTTTTGCAGTGTTTTCTGTTAAACAAGTAGAGGACTGGATATTGATGATCTAAATATACATATAATTACCGCTTTAATTATACATGTGATTGCTGCTTAATTTTATAATACATTGTTACGGTGAACTGAGGAATTTTAATATTAAAAGAATGTTTTATATTAATTTCCCTTCTTATTATGAGTTTTTTTTCAAGCAACATGCTTAAGGAAAAAAAGTGCCACCTCTATTGTGACATTTATATATTTGTATACATAATGATCATTTAGATTCCATTAATGTTCTTACAATGGTAAAGTAGTTTTCAGTTGTTTAAAGAATGGTTGTAATTTCCAAACTAGATTTAATATTCACCTTTCTTTTCTAATGTAAACATTGAGAAATGTCTCTGCAGGCCCATATTTTTTTTTTCTATACCATATTGAGAAGGTCTAGTTTTTAGAAATGCTTTCATGCTCGGTGAACTTAAATATGACACATAGTTATATTTTCCAACACATAGCATTATTTATGAAGGATGATTTGCCACTGGACATATTTCTTACTCTCCCATTTTTAAAAAGCTCATTTAGAAGTAGGTATCTCCTCCACCCACCATCTGTTTCTTCACTTTACAAGAACCTAATATCTTATAGAACTTGTCCTATTAATGGATATACATGTTCCTTTGAAATAACTCTTATTATCTTTTATTTTTTTTAAATAGCTAGTTTTTCCCACCTGAATAATAGAAACTAAATTTTGCCCAAACTTCCAAGGTCAAAAGCAAGCAGAGAGCCCAGCTAGTTGGTGGATCTTGGAGAAGCATGACCCAGACACTACCACGTGACAAGCCCACTGCAGTCTAGTTATTTGACACCGTTCCGAAGCAGCTTAAATCCTGTAAGTGATTTCCTTTCTCTATTTTACTTCACCTGTATGGTGCAAACATAAGGCTGCAATTGGCTGTTGTTACCTTGTCTGGCAGTCACAGGAGGGAGACTTCCCTCTTTGACTGTAATGGAAAGATTGAGGCTATAATCATCGCTTCTGTTATCCTTATTCTATAAAATTCACATTTTTTCTTCCCCATTCTTGACTGTTGGCACCTTCCTCTTTCCAGGAATACAGTGCCGTCCTTCCTGCTCTGCCTTTGGCTGCCTTCCCAATAGAAGATAGAATTAGTACATACTCCCCCAGGAGGACGGGAGGCGACGCAGCGGGGTGCTTCCTTAGTTCCTTCAACCACTGGCAGGGAGTATTCACAAAGGCGCCCCTGGAACCAGCTAACATTGTATTTTGCGATGAGGCATACCAGCACCTCTGTATTCATGTATAGCCAGCCCAAGAGAAATAATACACAAATATTAATTATTTGGAGATAATAATGTGTACAGTTCTTGATCTGTGTGTACAACTCCCATTGATATTCCATTAAGAAAACAAAAACACATTCACAGTCAGTGTTTGCCCAACTTATTTTTAAAGAAGTGTGGGTGTCTTCTGAGGGGAAAGGTATAAAGAATCACTGCTTAATAAAATAACACAACTGTGTATAATTTTAATAGTTGAAGTTTAACTATAGCCTTAAGTCTTTGCATGCTATTAATGGGAAAGAATGCTAAATTACTACTCTTTCTAAGTAAGCAAAATCTTCAAATTAAATAAATAAATTTGATCAGGTTTTGCTTATACATTCTGGGTCTGCAGAGCAATCAAGAGGTAAGAAAGTGAGTTATAATTAAACGTCCATATTTTTAGAGGTCAAATCAAATAAAGAAGGTTTAATGTATTTTTTCCAAGGGCCTGTGTTTTCTAAATGGGTAGATTACTTTTCAATTCTCTCAGCTTTACTTTGTAGGAATAGTCAACAGTATTTCTAATCACAGTGGTGTCATATACTTTACTTCTGGTAGCACTGGTAGATTCTTCTCCAGATCAGATCACTAGATAGATATGCAATAATTCTATTTCACATTTCTGCTTCAGTACAATTCCATGATGACACGTCTTCTCTCTGGAGAGAAGACTGTGGCCTCATGGTAGAAGCACACATTCTAAGAGCCAGGAATTACTGAGTTCTAATCTCAACGTCAAATTCCTCAGTAACTTAGGCAAGTCACTTTCTTATCCCTTAGGTTCCAAATCTGTAAAGAAGATATGACCACGCCACAACAGTGTGAGCAGTAATTAATGCTGGTAAAGTGTTACAGTAATTCTAAATATTATTATCATTAGTTTCACACAGTTGGTTCATTTGAGCAACCTCCCATGAATTCAAACATGCTAGTTCATTAGACTATAAATATACATGGCTTGTATTTTCTGCTATCAGGTATGTGTCAATAGTTGTACAAACTTATAAACAGACCATATTTTTAAAAAAATATTGGAGGGTCACTTGTTTTTAATTTGAGATACATTTTCCTATAGAAACAGTGTCAGCTGTCATCTAGGCAAGCCTATCATGTTCTATATATCTTGGGATGTGCGTTTGCAAAAATAAAAAAAATATCGGAAAATGATATTGCTTTTATTGTGAAGAAGATATAAGTTATCTTTACATTTCATGTTTACTAAGAGAAGAATGAGAAAGTAATCAAAGAAACATGAAGATTTTCAAGAAGATACCTGATGACACTGGTTTAGAAATCATTAATTCAACATTTATTCCTTCATTTATTATTTACAAAATCGTACTTGAGTATATCTCTACGTGAGACATTATTCTAGATGCTGGGAACATAACAGTGAACAACAAAGAAACCCCACTATTCTCAAAGCTGGGGGAAGATTATAAGCAAACAAATATATATTATTTGAGATGACATAAAGTGCTAGAAAAAATAAAGCAGCATGGGGTTGGGTGACTGAGAGTTTGGGGTGCTGTTTTCCACGGGGTCCTCACGGAAACCTTGCCATTAGATGATATTTAATCATAAACCTGAATGCAGCTGGAAAGCCATGCCTGTGAACATCTGAAGGTAGAACATTACAGACAGAGGGAAGAGCAAGTGCAAACGCCCTGAGATGAAAGTGCGTTTGGCACATTTGAGGAACAGCAAACAGACTGATGTGGCTGGGAGGCTGTTAATGAAAGATTTGTGGTAGATAATGTTGGAGAGATTACAGAGGTTCAGATCACACAGGGCCTTCAGACGAGGTAATCTCTTCATATTTCATGCTGTATAAAATTTCAAGTATAAAATTTGGAGCCTAGGATAATCATCTGATTTTTTTTTTTTTCACTCTGTAAATTCTCAGGGGAATTGACTGTAAGGGAATGTGGTAGGCTGCATAACTGTGAAAGATGTCCAGGTCTTACCTGTGACTGTCACTTCACAGGGCAAAAGGGACTTTGCAGATGTGATTAAACAAAGGATTTCGAGATAGGGAGATTACCCTGGATTAGCAGGGTAGGCAAATATAATCACCACAGTCTCCTTGAGAGGGAGGCAGGAGGTCAGAGTAGATAATGTGACCATGGATAAAAAGGAATTGGAGTAATGCAAGGAGGGGATCATGAGCCAAGGAGTGCAGGTGGCCTTTAAAAGCCACAGAAGACAAGGAAATGGGTTCTCTTTCCAGAGCCTCTAAAAAGAACCAGCCCTACCAACTCCTTAACTTTAGCCCAGTGAAAGTAATTTTGGACTTCTGACCTCCAAAACTATAAGAGAAAAATTAACATTGCTTTAAACCACTGGTTTGTGGTCATTTGTTAGAGCAGCCACAGGAAATGGATACGGGGTGCAACCTGGAAGATTAGCTAAGAGGCTGGAGTCTGGGATGGTGATGGCTTGCCCTAAAGTCGTGATGGTGGAGGTGGTGAAATATGGTAAGATTAGGAATTCGTCGTGCTGATAGGATTTGCTAATGAATTGGATATGGAATGTGTAAGAATAGAGGAATCAGAGATGGCTTTCAAAATTTGTGCCTGAGCAACGGATAGGATGAAATTTCCATTTTTTTGAGATGGCAAAGACTGGGAGGTAGAGAACAAACATTTTTCTTTTCTTTTTTTTTTTTTGAGTGCTTCCTATATTTCGGGCATCATTCTAGGATTGCAGAGGTGACGACACCCATGCCTTCGCAACATTTGCAATCAAGGTTAGTGTTTCTCAAATGTGACCTCTGGAACACCTGCGTCGGAATCACTGAGGGGAGGGTGATGACTAATAACACACAATTTTAGACCTTAGCCAGAGAGAATAAATTAAAATCACTTGAGCTAAGCCCCAAGGATATGCTTTATAACAAGCTCCTCAGAGCTTCTCATTTTCACTGAGGTTTATGGAATATTGATCTAGTGGTTCTTTACTATTCTAATTTATTTAGAACATAAAGTTTTCCTTTGTTAGGATACAGGCATACTATTAACTTTTACACTACAAAGTTAGTGTTTAGCTGACAAACACCACTGAGTTTTTGTTTTGTTTTGTTTTGGGTGTGTCTGGGAGCAATGGAAGAAGGATGGGCAATTAAATGATATACAATTACCTGAATAAATGATGTTGCCCAGGGTGGAATTATTAGAAATGTGAGCAAGGCAGCAAATTCATGACTTCTCCGGGAGAAAATGGATGGGGAAGCTACAGAAGATTTGAGTAGAACAGAACTCTTTTCAGGTAGGGTGAAAAAGGGAGAATCATAATGTGTTTAAGGGATATGTGTAACATAAATATGCATAAATATGAATGGTATTTTTTTCCTTATTCAGATACAATGTGCTGTTAGTCAATTGCTGCATTAGAAAATGCCCCTTAGTGTATTTTATCCCCACACTAACAATCTGACAGATAGGTGGGTAAGTGGTAGTAGTGATGGGAATAGGATGGAGATCATAGGGTTACTTATTACCCCTATTTTACAGATGAGAACATTAAAGCTAAAGAGAAATGATGCAATACATTTATAACACTGCCATTATTTAAAAAAAAATATATTCTGGTTTAATATAACGTACAAAAAAACCCGCTTTTCTTAAGTGGGTTTTGCACATGAACATATTGCACATGATGTTCCTCTAAATTCAGAGTATCTAAATATTTTTCTGAGACTTTTTTATTGGACAAGAGTATGAAGTGGCATGAAAAATTTGAAATTAAAATTTGACATACTATGTAACAACAATTTACTTGGGGACATCACAAACAGTTTTAATCTGCAGCTAATAAAAAAATGAGGGCTTAAAAACAGTTATTAGAAAAAAATACATAATATGTGGCAAAAGCACTGCAAACCAACTTGGGCCCTAATTTTCTAAAAACAACAACAAAACAAATCCAATTCTATATCTCTTTTCCTTGATACTCCAAATTCTAAATCTGGTTCATAACTTGGATTGCTTTTTTCAAGTTTTCCAAGTACTTACTATATCACATGCTAAATACCATGTTAAGCAATATATGTGGAATGGCTCAAGTAATCCTTATAAAATTCTACACTTACATAATATAACGACTTTACTTACTATTGCTGCAGAATTTGTAGCCCTTGTGTTGGTGAATTGTCTCACAATATTCTCTAAGTAATTAGTCTCATGAAACATTAAAGCGTTGACATTATCCAATTAATGAGTTTAATTAATATGAAGAGACATTCATTCAGTGATTATATGTGGAGTTGGCAACTTCCCTACTTTAACTATAATGCTATTTTCCAGTTTTATGTTTGTTAATTGGTTCTCAAAGGCAAATGCATGGTGAATCTCTACGTTTGAGCTGCTCAGTTCCAACCTGGGTTCCCTGACATTTCTAAACTTCCTGCTCTTGTACTATCTGCGACATAGTAGATTTTTTACACTCCGACAGTATAGTTATCTATTCTGAAATTTATGATTCATATCTTGCAAACTTCATGTTGCTGGGAAAGGGTTCCTTATTTCCTTTCGTCAGTCACTGTAATCATTATCTCCCCTCCTGTCACCCACCAATGTAATTATCTGTTTTTTCCTGTTTTCTTTTAGGTAACACAGTCATTTTGCACTTATATGCAGATATGTTTCAAACGGGGCCTTTCACATTGCTAACCGTATACCACCGCATCTTATGCATACCATTCCTACAGCATAGGAATTTAAAAACCTCTGCAGTACCTCTGAAATAAAATGTACTACTTAACCTATATATTCACTACGCTGATATTGGAAGTGTAATCAACCTCAAAGCAGGGTTGTTTTTTTTTGCAATTACAGCTTTACATTTATAACCATATATTCTTTTTATAATTAAATTTACTGGGGTGACAATGGTTAGTAAAATTGCATAGGTTTCAAGTGTACAATTCTGTAATACATCATCTGTATATCACATTGTGTGTTCACCACCCACAGTCAGTTCTCCTTCCATCACCATATATTTGACCCCCTTTACCCTCCTTCATTGCAAAACTCTTTACAGCTATTAAATTATTACAGAGAGAGAGAGAAAAAGAGAGAGAGAAAGAACTAATATTACTTAGAAGTATTTGTATCAGGATACAGATTTGGCTGCTGTAAAAAATGATTCCAAAAGAATATGGCTTAAACAAAATAGAAGTTGATTTCTCTCTCTCTAGGTAGCTAGTTAGGAAAGGTATGACAGTTTGATGGTATCAAGGATTCTTGCTCTTTTCACTTTCTTGCTCCAGTATTGCTAGACTTTGTTCTCATAAATGTGACCAAAATGACTTCCCAAAGTGTCTGTAGGCCAGTGTGATGAAAAGAAAAGAGAAAAGACATATTCTTTCCCTGTAGGAGCACATCCTGAAAGTTGCACATATCATTTTTTCTCATATTTCATACATAAGAACCTAGTCCCATGGTGACACCTAAATGCAAAAGCGGCTACACAACGAATTATTTAGATGGATTAACCTATGCTCAGTGAAAGTTTCTATTGCTATAGAAAAAAAAAAAAAAGGCGAACAGACTTTGGCAGAATAACTACTAGTCTCAGCCATGGAGAAAATGAATATTTCTATATCACATACCATGACAATTCTTGCTTTTGTGCTTTCTCTCTCCCATACATATAAAGTCCTCTACTCACAATTCCATTTGTCAAAATTTGACTCAGTCATTAAGGCCCAGCTGACATTTATCTCCTTTCTGAAGCATTCTGTGGTAGAAATAGTAAGATTCATCAAACATTAAATCTATTTGTCGGTATTTCCCAGCTGCCTTGCAATGGAGTGGGGGAGGAGGGGTAGAGGGGGTGTTGAAAGACTTTAACTGGTTCTGGCCAATGGACTCTGAGCTGAAGTAATGTGGGCTTCCTGGCCTATTCCCCTGTCAAAGTCAATGTGGAGCTCTGTGCTCCAGATAAGGAGGCTACAAGAGAGTAGAGCTTTCTCCACCTGGATTCCTAACTAGTGACTTAACTCGAGTTTGAGGTTATTTATTATCTCAATAGTGCCAAATCACTTCCTTGGTCCTTCTCAGATTTGACTGCATGCTAAATTATGTCACACACACACACATACACACACACAAACACACACCACACATACACTTTTTTTTGGTCACATTATGATTTTTTTTTGTCTCAGTGTTTCTGGTTTCCCGGGGAAACCAGTGAGTTCCTCATTGGTGTCTGGCATACAGTAGAGCTCAATAAAGGGTGATTGTCTAAAACATTTTTAAAAACTGAAAGTGGAAGCAAGAAGCAGGGAGGTATGAGAAAAGATGAGAGTAAGATTGAAAATAGGAGAATTTTATGCAGCAAAAGCATGGCATATTAGATGCATATATTGACTAGAAGATAACATTCCTGTTTATTGGCCTCTGATGTCTTTTTGAAAAATTGTAGAAGTTATCTTTCCACTAGTTCTGACTGGATAAAATATTCACTTTTTAATACAGCATTTACTTCTTTTATGAATTTCAAAATTGCTTTCGTGTTGAACAACTGTAGTAAAATTTATTAGCCTGTTCAGTGCTATAAGGCTTTACTACCAAACATATTCTAAAATGATAGTTATTCTTTCTAATAAGAAGTCCAAAGCACATGATGTAATATTCCAAATAAAAATACTGTGTACTATTTTGCCTACTACTCACCATGATACAGTGATTTAGGGATTATCATCATTCCCATTTCACAAATCAGGAAATTGAATGGATTTAATGTTATGGACTAAAGGTTCATATTGCTATAGAATCATTCAATACTTTGTGGAATTACTTATTTCATGCAATACATAAATTTACTGTAATATAAATTCCAACATTTGAGGTTTAAAACATTTCCCCGGATTACTAAATATATTTCAATCATTCATTGATTTTTTCCATTATCAATAATAAAAATTAAAGTTCTCTAGTTTTATTTATCATTTGAATTTGAAATCTGAACTACTCTCTAAAAGATCATCATATACAATGAAAAGTGCAGGACCAGTGTCTGAAAGGGTTATGCTAAATTGTTTATCACACTGAAGTAGTTACTCAAGGGTAGCCAGAAGAGTTGAAAGAAGTAACCCAAGAAGTTAAATTGATCTTTGTCACAGACATGTAAAAAGAGCAAAGAACGGCAGATTAGATCAAAACTTGCCTGAGTTTATCCACTCCCTGTACGTAAGTGGGTTTCGTAACTTGTATTTACTTAGATAATGTAGTAGGAAACCCACAGTTTAAGTTGATGTTTTATCAACAACAACACAGTTGTTTAAGGCTAAAATTAAATGAAAGAATTTGGAGCTGCTTTTCAAGTCAGAGTCAAAGAAAACATTTTAAGCAACTGAGATGTAATTATTTAAACATAAGCTTGCATAAAAAAGAGATACATCAGTCATATCATCTGTTTTCTTTTTCACATTCATTTTATGTGACACGAGAATTGGCCTTCATCGTTATTTACATCTATCCTTTCTATTTTATGAATGTATTATAGGGTGTTGAAAAATTATTGTTTGTAGCATTTCCTCAGAGAGGGAAAAGGAGACTGTTCCACTCAGTATAAGATTTATGCTTGCTGAAGGCAGCAAGAATTGCTTGTGCACATTTTAGAGAAGAATTTGGCTTTCTGCCACAAGAGTTCAAGTGACCACTTAGGATTTCTTATTGAGAACTACTGTATGCAAACACATGAGCTGTGGATTGATTCTTACTTAATTATCAGACCACCAACTATGCCAGTGCCATTAGCTGCAATACAATCTTGGACAATGTGTAAAACCATCACAATTTTTCCTTCTGATCTCTCTGGTATGTTTCAAACCGTCAATGGAAGGTTCAAAAGTAGTACATATAATTTCACACTTGTGTGTCAGGTTGATGAAAAAAGTGAGCATGCTACAATGCTTTCAGAGTTACAATTCAAGTGAGAAACTCAACTGCATATTAGATTCATGGATGAACAATGGAATCTTGAAAGTCATAATTTCAAGTTTTACTTCTGCAGATATTGGCATATGGCACCAAAATATTAAATCTAGCACAATTCAAAAGTGAACACATGAGAAATTCACATACGGGTAAGAGAGCATTGTGGAGTTTAGAAATGTGCAAAAGCTGTAGAATATTGTCATAATAGTAAATTTTATAAAACATCAACTGAACAGTAGTCTTCAAACAAAACCCCACCTAATTTCTATGGTAACTTGCATATGTGTAACTCTTACATATACGTGCAAGAAAGTACTTAAATGAAGAAACAATATTAGATAACAGGTAGACACTTGTTAGCTTTGGTTGCTTGTGCATATGGATAGCTAATAATATTACACAATAAATACCTTAAGCACACAGAATATACTGGGTGAAAGGGGTGGTGGTGGATTTTTATAAGTAATACTCTGCCCAGAGTTGTTTTCTTTATATCCCAAACTATGGAAATTTATAAAGCAATTTCATTATAAAGTCAGCAGTGAAGAGAGAAAGTGTATCATTGAAATGAAATATTGTTACACTTTTATAAGCTACCATGGCAAGCAAATTTGCAATAGCATATAGAAAAAAATCTACTAAAGAACTATATTTGACAATGACGTTAAGGGATGCTTCATGGATCAGAAGACTTAATATATATATATATATATATATATATATATATATATATATTTTTTTTAATAATAAATGTTATATGTAGTATTTTTCTCTCATTCAGTAAATATTACTTTAATATAGGAAATTTTTTCTGTTTTTTTAACATCTTTTTAAAAATTAGTTTCAGGTGCACAAAACAATGTAATAGTTAGACATTTATCATTTATATCCCTCACACAGTGATAACCCCCCCTTTTCCCCATCCAGTATCCCTCTGACATTGCACACAGTCATTACATTTCCACTGTCTCTATTCCTAATGCTGTACTCTGCTTCTTGTAACCATATATACATATATAAAATTGTAGTTCACATCCATTATTGTTCAACTTCAGCTTCAGGTGTACAGTGCAGTGATCAGGCATCTACATCATACCTGAGGTGGTCTCCCTAATGAGACAAATCGGATACCCTACAAAATCTTTTTACAACATTATTGATTACATTCCCCAAATTGACTTTCGTATCCCCATGGCACTCTTGTGGTTACCGATTGTGCTTCCTAATCCCCTCATCTTCCCCCTTATCCCCACCTACCCCACATCTAGCAGCCCTCAGTTTTTCCTCTATGTCTCTGAAACTATTTCTGATTAGTTCATTCATTTATTCTTTTCTTTAGATTCCACATATAAGTGAGATCATATGGTATTTGTCTTTCTCTGTCTGACTTATTTCACTTAGCATAATGTCCATTCATATTGTTGCAAATGGTAAGATTTAATTCTTCTTTATGGCTGCGTAATACTCCATTGTATAAATGTACCACAGTTTCTTAATCCAGTCGTCTACCAATGGGCATTTCGGTTGTTTCCATGTCTTGGCTATTGTGTGTAGAGCTCCAATAAACATAGGGATGCATAAATTTTTTGAATTAGAGTTTTGGATTTCTCTGGATAGATACCTAGGAGTGGAATTGCTAGGTCATAAGGTAGTTCCATTTCCAAATATATTTTTTAAATGTTCATCGCTTTGCTTTTGCTTTTTTTTTTTTTTTCAGGACTTTATTGGGGAACAGTGTGTACTTCCAGGATTTTTTTCCAAGTCAAGTTGTTGTCCTTTCAATCTTAATTGTGGAGGGTGCCGTTCAGCTTCAAGTTGTTGTCCTTCCAGTCTTAGTTGTGGAGGTCGCAGCTCAGCTTCAGGTCAAGTTGCCACTGCTAGTTGCAGGGGGTGCAGCCCACCATCCCATGTGGGAATTGAACCGGCAGCCTTTGGAGTTAGGAGCACGGAGCTCCAAACGCCTGAGCCACCAGGCTGGCCCCATTTTCAGATTTTTGAGATATCTCCATACTGTTTGCCATAGTGGCTGCACCAATCTGCAATCCCACCAACAGTGCACAAGGGTTCCCTTTTATCCACATCCTCACCAGCACTTGTTGTTTGTTGATTTATTGATGATAGCCATTTTGACTGGGATGAGGTGGTGCAGAAGACTTAATATTGTTAAGATGGTGTTATTTCCCGAATTGATTTATAGATTCAATACAATCCCTATCAAAATTCCAGTAGAAATTGACGAAGTGATTCTAAAATTCATATGAAATTACAAGAGGTTCAGACTAGCCAACACAATCCAGGAAAAAACCAACAACAAAGTATATGAACTCACACTTCCCAATTTCAAAACTTACTACAATACAATTGTAATCAACATAGTGTGGTGCTAGCAGAAGAACAGATATATAAACTAATAGAATAGAACTGAGAGTTTAGAAATAAACCCATACATCTATGGTCAACTAATTTTTGACAAAGATACCAAGACCATTCCATAAAGAAATAATATTTTTTTTCAATAAATGGTGCTGAGACAACTGTACAGTGTTTCTCTGAAAATAAGACCTAGCCAGACCATCAGCTCTAATGTGTCTTTTGGAGACAAAATTAATGTAAGACCTGATCTTATTTGACTATAAGACTAGGTCATACAATATACCATACCATACCATAATACAACATAATACCCGGTTTTATTTTAATATAAGACCCGGTGTTATATTATATAATATATAATAATTACATAATAATTTCATATATAATTACATAAATTATATTAATTTTTGCTCCAAAAGACACATTCGAGATGATGGTCCAGCTAGGTCTTATTTTCAAGGAAACACGGTATATTCACATATAAAAGAATAAATTTGGATCCTTACCTCACATCATATAAAAAAATTAACTCAAAATGAATAAAACAACTAAAAGTAAGAGGTGAAATTTTAAAACTTGTAGAAGAAAACAAAGGAGTAAATTTTCAATAACTTGAATTTGGCAAAGGATTCTTAGATACGACACCAAAAGCATGAGCAACAAAAGATAACAAAAGGTAAATTGAACTTCATGAAAAGTAAAAGCTTTTGTGTTTCAAATGATATCATCAAGAAACTGAAAAGACATCTTATAGAATGGGGGAAATATTTTCAAAACATATATTTGATAAGGGACTTGTATCTAAAATATATAAAGAACCATTACATTCAATAATAAAAAGTCCAACTAAAAAAAAATCACAAAAAGTCTCAATAGACACTTCTTTAAGGAAGATATGAAAATGGTCAATAAGCATATGAAAGATGCTCAACATCATTAGTAAGAAAAGGAACGCAAATCAAAACCACAACGAGAAACCACTTCACACCCACCAGGGAAATTAATCAATAGTAACTAATGCAGGTGACAATATGGAGAAATCGAAGCCTTCGTATTCTGCAGTTAGGAATATAAAAGGGTGCAGCTGCTTTGGATAATAGTATGTCAGTTCCTCAAGCAATTAAACAGAGTTACCATATGATCCAGCAATTCCACTCCTACATAGATAGCTAAGAGAAATGGGAACATATATCCACAATAAAACTTATTTATGAATATTTATAATAGCATTATTCATAGCAGCCAAAAGGTAGAAACAACCCAAATGTCCATCAAAAAGTTGAATGCATAAGCAAATGGTGGTATATCCACACAATGGAATATTTTTAGTCATAGAAATAAATGAAGTACTGATACACGTGCCAACTAGAATAAACCTTTAAAACACTACCCTAAATGAAAGGTTCCAGTCGTAAAACGATGTAATTATTATATGATATGAAAGTACAGAATAAGGAGATCTATAGAGACAGAAAGTAGATTCGTATAGTAGCTTAGGGCTGGGAGAGGGGCAAGATGAGGAGGGGGTGTGCTAGTGGGGATGTAATAACTAAAGGGTATAGGGTTTCTTTTGGAGGTGATGAAAATGTTCTAAAATTGAATGGGGTGATGGTTACATATATCTGTGAATAAACTAAGATCCACTAAATTGTATATTTTAAGTGGGAGAATTATAGCAAGTGAATTATATCTCAATGAAGTTGTTTTTTAAAATGAAGGAAACGTTGATAGGTTTGCTGACTCATGTACATTTAACTCTAAGTCTAGATAGCACCTACAAAACAGATAAATAATATGAATTCTGGAAAAAAAGACATACAATGATATGTCAAATCCTACAGAACTGAATATTCAGTTCTTATAGATGGAAAGGAATACAAAATATTCAGCTTCTTTTATATTGAAGCAAATTATTCACCAATGATAAATAAATGAGGTAGAAGTACTAATAGCCAAGGATTAGTTTTCTACAGAGAAAAGTAATTATAAGCTGGAGACTATCACGATTCCTATTCACTTACGTTGAAAACGGGGTCAAACATATGGCGATTGAAGGAGAACTGACTCTTGGTGGTGAACACACAATGTGATATATAGATGATGTATTACAGAATTGTACACTTGAAACCTATATAATTTTACCAACCATTGTCACCCCAACAAATTTTAATTAAAAAAAGAAAGAAAAGAAATTCAAGGGAGCGATCAGAGATGGCCTTTGAAACATTTCTCTCCAGAAAATGAAAAGAGTAAAAAAGAGAGACCAGAGAGTGGACTCAAGACCAAAAAGAAAGAAAAGGTAGTTGGAATATCTGTCTATATAACCACTGAGATGGTCAATTCAGGAGGGAATGGTTGGTTGTTCTAGACAAAACAGACCAGAAGAGCAAGCGCATGTATTGTAACTAACGAAAAGAAATGGGAAAATTAAAGCTTTCCAAGGCAAAACATAAGCCTTGGAAAGTAAAGAGATACAATCAACACTATCAGCTTGCAAATCAGTAAAAATTACTAGTGGCCGAAAAATTTTGTTACTAGGTCAAAGTCATCAGGAAGAATGAGGCACTTTCAGGATGGGCGTTGGGTATTTTAGGGGGAGATTCTAGTCCTATACAGAGGATAGAGCTTCATTACTAGATGAAGGTGGGCCTATATTTAAAAGAGTGTGTTTCTTAGAAACAGAATTTAAAGTTCTTTATAAATAAAACAAAGACCTTTGCAATATTATTATATTTGGGTAAAATCCAGATTTATTATTGGAAAATAGTTTTATCTATAGTAATACAAAGAAAAATAGAAACAGAAAAATAACTTATAGTTTTCGATGTAGAACCACTGTCAAAATACATATGTAATAAAACAAAATTGGTGAAGGTTATTTTGAATAGAATGAATAGAGGTAAAAAGACTACTAAATGTACTATAAAGTAATATAAAGAGAAGGACTTATGTAAAAAGGCAAACCAATATATGACTTTAGAAGTATTATCCCATTACAATTTATGGGTATAGAGTTTCTCAAGAATTTAGCCTTATCTTAATTTAAATTGAAGCTGGCTTGATGCTCAATAAGTATAAATTGAATGAATTAATGTCAATTAATATACTAGAGACATACTGCTGATCGGAATTCCTTCCTTCCACACTATTTCTCATTCCTTATCTTCCTTCTCTCCAGCAAGGTATAATAGTGTGCTTGCTTTGCATCAGACAAACCTGGATTTAAATTTCAACTCTGATTTACTAGCTCTGTGATCTTAATGATAACAATAGGAATTATTTTAGCACGGTTATTTGCTTACTTTCTATCTGTTGTAAATATGGCAAAGGTAGAGACGAGATGAGGATCAAGGACAAAAATGCCTGGGAAAGATGACAGGTTAGATGGAGTTGGAGGGAGTAGTGAGACACGACTAAGAATTCTGATGTTTGTGGGGGCCCAGCTAATTCAAGTCTTCTGCAGTGGTCTATGTTGACTCCATATGCCCATTGCCTGTTCCAACATTCTAGTCTGTTCAGGCCTTTCCTTTTCTCCCCTCTCTGCATAGGAGCTCCATGGTCTTTGTCGGGATGTTCTCTTTTCTTTCTTTCATCCATAGACATTTCTGGTTTACCCTTGTAAGTAAAGTAATATGCTGGGCCACTGTGTTAATGATGAAAAAGTGAAAGACTGTCTCTCCCCACAGCGATTATTTGGGTATACTGTAACAGTAGACATCTAGAGACAACATATGCCTTTGCTCTCTGTCTTTGGAAGTGATTTCACAATTTCGGATTAGGGTGGTGAGGTATGGGGCAGCTATTTTGCTGCTGAAGGGAACTTTGCTAGTATCACATAATCGCATCATTTAGGGACTGCAGTACTCTGATTTTTTCCAGGAGAATACAACATACGAGTAGATGATATCTCTATTACAGAATAACCAGAGACACGCAAATGCCAAACTACTTGCTTGGAATTATGAAAATTTCTGTTCAATCTTCTCCAGGTCAGAGGCCACATGAAAATATAAAGGAAACACTGATCCTCACTTGGAAAGTAAACAGGCACCTGTGATAGTCCTGTGAATTATTTCTCCAATTTCCCCAAAACATTGTTTGGTAAGAGCTAGTTGATAGGCAAGTAGCCTTTTAAATGATATTACTTCAATCAAGGAAATTGACTTAGAAAGCCTGTATTATAACACTATTGAGGTGATTAACACTGTTATATACCTGCTGTATCCAAATTCACTTTTGAGACAAAGTGCTATTTATGTAATATCTCTTTTCATTTTCAACAAAGAACTGTAACACAGAAAAAACAGAATTCCACCCTCACCTTACAGCTTTGCATGATATGATTTTTTTTGGTTAAGCTTTGTTTCCATTATTAGAAAAACAGATTTAGTAGATAGCATAAGCCCAATATAATATATATATAATCAAAAACCAAAAATTTCCTGAAATCATGCTTTTTCTTAAGTAAATCAATAAAAGGGAAATGAGTTATTCTTGTATCAGTGACAAAGCATAATTCTTATGACATTCATGCAAGACCTGAAATAAACCAAAATTACATAATAATGTAATTCCATTAGAAATGTATGTATTACATCATAAAAATGGTGGTGTGAGGTGAGCCTCTTGAAATCTCCCCTAGAATTTACAACAAACTGAACACCCATAACTCCACAAAGGATTCCCTGCACAGCAGACAGGCAAGACCTAGAGGGGCACTACCAAAATCATCTGAAGGAGGGCAAATAGTGTGAGCGGGGAAGGAGGGAAGGGAGAAGTGCAGAGATGGGGCCCCATGGGTGCAGGACACAGAAATAGCTAGGTTCTCTGAGCTCGCTGCATTCCAGGACTACCACAGCTGTGGGAGAGGGAAGAATTCGAACTGCAAGGGCTCTACTTATAGGCCACAGTGTTGAGGGGACAGCATATAACACGCTGAATCCAACACTCACAGCAGAGACCTCAGAGCAAAGAATGAGGGAAGAAGGCTGAAAATGGTGATTTAAGCCCTCACTGCCGAGCAGAGAACGGAAGTCTTAGGCACTAAGATTAGTCGCCCCTGCCCTACCCTCGCAGAGCTCACCTTGTCCCCACCTGCCCAGTGCTAGAAGCAGAACAGTAGCAGTGTCAGATCAAAAGAATAGAATATTTGCAGTTCTGAGAACTGTGGTCCCCAGACAAGGACTCACAACCCAACTAATTCCGCAAAAGAAAAGGGAGCTGTGGAAGCAGGACTGGCTGTGGTAGTGGTCACAACCATTGCTCTGGGCCACCTCTCACAACTCACCCCGCCCCTGTCCCCACCTATCTGGGTGGATCCCTGCAGGAGTAAACAGAGCTGCTGAAACACAGGAGCTCTGAATTTGGTGCAGGAAGAGCTTTGGAACTTCAGAAGCTCTCCACATCCCCACATGGAGGCGGTGCCCTGTGACCCAGGTGAACTGTTAATAAGAGGAGGAGAAGCCGGCTTTCCAGGGAATCCCCCCATTGTGTGATAAGCCGGAATAGTGCAGAGAAAAGATAACACTGTAGTGTGAGAGAAAATAAAAGGCTGCACTCACAGAGAAAACAAAGCACTCTACCAACACCTACCGGAAAACACAAAAAAGAACTCTTTCTTATCAACCTGTTGCAGAACCCACTCCTGTAGATATCTAAAAAGAGAAATAATAAATCATTAATTGCCATGAATAACCAAGGCAACAAGACAGCTCAAAAAGAAAATGAAAGGTTTCCAGAAAATGAACTTAAAGATATGGAAATATGTGACTTAAACGACAGAGAATTCAAGATTGCAGTTCTGAAAAAACTCAACGAGATGCAAGAAAACACAGACAGGCAATTTAATGAACTCAGAAAAAGAATCAAAGAACAACATGAACATTTTACCAAAGAGACTGAAATTTTAAAAAAGAACCAAATAGCATTTCTGGAGATTAATAACTCAATAAAAGAAATGAAGAATGAAACAGACCGCTTAGGTAGTAGAGTTGACCTGATGGAAGAAAGAATCTGTGACATCGAAGATAGAAATCTGGAAACGACACAGATGGAAGAAGAAAGAGACTTGAAACTTAAAAGAAATGAAAGAACTCTACAAGAACTTTCTGACTCCATCAGAAAGAGCAATATAAGAATAGTGGGCATACCAGTAGGAGAAGAAAGAGAGAAGGTAACAGAGAGTATATTCAAACAAACAGTTGATGAGAACTTCCCAAACTTGTGGATAGAACTGGATCCTCGAATCCAAGAAGCACATAGAACACCTAATTACCTCAATCCCAACAGGCCTTCTCCAAGGCACATTGTATTGAAGCTATCAAAAATCAACAACAAAGAAAGAATCCTCAAGGCAGCCAGGGAAAAGAGGACGGTAACCTACAAAGGAAAGCCCGTTAGATTATCATCAGATTTTTCAGCAGAAACTCTACAAGCCAGGAGGGAGTAGAACCAAATATTCAAACTATTGAAAGTGAGAAATTATGAGCCAAGAATAATATATCCAGCAAAGATATCCTTTAGATATGAAGGAGGAATAAAGACCTTTCCAGACATACAGAAGCTGAGGGAATTTTCTAACACACGACCTGCATTACAATAATACTGAAGGAGACTATTCGACCAGCATCAATAGCGATAATTTGTGGCAACCGAAACAAAAAAGGAGGGAGAGTATTGGCCTGAACCGGAATATGGGAATGGAGAAAGTAAATATGCTGAAGAAAATGGAATACTCTAAATATGAAACTTTCTTTTACATAAACTTAATGATAACCACTCAAAAAAAAAATCCAGACTGAAATATATAACATAATAAAAGAAGAAACAGAGGGAAAAATCATATAATACCATCACCCAGAAATAACAGACAACCACAAAAAGACAAAGAAGTAATGGAGAAACAATGGCGTCTTACCAGAAAACTAAAGATAGAATGATAGGAAATCCTCACATATCAATAATCACCCTAAATGTAAATGAACTGAACTCACCAATGAAAAGACACAGAGTAGCCGATTGGATCAAAACCCAACCCTATGATGCCTCCAAAAGACACATCTTAGCTACAAGGACAAACATAGACTCAAAATGAAAGGGTGGAAATTGATACTCCAAGCAAAGGGTATCCAGAGAAAATCAGATGTAGCCATACTGATATCAGATGAAACAGACTTCAGGATAAAAAAGGTAACAAGAGACAAAGATGGACATTTCATAATTGTAAAGGGGACTATATAACAAGAAGAGATAACAGTCATAAATATTTACACCCCCAATCAGGCAGCACCAAAATATACCAAGCAACTATTAACAGAACTAAAGGGAGAAATTGACCAAAACACAGTTAAGTAGGGGACCTAAATACATCATTGACAGCTATGGATAGATCATCCAAATAAAAAAGAAATAAAGAAATAGCAGCCCTAAATGACACATTAGATGAAATGGACATAATTGACATTTATAGAGCACTTCATCCTAAAACATCAGACTGTATATTCTTTCCTAGTTTACATGGAACATTCTCAAGGACAGACCATATATTGAGACCTAAAACTAGCCTCAGCAAATTGAAGAAGATTGAAATCATACCAAGCATATTCTCTGATCACAATGATTTGAAATTGGATATCAACTGCAAAAAGAAAGCAGGAAAAACCCACAAACGTGTGGAGATTAAACAACACACTTTTAAAGGATGACCAGGTCAAAGAAGAAATAAGAGGAGAGATCAAAAGATACATAGAAACAAATAAGAATGAAATACATTGTACCAAAATTTTTGGGATGCAGCAAAAGCAGTTTTAAGATGGAAATTTATATCATTACAGGCCTATCTCAAGAAACAAGAAAAATCTCAAGTAAATAAGCTCATGTTACACCTTAAAGAAGTAGAAAAAGAAGAGCAAATGAAACCCAAGGTCAGCAGAAGAAAGAAAATAATAAAAATCAGAGCAGAACTAAATGAAATAGGGAACAAAAAGACAATAGAAAAAATTAATGTGACAAAGAGCTGGTTCTTTGAAAAGATTAATAAAATTGACAAACATTTGTCTAGACTCACTAAGATAAAAAGAGAGAAGACACTAATAAAATCAGAAATGAAAGAGAGGAAGTTATCACGGACACCACAGAAATACAAAGGATCATGCAAGAATACTATGAAGGACTGTATGCCACCAAATTCAATAACCTAGAAGAAATGGACAAGTTCTTAGAAACATATAGCCTTCCAAAGCTTAACCATGAAGAAGTGGAAAATCTAAACAGACCTTTGACCAGTAAGGACATTGAATCAGTCATCCAAAACCTTCCCAAAAGCAAAAGTGGGACCAGATGGCTGCACTAGTGAATGCTACAAAACATTCAAAGAAGATCTAATACCTTTCCTACTCAAACTCTTCCAAAAAACTGAAGAAGAGACAATACACCCTAACTCATTTTATGAGGCCAATATTACCTTGATACCAAAATCTAGTAAGGATCACACACACACACACACACACACACACACACACACACACACACACACACAAACAAAAAAGTACAGACGAATATCTCTGATGAATACAGATGCAAAAATCCTAAACAAAATTTTAGCAAATCGAATACAACAATGCATTAAAAACATTATTCATCACGACCAAGTGGGGTTTACCCCAGGGGCACAAGGATGGTTCAACATATGCAAATCCATCAATGTGATACATCACATAAAGAAAACAAAGGACAAAAATCATATGATTATATCAGTTGATGCAGAAAAAGCATTTGACAAGATACAACATCCATTTATGATTAAAACAATAAAATAGATATAAAAGGAAAATACCTTAATATAATAAAGACTAATATGACAAAGCCTCAGCTAACATCATAATTAATGTTGAAAAACTGAAGCCCTTTGCTCTATGTTCAGGAACACGACAGGGCTGTCTCCTATCACCTCTGCTTTTCAACACAGTGTTGGCAGACCTCTCCAGAGTAATCAGGCAAGACAAATAAATAAAAGGCATCCAAATTGGCAATGAAGAAGTTAAATTGTCACTCTTTGCAGATGACATGATGCTATATATAGAAAACCCTAAAGAATCCACTGAAAACCTATTAGAAAGAATAAACAAATACAGTAAAGCTGCCAGCTACAAAATCAACGTACAAAAGTTCATTGCATTTCTAACAATGAAATCTCAGAAAAAGAAATTTTAAAAAATTGCTTTTGCAATTGCAACAAAAAGAATAAAACATCTAGGAATAAACTTAACCAAGGATGTGAAAGACCTATATGCTGAAAACTATAAGACATTTTTTAAAAGAAATTGAAGAAGACACAAAGAAATGGAAAGACATTCAATGCTCATGGATTCAAAGACTCAACATAGTTAAGATGGCCATATTACCAAAAAGAATATACAGATTCAATGCAATCCCCATCAAAATCCCAATGCCATTTTTTAAAGAAATAGAACAAAACATCATCAGATTTGTATAGAACCACAAAAAAACCCCAAAAATCCAAAGCAATCCTAAGGAAAAAGAACAATGCTGGAGGTATCACACTCCCTGACTTTAGCTTGTACTATAGGACAACAAAAATCAAAACAGCATGGTATTGGCAGAAAAACTGACACATAGACCAATGGAATAGAACTGAGAACACAGAAATAAACCCACATAAATGTGGACAGATAATTTTTGACAACGAAGCCAAAAACATACAATGGAGAAAAGACAGCCTCTTCAATAAATGGTGCTGGCAGAATTGGAAACTGGACTGCTATCTGTCACCATGTACCAAAATCAATTCAAAATGGATCAAAGACTTAAGTATAATACCTGAAACAATAAACTGCATAGAAGAAAACATAGGTACTAAACTTATGGATCTTGGGTGCAAAGAGCATTTTATGAATTTGACTCCAAAGGCAAGGGAAGTAAAAGCTAAAATAAATGAATGGGACTATATCAAACTTAAAAGCTTCTGTATAGCAAAAGAAATCATCGACAAAATAAAGAGGCAACCAACTTAATGGGAGAAGATTTTTGCAAACAGTGCTCCTCTGATAAGGGGCTAATATCCAAAATATACCAGGAACTCATACAACTCAGCAACAAAAAAACAAACAACCCAATTGAAAAATGGGCAAAGGACCTGAGGAGACATTTCTCCAAAGAGGACATACAAATGGCATAGAGACATATGAAAAAACACTCAACATCACTAATAATCAGAGAAATGCAAATAAAAACCACAATGAGATATCACCTCACCCCGGTTAGAATGGCTATCATCAACAAGACAAATAGTAACAAGTGCTGGAGAGGCTGTGGAGAAAAAGGAACCCTCATACACTGTTGGTGGGAATGCAGACTGGTGCAGCCATTATGGAAGGCAGTGTGGAGGTTCCTCAAAAAATTAAGAATAGAATTACCATATGACCCAGCAATCCTTCTCCTGGGTATCTACCCCCCAAAAACTGAAAAAATTTATGCATAAAAAAAAGTGTGCTCCAATGGTTATTGCAGCTTTATTTACGGTGACCAAGACACGGAAACAACCAAAATGTCTTTCAATAGATGAACGGATAAAGAAGTTGTGGTATATATACACAATGGAATACTATTCGGCGGTAAGAAAAGATGAAATAGGACCATTTGTGACAACATGGATGGATGTAGAGATTATAATGTTAAGCGAAATAAGTCAGACAGAAAAAGTAGAGAACCATATGATTTCACTGATATGTGGTATATAAATCAAAAACAACAAAAGAATGAGACAAACAAATGAGAAACAAAAACTCATAGACACAGACAATAGTTTAGTGGTTACCAGAGGGTAGGGGGGGAGGTGGTGATAGATGAGGGTAAAGGGGATCAAATATATGGTGATGGAAAAAGAACTGACTCTGGGTGGTGAACACACAATGGGATTTATAGATGATGTAATACAGAATTGTGTACCTGAAATCTCTGTAACTTTACTAACAATTGTCATCCCAATAAACTTTAAAGAAAATAAATAAATAGTACATCATACTAAGAGAAAAAAAGAAATGTATATATTTATACAATACAATTAAATTAATTTTAAAAGACTTGAACAGATTTTTTCCCCTCCAACTCTATAGTTGCCAGATTAAATACAGAGGCACAAGTAAATTAGAATCTCAGATAAAGAACAGTTTTTGTTTTGGCCTAAGTATATTGTATGGCCAATATATGGCTTGTATTGTGTGGGCTATATTTATACAAAGAAAGAAAGTCAATTTATCTCATATTCAAATTTAACTGAGTGTCCAGTAGTTTGTTTGGAAGATAGTTATTCTAGAAGCCTTAATTTCCCTCTTTCTCCAGTCCAATTTATGAATAAAAAACAAATCCTGAAATAAAATTTTTGCTGTAGTTTAAATAAGTACTTTCTCCACTAAACATCATATACATTTTTTTGCCTTTATGTGTATTTTCATTTTCTTTCCTTTCTGCTTTCTGCCTTCTTCCCTCTTTCCCTCTCTCCCTCCTCCTCTTCCTCCTTTATCATTTCCCTACTGATAATCTCCTTCATTCATAAAATGTACCCTTCTTTCACAGATAATTAGTTCCAGACACACTTCCCCTATAGTTTTTCCCCCATATATTCATTAATTCATTAACTGCTGAGAAATGTTGATCCTATTAAACTTTATCATATAGTTCATTATAAAAAGGAATCCACTGTAAGATAGAAAGAAAATAAGATATTTTGGTGAATGGAAAACAAACCAAACATTTATTTTAAGACTCCACCTTAGGGAAGATAAAATTAGAAACAAAATATATCTACTTCTGTCAATTTATAAAATGCTAATAACATATACAAAAAAGATATAGTCAATTTCCCTTTTATAAAAGAGCAATTTATTCCTGGGGAGGAGATAGATGATTACGTACTGCAAACCTGGATTCAATCCTGTTCTGGAGTTGATTTCATGCAGTACAAAATAAAGTTTCTTGATAGACTATCAAAGCTCAAGAAAGTACAGTTCACAGTATTGAGGCTTATTATTATTACACTTCTTTTGTTTGTTTTGCTTGGGTGAGACTCCATTCTACCTTACGCATTTAAGGAGACTCTCATCCATGTGGATCTTTCTGCACGCAGCTTCAGGGTTACTTTGGATCTCTAACTCTTCTACCTTACTTTCAAAATTAAGGTGACGGTACATTTTGAACAACAAATCTGAGCCCAAATTCACTATGGATTCAAGCAGTCCTCCCCCCACACCCCTTATTACCCTATCTACAATAAACTATGTACAATAAACTCAAATTGCTCCTGTTCAGCGTATACTTCTAGGACAACATTCAGATTTGGACTGCAAGATTACTTTCTGTAGACCACCCATCTGACTTTGACTTTGACTATACTGTTTCATGATCACTTTACCTGTAGCTACCAATTATCAGTAATTAGGTATATGACCCAAGTAAATTATAAATGAATTAACTTATCCATATTCACCATCAATATTATTTTTACCTGGCATAGTATTGTGGTTTGAAAGGTTAAGTTTTCCTCTTGATTGAATGAGGAGTATTGCATAAGTAAGTATAAAAATTAATTCAAAATAGATCAAAGACCAAAATATAAAACCTGAAACCATAAATTTCATAGAAGAAAGTATAGGTACTAAACTTATGGACCTTGGGTTGAGAGAGGATTTTATGAATTTGACCTCAAAGGCAGGGGAAGTAAAAGCAAAAATAAATAAATAAGACTATATCAAACTAAACTATATCAAACTAAAAAGCTTCTGCATAGTAAAAGAAACCATCAACAAAACAAAGAAGTCACGAACTGAATGGGAGAAGAAATTTGCAAACAATACTTCCAATAAGGGGCTAATATCCAAAATATATAAAGAACTCATATAACTCAACAACAAACAATCCAATTAAAAAATGGGCAGAGGACCTGAACAGGCACATCTCCCAGAAAGACATACAAACGTCCACATATATATGAAAAGATGCTCAATTTTACTAGTTATTAGGGAAATGCAAATTAAAACCACAATATCACCTCACATCTGTTAGAATGGCTATTATCATTGAGACAATAAGAAGTGTTGGAAGATTGTGGGGAAAAAAGAACCTTCATATTTTGGTAGGAATATAAATTGGTACAGCTACCATGGAAAACAGTATGGAGTTTTCTCAAAAAAATAAGATTAGAATTACCATATTACCCAGCAATCCCTCTTCTGGGTATCTACTCCCAAAAATCTAAAAACATTTACCCGTAAAGATTATGTACCCCTAATTCATTGCCACTTTATTTACAGTGGTCAAGACATGGAAACAATCAAGTGTCCTTCCATAGATGATTGGATAAAGAAGTTCTGGTATATATATACAATGGAATATTACTCTTTCATCAAAAGATATTTCATCAAAATATTTCATCAAAAGATGAAATATTACTCTGCCATAAGAAAAGATGAAACACAACATTGTGACAACATGGATCGATCATGAGATTGTCATTCTAAGTGAAATAAGTCAGACAGAAAAAGTCAAGAACCATATGACTTCACTCATATGTGGGATATAAAACTGAAAGCAACAAACGAACAAGACAAACCAACAAAAACTCATAGACACAGACAATAATTTAGTGGTTGCCAGAGGGCGGTGTGAAGTAAAAAGGATAAAGGGGGTCAAATAGGTATATGGTGATGGAAAGAGACTGACTCTGGATGATGGACACACAATGCAATTTATAGATGATGTATTATAGAATTGCACATTCAAAACCTATATAATTTTACTAACCAATGTTAATCCCCCAAAATTTAATAATTTTTTTAAAAATTAGGTCTAATTCTTGCTACCATGCCTGACATTATAGCTGACTGTTTTTAGTAACCTTTTAGAGCTCAAATCCACTAGAGGCTTCTATTAGAAGAGGGAAAGACTTTAAAATCTCATGTATATAAATACTATAGAGCATGAGAATGAAAAATGTTGAGAGTTATTTTAAAACTGTTAAGAATTTAAAAGGGATGCATACTATAAATTAAGACACTAAATGAGTATACAATACAATTTAAGCAATTAGATTGTTTAAAAATTGTTTATGCATTATGATTCTATTTTGATACAATTCAATCTTTAGGTCTCTGTTATTTGAATATTCAGATAGATTCACATGAGGTAGGGAACTGATGGTTGTTGAGTACAATCCTTGTGCTAAGCTGTTTACATATTTACTCCTAATGACTATGTGAAATACTTTTTATGTCAACTTTATATTTAAAGAAATTGAGGCCAAGAGACTTCAGGTAACTTCTCCAGGATCTCAGAACTATTAAATAGCAAACTGGATTTGAATTCAGATTGGCCATGTACTTTTTCTGCTATATAATGCAAATTCTGAATTTCAGAAATGGAGTGAGATGAGGAAACATGAAATAAACAAGAAGCAATTACCACTGCTATGTGCAAAAAGTTCTTAAGCTGTTTCTGGAATTTTTCAGAAACCTGGACTTTTGTGCTTATGTGCATATGAGTACTATCTAGTAACTCTTTTAGTATAGGTGCTAAATGAGAGCAAGAGCGAGCGAGCGAGCGAGCGAGAGAGAGAGAGAGAGAGAGAGAGAGAGAGAGACAGAGAAAGAGAGAGAGAGAGAGAGAGAGAAAGAGAGAGAGAGAGAGAGAGGGGAGAGAGAAATCTGGGAACTATAGGTTAAAGAGTAGTTTTTGGTAATTTTTGTACTTTATTGTATTTTCCAATTTTTTTCCATAATGACTGTATGTGTTTCGTTTCATAGTAAAAAACTAATATTTTTAAAAACAAATTCATTTTGCCTTTCAAAATTTGGTCTTTTTCTTAATTTCAATAATATCAATGGCATCCTCATTCTTGGTCATCCATACTCAAAACCATTTTATATTCCTCCATCTAAAATTTATATAACTTTATCCAAATATCAAGCTTTGTCAATTTGTTTCTATTCTTTACTTCCACTGACAGATTCATCTCTATTAAATATTATTTTTGCAAATGAATTTTCATGCTTAAAATCTGCCTTATGCAGAAAAGGGTGATTTGGGGGTTGTGATTTGTATGCTGTTTGGACAGTAGAGATATGTCTACTAGTTTGTGAAAATTTATCAAATCGTATACCTATGATTCGTGATGTATTGAGTGTATGTTTTACTTTGATAAAAAGACAAATAAACAAATCAAAACAAAAACCTGTTTATTATCTACAAGGTCAAGTTCAAAACCTTAGCTTAACATTACATTCTTATATAATCCAATCTCAGTCCTTAATAAAACCAGCAAATAGCATTGGTTATGTAGTTTCTACAAGAAATTGTTGAGCACTTTGTCATTTGTCTCATTTGATTATCCCAACTCTCTGGAATATGTATTATTATTATCCCCATTAAACTAATGAAGAAATGGAGACTTAGTAAGGATACATTACTTGTAGTTGTGGAAATTTACTAGTTTTGTCACCTGGTACTAATTTCCTCATCTTCTGGAAATAGCTCCCCAATTTCACAGCCTAGAAGGTCTGTCATTCAAGGAGATTTGCCTTCTTAAACCAAAGAATAGAGCAAGAATTTTCAGGTATTCTTCCTGGGTGCACATATTGAAAGTAACCAAGAGACTGATGACGGCAGCATTTAAAAAGAATGTTTATTAGTTCCTGCAGCAAACCCACTACAGATTCCAGGTTCCTACCATTGGAACAAGATTCCATATTAATCCCTTAGCTAGCTCACATCTGTGAGTAAATTTCTTCCTCCCTTCCCTTCACTTTCATCTTCTTCCTTTCTCTCTCTCCCTCCAGCCTCTTCATTTTTCTCTTTTCTCTCTCTCTCTTTACCCCTCCTTCCCTCCCTCCCTTCCTTTTTCTTTCTCTTTTCTCTCCCTCCCTCCCTCCCTCCCTCCAATCTCTCTCTCTCTCTCTCTCTCTCTCTCTCTCTCTCTCTCTCTCTCTCTCCATAAATCAGTGGGTATTTTTCTGTTGCCTGCAACCTAAGCAGTCTAATGTAACACTTGCTCAAGATTGTTTATCTATAGCCTGTATCATTGCTGAAATTTGAACTCAAGTCTAGATGACTCCAAAGTTGTGTTCTTAACCATGATGTTTAGAGTGTGACAAATACTTGAACCCATTTCTGGTTCTCATTGCTTACATGCATACCTGTTCGCTCTTATCAAATATTACACAAACTACCTTTCCTACTAAGATAACCGTCCTTTGCTTTCCTTTTTCTCCCAATTCTATTGAAATCCTCCCATTGACCATCAAAATACCCACTTCCTCTGAAATGTGAATGAAATTTTAAACCATAGAAACATTTTCTTCATGACATTTATTATTTACCAGTGGAATATGAGAGAGAAAGATCAAAGCCAAGACCAACTCTTTAGCTTGCAAAACCACCATTGGTTTCCTACAGCATACAAAATAAAAATCTAAACTTCAGAAATTTCATATGCAAGGCACTTTTTAGTATGATCCTAACCTACTTCCCTAGTTATATCCTATGCTTCTTGTTCCTTTTCTCCTTCAGCTCCCCTTCTACTCAGCTGAAAATTTGGCAATGTTTTACACATAACGCTCTCTGTCATGTTCATATGGGTAGTGCTCATTGGTTGTAAAACTTCCTTGTAACAGGAAAACACTCTATTCAGGCAGTGAAAAGATGAGTTAGTTCACCTCTTCTGACCTGAACAGGTTAGATAATTTATTACTCTAAGTTATCCTTCAATTAGGATTGATCATTTATTTGTTTGTTTGTTTATTTGAAAATGTATGGGTGGTTGTGGGGATAGAGCCAGGAGTGCAGTTTCCAGGCTCTCGCCCTCACATGGAAAGGTGCTCACTTGGGTAGTAAATGGTCATCAACTGTGATTGGATGGCCATCAGCTGTGGCTAGTTGGCTGTCAGCTGCAACTAGTGAGCCATTGCCCACTAATATAACTTCTGTGACTACGCTAGCAGCAAATGGGGGCTAGCAAGGGCGAGTGTGGGTTGCGGACAGTGTGGTTCATGCTTCCTGTGTCTCCAACCCAGCCGCCAGCGAGAATATAGTGGTAAGACTTCCCTACCTATGGCTCCGTGGGTGTTCCTTTTTGGCCTCACCATATCCTGCGTTCTATGTGGGGAGTGGGACCAGAGACCTCATATGACATCCTGCATGACAGTGGTAAACACAAAACATGATATATAGATGATGTTTTACAGAATTATACACCTGAAATCTATGTAACTTTACTAACAATTTCACCCCAATGAACTTTAATTTTTAAAAAAGAAAATGTATGGGGAGAAGTGGTTGTTACCATGAAAAATCTGAGTTACACTCAAAGGAGTATTTATTTATACTATAAAGAAATTATACTATATCATTGTTTAAATCCATGAACAACTATTGTAACAAAAAATACAGAATTTTATATATTTTCTATGACATTTTCTTGAGACAATGCAAGACTTTATGTCACTATTACTGATATTTTGCCTCAAGGCTTTTGAGTCTTTGAATACAAAATCATGTTGTACAAAGTAAGACAGAGCATTTTTCCTGTAGGTTAGGAGGCGCATATTACACACTGCTGGAAACAAGTCATCTAAAAATAAATATAATAGGAGATACAAAATGCCTTTTTTATGCTTATAAAGAAAGATGACATCATCTGCCTAGAGTTTGACATTAAAGGCATATATATTAAGTGCAATACCTCAACTTGTCTTTGAAACACAATGGCTTTTTACACGAGATTTCAACTGTCAGCCATAGCCTCTTTTCTCTACTTTAAGAGACGAAGAGGGTAAAGGGGGTCAAATATATGGTTACAGAAGGAGATTTGACTTTGGGTGGTGAACCCACAGTGCAATATACAGATGATGTATTATAGAATTGAACACATGAAACCTGCATAATTTTATTAACCAATGTTACCCCAATAAATTTAATTTAAAAAAAGATGAGATATGTTTTTCTGCTTTCTTAGTTTGCTATTGATTCAAATAAATATTGGCATATTTTGGGTTTCTAGATTATTTTGGGCATGGGGGTTGAACATGGGATTTCTTTGTAATAGCATCCCCAGATGTTAGGACTTTTTCATTCTGCATAGAAATATATTTATATAGTGGAGTGACACTTCTACACGAAGCCTGGAGACCTATCTGTTTACTCCATGTCACCAAAGTTAAAGTGTTAGTGTGGGTAAATTTCACTGCTTGTTTAGACTTTCTGAATATAATTACTCAGTGTTAGACAATAAGAAATGGAAAACACTTAAGTGGCTTTCTTATACCTGGATCTGTTGATTTTGTTTTGTCAATGAGGGCTTTCATTAAGCGCCACTGAAGGTTAGTCCTCTCAATTGATGTAGTGGTAACAATTTACTCTCTCCTGCCATAGTAAAGATAGAATGAAAAGAACCTGTCCTTCAATCTGTTTGTGGTAGAGATTTTTTTTAAAGCATAAACATTGAATTCCTCTGCTTACTTGGAGATGGAAGGTCATTAACAGGGCACTTGAGCAGATTGGAATTACAGTCAACTGAGACGTTGAAACATCCTAAATGGCCTAATGCAGCAACTAAGTGCTTCTTAAATTCCAAAACTTTTACTTGAGCACAGCAACCATGAATCTCCCTTTAGTGAATCCTGTTTTTTACAGTTTTGTGTGAGGGAGCAGCACAGGTTTAAATTACCGTGTTTATATATTTTGTTTAGCAACATGAATTTGTCAAGATGTAAATGTAAAATTTGATTCTGACTTAATTTTATATGGTTAAATATTAAAATTGAAAAATTAGTGAAAAATAAGTTTGGTGGTGCAATTTACTTTAACTGTTGGAGATTCTATAGTATTTTGCACACTTATAGCCATATATGTGCAAAATAGCCATTTGTAGGCATCAATCAGGTAAAACATAAGATTCTCTCTCTCTCTCTCTCTCTCTCTCTCTCTCTCTCTCTCTCTCTCCTCTCTCTCTCTCTCTCTATATATATATATATATATATAGATAGATAGATAGATAGATAGATAGATAGATAGATATTTCTTATTTTTTTTTCTAAGCTTACAATTTCTTAAATGTTGGTTTAATGCCTAGAAAGAGAAATTCATTTCCAGAACACATAGATAAAAAGATATTTGTGGTTCAAGGTAGAGAATGGACTACAGAATGGGAAGGAAGAAAACACAGCCTAATACATTCAAACACGAACAGCTCAAAGATATCAGATTTGTAATTGCTGATGAACAAACACTAGGAAACGTGCTACATAAATCCCAAAGAACCATTAATGGAAGAATCTGAGACCAAAGGAGAAATAAAAGATATATTCTTGAATTAACAAGAACAAAAGTTCCCTTACTTTTTCTTTAAATGTTCTACTTGATTTTTATTCCTGTTTCTCATTTTCGGATACTCTCCAAATATAATAAAAATATATACAATGCATTTTTCTTCATTACCTCTCTGATCTCGTCTCTTTCCCATGTCATAAGAGTGAAGAAAAATTTAAGGGAGGGTGCATTTCAGACCCAAGAAAGCACGGTGGAATTGTCTTTAGCAATCAAATTTATCTTAAGCCTTATAAAATACAGCACATCAAAATAATGCATACCTAACATTTTGTAATAAAAAATTATAGTAGATGCAACAATGAAGTATAACAAGAGCTGCATTTTAGACCTCATATTATCACTCACCAGTAGTAGAATCAAGGTCCCTTGATTTTTCTTGCCTTCATTTTCCGTATCTGTGAAATGAAAGGATCACATTAGATGACCTATAAGGTTATATACAACTCTAAAATTCTATGATGTTAGGTGCACTTAAAAATTGCTGAAATTACTTTTTGTCAGTTATTCAACAGATCCAAGCTACAAATGAAAACAAGTTAACAGAAAGTTTAGATAATGTTTACAGTGTGAAACAGAGAATGTATGTTCTCTCAAAACACAAGCGAAGAACTAGTGAGACAGAGGAAAGGGAAGATTGTGAGGAAGGCATATTTAATCTTATGAAACAAACTCAGAAACTGAAGAGTTAGGCACTCTTGGCAATTAGTTCAATGCTGTGAGATCCTGAAAGCCTGGACTTTAGGAGATGGAAACTAACTGTGAACTGGAAATAGGATGCCAGTGGTATAGACATCTTTCTGAGATCAGAGTTAAAGGGGAGGCAGGAAATGAGGTAGGAATTAATTGACTGCTGTGAAGATTAGATATTTTTCAAGAAGACAATCAAGGTCAAAGGTACAGGTAGGTTGAGCAAAATAGGAATCAGGTTTTTTAGTTCCTAGATAAATATACCTGAAAAAACGTCTATAGAGTTTATACAGAGGCAGCAAAGCATATTTTGTAAACATACAAATTCTCAAACCTCATACTAGTAAATAACATGTTTGAGACTCACTTGTGAATACCTAGCATGGCCCCAGAATAGTACTGAGAAAACAACACCTTTTTTATCATGCTTTGGTAAAAAGTCTACCAAATAATAATAATATGCATTTTTGAAATGACTAAATATATACCTACATGGAGGACTATTCAAAGCCATTATAGACTAGTAAGCAAGTAATAAATGTTCAAAAGTCCATAACTACACATTCATGTAATACACAGCTGTCACCTTCAATAGATTAAATTATGCAACTTCTCAACCATGGTCCTTTAACCAATATCTGTAACAGCTTAAATAGATATTTTTTAAACCTAATCTTGAATATATACATAGTAAAAAAGTCTTTACCTTTCTTATGTAGAAGTTGTTGTGATTAATTGTTAGCTGTTGTTTGTAAAACATTTTGATTTTGAATACTATTGTAAAATAATCTTTCACTGCATATAAAATATTCAATTTAATAGTTAAATTGATCATAACATAAATTATTGAAGGACATAGGAAGCCATAACATTTAATGTGGTAATTGTAATGAATGGGGATTTATTTAAAATAAAACTGTTTTTGCTGATGATCTGAACTTTGCCCACTATCGGTTAGTAGGTATAAAACAAGAATTTACTTTTCAATAGAGCAGAGGATATCAGAATGATTATCCTCAACAATTCAAGAAGATGCATTTCCAGCAAAATTTTCATGGGTGATAAGGTATTTAAATCTTAGAATACTTTAAAGTATATTTAAGAAATTCATTTTATCATTTTATTCTTTGAGTTAGTGAATAACTGATTATTCATATTTTACTGTAAGAAGTCAGAAGACCAAGCTATCTGTTAGAAATATTAAAAGTCTCCATTATTGCACCAGTAGATTGTTGAACATTTCTTAGTGCTCTCTCTGGAGGTAAAATAATTGTATTCATTGCATTATCTTATCTGAAACTCTGTAGTAAAAGGCGACATGAAAAGGATAAAAAAAGTATGAGTCACTTTCAATGCCCTCTTTACCATTCTGTCATTTTTGTCTTACAACTATTCAGGCATAACCCTGGGTTATTGTTCTAGGTTGTGGCTTAGCAGTAGATGGTTTATACATGTTGTAAGGATAATAAAACCCAGCATTTAGAGAGCAATAAAGCATTCTTCCCGATGCATCTCTGTCAGAGTAGTGCCTTTATCTTTGCTATGTCTTTGATATCTAGAGTTTGGTTAAGTTAACCCTACATATAAAAACATAGAAACAGTTGTATGTTAAGTTAGAAAATGCTTTTAATTTGTGATAATCAGAAACCTTTCCTAATACCAATATCATACAGCAAAAGATTTTGCTCCAATTTTATGCAGGAAATTAGAGCTATTGGGAATAATTTATCTCAACCATCCTTCAATTCCCTGAACATCTGCTTGTTTTCTCTTACTCTCTTAGCCTCTTTTCCTCTAGTGGTTCCTTTTCCTAAGTCTAAAAACTTGTCCAATTCTCTTGCACTAAAACTATTTTCTTTCATCATGTATCTTCTGGCAAACTCTATTTTCTCGTTCCCTCTCATGCACATTACTGAACAATTGGTTTCATCTCAGATATCTATTACCTCATCCCACATTCATCCTCCAACCCCCTGCAACCTAGCTTCTGTCCTCATCACTCCGTAGAGACTCTTCTTGCTGAGGGCACTAATGACTGAATCCAATGAACAGTTCGGTCTTTACCTTACTAGATTTTTTTTTAGTGAATATTAATGATCATTTTCTTTCTTAAAATTTTTCTGTTCCCTTATCTTCCATGATAATATACTAATTTGGTTATACTTGTTCCTCTTTTTCTTTCCTTCTCTTAGTAATTGCTATTAAGCATCACATTGCATCCTGTTAGATTTCATCCATGCTCATGAGTTCAACCATACCAAACCTATATGTGGAAGACTTCCAAATCTCTATCTCCAGACAAGACTTTCAGCTGCACATCAGACTGTATTTCCCAGTCGCAAATATCCTACAAGAGCATCAACTCAACACGTCCAAAATGAAACTTACCATTATTTTTACCCTAAATGAGATCATAGTCTGTTTTTTCTGCTTAATTTACCTGGATCAAGTCTTAGTCTACCACATAAACTAGAAGCCTAATTCTTGACTTCTTTCATTCTCTTTTTCTCTCCACACTTGAAATCTCTTAAGTTTTGTGTTTCATCAATTGTAGATGCAGATTTCACATTTTAACATCTCTGAACACAGGATACATCACAATATGCAACAATCAATGTATTGTTATAGTTTGATTAGCAGAGATTTTATTCCCTCTTAGGGGTACGTAAAGAAATGCTGTGTCTTATGGTCCAGCTCTTGACCTTACGTTAGATAAAACGCAGTACTTCATAAATCTATCTCAATAGGTCCACTCACTACTACTCCTCTAATTCAAGCATCTTCCTGTCTTCTCTCTAGCCATTTTTATTCCTTATTCTCAACACTGAAAGTGTTGCATTTGTAATACAATCTGATAATGAAATTGTTGTTCTGCTTCAGTCTTTCAGTTACTCTCATCACTTGTGGAATGAAGCCAACTGTTATTTACACGGGCTTCCAGGCTGTCCATGTTCTAATCCCTATCATTCCCCATTAGTCTCTTAAATCATTTCTTCCAGGCTTGAAATTCAGAAGTGGCTGATGTGCCTGATTCTCTCTCCAAGATTTTTTTCTTTTGTGCTCCTTCTCCCTGAAAGCTTACACACACTTGCACACTTACACACACACACACACACACACACACACACACACACACACACCCAACATCTCTCTCCACCAAATCCAGCGAATTTGTATATGATTTTTTAAGACTCAGCATGTAGGTAGGAAAGGAGACATTTTATCACTCTAAGTAGGGCTAGATGCTCCAAAATAAACATGCATATCTTCATCGTTGTGCTTCCCACGTGTACCACAAATTTTATTAATTTGTTTCCCTCACTCAACACTCTATTAATTTATTTTTAATCCCTAGATCCGAATGTAGGACTTGGAGCATGGAAGAATTTTAGTAACTATTTATTGAATGAACGTTGAATGGGGTATATCTGTGGACAAATGATAATTAAAACATTGAAGGATGTGATTGCTCATGAATAGCACATGGAGAGAAAAGAAAAGAAGGCTGAGGAGAGAATTCTGGAGAACACTAATATTTAAGTACAGAAGAAGTGCCTACAAAGGAGGCTGAGAAATAGGCATTAGAGATCTTCAGCTTTGACTGAACAGTGGTGACTTGTTCCCTAGATCATCACTGACCTTTCCTCCCCAACTCCTGTAATCACCCTCTCCCCATGCCTCATCTATCTGTCCTGATGAGGTGATACCTGAATTAGCATCTGAAGGATGTTAATTAGATGCAGAGGAAACAGAAGAATATTTCAGCAAACACTCTGGCACATGCAAAGATCCTTTGGTGGGAGGGATCATAAGAAATGACTGGCATGTGTAGGAAGTGGAAGGGTGTGGGTGGGTAGTAGATGCGGCTGGAGAGGAAGTCTGGGGCCAGAGCATCTAAGGCCCCATGGATCTTGTTATAGAGCTTTCCTTTTAATGCCAAGGCAATGGAAAGCCAGAGGAGGCTTTAAATTCTGAGCACAGGAGGTGGTACAATGAGATATGAATTTTCTAAAGGTCATTCTGTTCTCATTGGAAGGGAACCCAGGAGAACAGTTATGATTCTTGCACAAATTAGGGAAATCAATAGGGCGCAGAGAAAGAATATGGGATTTATAGCTGAGAACGCTTGAGACAGACCCAGATTCCAACATTTCTCTGACATTGTGAGGATTAAATAAGAGAACTTATAAAAAGCTTGACAGAATTAGTTCTTTTCACTTCTCCCAAACCAGGTTCTCATTAAACATTTGTCAAAGATCTCTCTGATATGCACAAAGCACATTCACTTTCAAATTTTAAAATCCACCTGAAGCTTATATTTAAGATTTATATTCTTGTTATTGTTCTGAATAGCTGTATTAGCACCTACCTTTATACTTTTTAGTTTTGACTTCTTGTTATGTATTTAATACAAAAAATAAATTCCAGTCTTCCGAATAAAAAACAAAAAAATGTGCAAAACTCATTATATAGACTTAATAAGTAGGTTGAGGTAAATAGAGAAGATTACAATTTGGGCCAACCAGCATCAACTCTAACCCCTTAAACAATGCCTTCTTTTGTGTACTGCACTTCATATGGGTATCAGAGTAGAACTGTGTAATGACAGGCCTAATAGCTACCAGTCATAACGAAACAACAGAAGAACAAATGTTGAGACTTGAAAGTTGGAAGGATCAATAGCTAGATAGCATTTGTTATATGAGAGCTGAAATTAGATCTTCAAAGAAATACTGCCGAAAGCAAAATAAATTAGGTAATTTAGTATGTTTAAAAAACAACTTATTTTAAGGTTTGAATCCCAACACACACTATATTTCTGTCACTGCTCATCTGGTTTAAAGGATTTATCCAATCCAACTTTTGTTTATCTTCTCAGTATTTTCCAGGTCAGTCTACCCGATCTGGTATAATTTTTATAAAAATGCCCTCTTTTGAGGTGTGTGTGTGTGTGTGTGTGTGTTTCATCTTCTTCGGGTATGTTTCTTAAAGTCAAATATTATTTATCTTTTTATTCATAGCATCTGGAAAATCGTGTGAAACGTGGGGAATACTTAAAGATGTTGGTCGGGTAAACACGTGAATTAATGTAAAGAGTCTTTGCTCTAATATTACCTCATCTGAGAGCCCCTTACTATCTACTTTCATATTCCCCTATTTTATGACACCGCTATCTACCTTTATGTAATTTGGACATTCATTTGTTGTCTGTCTCCCTCACTAGAACATATGCTGCATGAGGGTGAGGACTTTGTCTACTTTACTTTGATATTCCCGGAGCCTGGAAGAGAGCCAGGCACAGAATAGGTGCTCAAATATGTTTGGAAAATAAATGAATAACCAATATTTTTAATATTTTCTCTGTGTTTCCTTTTCATATTTGTCAGTACTTAATAAACGTTTTAAGCTGGGAAATTGTTATTCTCTAATTGTTGGGCTATATTAGTCAGGTCTCTCCAGACAAACAGAACCAATAGATTTTATATATATATATGTATGAGAGAGTGAGAGAGATTTATTTTAAGGAATTGACTTATGCGATTGTGGTGGCTGGAAAGTCTGAAATATGCAGGGCAGGCCAGTTGGCTGGAAATTCCAACAGGGGTTGATGTTGCAGTCTTGTGTTCGAAAGGGATCTAGAGGCATAATTCCTTACTTTTCAAGGGACTTTTGTCTTTTCCCTTAAGGCTCTCATCTGATTGGATGAGGCCCACCCACAAAATCCGCTTTTCTCAAAGTCTCCTGATTTAAATGTTAATCACGTCTAAAAGATATCTTCACAGCTACATCTAGACAGGTGTTTAACCAAAAAATGGGGATCATGGCTTAGCCAAGCTGATGCATAAAACAAGAGGGAAGACTTTTTTTTTTTCACTCTAATCCTTAAATCTTGTTTCTGTCAGGGATTTTCAACACGAGTAAATTTTATCTGCCTATAGGCTGCTCACACAGCTGCTGCCAGCAGAGGGCACCTTCAGGCACTGGTTTTGAGGTTCTCAGTCAAAGCCAGATCTACTCTAAGTGTGGTCTGGAGACCCCCAGCATCTACACCACCTGGGGACTTATTAGATGTGCACAATCTCAGGCCCTATCTTAGATCTGCTGAATGCAAAGCAGCATGTTAGCAAGATTGCCACAGGGTTCCTATGCACATTGAACAGGGAGCAATGGTCTTCCCAGGGTGTTTGGGGCAAAAATGTCTTCATGTTCCACACCCTCCAGTGTTTAGATTCTCCTTTCTGTTTGCATATGGGTGGTCATATAACTTGTTTGAAGGCACAAAAGATGATGATGTTAGCTGGATTTTTCTGCTTTTCTCTACTTAGAAAAAACACTGAGGCCTAATAAAGATCAGAATTATGTTAGAAGCTCTACGAAACATGAGAAGTAGGCATAGACTTCACTTTGATAATAAGCCTTCAAGGAAAAGACAGGGTGGTAGAAGGATTTCTGTATAGCCTATTGGGAGACAAGCATTCTTGATACAAATCCAACAGTTTCTAGCCACGTGACTTTGAAAAATGTTTTACCGTTAGCTGCAGTTACCTGTATATTAAGAAATTTGAATTAGTTCATTATCTTTGAGCTGACTCCAATCTCCAATATTCTGCTGTCAAATGCGATAATATATATCAAAGTACTCATACTTATGAAAGAATATGGTGAGAGGGAAGGTAATGAAGAAGAGGACTATTCAGTATAGCATCAGAGTGTTTTCATGAAAGAGGTAGCTCACCAAATCCTGAAATTCCATTTTTGAAGATTATGAAAAATCCAGCTTTTTAAATCTATATGAATAAATTAACAAGAGGCTTTCTTTGTCTGAGTACAGAATAGAGAAAGAATGTACACTCTCTGAATCAGATGGGAAGAATGGGAATTTTTGGAGGGACTAGAATGGCCCAGGAAGTAGATGTATGGGGATCCTAAACCATGGTTTGCCTAGGGCAATCCTTGCACATAGTTTTATGTAAAAGAATGTGCCAATCCAGGGTGTTGGGTTGACTGGTTTGGGATAAGCCAAAGTATATGATTCTGCTGTAAGATGAGCAAGCACTAGTCTTCAGAGTCTCAGATTTAACAAAATCTGAATTCTTATATGGTATTAGCTCTTACTGAGATCAGAAACACTAGGATGTTGGGTGGAATTGTTCTACTTAAATCCAAAAAATAAACTTTCTAGGACTGGACTAAAGATTTGATTGGTTATAAGTTGAAGCAGCATTATTCATACATTCTCCCAGGGAACTTGACTCGATAAGGGATTTTTTTACTTCCCTCACTAACCACATACACTCAATACCTAAGTCTTCTATTCCAAAATTTACCTGGACTCTCCACGTTTCTCCACCTATAGGCTAACCCTGACGATGGCCAGGCTGCTATCATCTTACCTGGGTGACTGCAATAATCTCCCAACTAGACTCCATGCTCACTCCTGCTGTTCTGCAGTCCACATCCACATAGCAGCCAGCCAGATCTTATTATAGTTAAAATATTATCATATCCCTCCATTTTATTATTTTTCACTGCACTTAGACTTATAATTAAACTTCTTTCTGTGGCGTATCCTCTCTCCAACATCGCTTATTTCACTTTCCTAATCACTCAGCATCTTTCAGACACACTGACCTCTATTATTTTCCACATAGCAGATCTTTTCTGCCCAAGAGTCTTCCTACGTTAGTATCTGCCCCAAACCTCTGCCATTCTCCACATGGTGAGCTGTTTCTCATCCTTCAGTTTCAGAGAGGCCACCTTATAGCAATCTGTGTCCAATCATGATAGAAAACACACAGTAGGTTAAACAGGGAAGTCTTTTATAAAGAACAATTAACTACGATAAAAGAATAATTGTAAGCTATGTATAAGGAAACTGTACGTGGCCCCCTAGGGTTGAAGAGAAGCACTCACAGAAGAAAACACTTGCAAGTGGTTCCGATTTCACTGGAGGAGGTGTGGCTTGGCCAGCAGACAGCAGAGAAATAACCAGGCTAGAGCTGGTGTGGACTTGCTAGGTGAGCAAAAGGCAACCCTCCAGAATATAGGAGGGGGGATGGTGAGCACTGCGAGGCTGAGCATATAGTGAGTTTGGCAGTCAGCAGTGATAGATGGCCTCTGAGCCCGAGGGCCAGCAGGAGTTGGGGGTAGGTTTGCAGAATGAATAACTGCAAGGTGTGTAACACTTGTGTATGGAAACCACTTAACAGGGAAAGAGGCCATTACGACATTCAGTTTCATGGAGGCTCTGGTCCAGAGAGCTGAGGAAAGGTTATTGCCAGCCAATCTGCAAGGTCACAGAGAGACAACTATCTGTGTTAACTGGAGCAACACCTAGGGTTTGCTCCCACACTCTCACCACTAGCCACCTCTCCCCTGCCCCCTCCCACTCCCCAGAAATTCGAGGAAGCCGCTTCTTTCTACAGTACCTCCCCAGTCCCCTCCACTGAAGAAGCTTAACATCATGTTCACTTAAAAAAACAAATTCTTAAAGAAATTCTGTTGTTTAGCACAGAGCATTTTCTGAAGGGTTTATTCAGAATTAAGAGGCAACCCATTAATAACTGACATACCACCTTTGTGCCCCAACCTTAAGTGGCTCTGCAAGCTTAACACATTATTCTCTATCTGATCTCTCTGTTTCTTCAGTAGCACTTATTATAAAGTTATTATATTATTATAACCTTCTCTAACTTTATTTGGTTACTTTACTTTTTCTGATTCTCTAATCAGAATGTAAGCAAACTAAAAAAGGGACAATATGTGTGCTGTTCATTGTATTCCTCGAGCCAGGGAAGGTACTTATTTTTTAAATGAGTTTTTACTAAATTTTCAGATTTGACCCTGAATAGGTGTCCTCTCTTAGACTAGCAATGAGAAGATGTTTCCAATTCCAAATGTGATAGGAAGGTAAGATGGGAAAAGCAATGAGAAGACCTAAGATGGACCTTGCTATCCTATTTCAGTTTATTGTTTCTTGCCTTTTTTTTTTAAGAAAAGAAAAAAGGAAGATACCATTATAATACTCACACATTTGGATACATTTAACCCCCTCAGTACAATGCTGGTGTTCCTATTCAAATATTAAACTGATTGGTTGTTTTCTGTTTGTTTGTTTGTTTTTTGACCATATTTAATTCCCAGGCTCTCCCAGGCCCCACATTTCTTCCCATTTCTTTTCTCTCTCCTTCCCTCCCTCCCTGCCTCCCTCCCTTCCTTTCTTTCTCTTCAATGAAAATTTATTAGTGTGACAATTGTTAGTAAAGTTACATAGGTTTCAAGTGTACAATTCTGTAATGCATCATCTATATATCACATTGTATATTCACCACCCAGAGTCAGTTATCCTTAAATCACCATATACTTGACCCCCTTTACCCTCTTCTACTATCCCTCCTCTCCGCTTACCCTCTGGTAACCACTAAACTGTTGTCTGTATCTATGTGTTGTTGTTTCTTTGTTTGTCTTGTTCCTTTGTTGCTTTCAGTTTTATATCCCCCATATGAGTGAAGTCATATGGTTCTTGACTTTTTCTGTCTGACTTATTTCACTTAGCATAATAATCTCATCCACCCATTTTGTCACAAATGGCACTCTTTCGTCTTATGGCAGAATAACAGCTTTATTTATGGTGGCCAAGCCACGGAAACAACCCAAGTGTCCTTTGATAGATGACTGGATAAAGAAGATGTAGTATACATACACAATTACACTGATTCTTCATTGAGTTATGGGTATAACCCCTTGGTTTTTAGTTATATGGAAACTGCATATTGCTACCTGAAGGTGGGATCCATACTGAAGGTCTACAAAGTACTTTGCAATTCCATCTTCATTTACCAAGAGTTATTATGCCACAGGAAACATTGTACGTCAAGGCATGAAAATAACCTATTACTAAAAACATTTAAGCTCACCATCCAACGTATCTTGAGTAAACAGGAAGATAATCTTTTGGTTCTAAATTTTCTGTGTCATCCTCCCCATTTAGGTATCTCTGAAATACAGGTCCTAAAATCATCCTTTGCATGCACTCATTTCAATCAGAAAAACTGAAAATCACCAAAGTTTTTACATTGTATATTCTCATATACTGAGGCTGCTATGTTCAGGCGGCTATGGTCTCAAAGTCAACAGTTTACAAAATCCAGGAATGCATGGAAACTGTTTAACAGGGAAAGAGGCTGTTATAATGTTTACTCATCTAGTTGGATTCTTTGTTCTCTAAACATCTCTAATGACTTTTCTAAAATTGTTTTTCCCTCCCAAATAGAATAAGTGTTATGACTGAAAAGAATGGGGAATGGCAATGGTTGGAGGAAACTGATTTATGTTGGGTTCAGGGAAAGCTTTTCTGAGTGACTTCTAAGTTTAGATCTAAAGTTTGAAAAGGAGTCAGCTAAGAAAAAAGAAAAGGGATGAGTGTTTCAGGCAGAAGGAAGAGCACAGCTGAAGATACTGAGGGAAGATGGAGTTTGGCATTTTCTGGGAGCTGAAAGAAGGTGGTGTGGCTTAAAAAGAGTGAACATAGAAAGGGTGAATAATCGGGGGTTAGCAGGAGATAGAACTAGTACAGGAGCAGACCCTGTACTTCTTTAGAGCCTATGTTAGGAACTTTAGCTTTTATTTTAGCTACTTTGGTAAGCCACTGGAGGAGACCAGCAGAGAGTGGCACAATCCTATTTACTTTTTAAGAACCCCACTAGATTTATTCATTGTTCTATGCAGATATAAATATATAAATAAGCTTGTTCTGATCTTTCATAATATAATTAGTAATTCATTAGATATTAAAACTTCTAATAATTAAAATTTCTTCTTCAATTTTTAGTGAAGATTATGTTTTAGTTAAAAAAGCAGCACATGTAAAAATTTGGAAAAATGAAGAAAATACACACTCAACACGAGATAAAACCATTTTTGCTAAATTATAGCATCTACACTTGCAGTCTGTTTCTATGATTCCTGATTTTTTTCTTTCTTTTTGGTTAATATTTTAACATAGCAACTTTCCTATGTTTTTAAAAAAAATCCTCTTTTCAACTAAAACACTGTATGATAATTTACTATAAGGCTAGATCATACTTTAAATACTACCTTCTTATTGGACATTGTTTCTTTTTAAATCGTTTTGATTTAAAACATTTCATATATTTGTACATAGACATTTCACTATATTGCTAATAATTTTATTAGTTTAGATTCCTAGAAGTGGAATTATTAGGTCAAAGATCACAGATGTTTTGCTACACTTGTGTTTGAGCATGCTTATCACACTATCCCACTGCAAGCACTAAATATTTTATGTATTTTTAAAATTTATAATTAAATAGGCAGTCTTGAGGTGTCTTACATGTATCTTGTTGTCTTAATTTGTATTTCTGCTTCATTATTTGAGAATTTGAACATTTTATGTTTCTTAGCTATTTCTACTTCCTCTTTTTTGAATTATTTATTTATGTCCTTTGTCCATTCCAGTATAGAGGCTTAATGTTTAATTTGCTGACTTGCAAGTTTATTATAAATATTTTAAAGGATTTTTTTTGCTTGTTAATTTTATTTATAATGTTTCATAACCTTTGGACAACTATTTTATATTTGAATGTAACCAAATCTATCATTTTCTTTATAATATCTATTGCTGTTAAGTTTATGTTTTCCTTTATCAAAAGATTTGATATATAACCATTTCAATTTTCATCAAGTTTCTTTAACTATATAATATACCCAAACCTAATCTTAGAGTACTGTGTAATATGAACATCAAAATGTACTTTTCTAAACCATTTTTCATTCAGCAGATACATAATGACGACCTACCCTGTGAAGATAATCTTCTAGGCACTAAATGGAACAGTGGTGAACTAACTGAAATACTTGTCTTTGTGGATCTTATAATATTCTAGTGGGAATGAAATCTCATTGCTGTTTATCAAATAATCTTACCTTCCTTACTGATTTTTATATTACTTTTATCATAAATACTTTTCATATATAAAAGGATTTGCTTCTAGAACATTTGTTGTTTCCCTGTTGGGTCTATACTTTTCCCCAATAGTCCACTCTTTTGTATTGCTATTTCATACATATTAATACAAGTTAGACCAGGTTTCTGTTATTATTCTTTCACAAAAATATTTTATTTAGTCTAGCCCATTTATTTCCTAAAAAAGATTTTACACATTTTTTTTCCAGTTTCAAAATATTCCATTGGAGTTTTGATTAACATTTAATGGTACTTGTGAATTTATTTGGAAACTTTAAACATGTTTACAATTGTAATATTTCTGTCCAGGAATATGCCATTCTTTTCCATATATTAAAATCTGTATTTCTCAGTCTAACTGCTAATCTTCTTCAGCTAGATTTGAAGATCTATTGTTAAGATTTTTAAAATATTTTTTTAGTTAATATTTTGTTAAGATTTCTCTTAAATTTGATCATTGTTCCCTGTTGAAAAGAGATTTTCCCCCCACTATATCCTTTAACTTACTAAGATGCTTCCACAGGAAAGCTCTTATTGCTGTATATTTCTCATGTCAATTAATTTTACTAAACTTCCTTTACTAAACCTTTGCTTATTTCTGAAAGTTTTGTAGATATACAATGATACCATGTGCAAACTGCCTTCTTTTATAGTTATAGCTTTGCTTCATGCAGTATTGAGAATTGGAACATTTGAAACATTATTAAGCCATAAAGGTTTTAGTGAGAAATTCTTTCATTAATTGAGAACATTTTTCCCCAAAAATTTGATCTCAATGAACTGGAAAGAATACCTCCCTGTAATCTATAAACTATAAAAAGCATACCATCAAACAGTACATAGATCATGAAATAACGAGTGAAGTCTGAAGTAAAACAGCATTAATCAAGATAATGCACTAAACAACTTATAATAATTTCACGTACAATTATGCTCATTTAAAAAAAGAAATAAAAGTTCAAATTCCTTAAATTGTATACATAAAATATGTACACTTTTTGTATATCAATTATACCACAACAAAGATGTTAAAAAAATAAAGAAAAATCAAAGGAAACTAGAAATTGTTCGTCATATTTAAATCAACCTTAATTTGGGGGAAATAACCTTTGTATTTCCAGAGGGCACAACAGTTACTGGATTCTAATTACTTCCATTTCATGGAATCATAAAACTAGAAATCTTTCAACAATAATAATTTTTAAAAAACCCATTCAACAATGAACTAGTATGCATGTCTGAAGAAACATAGTCTGAAATATTTTTCACAGTTTTAGGACTAGAACCACTTACACATAAAAATATGAAAGAAATTCTGTTCTTATAATACCTGATTGTGTGGCAGATGGAAAATAGAAACATTCACTCTTTTCAGGCACATTTTTTTTTTGCTACACTCATCAGCCATATTTGATCATACCTAACCCATCTTTTGGTGATTTCATTTTTCCTAGAAGTATGGCGCCTTGCTGAGCAGAAAGAGTCAGTGATTATCTATAGGTTAGCATAAGTTCCCTCTGCAAGGCCATCCACGTGAAAATGAGAGCAAAATCTCCAAAGGCCAAAGGGTAATTAATGAATGAATAAGACCTGTAGGACAGAGCCTTAGAGAACACTTAACAGTACTGGATCAAGATAAGGGGTCAATTAAAGTGATAAAGGAATAGCAAGAAGAATGAAAATCAAGAGAATATGATGTCTATTACCTTGTCTTGTACACCTGAAACTAATAAAAAAATAAAAAAAATTTAAAAAAATATTATATAAGCAAAAAAAAATGTGATCAAATATATGGTGATGGAAGGAGAACTGACTCTGGGTGGTGAACACACAATGTGATATATAGATGATGTAATACAGAATTGTACACTTGAAATCTATGTAATTTTACTAACAATTGTCACCCTAATAAATTAAAAAAAAAGAGTTAAAAAAAAAAGAGAATATGATGTAATAAATCAAGGAGAGAGATTTTTAAGAATGAAAGTGTAATCAACAGTAAAGGTGAATGTCTTGGATGGATATGCTTACCATGTATTAAGTAAGACAGTGTCTGCCTTCATGGTGGGATATGCTAAGAAAAGTGATTATATTTGTGTTCAAATTCATGTTATGTTTCAGGTTATATTTGTATATTCAGATTATATTTCATGCTCCCTTAAATAAAATATTTAAGTTGACTTTCAATATTGGAAGGAATTAGTGTGAGAGGAGGTGAGTGGTGTTTCAAAGGAAAAATTACTTATTCAAATGTGTGTATATACCCAGAATGAAAAACAGTTTGGACACAGAACTAAACAAGTCCTGTCAGTGGACTATAATTTTAATTTCAAGCTCCTTAACTCTTTTAAAATTGTCCACAAGAGAGGGAAGTGCTTTGCAGAATTCAAATATATGACATATGAACAATTTACATATCTATATTTCTTCACTTATTAGAATAAGAAAGAAGATTTAAAAGGAAGAGAAAAGCAGGCATCACTTTTTTTTTTCTTTTTTGGATGGACTAACTCACTGAGATTTGTGTTTCTGAGATTTCTCTATTGTTCCTGCACTTCACTACTCCTATATTCTCCTCAGAACAGGAAGTGTATATTCCTCAATGCGTCGTGTTTTAGCAAGAATACTGCTGTTGCTCTATGAATATAAAATAATAATTATAGCAACAATTATTCTGGCATCCTAAATGAGGCTTATATATGGCAATGGAAATATTCAAAGAAAAGAATGAAGTCAAAGCACTTATAGTACCTTTTGTTTATTTATGTCAGATACCTATACTATCTTACTAATTCTCACAATATTTTTTAAAGGTATTGCTATTTTAATCTACAATCTGGAGGAAGTAACTGAAACATAGAGAGGCAAAACAATTGTCTCTTAGTTGAATGACAAATGAATGAAAATCCAATATTTCCAAGTTATTAGATACCGAAAATGTGTTAACCTCATTATTTATTAGATATTTACATATATATCTGAGAAATCTTTCTTTAAAATAAAAAGGAAATATAACCAAGAGTAAAAAAATATTTTTGTTTGTAAAGTTATCAATTTAAATAAAAAAATCTTTAAATAAAAATACCTTAGTGTATCTGTTAACCAGTGTAAAAAAAAAAAAGTAAAGAAAAATTCAGTAGCCTAAGAATTAGAACAGGGGATACAATAATCCTGGGATGATTCCAGTACCTTTTGTTTAGCCATGGGTGGATTATCTGCTTTGTGAATTATTCATGACTAATTTTGAATCTTAGAGCTGTATTGCCCCACTGCTTGGTTAGCTCTGAGGCCCTTTCCTCCCACAACCCAGCTGGTGTGTGCTCAGGGAAGGCAAACTCTTTTAAATATGAATCCAAGCAAAACACAATTAGGAAAGCAAATGTGCTGAAAAAATAATACTATCATGAATTACAAAGCCAAATATGAAAGATTTGAATGTCACCTACCATTCTGAAGTACCCAACTATTGTTTATATGTGATGCTTAGGCAATTGATTTGGGCCAGTCAAATCACAAAGAGATCTTTAATCTATAAGAGAGATCCCCTCATTTAATTTGATCAGAATAATTGAATTGCTAAGTTTGACTATGTCAGAGCAGTGGCTGCAAGCCTGATTCCTTTCCAATGGCCTCCTGGTTCTCCCAGATGGAAAAGAACCATCTACCAGGAATAGGTGAAAATAGCTAGAGATTAAAAGGACCCATGCCTACATCTGAAAGGCTGCAGAGCTTCCAATCACTTCACAGCTTCTCTATACACACACACACACACACACACACACACACACACACACACTCTCTCACCTCAAAATTTCTGGCACCTAAAAGATTTCACTATAGATTTGTGGCTTGAGTAGGTTAACTAGTACACACAAATACTATTATACTTTTAAATAAATCAAATTCCATCATATTCCTGGACATTGAACCCATTTACAAATGACAGAAAGCTTTTAGCAGAATCGTATCCGAATGATTCACTTCCTTAAAAATTAATAACTTGCACATACAGGTATATAGATACAGTAAATATTTCCATAATGTTTTCATTATGCAAGATGATACTTAAAACTTCTTTTTAAAAATTAAGAAAACAAAACATGCTCATTGCTAAAAATTGAACTCTGAATGCTATTGTAATTTGATTAATCACCAAATTCACTACATTATTTTTCTAAATAAATTGACTGACAGGAAAATAAAACATCCACTGATAATTTCAGAATATATTTAAGGAATTACTGTTAATGTTACAGCCTTTTTTTATTTGCAAACAAAATTGCAATATCACTGACTACTCATATTTAAGTTAATATTTATTAGCAAATTAGCATTAGCTGTTACAAGTAGAGTTTCATTAAATGACTCTCATAATGTAAGGGATTTGAATTAAAGCATGTACTGTAGTTCCTCACGCATTTTCTTTCTTCTTTTGTGATAACTTGCCTAAAGACTAGCACAATTTATTTTCAAGAAATTAATGTTTTTCTTCAGAATAATGATTATTCTCATTTTGACCTGTTGAACGAGATCCATATTTACAAAAAAATAAGTATTGATCAGAATGTGATATCTGAGACTTTCTAATCACCAGCTCTACCAATATACGGCAGTTCTTTGCTGCACCAACATAAATATACTTAACTAATGAGTTATAGACCTCTAAGAGACTTCTCTTTCTGCACTAAACTTTCTTCAAATTAAATATATTTTCTTCATTTCATACCTGCACTTTCTTCTAGTTTTGTCTCAATCTGTGACTTTGGTGGTTGTTTAACTGGATCTGGTAATATTTTTAAAAATTCAAATTAACAATAAAAAATTATAACAAAACTCCATCAAGGTTATGGAGATATGCCCACTTCATTTACATTAATTAGAAAACTTCTGTTCCAGTTGTAATTTTCTAACAGGAAATGTTTCTTTACATTGCCTTGCAAAATTTCATTCCATCTTTCACAATATCGAATCATAGAATTTATGAAATGGAAAGGACCTAAGATATCAATTGTAACCCCATCTTATTTACAGTTATGTTGATCGTGTCCCAGAGAAGGGAAGAAATATGCATAAAGTCACACAGCTAGTTAGTATCAAATGGTATGCAATTTTTATGTAAGTTTTTTAAAAAAATATTTCTTATATCTGTTAATCACTTTAAAGTTATTTGTAGAACTGTTAGTAGGAATGTAGATTGATGCAGCCGCTATGGAAGGCAGTATGGAGGTTCCTCAAAAAATTACGAATACAATTACCATATGACCTAGTAATCCCTCTCCAAAAAATCTGAAAACATTTATCTGTAAAGATATATGTGTTTCGATGTTCATTGCAGCTTTATTTATGGTAGCCAAGACATGGAAACAACCAAAGTGTCCTTTGATAGATGATTGGAAAGAAGATGTGGTATATATATACAATGGAATACTATTCTGCTATAAGAAAAGATGAAATAGTGCCACTTGTGACAACATGGATGGATCTTTAATGGATCTTAATAATAATGGAGATTATTATGCTAAGTGAAATAAGTCAGACAGAAAAAGTCGAGAACCATATGACTTCACTGATATGTGGGATATAAAACTGAAAGCAACAAAGGAACAAGACAAACAAAAAACAAAAACTCACAATGACAATACTAGTTTAGTGTTTATCAGAGAGTAAGGAGGGGAGGATAGAAAAGGGTAAAGGGGGTCAAATATATGGTGATGGAAGGAGAACTGATATATAGATGATGCATTACAGAATTGTACACTTGAAACGTATGTAATTTTACTAACCATTGTCATCCCAACACATTTTAATTTAAAAAAGTTATTGTATGTATACACATATATATACATTGATATGTTTTAACTTTATCAGTTAAAAATGACTGTTATCTCAACTGTATCCTAGATTTGATTCTAGCATAGTAAGAGGAAATGAATAGAAAAACAGGTGAAATCTGATAAAGTCTAGAGGCTAGTTAATAGTTACGTACCAATGTTTATTTCTTACTTTTGGCAACTGTACCATGTGTAATGTAAGATGTTAATATTAGAGGTGTTAAAGCCAAGACAACAGGCCCCAAACAAAGTCCCTTATGAGAAGCTCGATGTTAGCAAATCAACTTGATTTAATAAGAATTTCAGCTCTCCCAGAAATGGAATCTCAAATCAGTCAATTAGGAATCACTTGATCGGCACTATCCATGTCATCTGCTTCACAGACCCCTGGAAAGAAAATTAATGCTGCAATAACCAACCTACTTTTTCTCCTAGTATAACTGCCTTATTCCCCGTCCCTACTGCCTATAAGTCTCATCCACAGCTCTTCAGAGCTCCTTTCTACCTGTTGTATTAGATACTGCTGGACTCATATTGAGTATTAGTCAAATAAACTCTTTAAATTTTTAATATGCTTCAGTTTATCTTTTAACAGAGTAAAACTACTTGGAACAAGAAAAATGTGAGCAAACCTCACTTGGCTTTGAATACCTGTGCCTAGTGACATTTCCTTCTTGCCTAATTTCACATTCATCCTGTGGCTGCTGTGACACAGCTCCCAGATCCCCTTTTAGAGATCTTAGGACCAAGGTGCTGATTCCTCCAGCCACCATGCTGTGTAAATGTGGTGGCTACAAATCTTTGTACCCACCATGTTCACAAGTCATTGAAAGTGGGTTACCTTAGGGAAAGGGCATATTTTGGGCAGGCAGTGCTCTTTGGTCAGGTGAAATTCCTGGGGTGGGAGATTGAGCTGTGAGCTCTCATCAAGGAACAATTTGGTGTCTGGAAAAATGAACACCTTGGTGCTAAAAGAGGATATCAGTGTTGTGCCAATGCAGCCACTAAAATGAAGCTGACTCTTTAGCACAATAATTGGCCTCAGGGTGAAAGTGAAATTAGGCAAACAGGAAATTTTTCTAGGTACAGGTAGTTCAAGTCAAGTGAGTGTGGTTCAAATTTTTCTTGTTCCAAGTATTTTTTCTCTTGAATTTTTCTTATCTGTACCTGAAATTATCTACGTGTTTCATAATATCTATCCCAAGTGTCAGCCACTTGAGTTGAAGAGGAAATTTAGAATAAGTTAAAAAGTATGCTCTTTTGGATCTTTGAGGGATGTGATTTTCGATGTGGAAATCATGTACAGAAAGACCTCTGAGTTTGCCTATACAAGGGTGTATAGTAAATCCTTACCCCATCCCTACCTTCCACATTTGTCCAAGTGAAATCATCTTCATTTTCATTAGACACAGCTAAGTAATATTGTGGTAACAAATCAATCCCCCCAAATCTGTGGCTTAACGCATCAAATCTTACATGTCCATTATGGGATGGCAAGGGTACAGAGAAAGCTCATCTTATTATGTCTCCATCTAGGACACACAGACTCTAATGTCACTGCAGAAGAAGAAAAGAATAGAGGAGACATGTCTGTTCTTAAATGCCTAGAACCAGAAGTGACATTTCCGCTAACAGTCCACAGTCTAAAACTTGTCACATGGTTCCAACCTAACTGTAAAGGAAGCTGGGAAATGTAGAGGAATGTATGGAGTACTAGCAGACTCTGCTCAAACTCGCTAATGACCCTTCAGGATTATTTTTGTACAGTAAAGAAAGACTCAATTTATATGTCAATATCCTGTATTTCATTACTGGCTAGAGTCTAATCTATCAGTCTAGCTTCTCTGAGCATAGAATACAGTCGATCTTTGTGCCATGTGCATTTTTATCAGTTATACTGGTTAATGAAGCGACAACTTGAACATTCAGACAGTTGACGTTATTAAGGAGACATATAAAAGTGCTTTGGTGAGTTGCACAATCATGGGAAAGACAGAAAGTTCATTAAAAAAATCTTTTGAATTTATTATGGAAATTAGCCTTACAGAATTCTAAAGTCCTAGACGTGAAATATCTAAGCAGGGATAATTTAGATTCTGGTTGTTTTATAAGGAGCCATGAGGCATTAGGACAAATAGAATATGCAAAAGTTGTCGGCAAATATCCGAATAGGACATTAGTAAACAGCACCAGAGGGGGAGGCTTTAGCACAAAGGCGTGTATTTCCTGACCATATGGTCCTAGTTTTTCAGTTAAAATGTTTTCCTTTCTGAAAAGATTGCCTCTTTTTCCTTAATGTTACAGCAGACATGTTTTATAAATCAGAATTACCATTTGTCATGAATACTGGTCAATGGAATATCAATGTTTTTATTATAGATGCATAAAGTAATGACTGAAAACCTGGGTTTTGGAGACAGACTACTTGGGTGCTGTTCTTGGTTCTGCCACTTTCTATATCCCTGTGTAATCAATTAGCCTATCAGTTTGTTCATCTGTAAAATGGACATAGAACTAGGATCTACCTACCAGAGTTTTTGTGAAAACAAAAGGGTTAGTATTTGTAACATGTTTAGTATAGTACTTGGCACACAGTAAACTGTGTTTACCATTGTTCTTGTTTTCGCTATCATTCATCTACTCATAAATAAATTAATTTTACAAGAGAAAAAGCCTTTCTAATGGAGAAGTCCAATATAAAACGTAAGATAATGGTGCCAATATAAAAGGTCAAATGCCGAAGTAAGTTTTGCCAACATTATTCATTTCTTTCTTTTCCTGTTCCATAACTTTACCCGATCAGAAATTCAGTTGTAAGGGAAAATATGTTATCATGTTGTCTTTATTAACTAATATATTTTCACATATGATCAGTTCAAGAAAGCAATTAAGGAATTAATAAAAGAAAAGATCTTTTTTCTTTTCACATACTGAATTCTGCATGACTGTGCCCCACTCCCTCCCTCCACCCCCAACAAAAATATGCTCACTGTTCCACAGCAATAAACTGACTGGCACTCTGGCCGGGAAGAGAAAAACAAAGCATCATGGAAAGAAGGGACTAAAAGAAGAGCTGAAGGATGTGGAGAATTCCATGCTCTGGGACTCTTTGTAGTCAATGGGAAACATGACATAGGAATTAAAGCTATAAAAGGGTAATCATAACATCTGAACACTCCTCTTATACCTTTAGGAGGAAAAGCAAGAAATGTGATCAGAGCATTTACAGGCTTCAAAGTCTTCCAGAGAAACTTCCCTTTCACTGATATCCAAGAATAGGACTTCCCTTGGTCCTACCAATGTGTAAGCAGAATAGTCCCACCTTTGACTGCTTCGGGGCTCTGCCAAGGTCTTAGCACCTGAAACTCATAAGCATCCTACCTCCAGAATACATGTCCTGAGTTGAATTGTATCCTTCTCGAAAAAAATTTATATGATGAAGACCTACTATCTTAGAATGTGACTGTATTTGGAGATAGGGCCTTTAAAGAAGCGATTAAGTTAAAATAAACTATTACGATAGGCCCTAATCCAATCTGACTGGTGTTCCTCCAAGAAAGCATTTGGACACACAAAGGAACACCAGAGAAGCATGGACACAGAAGAAAAATCAAAAGAGGACACAGCAAGAAGACTGCCATCTGCAAGTCAAAGAGAGAGGCCTCAGACGACACTAAACCTTGATCTTGGACTTTTAGCCTCCAAAACTGAGAAAAAATATTTCTGTTGTTTAAGCCACCCAATCTGTGGTATTTTGTTAAGGCAGTCCTATTACACTAATATAACATATATTTGGATTCAGTAAAACCAACTTATTTGCTTCCTAGCTACTCTCTGTCAGGCAATCTTATAATATGTATTCCGTCTTGTCTCATTTAATATTAGTCCTTATGTTGGAAAAAATAAAATAAGTGAAAAATTATATATTTTAATGGTTCACTTCAGAAAAAAAATTCTCATTCTGAAACTTTGGGGTGATGATAAACAATTCCATTTATGTTATTTAGACTCTATTACACATTTATCCATAATAATTTTTAATGTTGGAAGAAGTGATGTCGAAATTGTATTCAAATTATCATTCTTTGCTCCGTCTATTGTACTCCCCTAACCTAAGTTTATTAATATCAAAGATTTCTATTCATTCTATGTAAATTTACTAAAGTCTGTTAAAGCTCCTGATTGCTGACATTTTAGAGTTTAATACACTTTTTGTCTCTCTTTTGACAAATCACACACACATCTTCAGGGACTCTTATTACAGAGCTAAGTAGGTTGTCTGACAAAAGCTGAAGAATTTTAATAGATAAATGACAAATTTTAACAAAAAGCTCTACTGAGTTAATTTCTGAAATCATTTACTGTATATATAGAAAACTGGCAGAAGTAATTTGATGAAGTGCAGGTTTTCCATACAGAATAAAAGAGAGAATTATTAGTAGATATATTTGATGATCCATCTATTTGATGGATAACCACGAAATAATCTACCAATACAAATATGTCTTCTTGCTTTCTTATTGGCCTCTTTTTCCCCTGGACCAAAAAAAATAATGTCACCAGTTATTAGTATCTATCATTCCGTCTTAGTAGCGTTTAGAATAAATCCAGAAAGGTCAAGTTCAAATGAGAAAAGGAAGCAATTCTACTACTGCAAAATCAATGACATCTTAGACTTCAAAAATCAAAAAAAAAAAGCTTCATAATTTTAATATATACCTCTGGGTAAACTTTTCTTTGAATACTCAATTTACAATGTGTGAAGTATGTGTGTGTGTGTGTGGTGTGTAAAGTGTGGTGTGTGTGTGTGAAGGAATGTGCTTGATGAAATCATTGCATGATCTGTTCTCTGCAGGTGCTAAGAAAGGTCAAACAGAGAGAATCATCATCACAAAGTGAAGTGATTTTCTTCTTCATAAGCTCCTGATGTAAACAGACTAATGAACACAACAAGACCATTACTCACTGACATGACATCATACACAATCACAGCTAAATGTTTCTATCTGTCAAAGCCTGGAGAGTCACTACCAGATTGTTGCCTGATTGGCATAAAACCCAAAATGGTATTTCTGTGGTTGTAGTTCATCAGTGCTTATTTTGCATGATTTCTGGGCTCTGTAGGGGCAAGTCAAAGATAGTGATCAGAGGTGAGGTTAGAGTTTAGTCCACTCAGAAAACGAGCAGGCTGTGTCGGTAACTGAGCAGCAACATTATTGAACATTTGTTGACAGAAGAGCAATAAAGAAACAAATAAATAAATGACATTTCTTATTTTAATCAGAAATTACATATCACTTTTTTTTGAAAGAGAAACTGTGTAAGAATGTGTTATTTAATCTTTGTTCATAATTTATGCTCATGATTAAGACATTTTCAACAATCCATTTTTTTTACAGGGTCTAATTTTGCTGCTACATTTCTTGCCAGTTAAGCATTAGCTTTTAGTATCTGGAGGCCCCACTGAAAATTCACCTTCTGAGTTTTCTTACTCAAGACATTTAAGTCAGAATCTGGACCCAATCTGCCACATTATAGCTACCAGCAAGTGAGGAGGACTCAAAGATCTGCCTGGTATAAACATACTCCTTGAGGCAGCAGCCAAATAGTTTAGAAGTTTGGATTTTTTTTTTCTTTTAAGGAAAAAAAAAGAAATCTCTGGCTAAAGAATGTTCCAAAGTATCTTGAAAAAGTTTTGTAAACTTTATGGGAATGATAAATAACTATTTTAATTAAAAGTGAAAATATGAAATGATGCAATGTGTAAAATTTACAAAAAGTCAGATCTGAAGGGAATGGAAGGCAAAATTTACTATTAACTTAGAACAGTATGTTCTTCTAATAATTAAATCTTAATCTTGTGCAATCTCTTACTATGTATAAAAGCTATGAGTAGTAGGGCAGACTCCTGTTTTTAAGATGTTGTGGAAAATCACATCGAAAATTTCAGCAGCTGAGTTAAGGTCCACTCCAAACTTGGTTTTCGGGTCAATGCCACCATCGAATAAAATAAATTTAGGCAAGCAAAAGAAAAAGTGCAGTGATGCACATCATATGTGAATATAAATGAATTAAAGTACCATACATATTATTTGCTATTAAAAACAAAATAGACTAGCAATGTATTTTTCTCCTGTATTCTCACTGCCAAATAGGAATGTATCCAACATATTTGAAGAAATATCATATTATCCAATCATAATCCATAATTATATCAGATAGGAAAGGCATCTTTAAAAAATAAAAACCAAAAAACTAATGGTAGCTTTCTCAGTTCATAGATTTTCACCTAACAGCACTGCATCCGCTTCCTAGAGTCAAAGAGCAGTTTTCAGTAGTTTAAACTTCTGATTGATCTGAGCCATGTTTAGCCTTAATCTATCCTCGCACATGACCAGGGAAAGGCGTATTCTATCAGATTCTGTCCTTGTAGCTTCAAGTCTTTTTCTGTGTGCCTCTAGAGTGGGAAAAGTTTGCACATCTAAGCAGGGTGAGGATTTAACCCTTATTTGGATTTTTTTGACAGACTGAGGGAGGACTTGCAACCTCCGCAAAAGAAAGGATGAAGACCGTGGGGGAAATACAGAGGGTTGACGTGGGGTTGTGACTCGGCTTGAGCAAATAGTTAATGGCTTGCAAACAGATTTCAACTTTGTTATGAAACTCAGTGCTGAGTCACAGAAGAACAAGAGCTGACAGCTCCACCAAAGATGGGCTGGGAGCTGGGCAGAAAGGAAGTCTATGTTAAGTGGAGAACAGCAGGAGCTTACTGCAGGACTGAAAGGCAGAGGCGAAATGTGTTATGAGTTGGAGAAAGGGCAGTTGGGGTGTGACTGCCAACCTACTGGCTAATTAGAAAACACTGGTTTGTAAAACCTGAGCTCTAAGAGAAAAGTCCTCAACATGTACAATCTGACAGAAAGGACAACTAATTTTTTTTCCCATACAAACACATTCTGAATTAGTTCATAAATGAAAGTGCTATTATGGAATGTTCTATGATGTAAAATTACAAGAAATGTCATTTCCTATAAGGGAGAAAAATCCTTCCAGAAAAATTTCAAAATAAATTAGAGCTTTTAATGAGGCATAATACTTCAAAATATTATACAGGAGTAATATTGTTTAATTTTATATTAAACAAACATAATTCAGAATCATATCTTACTTGTTATTGACTTGAAAATAAACCTTGGTTTGTTTAGAAATAATAGTTTATAAGCTAGGAGTGAACCATCACATTTGGTAAAATGGGTCCATCAAATCACTTTAACGGGTTATCTTCACGATAAATCAGAACATAATTCATTGTACATTAAACATACAACTTGAATTTCAATCAGGCCCTATTTTAAGTTCCTGGACCCAATACCACTGTGTGTGCGTGTGTGTGTGGGGGGTGAGGCAGGGTTTCCTCCACAAGACCAAGCAATTCTCAGACACCAGCAGGGTGTCTGAGAATTCAACTCAATTATGATACAATCTACCCAGAGACAGAATCGGATCCCAATGGTTCAGTCCTACAAGACTGCTTCCCTACACTCCATATTCTAGTTGCCAGTCGCAAGCCCAGATTATCACCTGTGCTTCTGAACAAGCAGCTATGGATGGGAGGTTCCAATGACCCTTCCTTGTACTTCAGATGCCACTGGCAAGTCCAGGTTGTTACCTATACCTCTGGATGACTGTCTATAAATAAGAGAAACCTATGACCACCCTCTCAGGTTCAATTAATTTGATAGATTGGCTCACAGAACTCAGAGAAACATGATACTTACTAGATCACTGGTATATTATAAAAGGATATAACTCAGGTTCAGCCAGATGGAAGAGATAGATGTATATAGGGCAGGGTTGGGGAAAAGATGAGGAGCTACCATACCTTCTTCAACTGTGCCGCTCTCCTCAAATCTCTACATGTTTACCAACCAAGAAGCTTCCAGAACCCTGTCTTTTTGGGTTTTTATGGCAGTTTCTGTACAGTCAGATTGATCAAATCATTGGCCAATGGCTAATGATCTCAATCTCCAGCCCTTCTCAGTTCCCCGGAGGTTGGGAGGTGGGACTGAACGTTCCAACCCTCTAATCACATGGTTGGTTCTTCTGGTGACCAGCTCCCATCTTTAGTAGGTGCTTCTAAAAGTGACCTCATTAACATAAAAAGGGCACATTTATTATTCTCTTAGGAAATTCCAAGTGTTTTAGCTCTGTGATAGAAATAGGAATAAAGACCAAATATACATTTCTTATTATAAGTTACAATACCACACGCCCTCTCCCAGCAGCATAATTCAATCTGCTTTATAGAAATAATGTTTTAATATTGAGAAATCTGGGGCCACATGCATCATGGGTAAATGCGTACCTAAAGCATTGCTTGACCATTTACTTTTCATTCTGTTGAAAGGTAGATCATATCTAATAGTTCATTCTAGCCTGATCTCCTTCTCCTTTGTAGAAGTAGTAGTAGTAGTAGTAGGAATAGTAGTAAGAATAGTAGAAGTATTGCTTGAATGGCCAGAGTTAAGTTTTTAAAACTTAGTATATGGAAGAGATGAACTAAACAGGAAATTTTCATTCTGTTCTTTCCAATGGGAAGTAATTCACTGACTTAAGGGTTCATATCTTGTAGAAAATTATATTTAAAATATCTAATTGTTGAAACTATTTCCCATTTTAGATCAGAAATAAAGAGCATCTTATTAACTCCTCTTAGGCTACATTGTATGGATTTTAAACTTTCTTGCAATGCTGCCAATTATTACATTTTTCTCGAGAAGTGACTTAAGGCAGTAGGCTCCTGAAAATAATTTATTAAGTAAATTAGGAAATGAAAATATTTTCCTATTAATGGCAACAAATAAAAAATAATGGCCTAAAATATCATCATAGTCTAACATGTTATGATGTTACCTGACCTGTGAAATTGAAAAATTAATGCAGGGGAGAAATTCCTCTCTCATTTTTAATTGCAATGAAAGGGAATGAAATGAATCAGGAATTTAGGGTTTGATAAAATGGCAGACAAAAAAAGCTCAAATTCATGATAAAAATATAAAAAACGTTTAGAAAGAAGGCATCTCAGATTATTTAGATCAAGCTCTGCATTTTATTAATGAGGAAACTGATGCTCCAACTAAATGTCTTCCTTTCATTCACTTCTCATTCTCTTCTCAACCTCCCTAGTCAGGCTTTTGTCCATACTCTTCCACTGAAACTTGTCAAGGATGCCACGGACACCTATCATTTGCCAAATCCAATGATTTATTTATTCTAAGTCCTCCTCATACTTGATCTCTTTGCAGAATGGACAGGATTGTCCATTGCCTCTCTCCACTTACCTTATGAGACACCACACGTTCTTTTCCTCTTCCTTCCTGATGGCTCTCCATTTCCTTTGCAGGCTCCTTCTCGTTATGTTAGAGAACGCTAACTCAGTTCTTGGTAGTCTCTTTTCTACCTACGGTTACTCTCTATACAATCTCTTCTAGTCCCATGACCTTAAACATATCATCCAGATTCTGATGCTGTCTAAATCTTTTCCACCAATACGAACATCTCCCCTTTTTGTACATATTCAATTACTACTCAACATTCCATTATTGTTGTTTCATACACATCACAAACTTAATTTAAATTAGAACTTTTTCTCACCTTCCCCCACTTCTCCTCCACAACCCATTCCTCTCTAGTTTTCCTCACCTCAGCAAATGATACCACTATTCATCCTTTTGCCCAAACCAGGATCCTTAGAGTCACATAGCAATTTAAACTAGTCATATCTCTCCTCTACAGAAAAACCTCTCATGTTTTCTTATCATATTCAGGATAAAAGGTAAACCCATAGTCATGGCTCATGGAACCCTGTATCATCTGGCCCCTGCCTCATTTTCTATCATGATTTCCACTTATTCTCTGCTTAATTCTCACTCTAGCAACAGTGAACTTCTTGCTTTAATGCTAAAAATCAGACTTATTTCAACTTCAGTTTCTTTGTATTTGCTCTTTTCTCTTTCTGAAGATTCTTTTTAAGATTTTTACATGGTGCACTGCCTAATTTCTTTTATATCTCTGTTCATATTCCACCTCCTCAGATTGGCTTTCACTGATCACCCAGTAGGAAATAGTGTTCACTTCTCCCACTTCATATTGTCAATATCTATCCTCTTTGTTACCCTCCATGTTTCTTAATAGCACTCATCACTGCTTGAAATATATTGTGTATTTACTTGTTTATTGTATGTCTCCTGACTAGATTGTAAGCTTCATGAGGGCAAGATCTTCATCTTGTTCAGCACTATATCCGCAGCATTACAACAGTGTCTTGAACATAGGCTGTTCTCAATAAACACATGTAGAAGGAAGGAAGGAAGGAAGGAAACAAGGAAATAAAGAAGGAAGAAAGGAAGGAAGGAAGCAAGGAAGGAAGAAAGGAAGGAAGGAAGGAAGGAAGGAAGGAAGGAAGGAAGGAAGGAAGGAAGGAAGGAAGGAAAGAAATTGCCTGAATGTTCTACTGACTCAATTCACCAACAAGATTTGGAAGCATAGGTGTTTCCCAAATAGTGTGGGGATTTGTGGTCATTGTGCTTATAATCATTACTCTTTAGGATATGGCTTATCACTTAGGTCACTATTTTCTCCTCCCTCCTCCTTACATACCACTTCATACACACACGGCAAATATAATGCCTGCCTCTCTGCACCAAACTCTAATACTATTTCTTTAGCTATATAAATGCATGGGAGAGTAAACTAAAGCTGTCCTTGTTTAGCTATGAGTGGTAGTAGCATTATAGACTGGATGGAAGGACTTTAGGTCAGAGCTCTGCTGTCCCTGTCCTACAGGATAAATTGTGTTGGCCTACCTACAGAGTGTTTCTCAACTCTCTGTGTCTGGCCAAAACAAGTACTGTAGCTCAGTTTTCTGTGAGTTCACCCTCCTTCCTTCCTACCCCAAGCTTCTGATTTTTTTTTTTTGCCACTACTGTAAATTGCTTTAAAAAACTCACAACAGAAAACTGAGTTCCCAAACAAAATACCATACCATATGTAAAAGAGCATGTCCCTCTCTCAACTGGACGTGTATTTTGAAATAAGAAAGTAACAGCTCAGCAGTCATTTGCCATAGCTTGCTGAGTAAGCTGGGCTCAGGTTAAAAGGAGGTTATAGGCTGCCAGCCAAAACACTGACGGCATTGCTGAATTCAGAGATTCAGAAACTCTATATGTCCCTAGGATTCTGTGTGGATACCATTAATTACACTCCCTTCTGCTCTATCATTGAGAGTATCTCAGTTCAGTTCCTTCATGCAAATCAAAACAGATATGAATTTTAAACTTAGAACTTGTTAACTTCTGTTTTTTTTTTTTTTTTTAAATTCAAAAGATCATGGAAGATTATTGCCATCCGAGTAAAACAAAATCAGGAATGGACACAATCACATGTGTTTTGCATCAAATCTCTCATAAATTTGGAAGGAAGATGATCTATACAGTTTATGGGGGTCATAACTGACCCAATAGTAACTCTTGATGCTAGAGATGTAGAGATCAGGAATAATAATAGAATTAAAGAAATTAAAGGTAAATAACTTCAAAAGAATAGATTGCATTTGTGACAAAGTTACACACACAGTGGTCAACAGTAGGTGCTTACATTGTTATTTTTTACTTCAGCAATTGTTATACAAGGTCTTGCAACTGATAAGTAGTTCTTGAGGGCTCCATGATTCCAAGGGTACATTTAGATGATTGTGTGTTACTCATAATAATGATGCCATTCATTGTCATGTGTGATTCTGTGAGCAGTAAAGGTCTTTGGCTTTGAAAGCATCCTACTTACTTCTTATAAAACTCTTGATGACAAGAATTCTTAGGACTTTTTCCTTCCAATAATATACCAATGCAGTAAACTTTGACGGGTTTGAAAGTGAAGCTTCATTTTGTAGGAGCTTTTAAGCTGTCTCCAATCTGTAACTTGGAGACATTTCAATCAGCGTTTACATTAAAAAAAAAATTCTTATACCCTAAGAAAATATTTTGCCTTTATATATTTAAGGAGTACCCAGACATAGTGTTATTTTCTATTAAAAGCAACATTTTAAAGGATAATTGAGAAGAAAGTTTGCCTTGTGAATCAACACTTACTTTTGTGATCTTTATCTAAGATATTTAAAATGTAAATGTTCAATTTGTTATCATTACAATCAAGTAGACAATTTTTTTCCACAAGGTTACATCTGTTTATGCTGTTTTATTATCTGTTGAATGGTATGATATGAAGTCTCTTTATTGCAGTTTAGCTAAAGAAGTACCATGCCTGTGATGGAGCTGTCAATCAGCATTTAGTCATACAGTATCTATTTCTATCCCTGTTCTTCTTAGCACAGAAGGGCTATTATAGTCTACATTACGGCATAGCTACTTTGGATATAGATATCCTTGAGGCGCAGGATTTATTTTGAAAGAAGATACTCAACATAACATGACACATCATTTAGACATTCTACACATGCAGGTATTTCAAAGCAAAATATAGCAAGGGCTAATTTTAAACATTTAATGTAACATTTTATGAACGCATTTCCCTTTTTTCTTACTTTAATAACACAGAAAAAGACCTAAAGGGGTCACGTGACTCTTTGTAATTCAAAATGTCTATTTGAAGAAATCCCTGTTCCAACCTTCACTGTGTTATCACCTACGAAGACCTAGCTTTTGTAAGATATTAAGCATGTCAAAATTAGCAAGAGAGAACCAGCCAAGGACAAAAAGACAAAAAAAAATAGTGCTGAAATGCATTTATAAACACCTGAAAAGTGAAACTTTTCCAGATGTCCAGTAATGTGTATTTCCAAGTACACCAGTATATATGGAATATGACTAAAAATTAACGAGACTGATTACAAACCACAAACATGAAAATCAGTCATGCAGCTGTATACCACACTGGATGTGCTTCCAGATGTGATGATAAAAATGGATACAACCTTTTAATGTATGAGTTTTGGATATGCTGTGCATGTGGCACTCATTAGCTAAGCAAATGGGTGTTAATCTCTATGACAGTCGATTGCTGTGCTGCATTCCTATGAAGAGCTGATCAGCTGGTCTGACCAGATCATCAAGAGCCTCATGACTTAATTTACAGGAGGATTATTTTCCCTTCCCCTACAATTCCATGGATTTAAAACACGCGAGAAAGTTTTTCTAAAGAACTGGCTGATGCAATACACTTCCCTATTCCCCACAGCTTTGAAAAGATTTAAATTCACAGCTTCCATTAGGAATTCAGCAAGATTGGGTATCTAATTTCTCATGTTCGGCGCTGAGAAATTAACCTCATTTTCCCAGCTGATTTGATTTCCATTGAATAGCTAAAGATGCTCTTGTAAGAAAAGATTTAGTCTTTCAAAAGAATGGGCATTTTCAGTCCATAGCAGATAAATGTTATCTTCAGTAGATAAACAGAAGGGAAATGTCATGTCATAGCTCAGGAAGAATCAGCAGCATCTCGTGTCCTGACAAACATTAGTTCTCTCAGAAAAAGACCATATTTGCCGACATATTCATGGTTTTTACCATCAGGGAACTTGCTGCTTTGGTCTACCTTGAGTTAATTATGAAGGGCGTGATAGAATACCAGCTCTACCCCTATGAAACGGAGAGTTTGTCATGCTACACATAATGCAGGGAGAGGCAATTCAAACTTCTCACTTAATTCCGCCAGCACACATCAACCTGATCGACAGCAACTTCTGTTTCTTAGGCAATTTTAGCTGGAGACAACCATTGTGCCAATATTTTCTTTTTGTGATGTGCTTTATTCTCCCCCAGAGGTGGCAGATACCAATAAGCCACATTCTTATTCTAATAATAACAGTTAGAAACTCAGGAAGAGACTGAATCATCTCTATTTTCAGTAAAAGCCTAGAGTATCACGAGCACTTAATTAATGAGTTCATGAAAGTTAAGTAAATCGTTTCCTTCCAGAGTTTTGGGAGATTTGGAGTAGGTTTAACTCATTCAGTTCAGTATGGAACTCTTAAATGTCCTAAAATTTTGTACTATGCTTTTTTTGGTGATTTGGATTAAGAACGTCTTCAAAATGTCTGTCACTTTCATGGATAAAGTCATGAATAATATCTAAATTAGTAAATACTGATTTAGAAAATTCTAAATTTCAAAAATAGTAAAGTCTTAATCTATGAAGAAAATTCAATCCAAAATTGTGAAAAATTCATGAACCATTTATGCATAGAGTGGATCATGATAGCCACTTTAGAAAAACAAAAGACATGTGAGGGAGATCATTCCATCTTAAATGATGATAGATTGAATGGACTGTGGTGCATGGTAGAGTGATAGCCAGGAGAGCAGAGGCAGGAGATTGGATCCTGCTGAGAAAAAGCAACTTTAGCAACCTCAGCACAGCTTTCGCCACAGTATAGCCTACGGAACACATGATTAAATACAAGATTCTTGAAGACATTATTTTCTAGGTCCTTTCATGCACAAATATTCACTATTCTTCTTCACAAACAGGCTCTAAGATATAGCGACCCTCAAGTATTTTTTTTTTGGGGGGGGGGTAAAGGAACAGGACTTTATTGGGAAACAGTGTGTACTTCCAGACCTTTTTTCCAAGTCAAGTTGTTGTCCTTTCAGTCTTAGTTGTGGAGGGCGCAGCTCAGCTCCAGGTCCAGTTGCCGTTTCTAGTTGCAGGGGGCACAGCCCACCATCCCTTGCGGGAGTCCAACGGGCAACCTTGTGGTTGAGAGGACGCACCCCAACCAACTGAGCCATCCGGGAGCTCAGCGGCAGCTCAGCTCAAGGTGCCATGTTCAATCTTAGTTGCAGGGAGCGCTGCCCATCATCCCTTGCGGGACTCGAGGAATTGAACTGGCAACCTGTGGTTGAGAGCCCACTGGCCCATGTGGGAATCGAACCGGCAGCCTTCGGAGTTAAGAGCATAGAGCTCTAACCGCCTAAGCCACCAGGCCGGCCCTCCTCAAGTATTTTTGACCCTGGAATTTTTGTCTTCAAGGAATATCTCTTGATATCAGTCTTCTATAAAAAAAATTCACCTGGGGAAATAAAGTTCTACTGACCTTAGTTTGGAGATGCAAGGCTGAAGGTCAGAACAATAAATAACTTTTACATTAGAGTATATTGGAGAGTTTTGAAATCTAAGCTAGATTAGGGATGCTGGGAAAAAAAAATGATAAAGAGTTCAGAGATATTTTAAGGGGTAGAATTTTAAGGGGTAGACTTTGGTGATTAATTAGAAAGATATTCATATGGCAGTGTTTAGCAGGCAGAGAGAGATGCAGGGCTATAAGTGAAAGTTGGGAATCATTCACATAGAAATAAATACATGATGTTGCCAGGCTTGATGAGGTTGCAGAGAGAATCTGTGTAGGGTGAGAAGAGAAGGGAATTCTATCTTCAACTTTGGAAATCTGCCTACTTGGAAGGACCCATCAAAGCGAAAAGAGCTTTCCTAGTAAATGTAAAAATGGACAAAGTAGGCATATAATGAAGAATGAGGGCAATGGAATTAATGTTAAGGGAGAGTTTCAAGGGACAATTTGATTAGTGTGGGATAGGGGAAAGACTAAAAAGAGACGAGTTTAGGAGACCGGGCATTAACATTATTGGAAATAGAATCTGATTGGCAAAATGTAAGGAGTGAAAAAGAGACAAGAAATACAAAGTATTAGTTTTCAGAGTGGATGAAAAATTCCTCACCAAAATACAAGGTTGAAAAATAAGGTTTTACTGTTGTTGTCTCTTTTTGTTTTTATGTCTGTTATTATTTTGGCGGTAAGATTTTACTGGGTTTACATGCTAATAAGAGGCCTGTTGAGAGGGAGACATTGGGATTACAGAAGATGTAGAACAGCTGTAAGAAACAATGTTATTAAAATTCTGATTGAGGATTGATTATAATTTCTATGCTCAGTGAACACAAATTTATATATGGAAATTAATAATTATTATTGGATTAAACCTGGTATCTATGACACGTAAGGAAATAGAAAAGTAGCTTTGGAAATCAATTTTGTTTATTTACAAGGTAACTAAGCCCTTTCTAATTTCTGAATGTTTTAATGGCCAATCAATATAACCTATTCCTCAATAATATGAAAACTAAACAGAGATTTAAAAGCTCTATGGCAGGAAAAAAGATAGATCTCATTGAAGATACCACAAATTTCCATTTATTCAATCAATCAGCTATTATTTTTTTGAGGATTTAGTATGTATAAGTACTCTGATACATGACGTAAAAGATGTAAACAGTAATAAAGCAGGATCCATATTCAAAGATCTTATAATTAACATGGTGAGACAAATCAGACCAAAAAATATGTGTCATATCATTATGCATCTGGCACTTAGAAGAGTGCCAGCCTCTATTGTTTTGAACATAGCTTTGAATCAACAGGTAGCAAAAAAAAAAAAAAAAAAAAAACCTGTGTAGAAAAAATATCTGCCACAAAGCCCTCGTACTTTACTTCATAAGAATCTTGGATCTTATTAATTTTATTATGTATTGTTATTTTGCCAAGTAGTCTATGTAATTAGACTATTAGTATGAGTGCACCAAATTTAGAATTTAAAAAAAAAACTTCTTTTTGGATTGACTTGACACTTATTATAAAATGTCTATTTCTAGCAATACTACTTACCTTAAAGTCTACTTTGTTTGATATAAATATAGTTATACAAGCTGTACTTTTTTTTTGGTATTTAATAGTATTTCTTTTACACCTTTCTCTTTGAGTCTTTCTGTAACTTTGTATTTAATGTGTGTATTCTGTAAGAAGCATAAAGTTTTTTTTTTTTAAATCCAGTCTGATAATTTTATTTTAATTGGAGTATTTACTTAAATTTAATATAACTACTGACGTATTTGGGCTTAATCTGGCCATTGATGTGGGGTATAGAGTATGGTAGAAGCTGGACAAGTTAAAAAATATATGCTAGAAAGCTTTCATTTTTTTAAGAAGAAAAAAATCATTTTAACATTTCAAAACATTGTCTATAAGAAGAGTTTGAGGTTTAAATTACTGTATAGCAGTTAAAATCTTAGGCTTTATCTCTTTCAATGATCAGTTAAATTTGGCACTTTCTCTGATTTTCATTTCTGTTCTGACCTGAATATAAAACTGGCATAAATTTAATTGCTCTCAGCTTAATTGCATCTTGATTTTGGACTCATTATTTTAGTTGAAGAAGTCAAAATGTTAGAAGTGGGCAGCGAGTTCTGATAAATGAAACTTTGAAAGCATACCTCCTAGCTAGCATGCTGAAATGGAGAGTCAAAATTCACTGAGGTCAAATTTGACTCTACATATTTGGAAAGACATATGAAAATTTAGTATTTATTTTTCTTGAATCTATTCTCCTCACTGTTTATCACAGTGAGGCAAACATCGTATATCATACTGACGTCTGACCAGAGGTAGATATGTGGGTGCTGCTGATGGAGAACGTGCTCCTTCAATGTATAAATGTGTGTCTATTACTGAAGAACATAACTGAGACTTCCAAACCACTGATCAGTTTCCAGATATTTTTCTTGTGTCTATGTTCATGAGTTAGAAGAAAACAAGGCAACGTTCTTAGGATTATGTGACTAATGAGATAATAACTGAATTTTCAGTGTAACGACAAAACAAGTGAGGGGTAACTGCATAAGGCAAGTCATTAATGTAACTGGTTACTGTAGACAGAACAATAATCAGTTAATCTTCATATCCAATGGGACTGAATTATTGAATTGGAATCAAATGTTGTTTAAAAAATTAGAAATTATTAAAAGTATTCCTGATGAAAAAATCTGTAACACCTGGGAAATTATCTATAAATTCATCTACAACTACTTAGGATAGTTTGCTAGGATCTGGAGGAATGAACTAAAGCATTGCCTTAGTGAAACTTGCAAAATAGGGTCCTTGCCTAAAAGAAATGTAACACCCACATCTTTTAAATCATTTTTCTCTGGATGGATCCTTAAATATTTCTAGAGACTAGTGATTGTGTGTGTGTGTGTTAGCTTATTCACATAGGGAGTAGTTGGACAAGAATAAAAGTTTATGTGAAATCGAGATTTTCATTGATAAAGAAGAGACTGTAAATGCACAAATTTGAAGCAGCTTTTCACAAACCACGTCTAAAAATTAATGAAAATATTTTGTTGCTATCGCTATTGTTATTCATATGACTAATACCGATGATACAAATGTACCCAACATCTAATATCTTCCTGCTCTTGTTATGCTTTACCCCACAGAACAGAATTTACTTTTTCTTTCCTTTTGAAATACTTATCTTTAGATTGGTCATGCCTATCACATGAAGCATTGTTCATATGAGAATCATGGTATCCATTCTCTGCAAAACCTCCCCTTTTATCCCACTGGCAATGGATAACACAGTATGGAATCTGTGCAAACGAAAACTCCAGAAACCAAACTCGCCCTGACGCTAACAATGCTTCCCCAGGGTACAGTGAGAAGGGTCTCAATTCACCTCCTCTCCATGTTCTATCTAGACACAGGAAGCCCTTTAGCCACCAGCAACGGAGTTTCATTAAAGCCACTTCACTTTAGGTGTAACAAAGCTCCTTCCAGGAAACAGACCAGAAACTCTAGGCAGATTGTAGAATTGCCCAAACATCGGGGTCCCTGCTTTTACACAGCACAAAATTGTGTAATGGCACCAGAGGCTCCTTAACAAGCTAACAACCTTATAGAGCAACAAAGATCGGGCTAAAAATCATCGAGTTTCAGAATGAACCTGAAGTTGAATTGCCATTTCAATTCTTCCCTTAAGAAAATTATCCAATTAATCTGCATGGATCTTTTTGGAAAAAATTTTCTGTTATTCAAATAATTGCTAGGGAGGATGAATGGAGCATTATTATTATTATTATTTAAATTACTAAACCTGATGCATTTAAAAACTTTTACTTCTCAGGCCCATCAGGGCTGTAGGCTTTTTCTTAGTATTTAACTAGTGTTCAAATAAAGGCATACAGAATCCCTTGGAGTCAGCAAAACCCGAGGGATGATTATTAAGGAAATCACAAAAGTCTAAGACCTATCCCAAATAGGCTTTCCTTCACTTAAATGAACTTTAAAGTCAGCTCCACTGTGGAGAGTGTCAACATAAATTTCATTTATCTAAAATTCCCTATTTCTTGTTAAGTCCCCTCCAGGAAGGGCAGGGGCTAAATGATAAGCAGCATGACTTAAGTCAGCAGCACTGATACCTTCTGAAGCTTAGGGACTCAGAATAGCCATATAAGCAAGGAAGCCAGCCAGTACACCACCTTTATTAATAAAGAAAGAAAAATGGATAGATCAGATTACAGCAGCACTTTAGTATGGCAGCTTTTACAGTATACTGCACAATATCTAATATCCTTGCCCCTCCCCTTTAGTGCTTCCGTGTATAGAGAGACCATTTACCTCCCCTTCTCAGGGAGTCAAGTGCTCAGTTGGTATCAGTTCCTCACCACTCCTCCTTGCTTGGGTCAGATTGCAATATATACATATATATATTTTTAACCTTTTAGGTAAGACATGAAAAGCAAAAATATTATTGTACAGAGGACATACATATGAATCATAGTTTGAGTTAGCACATAAAAATGATATGGATCGTATCTGAAATTTCATATGCAGTTAACATAATACATACTCCATGCTCCTATCTAGCTTTTCTTCCACATTCAGTTTGTATCCAACATCTGAAAATTGATACTAACATTTTGGAAAAAAAGACTGACTACTTTTGACTTCTAGGATCTCTTCCACTTGCTAGATTCTTTTATGTTCTGTTCTGAGATATTTACTTATTTAGAGTCTTGCAGTAATGAAAGGACATATTGTTTAGATATTTGTTAAGATATTTGCAATTATTTATAGTGTTGTGAAAATTAAATTCTAATAGAGTATCCAATTGCTGTACAATTATAAACAGAAATGTAACACTACATTTCAATTAGGGTATTAAACATCCTACATACTTACCCAATAGACAAAAGGCAAAAGATATTTTAGGAGAAGATACTTCCACTTCAGAGAGCAAAAGATAAGTGTTAAATCATAAAAATACTTCATTAATGGGTATTTGGAAAATAATAATTTAAAAGAAGAACACATAATTTAATATATTACGTGTTTTCTATTGTAAAGAGCAAGTAATTAATAATCACATCATTCTACCTGAGAAAGGAAAAGAGCTTGTACATTCTATTTGGAGAAACTAAGGCCATAAGATGCAACAGATTTGGTTAAGGTGATATGTATGCTTCAACTAGAGTGACAAACCTATCATTTGCTTTGCTGCTCCAGTAAACACAATGCTCCTGCTTTCTATGTTTGATATACCTGTGTCTCAGTGCCCTTCTCCTGGACATCTGCCATCTGAATCAAAAGTCCCAGATCAACTAAAATTGCTCTGTTGATACCTCATGACTTTCGAGCAACTGGAAGATCAATGACTGGTTATAATCATCCTTTTCTAATGATATGAAATGCAAAGATATTAGAGGTGGTTTTTCATAATAAAAGTTTTTTTTTCTGGATCAGATACAGTAAACAAGAATCAAATACATGCAGAAATATGTAATTTAAAATTTCATGTTGCATTTCGTTGAAATGTTAACTGAATAATATTGCTTTGGCACATATGTTATATTCATGTCAATATGTTTCATATGCTAAAAAGATCTGTGCAAGAGTGCCTAGCCTTGCCTGTTTACAAAAGAACCAAACAGCTGTGTAAGTTGATTGAAGCAGAGAGAAGCTGAATTAAGAAAGCTCTAGGACCAGTTCAGATTATTCAACTACACTTACCTAATGAGTCTTGTGGTTCAATACAGAAAATAAAATATAAGGGTTATATTCAGTGGATGCTCCAACTGAGAAAGAAGAGCCCTTTAGTTGAACTAAATGTCAGAGGGCTTTTTCCTTTTCTTTTCTTTTCTATTTTTTCAAAGCTCTGTTATATTTTTTCCATTCAGGTTCTTTTTTCAGACTCCATTTTGCCAACAGGTTAAATAAACTACCACTACTACTAATACTACTGATATATAAACACACTCACTAAGTTACCATGAAAGTTATGAAATGAGTATTAACGTATAGCATTTGAAGAAGAAATCTGAGACTTTCCATAATGCTGTATTCCAGCCCAGATTCTTAAATCAATTGCTAGATTTAAGACTTTATGAATAGTCACAGCAATAGAGGAAAAGTCAGCTAGGAATATTAAAAGATAATAGCTGAATAGTTCCAGATCGAAGTTTGGAAGTATAATTTCCTAAAATTTTCATTGCCATAGTTGTCTAATTTTGACCAACGCACCTTTCCTTCTCTTCCTCTCATTTTAGAAAATTAATTATCTGTCAATTCCTTAGCAAGAAGATCCACAACAGAAAGGGCATCTTAGCCACAAATCATCCAAATAAGTTTGGAATTTTTTTTGATTAAAATGGGCTCCACATGTCTGCTGTAGTTCTTGTAACTTATAATAACCCATCAAATATTTTTACTATAAAGATTTTTTTAGAAGTCTTCTGTGCTATCAAAAAGAAGACATTTAATATTTGTTTGTACCTAAATATTATTAACATAAAATTGTTTGCATTGTAAATCATATTGGACTTTTAGCAATTTACCTCAAATATGCGAATGAAATGTAACTTATATTGTACCCACATTATAAGCATTGTTTGTTCTTTTTCCTGAATAGTCAAAGAAATGTTAGTTATCTTTTTCGAAAGTACTCTTGAATATGTAAAATGTATACTGCTAAGTGAGGAGTGTCTTTATAAATAAAACCTATTCAGTATATTGGAGGGAAAAAACAGCAACCTGTATCTTTTAATCTGAATAGCCATTTCTTTTTTGTGATTCTATAGGATAGGATTTCCTAGCTGTTAAGTGCCTTTTTCTTTCTCTGAGGTGATCTTGGAAATGGAGTGTTTGAGATTTTCAGTTTATTTTGATACAAGCCAACCCATTCTTTGTCAGAATACTTTGGTATTATATCTATGAGCTTAGCTAGAAGATCCTTGAATAAAATTTGTGTCATCGAATTCTAAAAAATGATGACAAGGTAATTCTAAATGAAACTTTATTTGATTTTATTGTCTGTATACCCCATAAATAATCAACTTTACTATAAAGTTTGGATCGGAGGAAATAAAAATTGGAGAATTTAATGAGTGATATTAATGGGATATAGACATTCATCATCATTTTTGTCATCCTCAAATATTGAGAAAATAATATATTGATAGCATTATGATATACATATATATGGCTAGTGAGTCTTGATTATAAATATTATTCCAAATATGAATCATACAGTTTACGTTTCTAAGTTTAAAAACATAAACCGGTAATAGTACAGATATATTTTGTTTTTATTTGCAGTAAAGAATTTAATTCAACAAATATAACTGATAGAAAACAATTTATCACTTTTAAACACATGGGTGAATTTATTGCCATGTATAGTGATTGGGACTTATTCTTAAAAAATTACTTCAGTGATGCGGAAGAAAGCCCCAGTGAGGAAATCATGAGGTGAAACTAGACAACACTCCTGAGCAACAATGAAAAACCTTTTAAGCATGAAGAAATTGTAATGTATGTTGCACTTATAGGTACATTAAGATAAAATATCCAGGAGCCAGTAAATTTTTTCATGCTGTCAGAGTATTCAATGGTACATATGAGCTGTTGTACTTCAGTCATCAATATCCAAAAAAGCTCAGCATTTTACAAAACAACATCCCAATAGAAACAATTCAATTTCATACTAATAGGCATATGGATACTAATAGATTAAGTAAAATAGCAGTTGCCAGTCTCTGAATCTTTGCTATCTTTCTTCTACTTCCTTTTTGACCAGAGCCCTGCAGACTATATTGTCAATATATTCCTTTCCTTTTTGCTAAAACAGAGAGAGGGAGAGGATGAGGGAGAAAAAAGGGAGAATAAATCACAAAAGTCATGAAGTACTAAGGGGTAACAGAGCTGTGTAGTTCTCAGCATTCTTTTCCATCATTTCAGCTTCTATGAGCATTTGGATTTACTATGGGTCTATCTGGGGAATGAGAAGCAGAAAAGAAAAATATTGAGAAAGTGTGTACGCTCATAATGTTCCCCATGTTATGCCTTAATTTATAGGATCTTCTGGAACCACTTTGCACACACACACACACACACACACACACACACACACACAAACATTAATCCAGATGTTGTCTTCTGCACATAAAGTCAAAAGAATCTAGGAACTTATTAAATAGGTAAAAGAAAGCTCTATCAATTTGACTAACCTTACCTTCTTCACCCCAGCACAAAAAAAGTTCTGATATACAAGATTTGGGGTTCCCTAATGCTTAGAGTTAATTCTATTTTACAATTCTAAATTCAAAACTAGAAAAAATATTAGATTGGTTGAGCTACACTTATTAATTCTATAATCCTTTATATGTTATAGGAATCCATTCTATATTCTTAAAATATAATGGCATATACAGCTAAATATGATTAATGCTTCAGCATTTTACCAATTATATCTTCCTTTCCTCTAAGACAAGACTTTTCATACTTATTTACTTTTCATTGCAGTGTGCCTTTACAATACTTAGGGATAAAGCATTCAGGTACAATTCCTCCATAGAAATTCCAATACTGTTTGTTTTAAAACCAGAACCATATATGTATATTAAAATATATATTAACCATATATATATTAAAATACATATATTTAATCATACATATGAATACATTTTTTGTAGTTTTCATTCTACATTTATAGAAAACTACATATATGTACATATATATGTGTATATGTGTGTGTGTATATATATATATGTGTGTGTGTGTATATATATATATATATATATATATATATATATATATATATATATATATATATGTTGCCCAGGGGACAGAGAATAATGAAAATGGGAGCATAGAGTTTACAGGTAACAGAGACAAGAAATATAATTACCTACTATTCAAAATATGGTCTAAAGACTAGCTCATGGTCATTATCGGGGAGTTCATTAAAAGTGTACAACATCAGGCCATACCCCAGATCTGCTGAAGCAGAACATGCACTTTCACAAAATCCCTAGGTTATTTGCATGCACATAGTTCAAGAAATACCACTCTAATCTGAACCTGAGTAAGGTTACTGTCATAAAACCTAGAAGAAACATAGAGATAGAGAAGTTTGAAAATGGGAAGGTGAGTGACTTAGAGGATGAAAAGATCCTGCCACCTGTACTTTATCCTTCCAACAGAGGAGAGATCATCAGTCAGACGCCTTTTATTAGCATAAAAATAAATGTTTTTAAATATACATTTTTGGATGTTTTTGGTTTTTACACATCATTTGGAAAAATAGTCATATTACTGTTTACAGTACGTCAGTTTGACAGAAATATTATATAAATCCACATCAAATGGAAGTTTTACTCTTTATTTTATCCTTCTTATGGTTTGCAGAGAAATGAGGGACCACAGTGGCTTTTAAGACTAGTTTTGTCAGTTACTGAGATCCTTCAGGTATGAGCGCAGTGACAACACAGGAAACTTTTCTTCCTCAAGATTTCAACCCAGACCACATCAGCAGAACCAGTTCACGTAAAGATGATCTTTTGGAAACTGAGTCATTTAAAACCATTTTCATGTTCTTTGCAAAGCTTTAAATAGCTATGGGAACTAGGAAGGTCACAGCAACATATTTTGATCAAGTCTCATTTGTGCAAATCAGTATCTTGGCCCCTCTCCCTCTGCCTTTTCCATCATCTTCTCCATTCAGGACACTGAACATGTTGACTGGCTAGGAAAGAATCACACAAGGAATTGAGACTATTCTCTATTTTTGCCTTTACATGTTATATTGGTGTATTTCAATGCTATCTCTTCCACAGAAGATCAAAGAAAGATTACTTTCTGAAATATTTTTCTCAATGTAACTGTTTAAACAGATAAATGACATGTATGAATCGTATATAAGGGCTGACAAAAATGTATGGCATATTAATCCATGATTCCATGGATAAGACACAGGCACAAAAGTGAAAGAAAATAAAGCCTTTACTTTGGAGGGCACATGGAGGTACTAAATTATTTACAAGTGATTCTTGTTAACACTTACCATATTTACTTGTGCTATTCCTCAAATGGCAAAGATATTTGGGGACAGAATGGTTATTATCAGGAGCCAAATTAGAAAACTAACAAATAGTTATAAAGGAAAAAGCCCTATTTTTGAAACTTGATCCAGTTATTTTATTAATAATTATTTGATTTGGGGAGGCCAGTTAGGTCAGTTGGTTAAAGCGTGGTACTCTTAAGAACAAGGTTGCCGGTTCGATCCCCACATGGGCCACTGTGAGCTGCGCCCTCCACAACCAGATTGAAACAACTACTTGACTTGGGGTTGATGGGTCCTGGAAAAACACACTTAAAATAAACAAAAGTTGAAAAAGATAATAATTATTTGATTTAATAAGGCATAGGCATTTTTAGCTTTGCATGTCTTTTTATACTTTATATATCGGTTTTCAGACCTAATTATAGTTAAAATATAATTCATTGTCGTTGTTTATATTTTGTATTCATTCAATTGAGGTTTTCTTCCTAGGGAAAAAAATTCAGGGGGAAATTCTTGGACACAAAAACTGACTTTATAAGTTAAGAAAGATAAATAACTTTTTATATGTTATACCATATAAGAACACCTTACAAAGGACTTGATTTTTTTTTTCCCTAATAAGTTTTAAATGTCTCCAGTACTTGTAATATTCAGTGCAATTAAAACCGTTCTGAATTACAGCCCCATTATTAGGAACTTTTTGTAGGATTACTCTAAACAATAACTTTTCGTGTAAATATATGATTAGATTTATTCAGATTATACTATAGCCTTCATAAATCCTCTTTTGCAAGATCCAGTCATAGATCTGTTAAACTTAAAATCTTTCTATTTATATTTAGCTATGAACTGATGCTTGTTCAACTGGGGTTTATCCAGCAAAACATAATCCACTTCAATTTACAAGAAAGGGCATTTAATGCAGGAAATTAACTGCACACGTGATGAAACAGCTGAGAACAATCACCGGTAACAATAGGGATGGAGTAATTTACAGATCAACACCATCAGGAATTCACTAACATCCTTAGACTGGAGAATCAAAGGGAAGAAACTGAAGCCCAGGGTCTGTGTGCATCTCAGGTTAGATGATAGAACCCTGGTGGGCCTGGATGGTGGCAGCTGGAGTCAGAGAAGAGACAAGCGGCTACCAGTGAAATGGCTTAAGGAGAGGATATTCTATCTGCCTCCATCATCTTGCCCTCCATTTCTTATCTTCATCTTGCATTGAGTGACCCAAGCCAGAAGTCAGCTAGCCTGGGAACCAAGAAAATCAGCCTTCAGGGATCAGAAGGAAAAGGAATCCATCTGCTAGCAAACAGATCCAAGACCTGCAAAACAATCTTCCAGGTTTTTATAAACAAATGTAAAAGGTAAAGTTTTAAAAGCAATTTGTGACAGTAAAGATCGGAATGTACACGTTGTGCTCAAACTTAGCCCGCCTGAGAAATCTAGCACTTGCAGTTTTCCACTCATCAAAGAGGGCAGTGAATCACAAAAGAAATCATAGCAGAGAGAGAATTATATTAATCAAAGAAATTTCTGGTGAAAGAAGGCATGGAAATCTCTAAGCAAGTCACAGAAAGAAAGCTATACTCTTCAAACCACTGAATTGAAAACAAAGCTTCAAATGATAACTATATGATTTGACAAAGATACCTCAAATTGCTCAGGAAAATCTCTTTCTTTACAGTAATGTTTCGGGCTATTTAAAACAGAATCTCAGTCGAGGAACTAAACAAAGATGCTAGCATTGGACATAGAAGACAGATGAATTTGGCTGTTATCCATGTAAGAATGAAAGCCAAAATTATGCTGACTAAAAATGGAGCCAAGCGATGTCATATAGATTTGAAAACCATGTTGTGCCAAGGAAGATGTTAATGTTTTTCAATTTTTAGGTTTAGTAAGGATCATAAGTTGTTTGATTTCTTACTCTAGTTTATATATCCTAAATATCTCTGCAAATTTTCAAGGCCCTATTTTTTTTTGTTTTAAATTCTAAGATTTGACAGTGTGATATAGATTCCCAGCCTGATTAAATGTGTGGTATGTTCCAGTTTTTTGGTTCATTTAGGTGTATCTTATTGATTTGTACTGCATGACTTATCAGATGCCATTAATTCATTAAAGATATTTTAAAATTATTTATAGCTCTTGCTTAGACTAGCAATTGGGTCAGTCATATGCTTGAAGGAGATAGAGTGGGACTTTACTGGAGGTGAAGGGTTCAAGGAATGTTTCCTGCTTTCTCTTCTTTGTGCCCTGTAACTGAGATAAAGAACAAGGATCATCTTTGCTTAGTGTAATGATGTAGAGAAACTAGACCAAAGAAATACATGGTGAAATCATCTGCAAGGGCGGAATTGGTGAGCATATTTTCAAACAAGTTCAAAAGCTCATGTGCACATGTATATTTACACATTGGGGGCCTGTTAACATTTCCTAATATTTTAAATCTCTGAAGTGATTATTATAACATTTGGTATCCTCAGATAAGGAATGAAGTTTAACTGGAAAAGGAATCTTTCATAAACCTTTTAAAGGTTGCCATGATTTCCTTTGTAGATCTATGGATGATAGCTAACGTAATCAAAATCTTCCAGAAGATAAACCTCATAATGTTAAATGGCACTTGTATATTTGTACCACTACTTTATTCCAGAAAGGATTTCCAGAGAGTTGTAAAGGTATATAAAATGGAACAAAGTAGCACAAGCTAAAAAGTTGCATGACAAAAATTAAGTGAGTGGGATTAGAAAAATATGTGTGTGGGTATGTACTGTGGTTTGTTTTTATTATTAACAGGACGCAAAACAACCCAAATGGCACCATTAAATGTTCAAGTTATAAGGAGGTGGTAATGATAATAATATGTGCCAATGTGTTTTGTAAATACTATAGAATAATACACGTGTGAGAGATATTATTATAATAATCTAATTCGAGCTTAAGTACACCCAGAAAAACAAAACAAAATATATTTGACTCTACTAATTTTCTTTGGTTTTAAAATCAGAAAATCCATAACATTTTTCTTAAAATAGAACTTTAAACCTTATTTTCCTCTTCTCCAACTCCCTATTTTTAATCTGACTTACTTACTATAGAATTTTCATAGAATGAAAGATACTTCTTATTGACTGGGTCCCCCAATTTAGGAATCTGGAATCCACCTCAAAGTCTTAAGTCACCATCTGAACTATATTTTCTAATCTCTGCTCCTTATCAACTCGCAGGTGTATAAACTTTATTAGTAACCCCAGATCCCTCACACAGTCTGATTTTCCTCCTTCTGCTTCAGACCTCAGAATGCTGCTGGTAAGGTCTGTGGTCCTTGCTTCCTGTCTTGCTCATCTCTCTCATCCTGTTCTCATCAATTCTCTCAGCTCTCACTGGCTGCAGCTTCTAGGTTCCTGCTGGATTTTGCTTTGGGTCAGTTGTGTGACAATACCACGGGCAAGTTTCTTTGCATTTCATCTTTGTTGCCCCACCTGGCCAACCTGCTCTAATTTCTCTCTCCCTTTTACCCTCATCCCTCCAGGCTCCCTCAGGATTTGGATACATATTTGCTCTCATCTCTCTTGCCATCACCTTCTAGTTAGGATATTCTAGTCCCATTTCTCTTTCTTCTTTTTCTATTAGAGTCCTGAAACAGTAACTTTTAAATTATAAGAATAACTGAAAACATCTTCAAAAGCAAGCACATTATTCCTTCCTTTATCTATCCTCTCTGCTCTGTAAACACAGCCACTGCCTGTGGAGCTCACAATCCAGCAGGGCGAGAAATAGTTAGTTATGATATGCTGTAATATATTTATGATGGAACAATATCTCAACTACTACAGGAGCCCAGAGGAATCTGGAGGGGGCAAAGGTGAGAATAGTAACTTTGCCAGGAATAGGTGACATTTCAACTAGATCTTGAGCGATTAACAGGAAAATGTGGTGAGGACTTTAGAGAAGAGGAAACAGCAAGGGTATAGGCTTGGAAGGCATGAAACACTTGATTTAGAGAGGGGTGTCAAATACCTAGATGGGAACAGATTGCAAGGCTTAGAAGAGAAGTGGTAGGAAATGGCCCTGGTCTTGTAGGTTGGGGCTTCTTACAGAACCCAGGTGCATCTGAATCAAAAACCTGTCCTCTTAAATGCTCTTCATTATTCTCTCCAGAAGGCTGTTTAAACTTTATAATAAATCCATAATCTAGTTTAGAAATAAGTTTACTCAAAGACATGGAGTCTGCACTACCTGATGTTATAATGCAGGCTTTGCAAACTCAACTATAAAGACCAGACAGTATCATAAATCAGGATTTCTATGATATTCTGGGATACAGTAGCTTTACGATGAATATGGAGCTCTGTGAAATCTGGAAAATGGATGTACCTTTTAAATATGACTACCTCTTCTTAGGTCTACAGATGGATGTCTTGAGAAATGTCAACTTAGTGTTCCCTGATAATTTCCTTTCCTAAAAATCCTGGAAATCTAGATGTTAGCTAACCACTAATTAAAACTTTTAAAAATGAGTCAATACATTGGGAACCAAATAAACAGATCTGTAGTCCATATGTGGTACTCCAGCAAACAATTTACAGCCTCTGTTAGTAGACCAGAAGCCTTTCTTTTTATGAGAGTAGTCAGAGAACTTAGTCCATAACTAAAATGTATTAAGAACAGCAGGGGAAAAAAAAAGAATGCTGTTAAAATCCTTCAAAATCTCTAAATTCTGATTGGTGTGAAATTCAGCATTCCTTATAGCTGGCAAAGAGTCTCATGATCTGGCAACTTCCCAAATCACCAGCTTCCTGTCAAGACACCTTCCTCTTTGCTTGCCACAGTCCACCCACAAGGATGTTCTCCTTTCTCAGAAGTGTTAAGCTCCTCCCTCTCCGATATTTGCCCCCATTATTGCCTTGGCTTGGAATGTTTCTTCCTCTTTTCAAATGGGTAAATTCTTAGGCATCATTGTGGCTCAGATTAAATGCCATTTTGTCAGGGAAATGACCTCCACAAAATGACATTAAGTCCCCTCTTAAACTTCTGCCTCATGTCACTCTGCCATTTTCTTTAGAACATCTCACTATCGAAATTAAATAACTATTTGAATTGTTGGTTAGTCCAACTAGTCTATTGTTCCATGAAGGTAGGGCTTGTAGTCATCGAGTAGAGCACCTTTATCAGTTGAGTAGCCACTCATTAGTTGAGTGAATAGATCAAGGATTTGTCTGTTCATAAAGCCTGTATCATATTTAGTATTTAGCCTTTCTTGTGAAAGTTAAATGTTAATCCATGTAATATGTTTAGCACAGTGCTAGGAATAAAGTTGTTGCTCAATTAAATGTTAGATATTCACTTCCATGGTTAGAAACAGAAAACAAGATAACACAAAAGCACAACTGATATTTTCTAATATGATTCTCCAGACGGATACACCCAGATTATATTGGGTTTCACATAAAGGGGACCCAGAGGCAAAATTTAGATGCAAGATCATAACTTTGGAGGTAAACTCGGGAGGTAAACATGATAATGGAGTGGGGAAGAAGGAAAGCTGTCCCTCATTAGTTGGCAGTTGACACTAGGAAGCATCCAAAGAAAATCCTTAGGCTTTTTTTACTCACAAATTCTGTATTTTTTTTTTCATGATCTTTGAAGGTCTTCATTTTAAGAATCACATGTTCTTTCTTTATAATAATTGCTTATTTTTGCTAACATTATCCAAAATTGGTACAATATTTTTGTAAGGAAATTTGGTAATGTGTAGCAAACAAATGCATGTCTCTTAACCTACATAATCCACCTAAAGATTTTTTTCTTAAAGTAATAATTATAATATATATTTTTCTTATTTTACAGACATCTTACTTTTTATAGAAATTTAGAAAACACCTCAAAATATGTAGAAAATAAAATTTAGCACCACTGCCACAACACAGACATAAATACTGCTTATATTAAATATAAAATATTTATACTTTTTTGAAAAAAATAAAAATATACTACATGCTTACATTTTTCTATACATTTTTTATGATAAACATTTGCTTATTTTAATAAAGCTCATTTGTAATAATGGTGCTATCCTAAAACATTCTGAAGCATATTTAAACAGAGCATGCCAGTTATACAACACTCAGTCCCATAATATTATGTCAAGAGTTAGATACACAGTAAGTACCCAATAAATAAATTTAAAAACGGTAATTAAAAAAGAAATGAGTTAATGTCAAATCAAAATATTTATTTCCCAAATGAAGAGCGAAGGTTAACTGTAGGTATTTCTGTTACACTGTTGTTGATACCAAGCATACACCATAATACTTCAGTGGCTTTATTATGATATACTTCCCTGCCCTCCTCTTCTTCCTTCTCCATACCCCATTTTTGTGTCTCCTGCATGCCAAAGCTGAAATGGCAACTCTTAAGGACAGGGTCCAGACACATCTATACTCTTCTCATTCCATACCTTCTACTCTTCACATTTCCAACCCCCACTCTTCTCACCCTTCCATCGAAGGCTAATTCTCCCATCTTTGCGCTGGTTCCCTTTCCTTTCTGCTTTCATAAGAACAATGGTGCTTTCCAATTAGTATTTAAACTTGCCAAGTCTCTTCCATCATAAAATAATAAAAAATTCTCTCTTTATATCCAAGTTCTCTAATTACGGACCCACTGTGTTTCTGTTTACAACAAAGTGATATCAAAGAGAGGATGCCTTTTACTGTCCTCAGTTCTCATCTCTCATTCACTCCTCAGCCCTCTGTAATCTGTTCCAGTGACCTATTCTCCACAAGGCCACTCCTGCATCACCACAATGCACCAGCTCACACGGCACTGTCTATGAGGGAGTTTTCAGCCAGTAAACAAATAACTTATTGGAACAGCCTCCCTATTCATGTGATCTGGTCCCCAATGACGCTTTTCTTTACCAGAAGATAAAGGAAATATTGAAAGGACGACATTTTGATGACATTCAGGACATCAAGGGTAATATGATTACAGCTCTGATGGCCATTCCAGAAAAAGAGTTCCAAAATTGCTTTGAAGGAGGGGACTAGGTGCTGGCGTCAGTGTTTAGCTTCCAAGGGGAGTGCTTTGAAGGTAACCATAGAGATATTCAGCAATGTGGTATGTAGCACTTTTTCTAGGATGAGTTTGCGAACTTAATTGTCAGACCTCATCTGTTTAGAACCCAAGATCTTATAGAACATCTAATCACTGAGGGTTCACTTAAGAATAGAAAAAATAAGAGGGTCTAGAATAGATCCTAAGCATATTAGAATGGGGTAGAGAAGAGGGAGCCAGCAAAGAAAATTTAGAGGATAATCCAGTGAGGTAGAGAAAATCAGTAGAGTGATCTCTCATGTAAATGCAGAGAAGAGAATGTTCCAAAAACAAGGTAGTATTTAAGTCTTTAAGCCATTTTGAATTTATTTTTGTATATGGTGTAAGGAGGTGGTCCAGCTTCATTTTTTTGTATGTGTCTGTCCAGCTTTCCCAGCACCATTTATTGAATAGACTGTCTTTACCCCACCATAAATTCTTGCTTCCATTGTCATCGGATCTGAAACCATAAAATTCCTAGAAGAAAATATAGGAAGAAACTTTACAGACATTACCTGGAGTAAGAGTTTTACTGATACATCCCCTTGGGCAAGGGAAGTAAGAGAAAAAATAAACACGTGGGATTACATCAAACTAGAAAGTTTTTTCACAGCAAAGGAAACCATCAATAAAACAAAAAGGGATCCTACTAAATGGGAAAAGATATTTGTCAATGATGTATCCGATAAGGGGTTACTATCCCAAATTTATAAAAAACTCACTCAACTCAACTCCAAAAAAAACAAACAACCCAATTAAAAAATGGGCAGAGGACATGAAGAGACATTTTTCTAAAAAGGACATACAGATGGCAAGCAGACATATGAAAAAATGCTCAACCTCACTAATCATTAGAGAAATGGAAATAAAAACCACAATGAGATACCACCTCACCCCAGTGAGAATGGCTATCATCAATAAATCAACAAACAACAAGTGCTAGTGAGGGTGTGGAGAAAAGGGAACGCTTGTACACTGTTGGTGGGATTGCAGATTGGTGCAGCCACTATGGAAAACAGTATGGAGGTATCTCAAAAATCTGAAAATGGAACCACCTTATGATCCAGCAATTCCACTCCTAGGTATCTATCCGGAGAAATCCAAAACTCTAATTCAAAAAAATTTATGCACCCCTATGTTTATTACAGCACTATACACAATAGCCAACACATACAAACAACCAAAATGCCCATCGGTAGACGACTGGATTAAGAAACTGTGGTACATTTATACAATGGAGCATGACGCAGCCATAAAGAAGAAAGAAATCTTACCATTTGCAACAACATGGATGGATCTTGAGAACATTATGTTAAGTGAAATAAGTCAGACAGAGAAAGACAAATACCATATGATTTCACTTATATGTGGAATCTAAAGAAAAGAATAAATGAAGAACTAATCAGAAACAGTTTCAGAGACATAGAGGAAAAACTGAGGGTTGCTACACGGGAGGGGTTGGTGGGGATAAGGGGAAAAGTGAGGGGATTAGAAAGCACAGTCAGTAACCACAAGATTGCCACAGGGTTACAAAAGTTAATCTGGGGAATGTAATCAATAATGTTGTAAAGATTTTGTAGGGTATCGTTAGGGAGACCACCTCAGGGAAGATGTACATGCCTGATCACTGCACTGTACACCTGAAGCTGAAGCTGAACACTAATGAATGTCAACTACGAGTTTATGTGTGTATATATATATATATATATATATATATATATACACACACACACATACACACATATACATATATACATACATATACATATATACACACATATATATACATATGCATACATATAAGTGTGTATATGTATATATGTGCACACATATATGTATGCATATGTATATTATGTATATAGTTACAAGAAGCGAAGTACAGCATTAGGAATAGAGACAGTGGAAATGTAATGGCTGTGTGTGATGTCAGAGGGATAGTGGATGGGGGGAGGGGGGTTGACACAGTGTGAGGGATATAAATGATAAATGTCTAACTATTGCATTGTTTTGTGCACCTGCAACTAATAATATATACATACATATATATGTGTGTGTGTACATATATATATATATATATATATATATATATATATATATATATATGTATATTTAGGATGGATCATACCTTAATTATGTAAATGGATGTAAATGTTGATGAAAACTGTTCTATTATTAAAAATTTCCAGCTTACTTCCAAAAAAATAGAATAAAATCATTTGTTCAATATTAAACAACAACAAAAAATAAGGCAATAACCAACTGGGTGAAAATACTAAGTTCTACTTCAAGCTGTTGATATATTCACTTAACGACATAGGTATGGCCACTTCGATGTCTCATAAGAATATCCAAAAAGTCTGAGTCATCCTTGAGTCTTATCTACACCCACATTTTGTATCAGCAAATTTCTTTGACTCTACTTTTGAAATATGTACTGAATCCAACCACTTCTCACCACTTCTGCTGCTACTCTTTCCATCTGATCACCACTATTATTCAACTGGCTAATTCCAATAGCTCAACATAGAATGATTCAGTAAAATGACAATTCAGCTTATGCCACTCATCAGCTCTCACTTAGAATAAAAGCCACACTACTTCAGGGACTTCATTTCCTATTACTTTACTCCTCATTGTCTCTAGCCATACTGGCTGTCCTAGAACATGCTAGGCAATCCCTTGCTTCAAAACTTTAAAACATATATATTTCATACAGATGGCAAGTAAGCCCATGTAAAGATGTGCAATATCACCATCCATTACGGAATTACAAATTGAACCACAGTAAGGTGTCATTACACTCCTACAGAAATTACAGTGACAATACCAAATACTGGAAAAGATGCAGAAAACTGGATCATTCATACATTGCTGGTGGGAATGTAAAATGGTAAAGACACTCTGGAAAATAGTTTGGCAGTTTTTAAAAATATATATATTATATAAAACTATAATGCAATCAGCAATTGCTCTCTTGAGCATTAATTCCAGAGAGATGAAAACTTACATTCACACAAGAAGTGGTACATGAATGTTCACATGAATGTTCATATCAGCTTTATTCATGTGGTGAATGGTTGTATAAACTATGATAAATCTATACCACAGAATATTACTCAGGAATATAAAGGAGCAAATTATTGATAAATGTAACCACTTGGGTAAATCTCAAGGGAATTATGCTGAGTAAAAAATGCCAATCCCAAAAGGTTATAGACTGTATAATTCCATTTGTATAATATTCTTAAATGACAAAATTGTAACGATGGAGTAAAGATTGTTACCAGAGGTCTGAGATGGGAGAGATGGCAGGCGGGAGGTGTGTATGGTTATAAAAAGGAAGCACAAGGTAGAATTATTCTCCACGTTTTCTGTGGAGGTGTTTATACACATGTGATAAAATTGCACAGAATTAATTATGTACACACATACGTGACTACATATAAAATTGGGGAAATCTAAATAAGATCAATGTCTTAGTGCATTATATTGTCCATTTCCTAATTGTGATCTTGTATTATACTTTTACAAGATGTTACGGGGAGGAATTGGTAAATGATACGTGAATCTTTTTGTAATATTTTTTATGACTTCATGTAAATATACAATTATCTCAAAATTTTTTTAAGTTAAGTCTTTATAATTGTGAAATATAATTATATAGAGTATATGAATTATAAATTTATAGTTTATTATAGAGTAAATACTCATATGACCACCACCTAATTTAAGAAATAGAACATTTTCAACATCCTAGAAGGCCCCCATGTTCCACTTCAAAAACCAACCTCTTTATTCCCTCTTAAATAACAACAATTTGGATTTTTAATAGTAATCACTCCACTTAAACATGAATTCCTACACACTATAGTTTTTTTCTATTTTCAAACTTGTTCAATATTATAATTTTTAGATTCCTTAAAAGTTGTTAATGTGAGCTATAGTTTTGTTTTTTTGTTGCTGCAGTATAGTATTATAATCCATAAATATACCACAATTAATCCATTCTTATTGTTAATAGATGTTTATTTTTCTTCCAGTTTTGACTAATATTAATAATCTTTTTAATAAATAATATTGTACCTGTATTTTAATATACATCAGGATATCTCTCAACTTTGGCACTATTGACATTTGAGACTGCATAATTATTTTTTGTTGGGAGGATTTTATATATATATATATATATATATATATACATATATACATATATATATACATATATGTGTGTGTGTATGTGTGTATACACACACATATATATATATATACACACATATATATAGTAGGATGTTCAGCAGTATCACTGAGCTCTACCCATTATATGTCAGTAGCACTTCCCATCTAAGTTGTGAAGTAAAATATGTCTCCAGATATTGCTAAATGTCCTCTGGAGATGGAATTTACCCCTAGTTGAGAACTACATATATCTATATCTATTTCTCTATCTCTAGATAGATGGATGGATAGATAAGATTAGATATAGGTGATATAGATATAGATGATATATATAGATATATAGACATATAGATATATCTATAGATATATGTAGACATATATATCTATAGATATATAGATATAGTTACATAAGCATACATACACTTCTTCCAGGATGTGTAACTGTGTAATTGGACTGGAGTTGCTGTTAATCATTACTTTTAAATAAAGAGAGAATGCTAAAATATTTTTTAATGATTTTTTCCCATTTGTATGCCCACCCTTATACATAAAAACTACAATTTTTCACATGCTTGTAGGCATTAGATATTATCAGGCTTTTAAATATTAGCCATTCTGATGTTGACAGTGAAATTTCATTTTCATTTCATTATCATTTGGATTTCTCTCATTACTAATGAGATTGTCTTTTCAAAAAATATTTATTAGTCACTTGAATTTATTATTTCATGAAGGACGGCATATCTTTCGATCATGTTTCTACTGGACTGTGTATCTTTTAAAAATGGATTTGTAGAAGTTCTTTTTTATTCTTTTTTTTTAATTTTTCTTTTAATTTTATTAGTTTCAGGTGTACAAGACAAGGTAATACTTAGACGCCCACCATCTACATCCCTCACACTGTGAACCCCCCTCCCCCCACCCACCATCCCTCCCACCTCACACCCAGCCATCACATCACACACATAAAATTATAGTTGGTATTCATTAATGTTTAGCCTCTGGTGCACAACGCCATGATCAGGCATCCACACCATCCCTGAGGTGGTCTCCCAAATAGGACGCATGCCCATCGGATACCCAACAAAACCCCTACAACATTATTGAATAAGTTCCCCAAATTAATTTCCAGAAAACCCTGAGGCCATCTTGCGGCCACCAGCCGCCTCCCAATCCCTTCACCTTTCCCCTTATCCCCAACCCCCCCCCCCCGCCCCCGCCCATCTAACAACTCTCGGTTTTTTCTTTTCTTTTCTTTTTTTTGCATATAAGTGAGATTATATGGTACTTGTCTTTCTCTTTCTGACTTATTTCACTTAACATAATGTTCTCTAGATCCATCCATGTTGTTGCAAATGATAAGATTTCTTTCTTCTTTATGACTGCATAATACTCCATTGTATAAATGTACCACAGTTTCTTAATCCAGTCATCTACCGATGGGCATTTCGGTTGTTTCCATATCTTGGCTATTGTGTAAAGTGCTGCAATAAACATAGGAGTGCATACTGATTTTTGAATTGGAGTTTTGGATTTCTCCGGGTAGATGCCTAGGAGTGGAATTACTGGATCATAGGGTAGTTCCATTTTCAGATTCCTGAGATACCTCCATACTGTTTTCCATAGTGGCTGCACTAATCTGCAATCCCACCAACAGTGCATGCTGTGTATGTACACACATATCTTCTGAAACTTTGTGGTTTATGTGACAATATGGTTCTACAATAGGAAAATGCAAAGGCCAAGAATAGCCAGGACACATGAAAACGACAAGGTGTGGGGCAAAGGTGATAATCACTACATATACTACTGAAACAAGAAAAGAACACAGTAGAATAAAACCTGTTCTACTTGATATCAAAATCTACTAAAGTCACACTAAGCCAGTCTGGTATTGATTCAACTATAGATGAACACAAAAATAAAACAGAATAGAAAGTCCCAAAACAAACTCATACACATTTATACACTTGATTTAAGAGACAGTATTACAAACTAGTGAGGAAAGGCTCACATTTCAATAAATGAAACTGGGAAATTAACATACACTTAGAAATATAAAAAGTAATTCCTACCTTACAGAAAACATAAAACTCAAACCCAGGACTACATTAAAATTACAACTAAATTACAGAACCATCACCCTGGAGAACCATCTGAAGTCTGGCTAAACCAAAATTTTATAACTAAGGCTATAAAGAAGCCACGTTGAGACTGGTAGGAGGGGTGGAAATGCTGAATGAGCTGGCCCCAAACCTCCGTGTGGCAGCTAAGAATCAGGAGGGATAACTCGGCCGCAGAGGTTCCCCCAGAAAAGTGAAGGACCCCAGTTCCATACCAGGCCTCCTAGTCCGGAGTATTGGTGGCAGAAAGAGGAGCACCCATAATAACACTAGCTATGAAAAAAAGTGGGAATTCTGACCATCCAGTTGGGACGGAAGGCTGTGGGAAACACAGACGTCCTACTAAAGGGCTTGCATACAGACTCAATTGCTCACAGATACTCACCCTGGTCTCTGGCTGGGGATGGAAGCAATGGAAACATACGGGGAGAGACTGAGTTGTGTGGTTTCAGGGTGAGGACTGGAGGGATAGTTGCCATTTTTCCTTTGTGTGGTCCTCCTCCTGTGGAGCCGGCAGATGGGTGCCATTTTCCTCTATTGAGCCAACCGTCCCCCTCCCACATAAACACGGCCAAACCTGAACCTGAATTGGTCTGGTGACCTTCACTTGCTCCACCCTGGTGACTCCCTGGGAAGCTGCCCCACCCAACTCACACAATGCTGGAGGCACTTTCTTGGGGAGCAGCCAGCTCCACCTGCATTGGATTCTTTCTTAGACAACTACTGAGGTCCTCTGGACCCCAGGAGGGTGGTGGTTAGCCTTGGTGTACTTTGAGACTTTTGCTGAGTACTGGCAGCAAATCAGAATCTACGTAAACCTGATGAACCCAACTGGTCCCACCCTGTTGACTCCCTGAGCCCCAGCTTCAACCAACTTGCATACCACTGGAGGCTTTATCAGTGGTTAAGCCTTACAGGAGCTGGCAGCTGGCATCAGGCCTTGGGGTGTCCTGGCTTTTTGCAGAGCTACCCTAGGCCTGGTGCTGGTGGCAGCTGTCTTTAGTTCGCAGAGTGGACTCTTCCACATACCTTCATGTTTAGCATAGGCAGTGATCAAGTATGGATCACTTTATAGCTCCTACTTTTACTGGAGAACACGGGTTCTTTTATCGTCACATGAAGGAATTCCAGGGTGTACGAATACGCAATTCAAACAAAGCCAAGCAAGCAGTGCATTTATTAAAAGAAAGTAAATACTATAGTACACTCTCAAGATGGCGTGAGAGCAGGAAGGCCCTGGAAAAGAGTAACTGCCTTGAAGAAGAAAGAGGCTTAGGATTTTATTCAAATGAAGGTGTGAAATATTTAAGATTTAGGGGTGGTATTGTGGGAATTCCCAGTGTGGGTCCCTGCTGATCACTCCTTTCACTGGGAGGGTGGAATCTCCTTGTTCTCACCTGGCCCTTTTGGGAACTGTCATGGCAACAAAACGGGTGGAGATTTTTCCCTGCCTGCAATGCTAATAGTATAATCTATTACAATTAGCTGTAGCTGCACCTTTTCTTAAGAAGGATCGCATCTCCTCTTTCTCCTTTGTTTCCCACACTTCCTCTATGTCTTCCTTCCCCCTCTCTCCCTGAGTCCCTGTTCTTCCTGCCTAAGGAAACACTGAGGTAACTAGTGCCCTGCTGGTCACAGGCAGTGGGTGACCTGGGCCTGAACTGCATATCCTCTCAAGAGGCTCCAAAAGCAACATACGTGGAGGATGGTATCAGACCACAACAGAGCACCATCTAGTAGCCTCACAAATGGCAAATCCAAAGGGTTGTCTCAACAAGCAACACTGGGGTGAATCCTGCTCCATAGGGTAAGACTCCTGCACAGCAGCCTGTAAACTACAGATGTGGCCAAACCCCATAGCCAGCCAGCCTGAGGGTCAATGATACCCATTGATGTGCCAACAGCAATCAAGGTTTAACTATAACAGGAGGGCACACACAGACCACACAAGGGAAACTCCTGGCACACCTGGTGCCAGTGACCAGGGACACTGTGTAAAGGCCCCACAGGGTACATAATAGATAAGTAGTAGTAAGATAATAGAAAACACCCAATCAGGACAGCAAAAAGAAGAAAAGAATCCCCCCAAATGAGGATAGTTTAATAGACCTCTGGGACAATATGAAGCATAGCAATATTTACATCATAGGGGCACCAGAAGGAAAAGAGAGAAAGCAAGGGATGGAGAATATATTTGAGGAAATAATGACTGAAAACTTCCCTAACCTGTTGAGGGAAATAGACATGCAAGTCCAGAAAGTACAGAGTCCCAAACAAGGTGACCCTAAAGAGGACCACGCCAAGACACACTGTAATTAAAATTATAAAGTTTAAACAAAAAGATCTTAAAAGCAGCAAGAGAAAAACTATTAGTTACATACAAGAAAGCTCCCAGAAGGCTGTTAGGTGATTTTTCAACAGAAAATGCATGTCAAAATAGAGGGGCACAAAATATTCAATAGCAAAGTCCTTGCTATTAATGAAAAGCAAGGACCTACAATCAAGAGTACTCTAGCCAGCAAAGCTATCATTTAAAATCGAAGGAAGATAAAGAACTTCCCCCTCAAGAAATAGCTGAAGGAGTTCATAACCACCAAACCAGTATTATGAAAAATGCTAGAGGGATGTCTTTAAAATAAAGTAAAATAAGAAAATCAAAAATATGAATAATAAAATGGCAATAACTACATATCTATCAACGATTACTTTCAAAGTGAATGGATTAAATGCCTCAATCAAAAGATATAGAAGGGTTGAATGGGTAAGAAAACAAAACCCTTACATATGCTTCCTACAAGAGACTCACTTCAGATTGAAAGACACAGACTGAAAGAAAAGGGATGGAAAAAGATATTTCATGAAAATGGAAACAAACGAAAAGACTGGGATAGCAATACTTATATCAGATAAAATAGACATTAAAACAAAGGCTATAGCAAGAGACAAAGAAGGATCTAGTAATCCCATTTCTGGGTATTTATCCAAAGAAACCCAAAATGCTACTTTGAGGAGACATGTACATCCGTATGTACAATCGCCAAGATGTAGAGTCATCCTGGGTGTCCATCAATGGATGATGGATAAAGAGGATAAAGAGGAGGTGGTACATAAATACCCTGGACTATTGTTCAACTACGAAGGGAATGGGTTCTTGCGATCTGTGGTAGCATGGATGGACTGGGAGGGTACTGTGCTGAGTGGAGTGTGTCAGACAAAGACAGATGCAATGTGATTTCACTTATATATGGAATCTAAAGAACAAAATAAACAAATTAAACAGAAAAAAACTCATAGATACAGAAACATTTTGGTGGTTGCCAGATGGGAGGGGGTTAGGGAAGCGGGTGAAAAATGGAAAGGGATTAAGAAGTATATATTGGTAGTTACAAAATAGTCATGAAGATATCAAATAAAGCATGGGAAATAGTCAATAATATGGTAATAATTATGCATCATGCCAGGTGAGTACTAGATTAGTCAGAGGGAATCACTTCTTAAATTATACAAATGTCTAACCACAATGCTGTACACCTGAAATTAATATAAAATAATACTGAATGTCAATGGTAATTGAAAAATTTAATAAAGGGGGGAACATATAAAGGGGAATAAGAAGTTGAAATTTCCAGGTACAAAACAAATAAGTCATGGGGATGTAATGTATAGCACAGGGAATACAGTCAATAATATTGTGATAACATCATATGGTGTCAGATGGTTGCTGGACTTCTGGTGATCATTTATTTATGTATATAAATGTTGAATAACTATGGTGTACATTTGAAACTAGTATCATATTGCATGTTAGCTATATTTTAATAAAAATCTTTTAAAAAATCAAATAACAGGTAATTTATAGACGTAATGTTTAAGGCAAAGCAAAAAGCAGTTAGAAAATACACTAAAATATTTCAATAACCTTGGTGTTCTTAAATAGGATACAGATTTTAAGATAAACATAGATAAATCTGAGTACTTTACATTAAGAAATAATTATTAGTCTTGATTTGCCGATCCCTCTCCGGACTGCTATTCCCTTACCTGTCCACATGACTGACTCCTTCACCTCCCTCACTCAACTTTCACCTTCTTAGTGAAGCTTCTCCTGGACACCCTATGCAAAATTATCATGCATCCTCCCCACTACTCCACTACTGTTCACATTCCCCATCTTCCTTTCCTGAGTGTTCTTGTTTGTTTGTTTGTTTGTTTTTTGCCTTAGCACTCACACCATTTAATATGGTGAAGCTCCTTGAGGGCAGAAAATTTTGTCACTAATTGTAATGCTACATTCTCAGCATCTAGTCCAGTAGTAAGTGGCAAACAGTAGGCACTAAATAAATATGAGTTGAATGAATATATTGTCCTCTTCCAAGCTTTCTGGGGCTCTTATTTTTTCTTTCTCCAACACCCAATTCTCAAAAAGAAAGCTTTGTGCCATGTTAGATGGTCCTCCCCCTGGTACCTCACTCCCAACCAAGTCCTAAATAAGTCTTGAATGAGTTTCTATTCATAGCCACTGATCACCCCTAGTTCAGACTAGTCTATTGTAATTTTTAACCTAAACTATTGCAGCCATCTTTTGATTGGCCTCGCTCCATTTTTTTTCCTCCTGTATTATAATCCTCTAACTGCCGTCTGTGTGACATTTCCTAATACTGATTAGGGACCCACACTATTTCAGTGCCTCCCACTGTCCTCAAGATATGTCCATTCTTTAATGTGAAGCCCCAACCTTCACTTCTTCATTCTCTAACCTCATTTCTAGCTCATTTTTGTAAATTTGCCTCCCACCCCTCCAACCTCTGCCTCAGTGTATTCTTCCTCATCTCATCTTTGCCCTTGGTTAATTTCTACTCTTATATCAAGTTTCAACTTGAATGCTTTTTCCATGCAGTCTTCCCATTCCCTCTGATGTCCTCGTTTAGTGCTTTCCCTCTCTCCTGATGTGCTGCCAGAATAACCTCTACTTTCACCATGACATTTCGTCACACAGTATTTCATTGCCTGGATATTTGCCTGTGTGTGACCCCCACCAGATATAAAGAAGGTGATTATAAGCATCATTACTCTCTTGGCCTTGATTCCAGCAGGATTTCCAAATTCCTGCCATATGATATTTAGATGCTCAGCAAATATATGCTGAATGGATAGTGCCCTCTCTAGTCCATAGAAAAGCCTAAGTTTGAGTTTACAATGGAGATAATCAACTGACAATAGAGTGTGAAAATAAAAACAAAATAGAGTGCTATGGTCAGAATATGTGTTGTGCAGATAACCGCCGGGACATATGTAATCAGCATGGTCATTGTGAGTATTTTCTAGATATCATTTACAATTCTAGTTAAAATTTTTATCATGCTTAATATTATTGAAAAATGAAAGCATTGCAATAAGTTGATAGGGCTATTTTTCCTTCATGTTTCCTCAGCATTATTAGCACGTTTAACACCTGAGAATAGATTAAAACGTCGACATAAAATGTTAACAATCATAAAATTTCCATTTCAAAACATCACATTTGTCTATTCCTGAAAAAACTGTTTCGGATTTACGCAACAGTTTAACCTATTTGAAACAGAGCTCACATTAATAGATTCAACATAATATGTAAATGTCAAGTAGTATTGCTATTTCTGATTTTAATAACTCTGATAAACAAAATTTACAATTGTTTGCAAAGAGATGACGACCCCAAAATATCAAGGCAAACTACTTTAAATGTTTGTTCTTTCTTCCAATTCACTATTTCAGAAAATATGAGAAGAAATTCATAACTGCTCAATTCAACTCATAACTGCTGCTAAGATGTATTAAATCAAGGCTCTTTCAAAAATAATCTCTCCTAAAAAGCAGCATATTTCTTCTTTTTTTATTTATTTTATTTAAATTTATTGGGGTGACAATTGTTAGTAAAATTACATAGATTTCAGGTGTACAATTCTGTATTACATCATCTATAAATCCCATTGTGAATATTTCTTCTTAACTGAATATAGCAGAAAAATTAAAGGCAAAAATTATGCTGTATATTCCAGAATATGGAACAAAACTCTTCTTAGATCCAGAGCTCACCGTATTGAGTCAGTGGTTCTTAACGTCTGGTAAAATTAGGGAAATATTTGATAACAGTCCTGACAATCACCAAGGAGGATGCAGTGAAAAGGGTACACTTATGCACATATGGTAGGAACTGCCTCCTATTCAAGGCTTCTGGAAATTGATATGCTCCCAGATTGACAAAATTGTAGGGTGTGATCTCCCTCTGGAGTCCAGGGAGTGTCCTCTGGGAGAGGCTGGCGCTAGGACATATGTGTCAGGACACTTGCCAAGGAAAGACTGAATAGATGAGAGTGATACAAGTTGTCTGATGGTCACAGAAAGTGAGACATTCTTCATCTTTTAACAAGTGGGGGGACATTCTGCATGAAGAAACATTAGCAGATCGTGTCCCCAAAACAAGAGTCTTAGTCACTGAAACTGTTAGAAACCATGTCCTTACTCCCACCAGTGTACTCTAAAGGTGTACACCGACATGCAAAATGAGAATTTTTAGAGTGGTATTAGAGTAGTGGTATTAGAGTAGGGAAGGTGGATTGAAATATACTAAAGCATAGTTATGTTTTTTCAGTGTTCACTATTATTCCCAAAAGGATATTCAGAAGGTAAAAATAGTGCTGTTCAAGGTTTCTCAAGGATACATTCAACTGTTTCTCAAAAAAAAGGGCAATTGTTATTTTGGCAATCAAGTGTTAAATTTAAAAGAAAGTGATGTTTTTGTCTGTGGGTATATATGATTCATGTATTACACATTGAACAAGGACTGCTACAAGAAATTTTACAAAAATGCAAATGTTTTTATTGTCATGCAAGTTTTGGGGAATGACAATACTTCCAGAGAGATCTCATTCCCAGCAAAAAGGGGTTATGGACTAAGAGAGCCAGAAAAAGGAAATGCCAAAACAAATACACAAATATGTAACTAAAGGGAAGTACTTGCTGTCCAAACCACGGGCATGTAGAAAATACCTTCAAAGAAGCAAGCTTGTGAGTTAGGCTTTAGAATATCTGTATCTGACAATACAATGCAACAGTAGGCTTCCTTTTTTTGCTCTCTTTCCCACTACCTCAATCACAATAGAGACTTATAACACTTTAACTGTAAGTAAAAGTGTGTGTGTGTGTGTGTGTGTGTGTGTATGTATATAAATATAGAATCACACTGTTTTGAATTCGCGAAATATTAAAATTCATTTTCCTCAGAATGGATGTAACATAAGCTACTCTGATTAAGTAAATGCTGTGTTTGGCTTAACTGATATTTATTATATATAATGTGGGATGTATCCAATTTCAAAGTCTGTGAATATGGTAAATAAACACAACACACTCACATCCTAAATATCTTTAATCTTTTTCTTTGTGGAAGATTTAGAATATGCTTGAATATCTTTCAATAAATAAAGTTATTAGAATAATTCATATTTTAAATTCTATTTTAAAATAGTGTTAATAAACATTAAATTAAAATGCTATGTAGAGTCTAAAATTCTAATTAACAAAATTAAAATATTTTCTTATTTGAAGCATAGTTGTATTATTTACATTTGTAATTGGCCTATATTCAAATTTTGGTTGTTTAGGAGGTGATCACCTAACTTCATATTGTTTACATTCTAGTCCTGAATACTTCAATTTTTCTTTCTGCCTTTGAATATTTATTGGCTTGTCACAACTCCATTACAGAAGAGTCAGGACATTTTTAAAAAGGAAAACAAACATAAAATACTATTTATAACATATAACATGTATGGGGGTCTACTGTGTTCTCCCATTTTCAGACAAGAAAACTCAGTTCTGGAGGTTGTAAGTAACTTGTTCCAATGCACAAAGCTAATAAGTGGTAAACTCCTAAACTATCAGGACTGACTAAAAGGACAATTGTTTTGTCCTGTCATATGGGCCAATATGCAATTTTATACTAATTTGGAAGTTTAAAAGTTGGGAAAATTACTGCTGAGTTTAAATAAAATAGGGTTCTTTAAGTAGTAACGCAATGTTTCTGGAACAGGGACATTTCCAGAGACTTTGCATTCCCAGCAGGAATAGGCTAGGGCCCAACCAACAGAGGTAAGATACAGTAATGACAATGGTGGCAGCCTGAGGTGGGATTTGAACCCAGGCTATGACTAGAGTTTGCACTTGTAAGCACTCTTTTATAAGGCTTCTACTATTGGTCAGTTTTGCCAGTTACTAGAAATGGTGTTGGTAAAAAATCCTTTACACTATTGATTAAACTTATATTTGTGAACTCTTTCTGCACTGACGGAAAAAATCCCATTCTTTTCATACCACAGACTATTGCTAGTCAACTATAATTTTACCCAAATTGATGAAGGAAATTAGTTATATAACATTAACAATTTGCTACTCCAGTCAAATGAAGTACTGGTATAATATGATACTTCTATAAATACAAATTTCCTATATAATTTGTTCAAAAATGATTTTTTTTAAAAGACATAGTTTTGAAGTAGTGATTCCAAGTGGCTTATTATTAACTAATAGATAGGAATGAGTTCTAATTATATTAATTACCTGAATATAAACGGTAATTATAAAAATCTTAAAAGTGATTCATTCTCTTAGATAATCATTTCCCTAAAATTATTAATCATATTATGAATTTTCTCAACAATATTATTGCAAATAATTCATATATAGGGAGCCCAAGCTTACTTTATTATGAATTACTTTAAGTTTAACATGATAAGAATTCAAATTAGTATTTTCTGTTAGGTAACATACATACAGATTGAGAGAAATTTACAATTCTTTAGTTCTCAGAGGAAAGAAACTCAATCAAACATAATATAATGGTGCCCTGGAAAATTATAATGAAGTAATAACTGACCCTAGCCGTGTACTAAACCGTGACATCTTGAATTCAGCTGCCAATATAAACTACAATTATCAAATCACTTGGTGGTTTAGAAAATCAAACCATATTCTTTCCAGCTATTCTTCTGGCTTGGCATTACCTTCTAAATTTCAGGCTTACCCAGGTCTGCCATAGTGTAGCAACTGTCTACATTTATTGACAAGCAAATATTTTCTGATCTGTTGCCATAAAGGAAGGATCACCCAAACAGGGAGGCCAGATTAAAAATTGAAATCCTGTCAAATGTCCAATTCTCAGCATGACTTATTATTTCGTATTGTCATTTTTCTGTACCCACAGAGTTAAATCTTGTTAATTTTAGCACATTTAAAAGAATCCTAAATCATGGGTTTAAAACTAATGGGGCTGAACAGACATTTATTTATCCTGCAAAGCAGGCCAATAAACAATTTTATGTTTCCAAATGCTAATTTAGAAGTTTGAAAGTCAAAGAATGCATTGCTAATTTTAAGTAAAATGGATTACTTCAAGTAAGCAGAAAAACAAACATACACACTGAAAAAATATTTTTTTTTATGATCCATCTGATGCCTACGTTTACTGACAAGACATAATTGAAAAGAGAGAGCTTCAGTTTTTCAGTTGCCACTTAAGTGCAGGGTCCTGGGGAAGGTGAGAAAAAGGCATGAACATGTCTGTACTACCTCAGTTCTTTAAATCTGAGAATATCTATGTCTAAAAACATTAGTTGGAGTTAATGGTCCAAGAGCTTGTTGCGTTTCACCTGGCACAGTGAACTTACCTACTGTTTACACTTAAATCTTTCCTTTCATTTTCTCTTCTTTTCTAGTATTTATTTCCATCATTAACATATTAAGGTTAAAAAAGAAAGAGACAGTGAACATTGATTCCCTTAAATGGAGTTCTCAGGTAGTTGATAATTTACCAAGTCAGGAAAGCTTTAATTTACAATCACTGTGAATCCCAGGATACACTAAAATAGTACATTGTCAAAAGTACCAAACTATTGGGAAAGAGATGTTAATGTGATAATATTTCTAAATTTAATCTATCCCTATATTACAGTCCTATAGCACCTTTCCTCCAAGGAGATCAGGATGCTTTATATTTAGAAAACAGACGGAAATACAAATCAAAGTGAAACTTCCCCCAGAATTATGCTGAAAAAATTAAGAGTCGTATAAAAAGAGATAAAGGGCATTAGAAAAAAATAGAATAGCGATTGGAATCCATGCAGGTCCTGGCAAGCTGTCTGACTTAAGGGTTCTGTTTTTGCTACTACCTTCCCTAAATTTAACAGTAAGGACAGACAACAGATGCTGGCCAAGGTAGACCTCATATTTGTTCCTGTCTAATGTGCTTTTATATACCACCATAATCTGACAATTCCCATCATTCCCCAGCCTCATTAAGGCTTAGTTCATAATTTCCCTTAGAGAATTATAAAATACCCAGGCTTGTCTTATAAATTTCATTTTGAACATGTTATTTTGTGCCTTATGACAGTGGGAGACATGGTTACTCAGGGAATACATATCAGCTATTGGAACCATACCTGAATTCTCTAGAAATTCAGGTATTTCACAGAACAAGTTATGGACTTTATACCAGACTTTCATTCTATTTGGACATGGTTAATGTTTTGTGATGTCAAAATATGCCAATGGAAAACTTCCAATAATTCAAAACACTTACGCACTAATTTTATTTTTACTTATCTAATGGTATCTATATATAGACATGGAATCTGAATTAAGATCACTTATGCTCAAATCATGCTACATTAATATCCACTGATTACTACCTGAATTACCTTGGACAAGTTATTCAACCTCTCTGTGCCCCCGTTTCTTCATCTGTTCAAATGAGCATAAAAAATTTCCTACCTCATAAGTTATTGTGAAGAGTATTATGTGGCACACAGAAATAGCTCAATGAATTTATCTATTAAATGCATAGCAGACATTTTTTGGTTCAGTCTATGAATAATAGTGAAGAAATTCAATTCATTGCTTTCCCCTTGCAAACAGTTTATACTCTACATCCAGGAGCTAGCAGCTCAAAGTTTGGGAACCATGATTCTATTATAGGACTCTCCTTAGGGAATTTTGGGATAAATCTTGACACAAGTAAGAGTTTATAGGGATGTTTTGACACATAGTAAAAGAAGACGAGTCATTATGTTGGAACAGATCTTAATTACTACATAGTTGCTTTAACATAGACCTACACAGGCTACTGCACAAATAGAGTAAAGGTATACATATAAAAACAGTGACCATGCTCATTTCTATCTTATACTCAGAAACATTTTTAAAAAAAATTGTTTGCAGTACTCTGAAGTAAGGCACAGATTCATCTGACTGTCACAAAAATAACATCTGAACCAGTGTTATGCTTCTCCCGAGGACTGCAAAAAAAAAATAGTTAAGGAGAAGCTACATACATTAAAATACTGAGAATTGCATCAGTTTGATAGCTTAGGATAACTAGAAAATTTTTATCAAGTTTCTTGAAAGAACTGGGCAACACTGCCAGAGACACTGGAGAATACCTTCATATGTCTCTGCTAGAGCGCCCCCTAGAGGCCGGGTGGATAGCACCAGACCATGCAACTAAGTCTAGAGGTCCTCGGAACCAAATAATGGAAGGTGGTAGGATTTGAGTTTGGGCCTAGGCTCTGCACCAATCTAGCAAGAGGCTAATCTCAGGCAGCACAAAAATATCAACAGAGCCTCCAATTCATAACCAACACAGTAAGTCTTCATTTTTGGATTCTCATTGTAAATAATAAAGTCATTAGATTTGAAGATTTATCTTTTCTATTTCTTAATTATGCTGATTCCAAGAAGTCACCCTGAGTTGATTCACAGAACTACTCCACAGGATAGTATCAAATTTGTTCACACAAGTAAAGAACACTTATTAATATTCAGGCATCATCTCACCTTCCACAAATCCCTAGTGAACTCAAAGTTTTATGTGCAACAATGATTCCTAAGCAGTATTTCTAAACACATATCTTCTGTTTGAAAACATAAATAATTGTCATCTTTACTATCTGGTCAGATGCTGTAATTTGAAACCTGTCTCCTAGTTCAGATTTTTCTTGTTCTATTCATTTTTACCCTCACCTCAAAGACTTTCCCAAGATTAAATGAATATTTTGAATCCTCAAATGGGTACTATCAGTCTGGCTGCCCTTCCAGGTGCAAAGTCAGCACTTCAAGACCCAGCACTTTTCTTCATTGATTGATAAGTGACACCACTTTCCTGGGTTCATAGACAGAGACATAGGAACAGACAGGCTGGCTACACCATGGAACTTTACACACACACACACACACACACACACACACACACACACGCATACCCTGAAATTTGAGTTTGTTTTTAAAGTAGAAAAGCAATCTAATAAAAAATATAAAGCTATAAAATGTCCTACATATGTAATAAGTCCATATACATAGAAACAATGGAGTTTTCCTACCCAATCATTCATTTATTCTAGCACCTTATACCCAATCAGTCATTTATTCATACATTCATTCAACAAACTTGGGTGCTTATGGGGCACTGAGCTCTGTGAAAGCTCCAGGAGCTCCAAGTCCAATGAAGGATATTTTTAAAAGGGCAATAAAACATGCTGGATGCTAAACAAAGTGCTTGTGGTACAGAGATCTGAACAATTAACTCCATCTGGGGATGTTTCTGAAAATTTCCTAAAATAAATGATTTTTGTGATAAGTCTTAAGAGATTAACAACAGTTAGGCAGGGGAGGGCATAGCATGCACAGAGACACTGAGTTATGAAAGTGCTTGGTGTATCTGGAGAGTCTGAGCTGGACACTGGCAGGAAAGACTGGTGAGTAACCTAAGTGGTCAGACATAAGACAAGAAAGGCAGATGGAGTCTGATTTTGCATATCCTATTTGCAAAACTACAGAATTTAGATAATATCCTGTTGATATCTTGGAACCTGAGAGATTTTTTTTTTTTTAAACTACGGACTTTATTTTTTTTTTTTATTTATTTATTAGGGTGACAATTGTTAATGAAATTACATAATTTCAGGTGTACAATTCTGTATTACATCATCTATAAATCCCATTGTGTGTTCACCACCCAGAGTCAGTTCTCCTTCCATCACCATATATTTGATCCCCCTTACCCTCATCTCCCACATCCAACTCCCCTTACCTTCTGGTAACCACTAAACTATTGTCTGTGTCTATGAGTTTTTGTTTCTCATTTGTTTGTCTTGTTCTTTTGTTATTTTTGGTTTATATACCACATATCAGTGAAATCATAGGGTTCTCTGCTTTTTCTGTCTGACTTATTTCGCTTAGCATTATACTCTCAAGATCCATCCATGTTGTCACAAATGTTCCTATATCATCTTTCTTTAACGCCGAATAGTATTCCATTGTGTATATATACAACTTCTTTATCCACTCATCTATCGAAGGACATTTTGGTTGTTTCCATGTCTTGGCCACTGAAAACCTGAGAGATTTTAAAATTTGGGAAAGACAAGTTTACCTTTGATGTTTTAAAGACAACAATTCTGAGTGTTCTGTGGAAAATAAATTGGAGTGAAAGGCTCCGGAGACTGGGTCCAACAATGTTAAACGAGATGGAGAAAGAATAACTTAGAGCCCCCAAGTAAGACAGTGACAGAGAAAACATATTGAATGTTTTAAAAATGATAATTCATATGACTACTGATTACCATTATAATGAGATTTACCACTTAGTAGAAATTAAAGATATTTGTAAAAATAGTTGTTTATCTATGTTTCATTTTAATTTTACTGCCTCAAATTGAAAGGCTATGTAATCTTGCTTTCTCTATAACTTTACCTTTCCTTTATTTGTAAACACACAGCATTATAAATTAATTATAACTTCTGTGTACGCCATTATAATTTAAATCTTCTAAGAACTGCCTAATTTCATAGGTCCTTTACAGGCCTTTTCCATACCTTTGATAATGGTTGACCATTTCCTCTTCTGGAACTCTGTCTTCCTTTGGCTTCCATGTCATGATTCTTTCAAGGTCAATATCCTACCTTTCCAGCAATTTTTTCTCAAGGTTCCATGTTGCTGGTTTTCCCATGGTTCTATGTCTCCACCCCAGCCCCTTCTCAGTCTGCCAAGCTATCTCATTCACTTTTATATTATTAATCACAGTGTATCTATCAATGACTCCAATTAGACATTTATTCAACAAACATTTTCTAAGCACCTACCTTGTACTAGGCTCTACACTACTTGCTGGGATTTTATCATAAATAAATTTCCTTTTATGACAAAATACCCTTTCCCCAAGGACTAAATTGCCATTCACATCAAAGAGAAGTGGAAGAAGCTCAATAGCAGGATGTTATGGGATGACAGGAAAATTATAAACATGTTTTGTGAGGTGTAGAGGATAAGTAGAAGTGAGTTAGGCAAATGGATACATTTCTGGCAGAGGAGATATGGAAAAAGTGGAACCACTCTATTCCTTGAATGTCATCCTCTATCAGAATTCAGGATAAAGAGTGGCAAGTGATGAAGTTATAATGAAAGCAGGGTACAAATGAAGGTAGGCCTTGTATAATATGTCAAGGACTTTAGATTTTATTTTATCGGTCATAGGGATCTTTTGAAGTAACAATCATTCCAACAGGCATGAAAAGAAATGATTAAAAAAGAGACAATGCCAGAGTCGGGGATTAGCATGGATGTTGCTGCTTGGTAATTAACACGAAAGACAATAAAAAGCTGACTTAATAGATCAGTGGTAGTAAGAGGGAGAGAAAGGGGACGGTTTCGAGAAGTGTATAGGAGACAAAATCAACAAAATTTAATAGCTGATTTTATGGGACATGAGGGAAAGAAACTTATCTGGAAAGTTTGCTAAGTATTCTTACTTAATATTAGGTTGGTGCAAAAGTAATTGCGGTTTTTGCAATTATTTTTAACCTTTTAAACTACAATTACTTTTGCACTAACCTAATAATCCTGGTGCCATCAATAGAAGAATAAAAGTTTATTTATAGCATCATTGGGGAAGGGAGCAGGAGAGATAATGAGTTCAATTTTGGACATAGACCCTTTTAGAAGCTGGTAAGACATTCAGATAGAGAAAAATCTAGCAGTGCAATCCTATGGGTCTAGAAGTTCTAGAAAGTCTGGTGTAGATATTTTTATTTTTTTTATTTTTACTATGTGGTCTAAGTGCTCTGTGTACATTAGCTCAACTTTAGCCCCAAACCTTATTATATAAGTACTATTACTATTGCCATTCTATAATAACTTGCCAAAAAAAACCAAAAACACAGATTGTGAACATTGGATCCAGGGTTTGAACCACTGGTTCTAGCATCCATGTTGTTAACTACTCTACTGTACTACTTCCACATATTTGTAGTAAATGAGTCTATGAGGGGCAATGACATCAACCACTGTGTGAAGTAATAAAATAGGAAAGTCAAGTGTAGAATTCCTAGAAACACTCCATTACATATGGGAATGGAGGTAGAATGGGGGAGTCTAGGAAGAAATCAGAAATAGAATAGAAGAACCAAAGACTCCAGGAATCAGAAGATTGCAATGTCATGGAAGGGAGTACTTGGTTTCCAAAGGAAAAAGGACTTAGCAATGATGCCAAAGCTGTTTCACAGTCCATTCCGTATCTTCAGCTCAAAATACACAATAAAACACCCTCAGGATTCTCCTCCTTAATGCTCCTCAGGCATCTCAAGGTGAACCTGCCTCTAGGTAATCCACAGAGTTTCCAGACCAAGGTTCCCTAACCTCTGTACTACTGAAATTTTGGGCTAGATAATTCTTTTTGTTATATGGGACTGCCCTATCCATTGTAGGATGTTAAACAACTCGGGCCTCTGCCCAGTGCATGCTGATAGAATACTTCCCCAAGTTGTGACAACCCAAAATGTCACCAGATATTGCCAAATATTCCTTAGGGGCAAGCAACCCCAAGTTGCGAACCACTGCTCCAGGTCCATCCAGATAACTTGTGTTTCTTAAAAACATTGTTTTACACACACTGTTCTCTGGAGCGGCCTTCTTTCTACTTTCCTGCCAAGGGCCTCCTGCTTATCCATCAGTATCCAGGTGCAGTGTCACCCTGCCTGGGAAATTCTCCTTTGTGCCACCACTGTACCTTGTACATATTGTTTTTATTCCACAAATGGCATTTTATTATAGTGATTTCTGTGAAGTTGTATTCCACAACTGGACTCTTGCAAGTTTTCCAGGGGTGGCACATAGAATATTTAAACACAATAGTGTTTAAGTACATAAATGAAATTTTTTTTTCTTTTTTACAAATGGAGTATTAACATTTTCTATTAAAGTTTTGTTATTAGAAATTATCTTTTGGAAGCCAAGAAAGTACTTCTGGCTAATTCATTTTTGTGTTATTTATTTTCGGTGCACACTTTATTTTTCTGTGTCAATTTATTTCTGATTGAGCCAATATCAGTAACTATCCTTATTATTTTAGTGTTTTATTAAACTTATTAATAATCATTGATCACATTAACAATTATTTATTATAATAATCAAAATTATATTAAACTTAATAAGATAAACTTAATGACTCAAAATTATTAATTATTTGAATAGAATACTATATATATTTTACTATTTTAGAGGATATACAAAGAAAGTATGTATATGATTTTCATGTGATAGTTTCAGTGCTCTTAGCAATACAGCAGTGTTTTCCATCTACACATCATCTTTTATCAGGGGACCATACAAACATTTCAATTAGGAAAATACCTACACATCTTAGTGAGGAAAGTAAATGTGGTCATTCACTTTTGAAGAAATACAGTGCAATATTTTTGAAGAAATACAAGGCAATTATTTTTTTTCCCTAGAAAATCTTGACAGTCCTGAGATTAGCATGGGGAGTGCCTGTTACCAGACTTGTTCTCCTGATACAAAGCTGTTGGAAATACCTGGGACAACTAGCCTTGGTGGACTTGGCTTCAACTCTATAGGAACACACTGAGAAGAGCCATTTGTGGAACCGGTTGTCAGAGAATAACATTAGGTCTCAAATTCAAACGGAGCTAATATAAGGCTTCCTCCCTTTAATGGTCTCAATGGTTATTGTCTATGGTCATCATAAGATTCCATTAGGATTTGTAATAAAAGTTAGAGAATCCCAAATTCTCTCAAGAGAAACTTACTAGTGTGTGTGTGTGTGTGTGTTTTTTTTTTAAACAAACAAAAGGAAGTGTTTCTTACTAACATACGTGACTTCTTCATAATTCTTTCTGCAGTTTTAAGTCTGGGAGCAAATTCAGCACTAGTGAATTCCTATAGCAGCACTCAGTATAAGTCCTCAACTATAAAATTCTCAGCAAATGAATGAAATGGAGTCTATTGCCGATTCCAAGAACACAGCAGCTAACAGGACCTGGTATGCACTAGATGACATGCAGATGGAGGCCAAATCATCAGCTTCACTGGGGAATGAAGGTGCTCATCAAATTAGCAAAATTTTTAAGAATAAAGAACACTCAGGTTGTGGTGATTATAAATCATTAGAATCCTTTTTTAGGATATTGTGTTGGTATTGTGACATTAAAAACATGTATATACTTTAACCTGGTCTTTTAGATCCCTGGACACAATTCCAGTGCGTGTGTGGGAGGCTCAGGGGTTTCCCACACACCACCAAGCAATTCTCAGACAACAGCAGAGTGTCTAAGATCTCAACTCAATTTTGACACTACCCACTGGAAGGTAGTGCCAGCTTTCATAGGTTGAGGGCTCAGTCCCACAAGACTGTGTCCCGAACGCCATTTCAAATTCCAGGCACAAGCACAGACTATTACCTGTACCTCTGACTGACCAGTTACAAATAAGAGGTTCCAATGACTCCCTCTGACTCAGGATTTCAATCACAAGTGCAGGTTTTTATTTGTACTTCTGAACAAATGACTAGGTTCTCCTCCTTGTGTTAGATTAATTTGCTAGAGCTGCTCACAGAACTCGGATAAACATGTTACATACTAGACCAGTAGTTTATTATAAAAGGATACAACTCAGGAACAGCCAAATGGGAGCTTCACAAAGCAAGGTATGCTTCCATTCCCTCTTACATGCACCATTGTCTCAGCATCTCCATGTAGTAACCAGCCTGGAAGCTCTCCAAACCCTGTCCTTTTGGGGTTTTATGGTGGCTTCACTGCATAGACACGATTGATTAAATAAGTCATTGGCCATTGGCAATTGATTCAACCTCCAGCCCCTCTCTCCTCCCTGGAGGTTGGGGTCAGAAGTGAGTACTGAAAGTTCCAACCCTCTAATCACACTGCCCCTGGAAACCAGCCAATATCCTTAGGTTACCTAAGTGCTTTCCAAAAGTCATCTCATTAACATAAGAAAAGACACCTTTATAGCTCTTATCACAGGAAATTCCAAGGGTTTTAGGAGCTCTGTGACAGGAACTAGGTCAAAGACCAAACATATTCTTATGAAACACAATATCAATCTAGCAATCCTACTAGTTGTGAAAGCAAGATGAGAAATCTTTACCACAGAAATAAAATCACCAGTATGTAGGGACCTAAGAACAATGATGTTAATCATAGCATTTTATTTTATAATAGTAAAATTTAGAAACAATCTAAACTTTGGCATCCCTGAGAAATAATTGAAAAAATTATAATGTGTTCATAATATTATGCACTTATTAAAAAGAATAAAAGAATGACTTAGATCTGTGTACTAATCTGGAATGTGTTCATATTTTATTATTAAGGGGATTAAAGTAAAATTACAGATCAATGTGTATATGTGATTTCTTTCTATAAAAAAGGGGGGGAAATCTCATACGTATACATATTTGTACATACATATATAAGTGTGTATAGTTGTACACATATACATATATGTACAAATATTTCCATACATTTGTATGAGCATAGAGATGGGTGTGGAAGGAATCAGAAGTATTTCCACCTTTATTAAGAGGAGGAGAGGTAGCCCTAAAGGAGAGAGATGAAGGAGACTAAATATATATATATAATACATACACAGGGTGCCAAAAAATTTTATAAACATTTTAGGAATGGAAAAAACTTTGTAGTTTTGTAGGAAAAAAAATTGTAGTACTCAATATATACTGATAACAAAAGATGAATACAAGTCATGTGTATACATTTTTTGGCACTCCCAGTATATATATATATATAGTAACTAATTATATATACATAATATATAATATATAATATATATTATATATATATACATGTAACATATATGTTACAAAAAGTAGATATTGTTTACACAATTTGAGAAAGTCTATTTAACATAAAGTTTAAAAAAGAACAGAAAGAACAACAAAAATCACCTCCATCCCTGAGATCAGCATATACAAACATAAAAAAGGACTAAAATAGTGTATGAAAGAAATTCAGAAATATAGAGAAACAGTAAAAATTCAACCCCAGGTAAGTGGTAACTATAGTGGTAAAGCAGGAGAAATTCTGTTTTAGCTTTTGGAACAATATGTCAGGACATTCTAAAAGAGAATCAAAAGACTGAATACTGAACCTGGCTCAAGTTGTTCTTTTCAGAACTTCTTTGACCAAATTTCATATTATGTTAAGGAAATACAGTTTGAAAAATTAAGCTGAAGTTAAATCTACAGAAGACAGTCTTTGAGCCTATAATCTCTCAGCCTACATATAGCAATCAAGCTATCTGAGCACTCGGGAGAGTGGAGTACGAGTCTTGGTCCTCTTGGCCAAGGAACTAGTTATTTAGACAGAACTAACCAAGGAAATAATTCTTGAGTGATACAGAACAGAAAGTATTCAAGTGGTAGATGTCGTGTTATGAACTTTAATCGTAATGTCAGAATGTAGGGAGCCAATGAAAATGGTCCCAGAAAGTGCCCTGGAGGGAGGAGACCAGAGTTAGTGTAGATAGGCTGGAGGAGCCAGCCAGCAGGGCATCACAGATAAAAGAAATGTGATCAGTGACCACAATAACAGGAAGTGAAAGGGAGCTGGAGTGAGTGGGGTGACGGCTGAAAAAAGGGGAGACCAATACCAAGATAGAGAGAAATGTGTTAGAAGGAGAGAAACAGGTGGACTAGAAGATTATAATGGGCCTGGAATGCCAGGTACACGAGTTTAGGCCAGATGAGATCAAAAACTCAGAGTCTCTAAAGATTGTTTTGAGAACTATGGGCTGTGGAAGGAGGAGTTGTCTGGCTATGTGAATAACGGAAGACAGGATGAGGAAGGCAGCTGTTGAAGCATTTCTGGAAGAGAGAGAAAAGGCTCAGCCTAAACATATGCCACCTCATGGTGACATTTATAACAAAACAACAACATTTTAAGTCCTTTGGGATTCCCCATTTCTTTGTGTTCCTACAGCCTAGAATTGTACTACACACAGAGATAGATATAATACATGAATGCTGATGAGGTAAATAAAAGGAAACATAGGAAATGAGAGAAATTTTTAAGGAATAATTTGATGGAACATGATTAATGGATATAAGGCATAGTGAAAAAGTTCTAATCAAATATGTCTCCAAGGTTTCAAGCTTTAATGATGAAATAATAATAGTTGTGTCTTTGAATAAGACAAGGAGGAGATAACAAACAATAGTTTTGAAGAAACCTCATTTAATTTTTATTCTATAAATCCATTTTTTCTAAGCAGTAATTTGACCTGTATCACCAATGAAACACCATAATCTCTTCATCTGACTTTAAAAACAAAGCAGAACTTCTGGTCAAGATGGCGGAATAGGTAAACGCTATGCTCGCCTCCTCCCAGGATCATATCAAAATTACAACTAAATTATAGAACCGCACCCTTGAAAACCACCTGAAGACTCGCTGAATAGACTCCTATAACTGAAGATTTAAAGAAGCCACTTGGAAACTGGTAGGAGGGATGGAGACTGGTAGGAGAGTAGAGACTGGTAGATGGAGCAGAGATTGGAAAAAGGGTGGTCCCACAGCCATGTGTGGCAGTTAAGAATCAGAAGGGATATCTTGGCTGTGAAGGTCCCTCTTGAGGAACCAGAGGTCAAAGCCTTACACCAGGCTTCCCAGCCCAAAGCACCAGTGCCAGGGAGAGGAGTCCCCACAATACTTGGCTATGAAAATTAGCAGGGATTCTGTCCGGGTGAGATGGAGGCCTGCTATAGAGCCAGGTGTCCTCTTAAAAGATCTGAGCACAGACACACTATTTCACAAATACTTACCCTAAGCTCCAGCAAAGGAACAGTAGCTTAAAAAATGCCAGGAACATACAGGAAGGAACTGTCTAGTGAGGAAGGGGCAGCTCTCTCCACGACAGAGCATCTGCAGGCACCATTGTTTCTTTGTTGAGCCCTCCTATCCCCAGACTGCAGGTGCAGGTAGGCACCAAATCTGAGTTACCATCAACCTGACTCATATTGCTCACCTCTCCCTGGTGAATCCAAGACCCCACCTGACTCAACTCACATACCTCCCAAACCTCTTTCAATGGCTATTCCTCACAAGAAGCCAGCCTTGGCCCATGCTGTGGACTTTTCGAGAATATCTCATAGGTCCACAAACCCGAAACAAGTAACAGCTGTTCTTAGAATATCCTGTACCTCCTGCTGAGAGGCCCTAAGCCTGGAACTAGTGGAAAAAAGCCTTGATTTGCAGCATACCCCCCCCCCCCCCCGGTACGTGCAAGCCCAGCACAGGCAGCTACCAACTGCAGATCATTTTGTAGCTCCTACCAGGTGGCACTGGGCCAGGCACAGGCAGAAACTGACTTTGCCCTGAACCAGGGATCCTACCAAGAGGCCCCAGAACCAACACCTAGTGGCCAGCTTCAGACCACAAAGCACCCCCCATAAGCTCCACAAATAACAAATCCAACAGGAGAACTCAGCAGGCACCAGAGCCTCAATAAAGCAACTCCTGCTCTGAGGGGTCAGCTCTGGCACAACAGTTTATCTGCTGTAGTCATAGCCCATCCTCACAGCCAGTCAGACTAAGGGTCAATCTTACCCACTGACATGCCAACAATAATCATGGTTCAACTACAACACGAGGGCACAAGGGTCCCCCAGGAGCACACAGATCAGGTGACCATGGAAATTATACCACTTGGCTCCACAGGACACTGACCACATACCGCAGCTCTGCCAAGTCTCGAGACATAGCAGATCTGCTTAATACATAGAAACAAATACAGGGAGGCAGCCAAAATAAGGTGATAAAGAAACACGCCCCAAATGAAAGAACAGGACAAAACTTCAGAAAAAGAACTAAACAAAACGGAGACAAGCAATCTACAAGATAAAGCATTCAAGACACTGGTTATAAGGATACTCAATGAACTTGGGGGAAGAATAGGTGAAAACAGTGAGAACTTACACTAAAAAATAGAAACCATAAAAAAGAACCAGTCAGAAGTGAAAAACACAATAACTGAAATGAAGAATACATATGATGGAATCAACAGCAGATTAGATGGAGGATCGAATCAGTGATTTGGAGTACAAGATAGTGGAAAACACCCAACTGGAACAGCAAAATGAGAAAAAAAAAAAAGAATTAAAAAATAAAGAAAAAAACGAGGATAGTGTAAGGTACCTCTGGGACAACATCAAGCATAATAACATTTACATCATAGGGGTAACATAAGAAGAGAGAGAGCAAGGGATGGAAAGTCTATTTGAAGAAATGATAACTGAAAACTTCCATAACTCGGGGAAGGAAATACACAAAGAAGTTCAAGAAGTACAGAAAGTCCCAAACAAGATGAACCAAAGGAGGCCCACACCAAGACACATCATAATCAAAATGCCAAAGGTTAAAGACAAAGAGATATTCTTAAAAGCAGCAAGAGAAAAGCAGTTAGTTACCTACAAAGGAGCTCCCATTAGATTGTCAGTTTATTTCTCAACAGAAACTTTGCAGGCCAGAAGGAATTGATATGAAATATTCAAAGTGATGAAAAGCATGGACCTATAAACAAGATTACTCTACCCAGCAAGGCTAACATTCATAATTAAATGACAGATAAAGAGTTTCCCATGCAAAAGAAAGCTAGAGGAGTTCATCACCACCAAACCAATATTACAAGAAATGTTAAAGGGGATTTCATTAAGAAGAAGAAAAAACAGGATAAAAAAATTATGAGCAGTAAAATGGCAATAATTACATATGAATTAATAATTACTTTAAATGTAAATGAATGAAGATTAAACGCTGCAATCAAAAGACATATAGGGTGGCTGAATGGATTAAAAATATAAGACCCATACATATGCTGCCCATACATATGCTGCCTATTCAGATCGAAATACACACACAGGTTGAAAGTAAAGGGTTGGAAAAAGATACTTCATACAAATGAAAGTGAAAAAAAGCTGGGGTAGCAATACGAGTACTTACAGCAGACAAAACAGACTTTAAAACAGAGGCTATAATAAGAGACAAAAAAAGGACAAATTAATCCCTTCACAATGATAAAGGGATTAATCTAAGAAGAGGGTATAACCCTTGTAAACATTTATATACCCAATGTAGGAACACCTAAATATATAAAGCAAAATTGACAGATATAAAGGGAGAAATTGATAGTAATACAGAAGCAGTAGGGGACTTGAACACCCCATTGATGTCAATGGGCAGATCATCAAGACAGAAAATCAACAAGAAAACAGAAGCCTTAAGTGACAAATTAAACCAAATAGATTTAATTTATATTTTTGGAACATTTTACCCTAAAGCTTTTTCAAGCACAGATGGAACATTTTCCAAGATGGACCATTTGTTAGGCAACAAAACAAGTCTCAATAAATTTAAGATTGAAATCATATCAAGCATCTTCTCTGATCATAATGGTATGAAACTAAAAATCAATTACAAGAAGAAAACCGAAAAACACACTAACACATGAAGGCTAAAAAACATGCTACGAAACAATGAATGGGTTAACAATGATATCAAAAAAGAAATCAAAGATACTTTGAGAAAAATGAAAACACAATAACCCCAAATCTGTGGGCCACAGTGAAAGCAGACCTAAGAGGGAAATTCATAGCAATACAGGCCTACCTCAAGAAACAAGAAAAATGTCCAATACACAATCTAACCTTATACCAAAAAGAACTAGAATAAGAACAAAAATATGCCCAAAGTGAGTAGAAAGAAGGAAATAATAAAGATCATAAAAGAAACAAATGAGAATCTAAAAAAAAGCTACAAAAATATACAAAAGATCAATGAAACCAAGATCTGGTTCTTTGAAATGTTAAACAAATTTGATAAACCTTTAACCAGCCTCATCAAGAAAAAAAGAGAGAGGATCCAAATAAATAAAATCAGAAATGAAAGAGAAGTGACAACTGACACCACTGAAATACAAAGGATTAAAAGAAAACATGACAAACAATTATATGCCAACAAATAGGACAACATGGAAAAAAAGGATAAATTCCCACAAACATACAATCTTCAAAGACTGAATAAAGAAGAAACATAAAATCTGAACAGACCAATAACTACTAAACAAATTGAATCAATAATCAAGAAACTCAAACAAAATTCCTGGACTAGATAGCCTCACAGTTGAATTTTACCAAATATTCAAAGAAGAATTAACACCTATTCTTCTTGAACTATTCTAAAAAACTCAAGGGGAGGGGAGGGTCCCAAGCTCATTTTATGAGGCTAGCATGAACCCAATTCCAAAACATGATAAACACATCAAAAAAAAAAAAAAAATATATATATATATATATATATATATATGAATTGAGGTGCAAAAATACTCAACAAAATGTTAGTAAACAAATTTCAGCAATACATTAAAAAAATCATACACTGTGATCAAGTACTACTTATTCCTGGGATGCAAGATTGGTTCAATATCTGCAAATCAAATAACTTTATATGCCACATAACAAAAGAAGAATAAAAAATCATACGTTCATATCAATAAATGGAGGAAAAACACTTGACAAACTCCAGCATCCATTTATGATTAAAACACTCAGCAAAGTGGCAATATGTGGAACATATTTCAAGATAATTAAGACCATATATGACAAACCCACAGCTAACATCATACTAGACAATGAAAAGCCAAAAGTATTTTCCTTAAGATCAGAAACAAGACAAGGATGTCCACTATCACCACTTTTATCCAACGTAGTATTGAAAGTCCTAGCCAGAGGAATCAGACAAGAAAAATAAATAAAAGGCATCCAACGGGGAAAGGAAGAAGTAAAACTGTCATATTTGCAGGTGACATGATATTATACAGAGGGTGCAAATAATATATATACACACTTTGAGAAAGGAAAACTGTATTAAAATTGCAATACTTAATATATACCGATAACAAAAGATGAATACAAGTCCCTTTTGACTTCTGTAATTACAAGATGTGCTCAACATGGTTACCATCAGCATCCAGACACTTCTGATTATGGCAAACTACTGCTTGAGCAACATTGGTCAGAGTGTCCAGCTGTATACATTTTTTTTTTGGCACTACCCGGTATATATAGAGAGAACCCTAAAGATGCCACCAAAAACCTATTGGAACTGAGAAATGAATTCAGTAAAGTAGCAGGATACAAAATTAATATTCAGAAATTGGTTGCATTTTTATATACCAATAATGAACTATCAGAAAGAGAAATTAAGAAAGCAATGCCATTTACAATTGCATCAAAAAAATAAAATACCTAGGAAAAAAATGTAACCAAGGAGGTAAACACCTAGGTTTGGAAAATTATAAGACCTCAAAAAAACAAACTGAAGAAGATACAAATAAATGGAAGCATATACTATGCTCATGAATAGGAAGAAACATCACGAAAATGGACATCACAAAAATGTCCATACTACCCAAAGCAGTCTATAGATTTAATGTAATCCCTATCAAAATGCCAATGACATTTTTCACAGAACTAGAACAAGTAATCCTAAAATTTATATGGAACTATAGAAGACCTCTAATAGTCTCAGAAAAAGAACAAAGTTGGAGGTGTCACACTGCCTGATATCAAACTACACTAAAAGGCTATAGTAATCAAAACCACATGGTCCTGGCATAAAAACAGATACATAGATCAATGGAACAGAATAGAACACCCCAAAATAAACCCATGCCCATAAGGTCAATTAATCTACCTTGAAAAAGGAGGCAAGAATATACAGAAGGTAAAGACATTCTCTTCAATAAATGGTGCTGGGAAAACTGAACAGATACATGCAAACAAATGAAACTGGACCACTTTCTTACACTTTACACAAGAATAAACTCAAAATGGATTAAAGAGTTAAATGTAAGATCCAAAACTATAAAGCTCCTAAAAGGGAAACATAAGTAGTAAACTCTCTCACATTGCTCTTAGTTTTATATATATATATATATATATATATATATATATATATATATATATATATATATATATATATGTCTCTTTGCGCAAGGGAAACAAAAGAAAAAATAAACAAATGGGACTACATCAAATTAAAAAGGTTTTGCACAGCAAAGGAAACCAACAAATGAAAATACAACCTACTGAATGAGAGAAGGTAATCGCCAATGATAGAACTGGTCAGGGGTTAATATCTAAAATATATAAAGAACTCATACAACTTAACTCCAAAAAAAAAAAAATCATATTAAAAAAATGGACAGATGACCTGAATAGACATTTTTCCAAAGAGGACATACAGATGGCCAAGAGACATAAGAAAAGATGTTCAACATCACTAATTATCAGAGAAATGTAAATTAAAACCACAATAAGTTATCACCTCACACCTATCAGAATGGTTCTCAAGAAATCAACAAACAAGTGCTGGTGAGGATAGAGAGAAACAGGAACCCAAGAGCACTGTTGGTGGGATTGTGAATTGGTGCAGCCACTATGGAAAATAGTTTGGAGGTTCCTCAAAAAAATTAAAAAAACAACTACCTTATGACCCAGCAATTCCACTTTTGGGTATTTATCCAAAGAAATCCAAAACACTAATTCAAAAAGATATATGCACCCCTATGTTCACTGCAGCATTATTGACAACAGCCAAGATATGGAAGCAAATTAGGTGTCCATCAATAAACAGTTGGATAAAGAAAAGGTAGTACATATATGCAATGCAATATTAGGTGGCCATAATAAAAAATGAAATCTTACCATTTGTGACAATATGGATGGACCTAGAAGGTATAATGTTAAGTAAAATAAGTCAGGCAGAGAAAGACAAATATCATATAGTTTCACTTATATGTGAAATCTAAAAAAACGAAACAAAGCAGAAACAAACTCATAGGTACAGAGAACAAACTGATGGTTTCCAGATTGGAGGGGTTTGGGGGGACTGGGTGAAAAATGTGAAGGAATTAAGAAGTACAAATTGGCAGTTACAAAATAGTCGTGGGGATGTCAAGTACAGCATAGGGAACATAGTAATATTGTAATAACTATGTATAGTGTAATGTGGGTACTAGACTTAACAGGGGGATCATTCCATAAGCTATATAAACGTCTAACCAGTATGCTGTATACCTGAAACTAACATAATATTGAATGTCAACCATAACTGAAAAATGAAAAAATAAATTTTAACTAAAAACAAAAACAAAAAAACACACAGAGAAGATGTAGCTGTTCGAAAAAAAGGCCAAAGAGCTACCAGTTAAACACACACTTTCAAAATACTGATGCATCAATTCAACAAACATAAATTGAGAAGGAATGTGAGCAAGGGGCTATCCAGGTGCGTGGGACAGAAAGATCAAACAAGATGACATATTTGCCCTCAAGGTGCTCAAGGTCCCAAGCTTGAGACTGACATTTTGTAGAGTGACTTTCATTACGTTACTGTTCTAAAAAGTGATATGAAGTTCAACGGTAATGTCAGGAAACTGCTGGGCACTGGAGGGAACTGGACAAAACATCTCAAAGAAGATGTTATTTGAACTTTACATTGAAGACACAAAATAAAAGAGACACTTGGGGACGAAAAAGGGAGAAGAACATTTACACAAGTGCAGTGCTCTCATGATATCACCTGCTAGCGATGTTTTCTAGAAAGAGACACTCTGCTGTGCCTACTACTTGACGGCAGCAGAAACTGCCCTTTTGGGTACCACCTAACCCAGGCATTTGAGCTTGGGGTTTTCTTAGTTGTCTGGACTGAAGCATGTAAAATTTGGGAACAGTAAGCCATGTTCTGCTATTTAAACTGAACCACAGAAGCAACCATATGAGTATACAGCAAGAGAGAACACTAACTAGATATGCTCAGAAAAATGAAGTAAAAAAACTCACAGTGTTAAGTGCCCAACTCCATAAATTCCTGAGGCCAAACTTCATTCTTATTTTTGGCTCCCATTAGCCACTCCTTTTTACTTATGATGATAATTTCCTTTTCCTTTCCTTTTCTTCTTTGTCTCGTTTAATTCAAATTTTGTAGTATGTAAGGGAAATCGAACTACATAGATGCCTAATACAATCAGGCAATTCTATTAGGTGAGTTCACATAAATTACTTCACTGAATTCCTCTCAATATTCCTAGTAATGGATGTTATTATCCCCATTTTACAGCTAAATAAATTAAGGCTCAGATTCATGCAGGGCTATTAGCAACTAATGAATGACAGATATGGAATTCTGGCCCAGATCTTGTTCCAAGGTCATTTTTTCCTCACTATATCATACTGCATTCCAAAAAGAGAACTGCATTTATAAGAGTGCATAGAGGCACGAAGGGGCTTTGGATGTTCTGATGCTGTCTCCCTTCCACGTAGCTAGAGAAAAGAACTCAAAGAAGAAAGCTTTAGAACAAAGAAGCTTGAGAGTAGGTTAGGGTGAGCTCATCAAGGACCTGTTATGCTAGGGAATCCGAACCTAATTTAGCCACAATGGAGAGTATTACCTCTCTTTTTCTGTTAAGGTTTATTTTCAAGCCAGGGAGAGATGTTATCAGATTTTGTTTTAGAAAGATAATAATGACAGCATTAAGGATAGATTAAAGAAGAAAAAGGTTATTGAGAAACTCTTGTGCTAATCTATGGGAGAGCGGATAAGGGCCAGATCTAAAGTGGTGATGGCAGGACAGAGTCGAGGTTAGATCTCAGCAGTATTTCAAACAGATTGTCCAGCACTTGGGACCACTTGACAGATGGAAGAGATGGAAGAGTTGAGATTAATTCCATGGTGTTCAGCTTGGACACCTGACATAACAGAGACTCCTATGACAGGGTAACTTTGAGGACAAGAAAATGGAAAAACTGGGGGTAAATCCCAGAGCTCCTGATCATATTTAAAAAATGGACCCTTTGTGCTGTTGTCTGAATCGGGCTGACATTAGATTCTGTGTCACTGGGTTTAAACTCTCTTAGGCTCAATAAACCCCTTAGGCTCAATAAAACATAAATATGAGACATGTTATTTGGAACATTTCCCAATTACCAAATTTATTGAACTATGTATGGATACATACTATTTTAAGTCTACGTCTAATATTGATCACTAACTTTTACATTTCTTCCTCGACTGATTGCTTTGAATCTGGGTTCTTCAAAGTAACGAAAGAATTCGGTTTGGGAAAGAAAAGCTGTTTAGAACTGAAATCAGAATGTGGAGGGGTACACTCTCCTTTTTGAATCCTCATGTATTACTCCCCAAGGCAGTCTCCTGAATGAATCTTTTTCCTTGTTGTATAAGAGCCTCAAAAAGCAGTGAAGAACATTCATTTTTCTACTTGATTTTGTTACTTTGCCAGGAATAGCACAGGGGTCCCTTTAGCGAGTGAGACTAAGGGCACTAAAATGGTTGGAAATCACTGAAAACAGTAGCAGGTTTATTTGAGCAAAATCGGCAGGGTGGTGTAATATACATTTTTAAAAATGCATTTTCATTAAAATTATAAATGAGCTTCCAAACAAACTCTGGAAAGGGCTCCAAATACAGCCTTACAAACCCAAAATGAAATCAATAAAAAGAAACCAGCCAAGCAGCAAGTTGAGAAAACACCAATTAGAGATTTTAACAAACAGAGAAGCTCACTGTGGGGTACAGTTTTTAAATCAGACAAGAGAAATTTGGGCTTTTTTCCTCTACCTCAGCATTGCTCTACTGTGTTCTCCCTGGAACTAAAATTGATGGGATTCAGAACGCACCCCAGGAAGAAACCACAAACAAGCGGGTGCTTTCGACATTATATCTGAGCAGATGAAAGCAAATATTATTCTGATAGTTTTTCATTTTGCCCTCTAAGGAGCTTTGCATTATTATCCATGACTAGGGATTTTAATAGTCGAACTACCACAAATTTGTCAAACACTCAATTTCTGCCTGGTTTCAGAGTGCAGCTTTCACCCGTGGAGGTTAACTCAGGTTTCTCTAGCCAAGGAATTTTTGAAGCAGATCCTACTCTGATGGACTGTCTCAGCTAATGTGCCTCCACAGATGACGCTGCATTGAACTGTCAGGTAGGTGAGGTTCAGCTTCAGTCCCATCTGCACCCCAGCTATCAAGCCTGGCCAGACACTCCCGAATGTAAGTCCTGTGCCTGGCAGATCCATTCTTCTGCTTTCCCCCGGCTGGCTCTCCTCAGAGTTTATTTACCGCTGGCCTATTAAAACTACCCTATCTTGTTCTTAGACCCTCAGGAATACGCTTTGTGCTTCTGCCCAAGTGACGCAATATAGATTGTCATGAAAACTCACCTTCTCAGTGCTCAGGAATCCAGTGGGGTTTTGTTCTTGTTGTTGTTTTCTTTTAATCAATTTAACTTAACAGAAAGGCACCACAAAAACCGAGGAATCATAAAGCAATTTTTTATGTGTGGATTATTTGATTATTGCTACTTGGTATACATGTATTAGTGTGTATATATATATATATATATATATATACATATATGTGTGTGTGTGTGTGTATATGTATATATATGTTCTGTGCATATACGAATATATGCATGTGTGTATATAAATATATGTGTATGTGTATACACACACATATAAATGTATACACATATATACATGTAAAATACACATATATTTTTTTCCCAAACCCTAAGGCTATTTTGTCCTAGTATGTAGTTTTAGGTTCCTATACAATAATACCCATTTATTATTTATTTCTACCCATGAAAGAAACATCCTCCATGTTAATTATATTTCCTTTTAGCAATGAGTTTGAAGTCAATGCTCATAATCCTTGGTGATGCATAGATTATAGAGATTTTATATTGTACTAGGCCGGCCAATCTAAGAATGAAACTTGAAATATGTTTACAATCCCTCCATTTTCATCACCTCTACTGGCACCAGCCTCGCCACCAAGCTTCTCTCCTAATCACTTTCCTTGCTTCTACCCTTGTCTCCATCTGTCTGTTCTTGCAACACAGCCCACAGAGTTATCTTTCTAAAAAGTAACCCATATCACATCAGTCAGACTTTCCATTGGCTCCTCATTTCCCCCAGCCTGAAAACCAAAGTCTTTGAATTGCTTATCAGGCTCTAAATGATGATGTTTCCTTCACCTCTGTGTCCTACCAACCAGCTACTCTCCCTTAGCACATGCAGTTTCATCAGCATTGAGCTCTTATTGACACTCTTCCACCTAAAGCCTTCCCTCTGCCTGGAATGTTCTTTCTTTAGATATGTTCTTGGTTAACTACCTCCACCTTCAAGCCTTTGCTTAGTAAGACTTACTTTGACCATCCTACTTAATACTGAACTTGACTTCCTTCCTCAACTCCCATCCCTGCAAACATCATCCCGTCTCTTGGCTCTTCTAATTGTCCATTTTCACTTTTTTATATAGCACTTACCATCTTGCATACAATTTAATTTAGTTATGTCTTATTTTTGTTTTTATTGTCTATCTCCCTTGCCATAACAGAATTTCTCTGAGAGTGGGGATCTTTGTCTAACTTTGCTCGTCAATCCCTAAATAGGAGCATGTACATAGTAGATGATCAATAACTATTTCCTAAAAGAATGAATACTGTCCAATTATATCCAAAATAATGTATTATATTTTCCATTTTTGGTAAATGATGCAAATGTGTATGTCCACATACTCATACCATTTTAGTTATGATTTTCTCATTTCAGCATATGAGGAAATGGATTATTTTATTTTTTGTTGAAATATGGTTAAGAAAAGGTTAGGATGTTTAAAAAGAGGTTTCAATTGACTGCATGCCCTGGTTTGATGAACAGCCTTTAACGAGCACCTGCCTTCTGTTGTATATTTCAGGTGTAAAGTTGAACAAGTCATGTGTCAGAAATATCAGTGTTGGGTGGAGGAGACTGACTTGGAAACACGAGGCAGGTTGATAAATTTGTATTACAATCATAAACGAGGAGCAGAAGTGACAAGACTAATTTAGCAAAAAGGTAGACACTGCTGAGGTTAGAACATGATCCTGTACCTTTAAAGTAACTGTTTAGGGCAGGAAACATATGTGAGGGCCAGAGATTTTATTTGTCTATGTTATCGCATAGAGAAGACCTGAACACAAGGGTTCCTCTACCACTCTGTTCTCTGAGTATTGCAGCTTCCTTTAGGCCAGGCTGTGGACAAAAGCACATGACAGTTGGGGGCTAACACTCACGTCAGAGCAGGTGCCACAGGTGAAGGGGGGCAGGAAAGGAAACAAAAGGAAAACAACCCTTTGGCCTTTGCAGAGCTCATATGGTGCCATATTTAAACTTCACAGTGTAGACACCAGCATTGACTAGAACACCTGGACCTTCCTCTAATCTAGTAGCAAAACACAGAGCGAGGGTCCATCAGTTGTTACATAGGAGAGAGTAAATGCATATTCTTGCTCTAGGATTAGAGAGCTCTATCTAGTCCACTGCTCACAGGACGGAGAAAAGCAGAACAGAGTATATATCTAAACGTCAAAGTGACACAAAAGAGAAGCATAAATTGTGTCTATTTATTTATTTAGTTCCAGGTCAAGTTTTGTGCTTGAGTTAAGTTTCTATGGAAATTCTTACTCCATTGCTGTTATGAAGAGACAACTCTGTTTCAACAGGTTTTGGATTCTGGTCCAGGCTCCAGCCTGTCTCAAAATCCAAACAGAATCCTAAAATCTGTTCCTGCCTCTATCAGAACTTGCTGTATTTTCTTTGCCTCCTGCCACCACACAGTTGGATGGACACCAAGTATAGAAAATTTCAGCCTCAAAGAGACATTTTAAGAAAGTTATGAGCTAGATTCAATTATTTGTATAAGCATTCTTTGAAATAATGTTATAACATACCTTTGAATAAAACTTAAAATAACTACAAGTTTAAGCTCCAGATACAGATGGACTTGGGTTGGAATGCCAGTTTTGCCTCTTATTAGCTATCTTACTTTGTGCCTTAGTTGTGTTATGTGTAAAATGCAGACAATTTAAATGACATCATAGAGGCATTGAAAGAGTCTAATGAGATAATATATATACCATATGCTGAGCATAGTGCCTAATTCCTAACTAACCTCAACAGATCAACAGATTGTTGTCATAGTGACTATAATTTTCAATCATCAACCCTTAGTGTATAGGTTTTGTGAGTTTTCCATAAAGTGGTATCTAAACTTCCTTTTAATTTTCCATGCACAAAATGATTTCCATGCACAAAATGGTTACTCTCATCTCTATTGAATGGGTGTCCTCTCTCCCTAGAGGGGAGAGCAGTAGATTAAAAATGACAATTTTATCAAGAGTGTCCTTAATAAAAATATAAGAGTGAAATGTTTGTTAGTAAATATCAACCTTGTGGTGACAATGTTATCAGCAGAAGCTTATTTAAAAAGCTAAATTGGCATGATTTTAAAAGGTAAATCATTTAAGATTCTTTATTCCATAATATAATATAGGCAATACATAGATTTAGGAATAACAGTTTTATTTACCAATCACGGTATCCATTCATTTGGTATACACTGCACCCTCCTTTTTTTTCCTTTCTCCTTCCCCCCTTATTAACAGATTTAGAACTGACAGTGCTTTCACTTCTAAGTATAAAGAATAATTTTCTTCTGAACATAGAGACAACTATGAAATCAAAGTTTAAAATATAGTCCTCTTCTAACAGCAATTCAGATTTCCATTAAACCTCCTCCCACCCTCTCAAATTAAAATTTGAAAAGCAGAGCTCAGGAATAATCTGACAGGAACTAGTGCTTCGTTCATTTCCAGCAAGGAAGCACCAATTTGATTCCTACCATAACAATTTTTGCTGTTGCCAGTGCATCAAATTTTTTAACACAGCTTCTCAAGTGATAGAAATCATCCCGTCACTTTGTTTCACAAAATTGACACTCTGGGGAAATGCAAAATAGAGTAGGAACTTGAGCGAAACTGCTCCTCCAACCCTGGTAGGTATTCCTGAAATTCTCTTTTCCTCTTCAACTAATGTCATCAAGTCCCAATTGCTTGTTGTTCTTTTCTCCTTGTTCTGCTCACGTGCTACAACATCCCTTGGCTTCCCTCATCACTGGAGTTGGTGTTTTTAAAAGTGTTACTCATAGATTGGGATTCTACCACTGGCTGATTTGAATGCAGTGACAAAGGAAAAAAAAAAAGGAACTTGATGAAATTATTTCACACACAGAGAGCAATAAACATATGGAATAAATTACTACAGAAGATGATTCAAAGAGTTTAAGAAACACCTGGATTTGTTTCTAGAGGCAGTGGATTAAAGAGCAGAGTGAGAAGAAGCAAGAGAGGGAAATGAAAGCACACTCACCAAGCCAAGTGTTAAGGCTCTAACTCCTTATTGAGATGGCACCTCCTGCATTTATCAGGAGCAGCAGCTATGAAGTCTATTTTAAGAGAAAGGTTCCTCAAATACCCTGACTAAATCATAGGAGCTACCTTCCTAACGGGTTGGCCTCTGGCTTTGAGGGAAGGAAGTGAATGATGGAAGGTTCTTCTCAATCCAGAAAGAGGGGAAGAATATTTGAATCTGCAGGAAGTAAATTTTAGCAATTGGCTTGAGATCTAGTCCAGGCTTCCCATGTTAGCCACATTTCCGACCTCCTTACACTGCCTGCCCTCCCCTCTCTCTAGACACATTCTGACCTTTCAGGAACAACCATGTTCCTCCCTGCCAGTAATTATGTTGCTGTTTCCTCTCCCAACTCTTCCCCTCATTCTTCAGCCCATAGGCCACCTGACATCTCAGTTAATAGTCACGTCTCCCTCCGTGTTCCCATACCACATGAAAATATCGTTATGTGTTTACTTTCATCTTTATCTCCTCAGCACTTCACCAAATGCCTGGCTCACTGGAGATATTTAGTGTTTTCAAAATTGATTTGCTTCACTTTGTTTCAGAGAGGATGTAAAGTGTTTGATAAAAATAATAGCTAACATCATGGAGCCTGTAACATGTGCCAGGCATTGTTCCAAGTGCTGCACATGCTTTAGCTCATGTAATCCTCTACAGTGCTGCAGATGAGTGAGTTTGTGATGTAGGTAATAATATTATTCCTATTTTGCAAACAGAGGTGCAGAGATGTTAAGTAATTCACCCAAGTCTAGCTGGGGAAGAGCACATTTGAGACTGGGCTCAGCCAGTTGGTTCCAGAGCTAGTAGTCAGCCATTATTCTGATTACTGGAATGCCGACCATAGCAGGGAAACAAAAATAGGGAAAGGTGATGAAAAACAAATAATTAAGGTCATAAAATGGAGCACTTAATTACACTAATTAAAAATACATGTAATAAATCCCAGCACACATTATACTCTGTTTTTAGCAGCCAATTAAAAAAGGTTAGTTTGATAAATTAATCAATTAAGCAAAAGCAAATCAATTACTCAGGAGAGTATTCCTGATATCACAACATGAAATAAATTTCTTCTATGGGGTTCATAAAAGATGATGGTGTGTTAAATCATTCCTTCATTTTCCATCTACATTTATTTCTATCCAGTAGCATCTAGGTGTTCAAACAAAAAGACTGATCACGGGACAAACATTTTGTAAATTTATATGTGCCTCTCCAAAATGATGTGCACTGATTTTACATATCCAAATGGAAGACACACATGAACTCATTCAAGAAATATACATATGTTGAGCCTCTATTTTGTGTGACTTCATGATGTACCACAAATTATCAAAGTCTCTGCTCTCGTGGAGCTCAAATTCTAGATGAAAAGACAAATGATGAATACATAAACAACAATGACAAGAGTTGTTAAGAGCTAAGAAGTAAAATAAAGCAGATTAAAAGGATAATGCATAACTAAGGGAGGGAGGTAGAAGGATTTCTCTTTTAGATAATAGGGTCAAGAAACACTTCTCTGAGCAGGTGGTATCTAAACTTAGACCTGAGTCAAGAAACATATCAGAGATAGTTATCTATTTTTTTTGTTAATTATTCCAAACTGGAAATCAGATGAAATGTTATCACTTCCTTGTGTAACTTCAGGCCAATGAAATAAAATGTTCTGTATGATTTTTCCTGTAAATCTCCTTTTCTCCCTGAGATATTCTTTTATTTGTATTAGATGCAAGTTTCCTTTGGGAGTTTGAATATAAGCAAATGAAGAAAAGGAATAGGATAAATTTCATACCTTCCAAACCAGCAATAGTCTGAGAGTAAAGTGAGGAATTTAGTTTAATAAAAATTCAAAAATCCTACACTGTAACGAAAAAAAAAAAAAGAAGACAATAAGGAAAAAAATTAGATAAAGAAATCCAATATGGCAGAGTAGATAAACACTGTGACTGCTTCCTTCCACAAACACATTAAAATTACAACAAAATTATAGCACAATCAACCTGGAGAACCATCTCAGTTAACAGAAGTTTTATTACTAAGGATATAAAGAAGCCAGGTCAAGATTGGTGGGGGGACCGAGATGCAAAATGGGCTAGCCCCAAACCTCTGTGTGGCAGCTGAGAACCGGGAGGGCTATCTCAGCCCTGGAGGTTCCCATTAGAGGAGCGAGGGATCCCAGTCTACATTGGTCTCCCCAGCACGAAGTACTAGTGCTAAGAAAAGGAGCTGCCACAACATCTGGCTGTTAAAAACAGTAGGGATTCCAACTACCTGGGTGAGACAGAAGGCTGCAGGAAACCTAGACATCCTCTTAAATGGACAGCACAGAGACTCCCTTGTTCGAAGGCATTCACCTTGGGCTCAGCAGAGGGACAGTAACTCAGGGGGTGTCAGAGACATAAAAGGGGCAGACTGAGCTGTGTAGCTTTGAGGCGAGGCATGGAGGACAATCACCATGATCCCTGTGTGTGTGGTTTTCCTCCTGTGTAGCCGGCAGGCAGGCACCATCTTTCCTGTATTGAGCTCTCCCTCACAGGCCAAATCTGAATCTGATTAGCCTGGTTAGCCTACTCATTCCATCCTGCTGATTCACTGAGACCTCACCCCACCCAACTCACCCAAAAACAGAGGCACTTTCTCTGTGAACAGTTAGCCCTGCCCTTATTGCACTCTTTCTTGGAAAACTACTGTAGTCCACAGTCCCTAGGTGCGTGACCAGCCTCAGTGTGCTCTGAGACTTTTGCTGAGTAGCTCCAGGCTCAGCACTGGCAACAAATTAGTCTACATTAGCCTGTTGACCACAACTCTTCCCAATCTAGTGACTCCTTAAGATCCCGGCTCACTCAACTTGCGTACTGCATGAGGCTTTATCTGTGACTGAACCTTAAGAGAGCCAGCAGGTTGCAGCAGGACTTTGGGTGTCCTGGCTTTTTACAGAGCTACCCAGGCCCAGTACTGGGGAAAGATATCCTCAGTTTGCAGTGTGGGTTCTCCCACACAAATCCAGGGTTGCATAGGCAGTGAACAACTGTGGATCACTTTGTAGCTCCTACCAGATAGTCCCTGGCCAGTCACAGGCAGTGGTTGACCTGGGGTTGCAGCAGAGCCTCTTGCAAGAGGCCCCAGAATCAAAATACTTGGATATTGGCTCAGACCACAGCAGAGCACTGTCCAATTAGCCCCAGAAGCAGCACACCCAAAGGGCATTCTCAACAGGCCCCAGAGCCCACTGGGGCAAATCCCACACAGTGGGGTAAGCCCCTCCTCACAGCAGCTTGTAAGCTGTCAACAGCTTGTAAGCTGTGGCCCCACAAACCCCACAACCAATCAGCCTCATGGTCATTCCCGCTCACCTACGTGCCAATAGCAATCAAGGATCAACTATAATAGGAGGGCACACACAACCCACACAAGGGACACTCCTAAAGCACCTGGAACAGGGGACCTGGGACACTGTGCCAGGGTCCCACAGAGCACCTACTACATAAGGCCACCCAGTCAAGACTGGAAGATATAACAGATCAACCTGATACATTAAAAAAAAAACAAAAAAAAAAACAGAGAGGCAGCCAAAATGAGGAAACAAAAAAATACATCCCAATTAATAGAACAGGAGAAAACTCCAAAAAAATAACTAAACAAAATGGAGGTAAGCAATCTACCAGATACAGTGTTCAAAACAATGGTTAACAGGATGCTCAAGGAATTTTTGAGAATTTCAACAAAGAGATAGCAAGCATAAAAAGGACAGAGAAATCATAAAAAATAATCTGTCGGAAGTGTAGAATAGAGTAACTGAAATGAAAAATGCACTAGAAGGAGTCATCAGCAGACTAGGTGAAAAAGAATCAGTGAATTGGAAGACAAGGTAGCAAAAAAACACCCATTCAGAACAACAAAAAGAAAAAATAATCCAAAAAGTTGAGGATAGTTTAAGAGACCTGTGATACAACATCAATCATAACAACATTCGCATCATAGGGATACTAGAAGGAGAAGAAAGCAAGGGATTGAGAACCTATGTGAAGAAATAATGACTGAAAACTTTCCTAACCTGGTGAAGGAAATAGACATACAAGTCCAGGAAGCACAGAGAGTCCCAAATAAGATCAACCCAAAAAGGCCTATACCAAGACACATTAATTAAAATGGCAAAGGTTAAATACAAAGAGAGGATCCTAAAAGCAGCAAAAGAAAGGCAACTAGTGACTTATAAAGGAGCTCCCATAAGATTGTCAGCTGATTTCTAAACAGAAACTTTGAAGGCCAGAAAAGATTGGCACAAAATATTCAATGAGATGAAAAGCTAGAATATACAAGCAAGATTACTTTACCCAGCAAAGCTCTTATTCAGAATTGAAGGACAGATAAACAGCTTCCTAGACAAGAAAAAGCTAAAGGAGTTCATCACCACCAAACCACTATCACAAGCAATGTTAGAGGGACTATTGTAGGATGGAAAAAAAATCAAAATTATGAATAAAAAATGGCAATACTATATATCTATCAACAATTAGTTTCAATGTAAATGAATTAAATGCTCCATTCAGAAGACATAGGAGGGCTGAATGAATAACAAAAAAAAAAACCCTTTCATATGCGGCTTGTAAGAGAATCGCTTTATATTGAAAGACACATAGATGATAAGTAAAGGGGTGAAAAAATGACATTTCATGAAAATGGAAACAAACAAAAAACAAAAAAAGCTGAGGTAGCAATACTTATACCAGACAAAATAGATTTTAAAACAAAGGGAAAACAAGATACAAAGAAGGGCCCAGTAATCCCATTTGAGGGCATTTATCTGAAAAAATCCAAACACTACTTCGAGAGGACATGTGCATTCATCCATATGTTCATTGCAGCATTGTTCACAATGGCCAAGATGTGGAGGCAGCCTGGGTATCTGTTGATGGAAGAATGGATAAAGAGGAGGTGGTACAATATACAATGGAATACTGCTCGGCCATGGAAAAGAATGGGTTCTTGCCATCTGCAGACACATGGATGGACCTGGTGGGTATTGTGCTGAGTGGAGTGTCAGACAAAGACAGATAGAATGTGATTTCATTTATATGTGGAATCTAAAGAACAAAATAAACAAACAAAACAGAAACAAACTGAGAGATACAGGGAACATATTGATGATTACCAGATGGGAGGTGGGTTGGAGTGGGTGAAAAGGGGAAGGGATTAAGAAGTACTCATTGGTTGCTACACGATAATCATGGGGATGTAGGGTATAGCATAATGAATATAGTCAGTAATATTGTAATAACTATGTATGGTATCAGATGGGTACTAGATTTGTTGGGGTGATTGGTGGGAGGGGGTTGGAGAGCAGGGTGAAAAAAGTGAAGGGATTAAGAAGTACAAATTGGTAGTTACAAAACAGTCATTGGGATATAAAGTAAAACATAGGGAATGTAGTTACTAATGTGGTCATAACTATATATAGTGCCAGGTGAGTACTCGAGTAGTCAGGGGGATCACTTCTTAAATTATACAAATGTCTAACCACTATGCTGTACACCTGAAATTAATATAATACTGAATGTCAACTATAATTGAAAAATTTAAAAAGGGGGCAAAAGGTGAAGGGTAATAAGTGGTACAAATTTCCAGGAATAAAACAAGTAAGTCATGGGGATGTAAAGTACAACATAGGAAATACAGTCAATAATATTGTAGTAGTGTGGTACGGTGTCAGGTGGTAGCTAGATTTATCATGGTGATCACTTCTTTAGGTATATAAATGTTGAACAACTCTGGGGTACACTTGAAACTAATATAAGAGTGTATGTTAGCTATATTTTAATAAAAATCTCAAATAAGGTAAAATAAATTTAATAAAAAAGAAAAAGACTTAGAAATCTTAGAGGTGAACTATATGATACCTATTTCAAAAACATTTCTTCAACTTGGTTTTCAACTAATAAGAGAGATTGTTTGGGGCCCTTTCACTAAGAAGTATGCTAATAAGAGAGTCCAATTTAGGGAAATGCAATATTTTGATCCTATGGTACAGATTATTATATTTAACTCATGAAAATATATAGGGACCTTGGGACTGTGTTTTTGTTCTACCCATCAATATTGGTCATTTCACACTTGAGTATGGGAAAGAAGTTTGACCAATGAACAAAAGCTAAAACAATGTCAAATTACTAATGCACATTTTTGTAATGTAGTCTATATTAATTCTGCTTCTCAGAAGAGTCACTCATTCTTTTTAAATTTCCTCCCACCTTGTACTTTGTGGAGCAATCAGCTATCTATTTTCTAACAATGCACACTAAGACTAGGAACTTCTTCCTATATTATGACTCAGTGTGACTGTCAGGTATCAGATTAATTTTAAGAAACTGAAGTTTTAATCTTTAGTTACTTTCTTTGCTATAGTCTTTCTCCCCTTTATCTTACACATTTGTGTTTTATTTGGAACCATTCTAAACAAATATAGCTCTAAACTGCATCATATTACTTAAGTAAAAAGGGAAAAAAAGGATGCTATCATACGTTTCCAGGTTCTAGTACATTGACCTTCTTTGTGTCTTTTTGATATGAGCAGCTTTCTTGTTCAAGCTGAACAGGAAATTGAAAACGGAATGCTCTGTAGTGAAAGGAAACAAAAGGCACAGTCATTTATTTTCTTCTTCACAATGATGATGTCTTATGGGATTTTATCTTTGGAAGGATCTGGATCTTAAGTATTAAAATACTCTGAGATAAACCATACAAGAGAAAAGGGTGGTGGGGGAAGTCTTTTAGACTGACAACCTGGACTAAGACTAGAGGAATTAAGTGGGCATTTCTCTGCTAAAATACATACTAGATAGAACCTTGATAGCTTCTTTATGAAGTTAGCACATGTGCTTAATTTAGATTCACTGTTTAAATATTCAAGTAGTTACCATACATGGGTGGGCCAGTGAGACAGATTAGGTGTTGAAATCATATGATAGCACATAAGCTCCAGCACAGTAAAGAGACCCGAGTTTCTGAGTGCAGTTGCTATGTACTACACAGTGCTTTTCTTATTTATAAAGCTGGAGCATACATTCTATTGCTCTTGTTCTTAGATTTTCAGACAGCCATAATTTCTTGTCTTTTGTTTGAAATGAAGGCCTGCCTGGAAAAATTGAGGGTGCTGCCAGGCTTACTAAAAGACAATCTTTTTGTAGTGTATTATATTCTCTACTCCACTTCCTCCCCCCATGCCCAATTCTTGGGCATGGGGGGAGGGGCACAAGATTTAAGAAAGATGTAAGTTATGAAATTGGAAGCACATCAAAGGAACTTATGGACAGAATCTTGTCGAATCTTCTCTTAGCCAAAAAACAAAATAAAACAAAAAATCATTGAAATGTATTAACGTATAGTAATGTGCATGCATCTAAGCATAACTCAAAGACTATGTTCCATAGTGAAATTGTGAAATGCAAGTTATACTGGATCCCTTTTGGAGAACGAAAAAAAGTTAAAATTCAGCTTATATATCTGAAAGACTGAAGTAGGCAATCAAAATCAAACTTCTACAACAGATTCATTTGACATGATTTCAAAATAAACTAAGTTCCGTAAACCTGTTGGCAGAGAAGTATCATTTGTCAAGCGATTAACAGAGACACAATCTGTAATTCCAAATTGCTGAAAGCAGGCCACTAACGAGAGAATGACTCACGTTTTGGGGTGAAGGGGGGGAGGGGTCTCTCAGAAGCTGTAATTTGATTTACAAAACTCTAAATAGCTAATGGCAGGTAACTCTTGCCAACTAACCAGCCAACTCTTACAAGCTCATTAACAGAACTCCATGGTCTCGCTGAAGGATAAACCATATGGAGGTGTCACTAAAAGCTAGAGATGAGAGACTGTAATTCACGTTCAGTCCTTCTGTGAGCCGGTCATATGGGCATTGATTTGAGCCTTTGTTTATCTGACATGACCTGTTCTTAAGAAAGAAAATACATTTTTAGGAGTTGTTGGTTTCTCCCCCACCACACACACATACTGCCTTACACTGCAGTGTTCAACTAATTATTAAACTTCTTTATTCTGCTTTTGTTTCTCCAGGTTCCCATATCTGTGTCACATTTCAGTTCTAGCAAAACAATTGAATAATGGTATTACACAAGCGCTTAATCCACTGTTTGCTTGAGCGCTGAGCTTAGAGTGCTGTTAAATTGCTATTCTATGATTTCCCTAGCGATGGCAGACCTGGGGCTATAAAATAAGATCATTTCCAACTCTTTATTCACATGGACTTTGTGAATGCTTGAGGAGACATATGTAGCAACACACCTTCATAAGACAACATTTTGCAATGGGTTCTGTTTATTTAGTCTAAAGGGCTTTGTCATATATTTAGCCCTTCTAAGCAGAGTACATTGTAGTGTGTATAGAGGCACTGCAGTTTCCATTTAATACCCATGTCAACCAGGAATCTCCAAAAAATTTATCAGAATAACACACAAACATAGTTTAAAAAATAGTACTACAGGCTATTCAATGATAAGCAAGTCTTCTAGTGTTTTTTTCTATAGCCTTAGTCCTATTCCCCAGGAACAGTTTTAATCACTTTTGTGTAAAATCTTTCATTGCTCTAAATAATCTTTCATGATCAGTTGTTGATTTATTTAGATGAGATATTCGCCAGTGCTTCTTGATATGATGCATGAAGATTTCGCTCACTGATTATTTCCTTTACCCCCTCACTCTGAGTTTCTATGTTAAATTTCTTTGGTACTTTTAAATTTTTAAATAAAATAATCAAATATTTATTTCTTTATTATACAGAGGATGCCAAAAAATGTGTACACATTTTAAGAAAGGAAAAAACTGTATTAAAATTGTAATAATATATACTGACAACAGAAGAAGAATACAAGTTATGTATATACATTTTTTGGCACCCCCGGTATATAATATGTATAAAAATAACAAATATATAATATATATTCTTTATATAATATCAAGTATTATTCATCAATTTTAAACTGTAATTATTACCTCCCCATTTTGAAAAGAGGGAACACTATTCCCCCATTTTTCTTTCCTCTCTATCTCCAACATTCTATTACCTTTACTCTTACTTTTCTATCATTTACTCTTACTTTTCTATCAGATTAATGACATTCGCATTCTATTTTATAACTACAATTAAGATTTCTTTGCTTTTTCTATAGGCCAATAAAAGAAGTTGTTAATCAGCATTAACCTCATATCATTGTTTAAATAGTTTACACGTGTGCTTTTGTTACATTTCCTTTCTTATGGATTTGTTGATATGGCTCTACTACTAAAAACAAAATATTCCTAGAGTAACACTCGAAAGTCTTTTATTTTCTTACATTACTCCAATTGTTCAAACTCAAATCTTCTTTAGTTTGCTCCATATTTGGACTGTGAGTCTTTTATTGTATTTTTTTCCTATGTCTTACCAGATTTTCTAGTTGAATACGTCTAATACCATCCAGTTCCATAATCAATCCATCCATTTATTATTCTTTCCAACATCAATATTCTTAGACTCCATTTGATATCCTTACAATATATGGTTTATTTGCTAGACCTGGTACCATTCTTTCTTGCATCCAGTGTTTTCTGCTTTGTTTCTTTCTTCTCCAAATAAATACATACAATTGAATTTTGAAGTTACCATGGATATGAAAATGGTTTAATTTTGCTTTCATATTGGTTGCCAGTTTGGTTGGGTAGAACACCTAAGATTAAAAACAATTCTATCTAAGCTTCAAAGGTTTCTAATATTAGCAGTTGTTGTCATGAGACATTAGATAGCAGCTAAAATCATTGTTTTTGTAGATAATTTGTAACCCTTTCCATCTCTGACTATGAGTTTAATTATTTCTCTTTACCTTTAGTGTTCTAGATTTTAATAATAATGTGTTTTGGTTTTTGTTCATTTCTTATTTAGGTGTACGAGTGTGCGTGTGCATGCGTGTATGCGAGTGACCATCATTGCTTCAGCTAGACCGATTAAGAGTAATTTAAATAATGATGATGGTTGCCTCATCTTTGTCTTTTCCTAACTTTGTTAAACATGTATTTAGTGTTTTCACCATTCATCACAATATTAACTGTTGAATTTAGATAGATATGCACTTTCATAATTTTTCTATGAAACTGCTCTGTTAAAAAAAATTTAGGAACAAAGTCCAAATTCCTTTTTGGTATATATTGAGGTGATCCTATTACATCTTATTTGATATATTGAAAAATATTATTAATATATTTTCTAGTATTGAATTGCAGTTGTAAATGAACACTTTCTGGTAATAAAGTAATTTTTAAATAGCATAGGGTTTAATTTGATATTATTTTACTTCTATGTATGCATGGATAATTTTAGAAGGTAGTTTTCTTTGCGCTAGTACTGACTATGATATAGTAATATGGTGGCTTCAGTTTATTTAGAAATATTTGCAAATGTTATGTGTTCTGAAACATTTTATAGGCAAGTATCACAATTCTCTCTGAAAATGAGAAAGGTAAACTACTCATCTACAAATTTATCTATATCTTATATCTTTTAAAAAAGAGACAACACATTTGATGGCTTCTACAGTTATTGATTTCTTCAGATTTTTTAAATTCATAAATTTTAATATATCATATTTTTCTAGATGACTTTCTATTTCATCCATATGTTCAAATTTACCATCATAGTTTTATTTAGCACATTAATCCCATGAATGTAATTAATCATCACATTTAAATTTTTTTGAATTTGTTTTCTCTCTTTAAACTTTCTTGCTTTGCCTAACCAAAGTTGTTTTAGGTTGTTTATATACCAATTCATCAATGTATTTATCAATTCTTTATTAAATTTTTTTCTTAAAATTCTTGTCATTTTTGATATCTAAAATTTTGAAATAAAATTTTTACTTATTTATATTTGTTTTTTCTAACAATAAAAACATTTAAGTTTGTGAATTTGCTTCTGCTTATAGCTTTAGTTGTATTTAATTAGTTATTATGTGTAGTTTCCTCATGCCTTTAATTTTGAAATATTCACTTTGCAATTTTATCATGTGATTCAAGGGTTACAACATTTGTTGATTTCCAAGTTGAACTTACTTTAACTTTTGTTATTACTTTGCAATTATCCTTTTTTTATTTCTCAAAAATGTGGCCCTTTATTATCTTCCTTTCATTGTATTAAAATGATCTTTGTGGCTTAATGTATAGTTATTTTAACTAATAACTCTGGCTGCATGAAAAAGGTATTTTTTTTCTGTTACAGTAAATTGTGTATATTTATGTATATCTTATTGTGTTCTACATACTCTGCCTAATTTATCAAGGATACAGACGTGTGCATACTTATGATGTCTTCTAAAAGTATCTTCCCACCTGTTGATACATTTTAAAAATATTTTGCTGATATGTAATTTGAAATGCAATGTTAATGTAGTTATATATTCATTGTAGATTATAACTTCTGAAAACTTTATTGTCCCATTTAATATTTTTCCTTAAATTATTTTTTTCCTAATATTAATACAACTTCACCTTCTTTCTTAATATTTTTCATGATCTTAAATATTTTTGTTCATTAGTAAGTTTCAATTTTACTGTATTACTTTACTTTAGGTGTAGATTATACAAGATATGGTTAGAATTTATTTCTTAATCTAACCTAAGAGTTTCAACCATTTTGTGGAGGTTATTAATTTATATTTGTTGTCATAATTGACATGTTTGTTCAAAGCTGTCACCTTATTCTAAATGTTTCTTGAGGGTTTCATTGTGATTTTCTTTGTGTTCTATTTATCTATTCATCTATTTATCCATTCAACAAACATTTATTGAGTACCTTCAACATACCAAGGACTTTGTTGGGCACTGATGAAACTGCAAACAAGTCAGACAGCATCACTATGCTCATGAAACTTGCTCTCACAGAAGAAAGTGTAGAAAGCATTGGTAAGACATTGTGAGCAGTGCATAATAGCAGGTAGTCTGCTTGCCAATGAAGAGCATACAAAGTACCTGCTTTGGCAGAAGGAGCTGTAAAAGAAGGTTTCTTGTGGGGGTTACATCTAAGCTAAGTACTCAGGGATGACTAAAAGTCTGAGGACAGAGGGCAGAGGAAACTTTGGGTTAAGTAGTGAAAAAAATATGCTCAATGGCCCAGCGCCAGAGTGTGTGGCATTCTGGGGAAGTCAAATAATTCAGAATGAAGGGTAATGTTCAAGAAATAGGCGAGTGGGAATGGGGTAGAATCTTAGTCATTTTATATTTATACTTATTGATATTCAAGGGTCTGCTTGCATGCGTGCATGCACACACTGTGGTTCAGCAGAGACATCTAGGTATCTGTATGTAGAAAACTTGAAACCATATGAATATTATTTACCCAGAATAATGTGGAGAATTAGGGGAGGTGAGATCTTAAGAGAGGACACCAAGATTGAATAGACAGGCAGAAATTAATAGTGATCAAAGAAGACTGATTAGGATGACACCATACCCGAAGAGTGTGGTCTCATAGCTGTCACCATAACAGTGTTTTACAAAAGATGGAGGGATCAGAAGATTCAAATGTTCCTACTCAGAATGTATCTTGTTTGACAGACAACAATGTAAGATACATATCTAGTTTACTAAATGCCTTGAACTCCACACACATTACAAAGTATGGCTGTGCCAGTCCTGTTTCCTGGCACTATGCCTACAGGAAAAATCCTGCTAGATCAGACAGAAGTCCTGCTACAACTGGAGGCTTTTCCCCATTTCTCCTCTGTGAGAATCCCAAGACCATTCTGTGTGGATGCTTTGAATATTTTTGTCTGAGGTTGTGAAAAGCATAATTTTTAGCACTGCTTAGTCTATCAATAGCTTGCCCTTGTCCTCAGCCCTCACTTTTCTTATTAGGGGCTAACTGTAAGTCTTTTGCCTGATGCTGTGCTGCTTTCTTAAGAGATAGAGTTGAGGGTTAGTCTTTCGTCTCTTCTTTTACAGTATCTTGCTGTCCTAGAAGAAATTTCCAGTGTGTGGGGCACACACTACCCATTTCCAATAAGGGTATACATTATTAAATTTCTAGATTATTTCCATGAGACTCTGGAAAAGCAATTACTAGAACTGGTATTGCCATCTCACCTGAGGTCTTCAACTACTTTATTATATCAAGACCTACCAGGTCCAAGTTAGGACTCTAAAAGTCAACAAAGTTACCTAATAACACTGTGGAGAGAGAATTAAAATATATTTACTACAAATTAATGCATGCAAAATAATGTCGTAGTATTAAATTTCAGTTTTTCTTCACTTAGGCAGATTAAACCATGGAAATGTCTCTTCTTAATCACTTTCAGATACATTCCTCCTTTATTATTCTAGTTTTTGAGTCTTTGGCTGGTCCTCTTCTGTGTTTTACGTACTTCCAGGTCTTGCTATATCATACTTGGTTTTTATACTAGTTATAGAAATATTTTAATCTCTCTAATTGCAGTTGCTCAATTCACAATTACGTTTACAAGGATCTTAAATTATACTTACCAAATTTTTATTCTTCTCCACTATGTATGATCTTGCAAGACGTCTGTCGTTCCATGTCTCTCTGACTTGTTATATGAACATGGTGTTTTTGTCAGGAATCTTACAGCTTCCAGGTTAGAACAACCTTTAAAATCTCCTCTAATATGTCTATGAAACTCTTTCTCAGGCTACTAAATATCTTCCCTCTCGATGTTAAGCCAGTTGTTTTATAGCGAACGAGGGGGGGTGGAGTTACTATACTTTCATCTCCGTCTCAATGGCACTTCCTCAGAAAAGCTTTCCCTGACCCTCAGTACCCTTTCATCTTCTCATTATTCCATTGTTTATTTTCTTCATGAAACTTAGCATTTTTAAATAATAATTTAGATTGCTTTATTTCTTTGTGTTTTTGTTTGTTTCACTCACTAGCCTTTAAGTTTTATGGGTACAAAAAAGGTGGATACCTTTTTGGATCCCCACTATGTTCTTCATAATACACTAGAAAACCTTGATATTTAATATATATTTGTTCAATAAATGAATAAATAAATAAATAAATACGTAGAGTAGAATGGCTTATGTTGGAGATGATGAATCTCCAGCTATGTATTCATCTAATATTTAATCAATTAAAAAATGTATTAAGCAACTGTATCTGTATGTGACAGTTACTAGATACTATCAGATACTATCAAAAGAAAATGGAATAAACGGAATAAAACAAGATGTACACACTAAGAGTTAAATGCCATAGTTGAGAAATAAGTGGGAATCTTATGTTTAGTTTTAGATGGAATTAATTGAGCAATAAGTTGATAGGAACCTTTTCAGTTTGAGTATATAGATGTGTCAGTTCACCCAGTAAGATTCTCATACAGTTTAAAATCTGATTGAAAATATACTCTTCGTAATTTAATTAGCCTTTTAGATAGATAACAAGTCATCAACATACTCATACTCATTAATGAGGAGCTAATTATGAGAAAAACAATATAGTGCAGTGGAAAGAGCCCTGATTTGAAGCTAGAAATTCATCTATTCCTCTACCACCTATCCATCAACCCTTCACTCATCTTTGTATCCATTCAGCAAACACACGAAATTTTTGCTAGATACAGCAATATACTGTGCTTCTCACTCACTGGATTTGAACAGATAAAGTGCTACATGCTAGTGATGTGCCATGGGCAATACTACTTAATATCCTTAGTATCCTCAACCACAAAATTATTATTCAGTATTGTAAAAAAACAAAAAACAAAAAGGAGACAATATCAGTAAAGTATACTGCCTGACACTCAGAAAGCCTATGAGAATATGGGAACTATTATTAGTTTCAGATAATTACTTTTATTCTACGGTTATATAGAGTAATCACATTTGAAGCATTCCAAAACTGAAGCAACATTGGTTGGCAATTTTTTTTTTTTTGTTTTTATCTACAAACTCAGTATTTACAAATTAATAGCACCAGAATTTGATGACTAGAGAACTGAACATTTATAATTCTGACTATACTTCACATCAGGAGCCTTAAATATTACTTGTGGGCCATCTGTCTAAGCCTCTACTTTTGATATAAAAATAAAAATTAAAACAATGCTGAATAATAATCATACGAGACAGACATAATTAGTTTTCTCCATTTCTTGTTGGACTGCAAGGGAGTGGAAGATTTTTGTTTTGTCAGAGAAGGTTTTATCTTTTACTGCATCTTTCTAAGCTTTTCACTTTCCCTTTTTCTTGAAATTAGGTTACCGCTGCTTTTTACTTATCATGTCCAGCTAGCATCTTATGGAAGTGATCTACAAGGGCAAACAACCCTGACGAAGCCATGTAGAAAATTTCTCAAATAAAAATGAATAGCTCTTTTCAAGTGTATAAATAATTGAAACAAAGCATACATTTTTACAATTCAAAACTACATATTATTTCCCTTTAGAGAAGCCAAGTGAATTAGGAGAGAAATTTTCTTTCCTGTAAAAATTTTATCTTTAAATATTTAAAAGCAAAAGGTAAACTATGGAAAGTTACACAACATATATCTATCTATATTAACATTTTGCCATATTTGTAATATTTATTTTAGCTTTTTTAAAAAAATAAAAGGACATAAAATTATAGCTCCATCTTCCCCATTGTCTCCTTCCTTCTCTCCTAAGAGACAAATATTGTCTTAAAACTCACCTAACTCCAAACATGTTTGAAAATGTTTTCTGTACACATATGTATTTCTAAACCATGTATTCTATTGGGTTTTTTTGTGTGTATTTAATGTTATTCATACATTGCATCATTGTGAATTTGATAACTTGCAATTTTATTCTTTATTTACATTGTATTTTTGAGGTATACCCATGTTGCAACGTGTAAAGTTCATTCATCTAAAACTTTTAGATTCTACTATTTCATTATATGCATAAACCTGGGACAATAAAGTTGTTTCTATTCTATCACTTTACAAACAAGCTTGCAATGAATACCATTAGATTTGTCTTTCTGTACATGTGTGAGAGTTTCTCCAAAAAAGGCAACTAGGGTATGTACATTTTGGACTATGCTGCCTTACTTTGCATCAGTATATATAAGAGTTCCATTTCCCCCATATCTTCCCAATAGTTTATGTGATAGACTATTAATTGTGAATGGTCTTCTAAATCTGACATCTGATTTATCACTTTTCCAAATGCTAGTGAAGCTTAGCAAAATTTCATTTTTTCTCTTCTGCAATTTTTTCTAATCTGCCTCTGTGAATTTGCTGATGTCCATTTTTAAATTGGGTTGTTCTTTATAATTTGTAGAATTTTCTTTTATGTTAGATACAATAGTTGGTCAGTTATATGTATTAAAAATATAACTCAGTTTGTGGCTGGCCCTTTCACTTTTATTATGATGGCCTTTGTTATATAAAAGTTATTTTAATTTTAATGTAAAATTGTTTCTTTTTTTTAAAATGATTTTTGTTTTCTGTGGTTATAATCCTTGCCAATCCCAAATTCAAAATAAAGCAGTCTATTTTTTTTTTCTAAAAGTAATGCAGTTTTTGCTTTTACATCCAGATCTTTAATCCATCTGGATTTTATTTTTGAGTGAGGTATGAGATATCTATTTCCATATGGACAGCCAATTGTTCTGGCACCATTTATTGACTAATCCATTCTTTGTCACTGATTTGTAATGTCACCTCTGTTTTTAGTATTGTAACTTTATACTTGTCTCTACAAATTTCTAGCTTATCTTTTGTTGTATTTGCCCTCTGGATTTCTTACACTTTGGTTGTTTTTATAATTAGTATCCATCCGTCTCCCCACCCAACCCCTGAATACTTCATCATGAAAATTTTCAAATGTACCATAAAGTTGAAAGAATAGAACTCTGTATACCAGGGGTGCCCAAAAATGTATACAAGTAGACACTTTGTTCAATTAGTAGTTTGCCATAATCAGAAGTGTCTGGACTCTTATGGTAACCACTTTGAGCTTCTCTTGTATTGGGAAAGTCAAACGTGACTTGTATTCAAATTTTGTTATTGGTAGTATGAATCTCTGGCTTCTGGTGAGTGCTAGAAATCCTTGCCATTTTTTGGCTTGTAAATGAATCACTCCAATCTTGGCCTCCATCTTAATATGGCATTCCTCCTGTGTGTTTCTCTCTTCTCATAGTTGTCATTTTATAAGGACACCAGTAATATTGGATTAGGGACCCATCTTATTTCAATATGACCTAGTCTTAACTAATTATATCTGCAATGACTTTATTTCCAAATAAGATCACATTCTGAGGCAGTGGGGTTAGGACTTCAACATATATGTTTTAGGGGGGCATAATTTAACTCATAACATTCTTTTTTTCTTTTCTGATCATTGCTCTCTGTGTGCAATCTCAGAAGGCATTGCTTTCCTCATGTTAGGAAGATAATTCCCTATGTTTTGTTCTAAAAGCTTTTCTGGTTTAGCTTTTATTTTTCAGAGTCTACCTCAGATTAATTTTTGTGTATGATATAAAATAATTGAGGTTAATTTTTTCCATGTGGCTAATTTTATCAGCATTTTCATTAAAAAAAATTTCCTTTTCCTCACTGCATTTCTTTGCACGTTGGTGAAAAATCAATTGATTACAGAAATGTAGGTTTATTTTGACTCTGTTCTGTTTAATTGATTTGTCTATTCTGTGCCCATACTATAGCTGCTCATACCACAGCGATGAGTAACCATAAACATTGGGCTCATCTCTTCAAGTCTCTGTCCTTTTCTAATATCCATATGTCTGGAAATTCTTTACTTTCTTATTACCTACCTCTTCAAATACCTTCCAACAGAATTTCTTATGGTTACTTCAGGTTTCCTAGATGCCCTAATTATGAAAGCTGATTAAAGATACCTATTCATCGATGCCAGAAGCAGGAAGTCCCTAATATTGCTTATTTGTTCTTTTTTTTTTTTTTTTTTTGGATTATTCTACCCAGAGATAGGTCTACTTTGATATCCTGTAAGTAAACATATTTTAGTCTTATTCAACCTGTATTTTTAATATAATCAATGTATTTCATAACTTTCCATCTATTTTCATTGGATTATTTTTCTAGTGGATAATCAATTTGAACAGAATTCTGGAATCAAAAAGTCTGAAGTTAATCAATTATCTGTATTCTTATCCCAACAATAATATAAACTTAAATATAAACTACATAAATATAAACTACAATATTTTATATGCAATCACTCCTTTCTTACTCTGCAAGATTTTATTACCCTGTATTTGAGTGCTACTTTGTTTAATGCCCTCTAAATTGGACATTGTTATTTAATAAACACTTCTTTAGATATACCTACATGATACATGTTTTACTTTTGCTTTTTGCACTTTGATTACTGCTTATAGATTCACTTTCCCTCTTTAATTATTGTTTAAGACATCATACAGCAAGGGTCTATTAATAGCAAACTATTTGAGTTGCTCACATTGTTCTTCTCTTAGCAATTTAAAGATTTGGACTTTTTTGCGATCGTCTATATATCTCTATATTTTTTATAATTGGCAAGTCCATTTTTTTGTTGCTGTTTTTGTTCTAATGGTCTTTGCTTTCTAAGCCATCTGTTCCTGAATCTGATTGCTCTTAAGATCTTTTATTTTACCTCTATTTTTGAATTTAGGAAATACAAATATGTGTTAATTTATCCTGCTGGAGATTTTGTCCTTACTGAATCAGAGGATTCTTGACTTTTATCAAATCTGAAGAATTCTCATTGTCTCTTCATTATCTCCCTCTTTTTTCTCTATCTGTCCTCTTAGGTCTTCATATGTTAGCTATATGTTGAATCTTTTCCTTCTATCGTCCATGTCTCTTAACCTCTCTTTCATGGTTTCTATAACCTCATCTGTCTAAGTTGCATTTGGTTAATTTCTTCAGAAACATTTTTCAATTTACAATTAGTTCTTCAATTGTGTCAAATATTCTCTATAACACATCTTTTATACAATTTACCTTTTAATTGCTGTAGTTCTCATTTCTCAAAGTACTCTATTATTTTAAAGATTATCCTGTGTGTTTTTTTTTAACAGTGTCTTGTCCTTTTATTAAGGTTTCCATTCCTTTTAAAAATCTTTCATAATTTTAAAAATCTTATTTTATAATCTTCCTCAGATTTCTTGACCATATGAAGTTCTTGGTCTGATCCCATTTGGTGTACGTACATGCTTGACATTGCTCCTTTCTCAGGATGGGTTGTTTTCTGCTTTGTTTCTGCCTCTATATGTCAGATTTCTTTATAGGTTGAGTCATGATCATGTCCATCTGGAATTTTGCATTTGTGTTTTCTTCTGATAAACCCCTCAAGGTACCATTGGCCTTGTTCTTTTATTATTATTATTATTATTATTACTATTTTTAATGATTCTTTAAAGCTTTGGAGTTTCTAGATCATATGGGGCCTCTTTTAAAAGGGAAAACTTTTGGGTAGTTCTCTGCTAAATCACTTGCATGCATTATTTAATTGTTACATAATTTCAACAAACTGTGTGGTAGATATTATTATTATATACATACTAGAGATGGGGAAATTAAAGATTGGAATATTAGTAAAAATATCTGAAGCTGCACATCTAATAAGTGCATATGTGGAACTCGTACCAAGGCTCGACTCATTTTAAACCCATATTCTTCTGAATCACTACGCTATGCTTTGTTGCTAGTCACATAACAGGTTCAGCATCTCAAACAATCCTTCATCACATCCTTGCATGTCCTCCCTAATAATCTGTAAATAAGCAGTTGAAGAATATGCTGAGGAACACAGCAGTGTGCATTAAAAATTTCTACATATTGATATCACCAGAAGCTGAAAAGCAACTGTTAACTCTGAAGTTTGTTTTTCCATTACAGCCATATATATATTTCATACATACATACATATATATATATATATATATATATATATATATATATATATATACACATACACATAGTAATGGTCTTTGTATTACAGAATGCTGGTGTTCTGTATGGACCCACTCAATGTTATCACTGACAGTTGTACACTATATTTTATGCCATTCTTAATCACCTCTTCTTCTAGTATTATACTCCAGTGCTATTATGAATCTTCCACTGCAAAGAGGAAGAGGATGAGATGCTTCCAAGTTCTCTCCAGGAACACCACTTTCCCCACATCTCTAGGTGTTCACCAACCTGGAAGCTCTCTGAACCCTCTTCCTTTGGGTTTTAATGGAGATTTCATTTAGTATTCATGATTGATTGGCCATTGAAATCAAATTGGCCATTTGAGTTCATCAAGTATTCATGATTGATTGGCCATTGGTGATTGATTCAACCTTCAGGTCCTCCCTCTCCCTGGTGTTCCAGGGGTCTGACTGAAAGTTCCAACCCTTCAATCACATGATTGGTTTTCCTGGCAACCAGCCCCCATCTTGAGGCAAAGTCCAAAAACCACCTCATTAACATAAGAAAAGACACTTTTGCAGCACCTGAAACAGGAAATTCCAAGGGTTTTAGGTGCTGTGAGCCAGGAACCATCACAAATGACAAATATATATGAGAACTATATTTTGGTCATCTAAACGACCAAATATGTATTTCTTGTAATTCATAATATTGCAGTAGACTTAGAGTAGGTGATTTTATTGTGAACATACGAGCTATAACATCTCTGATATTCTAATGTACATTATTCATTTATGAAAAGCCATTTAGAAGAGTCTAGAAATGAAAGGAGTTTTCTCTTAAATTTGAGACATAATTTTACCAATGATAAATTTGATCAAAGTATGATTTATTCCAAGTAAAGGAAGTCTAGGAAACCTATTTTCTGCTGAGGCTCTTTCTCTTTTTAAATCTATTGTTCACATCTTACTTTTCTGAATGAGATATGAAGACCACTAAAATTAACTCATCATAATTGTAAATACAGTGGCAAAACATACAATGATCTATTAAAATATTTTCTAAAACAGCAATGAAGTGATACATTTACTAGATATTATTTACATTGTTAAACTACAGTTCTTCAACATTTGAATAACTAAATAATGATACGGTTTGCCATATGTTTCCATTTAATGAAGCCTTGTATTGATACTTAAATGCTTCATTAAGTCACAAGCTGCCAAAATAAGTAGTTTTTCTCTTGTCATAAATGTGACATGGTTTAACTAAAAGTCTTGTCATTTTAAAAATTAAGAATGCTTTTATTCTGCATATGTTATAAGCAACATCTCTCTCAATATTTCAGGTTTAGATACAAAACATTTTTTAAGAAGCTGACATTGTAGTTTGGGAATTTTTGCGCACAATTTTCTTGTCAGTACAAGGTTGTATGAGTTGTTGTAACTATCATTTCATCATAAACTAAACAAAATTTATATGTAATTTTCAAAAGCTTCTTGAAATGACACCTGTTTCATTAATAATAATAAAAAGCTAAAAAAAGTTCTAGTCTGAGCTGTAAACACCAAATAAAAACTGTAATTTCACCAAAATCATATTTTTTCAAGGTAGCAAGTTACTTTGAAAATGACAAGTTTGGAAAATGACAAGTTCAGAAAATTTGAAAAGCACATGTGGTTTAGAACAGTAATATCAGATTTTTGTCTTTCTACCCTGAAATACCTAAGACTAACTTTATGACACTATCATAAAGTCTAATTGGTACATAAGGTCTGATATTTATTTTGAGTGAAAGGAAGCTTTTATACCTTAATGTATTATTCTCTAGGAGATTAGGTTACATGGGAGAAAGTTCAGGCATGAATAAGTGATTATTTCAAGGATGGCTCATTAATATGACTATTCCTAAAGAAAATTAAAGGACAACTGATTGTATGTAACAGTTGAGAAAACAGTATGTTTTTGCAAACCTTAGTTTGCAGAAGAATTGAAGCAGTGTTATGCTTCAATACTTGAATTGTAACACATTTATACTGTAACAAATGTATTTAAACTCGTAGAAAATGCTACCTGAAATTTTAAAAATACAGAATTTATAAAAATTATTCAAGACTCTGAAGCTTGATTGTTCCCTGTTAAAGTAATTCATGTAGATTATTTTAATTTAGATCCAAAAAGAAAAGGTTTTAAAAAATATAGACTCAAATATTTGTAGTTAACCTACAGAATTACATTTACTTTTTTCTGTTGTTCATTTCTTCGTTATTATAAATTAACTCTTAATCCTATTTATATAATAAAATGCAGGGTTTGCTTGCAGAAAAATATAAATTATATCTATGTGTGTGTGCGTGTGTGTATATGTACTATATATCTGTGTATTTTTTACATAGTTGCTAATTAACTTATGATGGGGTAACATCCCAATAAATCCATCATAAATTGAAAATATCATTAAGTCAAAAATGCATTCAATACACCTAATCTACCAAAATGCTTAGCCTAGCCTACCTTAAATGTTCTGAGAATGCTTAGATTAGCCTCCAATTTTCATTTATGAAAATTGGGCAAAATCATCTAACACAAAGCCTATTTTATAATAAAGTGTTCAAATCTCATGTAATTTAATGAATGCTGTACTGAAAGTTTAAAAAAGCATGGTTGTATGGGTATTGTTTTTGTACCAGCATAAAGTTGAAAAATCGAAGCCATGGTAACTTGAGGACTTTCTGCTTGTGTGTGTGTGTTATGTAGTGTAATCTATATAATGGCAAAAAAAGCATGGTTATAATCTATAGTGTAATGTATATAATGGCAAAGTTCTTTAACTACTCCCCCGTGTCTATATACTCTGCTTCTCTTCTGTTGATATTTTCATTTTCATCTCTTGACCTGTATAATTTTAATATTTTTGTCTGGACACTGATGGCTTGCTTGTTAAAGATTTTTACAATTTACTGACTGCTTCTTAGTTGTCAGGCATTATTTCATTTAATATTATCATTCCCAGTTTTTGAGTGAGAACAAGAAGAAATACAGTGGTAAGTAAATTGCTCATTGTTCCACAGTTACTAAGCAATGGAGCTTAGGATTCAAGTACAGGTTTTTCTGAATCTCAGTCTACAGTATAGAGTATAGTTTGGGGCAAACTCCTGTATTACTAAGTCTAGAACTACACCAGATCACCTGATTGAAAGAAACACTTATTTTGTATTACGCTCGTTTAACTTAGTGCTTTGGGAGCTGGTCATATTTCATCTAGGTATTGTTTTTATAGTTTAAGTTACATTTTTCATCATTCCAACATTTGGGGGAAATTCTTCAATGTAATTCTGAAGTAGTAACAATTATTACCTTTTCCAAGTTTATTAAATGCTTACAAAACATTTATTTAATAATGCTTTAGAATGGATAAAGCATAAAGAATCTCAGTAATTGGGCAAAATGAAAAGAATGCGATTAAGTTACTTCCGATTTATTTTTATTAATCTTCTTTGTGCTCTTGAGTTTAGCAATGAGGAATTTTAAAGAAGAAATCAGTGATGGATAATTAACTATTCTCTATTTTCTTGATTCTGGGGTTTAAAAAATATGTTCTCAGCAACACAAATATTAATTAGATGCTAATTAATAATTTCACCCATGAAACATTTACAAAACAAATATGCAAATCTTCATAAACCAACATGCACTCTAGTGATGATTAAACTATCATTATATTCAGGAGCAATTCTGATGAATGCATAAGATTTTAAGAGTATGATGTTAATGTTAATATAGTAAAAACTGCTAACTTTTTTTTCCGATATTTGTTCCTCTCTGTAGTTCATAAGAATGAGAATACGTTTCTAAGATTAATATATAAACTACCTTTATACATTAACGTTTTATTTAATCTTTGAAATCATAATTTTATATAATCTTGGAAAACATTTTTTTTTAGATCACTGTTTCTTAACATTTTTGGTTCATGAACTGCTTTGAGACTATAATGAAAGTTGTAAATCACTTAATAATAAGAAATGTACTGTTCATGTAAACAGAATTTTCCACACAATGTAACCAATTCAGAAGCTTCTCTAAACTCATACATGGATTTCATATGGACAACCTCTGACATAGTTGAGAATTAGATCAGGTGTCTAGTCCTAGTTTTACCTCTAATGAGATATGTGATCACCAACAATTTATTTTACCTCCTAGAGTATAGGATTCTTGATCCATAAAATTAGAGAGTTGATTGTTAAGGTACTTTCCAGCTCTGAGAAAAATGAATACTAAATTTAACTCTTAAATGTGGAGATATAATGATTGCTTTTAAAAAGTAAATGCATCAACTTAAATTCCAGACTAATATAGTCTTTTAAAGTGTTCACCTTGGGAGGCCATCTGATTACTCTGGGGATGAAGCAACATCACTCAACAGAGGAAACATTGCTCATAATATTTTAAGAATTCTCTCTTATAATTGCCAGTCACAGAAGCATTTCACAACCTAGTATTGTGGAAACACTTTGCAGAGATATTGCGGAGCAACTGTTGGGATTCTTTGAATCACCAAAAAGTTCAGGAAACTCCAGAAAACTGATCCTGGCAATATTACCAACATTTTTTCAATAATAAAGATGGTCTGAGTGACAGAATATGGACCTATGAATTTCATGTAGATCACAGGTAAAATGTGCATAGTATTATTAAGCAGAGAAATTTCTAACCAAACATGTTCTAGTAAACAGAGGAAGTTAAATTATGTCAAAATAGTCTCATTTCCTTTCCTGGTAGGGTTACTAGGTGAATTGACTAAGTTGCATTTCAGCAAGGTATCCGACAGTCTCTGCGGTAGCAGCCTTGATAAAGGGATGGAGAAATTTGGGTAAAATGATAATGAACTAAGTGGATTCATAAATAGAAATAAGTATCTCCTATAGCATGTTATTGGGTTCTCTATTTGGGACTTCCTTAGCCATGATATAAACTGATGAGTTGGATGATTATATCGGTAATCATTAACTCTGCAGAAGAGCAAATCCAACAAATTTTAGAAACACTTCACTAGAAGAAAAAATGGACTGATTTTAACATTATACATATTTAACAGTCAATGTGCCCCTTTGTACTTAAATCCAGATAATCAGTGGCATACATATGAATTTCAGGCATCCATCAAATATATATTGGGTAGCTACTGTATGCCAAAAGCTATCTGTGTCCTATGCTGTGTGATGTCTTGGTGCTCCCTCAGGAAGCTCAAAGTTTTTTGTTGAAGATTAAGAAATAAACAGAAATAATGCAAAGTATTGTACAAGCCATCAAATGTGATTAATAGCATGCACACAATACTAGGGGATTAAAGAGCAAGGGAATTCTAACTGTGACTTGGTGGATGAGGCAGAGAATGCTTCACATAGGACATATTATTTAAACACTGTTCAATAGAAGTTTGTCAAATGGATGAAGATAGGAAGAGGATAGGGTAGTCTGGCAGGGATAGCATTCCAGGCTTAAAAGACAACACCTACTGAGATGTGGAAGCATGTTCTATTTAGTGGAACTAAAAGTAGTTACAAATAAATTCAAGAGAGTAGAGAACGTTTACACTGGAAAGAGCAGATCACAAGTTAATGGAAGAATTTTTGTATATCCTATTTTAAAAGTATTGACCTTTTAAGTGGGGAAAGAAGTAGAGAAGAGAACTACATTTTAATTAATTCCTGTTCTATGGGAGGTATTCAACTACAGTCACACACTGTGTAGGATATTTCAGTCAACATTGGACCACATATATGATGGTGGCCCCATGAGATTATGGAGCTGTAATGTTCCTATCACCTGGTGAAGTCATAAACATTATAATGTTGTAGCACAACATGTCACTCACAAATTTACGGGGATGGTGGTGTAAACAAGCCTACTGTGCTGATAGTCATATAAAACAACAGCACATGCAACTATGTACAGTACACAATACTTGATAATGATAATAAATGACTATGTTACTGGTTTGTGTATTTACTCGACTATAGTTTTTATTGCTATTTTAGAGTGTACTCTTTCAACTTATAAAAAAAGTTTACTGTAAAAGAGTATGCCATGTTACAGCAGCAATAGCCTTATGCATCTAGAGTTTACACCTCCTAATTACATCATTTTCTCTTGTGCTTGATTTAATCTCATGTTGTTTTGTTCATCATGGCCCCAAGCACACAAAATCCACTTTTAATGCTGCCAGTAAGAGGTCACATTGAGTGCTTGACCTGGAAACAAAATTAAATGTGATTAAGGAACGTGAAGGTGGAAAATCAGTTATAGTTATTGCTTGCTAGTCAGGCAGGTCCCATTCCACCATAGCTACAATATTTAAGAACAAGAACAAACTGAGGGAAACTGTTAAAAGATCTGCCTCATTGAAGACAAAGAAACTAATAAAAATTTGAAAAGTGTCTATATCGGAGATGGAGAAACTTTTAACGGCCTGGATTGAACACCCGACACAGAAGCATATTCCTCTCAGCACCATGACAATCATGATCAACAGAAAAAGTTTGTTTTTGATGTTGAAAGAAAAGGCTGGACCAGCCTACAATGGTGAAATTACTGCTAGCTCTAGGTGCTTTAAACAATTCAAGAATTGTTATTCATTACATAATGTGAAAATGAGTGGTGAGTTTTTAAGGGCTGATGTGAGGGTGGCTGAAGAACTTTTGGAAACTCTAGATAAGCTGATTGTGGAAGAAAATTACTTGCCCGAGCTAATGTTCAATATGGATGAAACCTCCGTATTCTGGAAATGGACGCCTAAAAGGACTTTCATCCATAAGTAGGCCAAGTCAATGCCAGGTTTCAAGGCTTTTAAGAACAGGATAAGAGTCTTGATTGGGGGCAATGTTGCAGGCTACAAATTGAAACCCTTTGAGATCTGGCACAGGGAGAACCCTAGGGCCTTCAAGCATATCAATGAGCACACACTTCATTAATTATAGTTTCCCAGTTGACTACATTCAAAGGGCTAGCATTCATTTTATATTCGGGTAGATTATCTTGTTGAGTAAATTATATTTAAAATTGAAATAAAAATGGTACAACACTTTAGTTGCATTTTATATTTTATTCTCTTTCATTTCTCTTTCCTCTGTGTGTGTAAGTAGGTATGTATGTATGTGCACGTATGTATGTGTATTTATATGTATGTATATATATATAATTTTTACATTTTTTCTCACTTTAGGTTCCTATGCTTTCATTTGAAGTTTATAAATATTTAAACTTCAAGCATCTTTCTAGAAATCACTTGACTAAAACCAACGCCCTACTTAAATCTTTTCAATTTCTTACAAAACCAATTATCTCTAGATTGAACATACTTTTTCTAATTTTTCCTCTTTAGTTACTGAAAAGTTCTTATTCTATTGCATCTATTGAACTTTGGAACATAATTTATTTTAATTGTGATGTAAGTTTAACATTGTCAGCTTTATCATTCATACTTTGATAAAAATGCCTTTTCAGTTTTCACACTTCTAAAATTTCCCTTAATAGCTTTAACTTCGTTATAATAGTCCTCTATCATCAACTCTATTGCAGGGCCACTGTGTCTTAGATACTAACTACTTTCAACTAATTATAATAGTATAATACTAATTATTCTCGTTAACACATTTTTCCTTGCCTTCTAGGGATACTGCCATAATGTGGGTGGAGTGCATCTTGCTTAGTGTGCAGCTCAGACTTTCGGGTTGGCATACATGTTGAATCTACATATATACTGACCTCCTGTTTCTTTATTTGAATTATATATGGCTTTCATTTGAAAAACTCGAGGTGCTATATATGAAATTCTTTTTTCTCATTATGAGCATTAAACCACTTCCATAGTACAAAGAAAAAATTATTGGATGGGATTAAGGCAAAAGGGATGAAGAGTGAGAATCAGCAAATGCACAAGAGGCTAACACTGAAGTGAAAAAATAAATAAGTAAATAAATGAATAAAGTACACTTAAAGTCATATTGTCTAGTGTATACCTCTGCTTTCTGAAATAAAAATTAATTCAGAGGCTCCCTACAACCCACCAATAAATCAAACTTTTAAGCAAGATATTGAGTCACTGATGAGCATTTCCTTTCCAGTTCAATTTCCTACTGAACTCAATTTCAGTCATACTCTGTAAACATGCTTTACGCTTTCTAACCTGTTTATCTTGGTGAATGCCGTTCCCCTTTCCAAAAAGAACTGCACTCTGCCAGACTGTCAATTTTACGTCAGAAATATCTACAAGTTTATCTTTGCAATATTTTGATACTTTCTCTATATCCAAATATGCTTTTTTTGTAGATTAGAAAACTAAGATTGAAACGGAGAGTAAGCAAACGAAGTGAAATTTGAACACTAATAGTACTTGTTGACTTTCTTACTGAATTAGATACATTCTGTTTTGAGGTAGAAGTCCGTGTGTAAGCATTGTCTCATATCATAGAGTCTATTAATTATCCGTCTTTCTTTTTTCCAAAGAGATTTAAGGTCACTTAGAAAAATAAATGACTTTTATTTTGAGCTCTTTTATTTTTTCTCTAAATAGGTGAGAGCATTTCAGGGGATCATACTGATGAAGGCCCAAGTATTATGCCTTCTTTTCCACTGAAATCATCCAGAGTATTAATTAACATGGGAGAAAATCTAGGATAAGGATTGGAAACTAGGGAAGGGTATCATCTATATGACCCAGATTAAAGAAAAAAAATTCTTTCAGCTCTAATACACCTGGGTCTAGTTACAATGTGATTACCAAGGATATTTCAAAACTCTCCTTTCTAAAATGTATCCAATTTATTAGGCAAACAGGAAAGGCTACCTTGGGAAAAAGAAAATAAAAACCATTTATTAGGAGGAGCAAGGACTGGGGGGACAATGGTGGGCATGACTATCTCATCCGGATCCTTCTTGGCTTATCCAAATAAACTTATGAAACGAGAACTAAAGATTATCCAAATTTACACAACTGTTACCTGCATCATAAAGACAACAAAGGGATATGCACTAACATACCTCTAGATTGTTGTAATGTATAAACTTAGGGCTAGAAGTGAGAAAGGACAATGTGACAGAAGGAGATCTCACTATTTCAGTAATTTTCTTTTTGCTGCCAAAGGTTTTGTTCAATATTTATACATATTGGTTGCCCAAAGGAGAAAGCAACAGAGTGTGGTGAGTAGCAAGAACAAGAAGGGCTCTGTGAAAAGGAACTTAGCAGGCCTGTTTTGGAGGACCAGTCCAGATAGAAATAAGGATATGCATCAGACTTCTTCATTACCAACAGTGAGACAAAACAAAAGAGAAAGACTAGATGAAGAGTCCTGTCAGCCATGTCCACGTTTATACTGGTTGGTGGTTGCAGGGTGGCTTCTGGGTAACTAACTGACTTAGTCATGTTAATTGGCATCATGTGTACTCATGTCTCAAGATCAGTTGAAAATATTTTAAGTGGCAATATTGACCATGAAGGGAAATAAAGGAGACTGTTCCTACTTTATCCATATGCAAACATAAAAACTGTATATACTTTCATGCTAAGAAAAGTGAGCAAACAGAAAAAATATACAACTTTGTGCCTATTGAAAACTCTGCAAAATACATGAAGGTAAATATAGCACTCAGGTTACAATGGAAAAATATTTTCTAAACATACTTAGTACAGGAAAGAAGACAGTTTGATATTAAACACTTTGCTTCATGTAAGAAAAACCAATAAAACATAGACCCTATGAAATAGAAGATAAAGTTGAAAGACTAAGGAAACAAAGTTGAAGTGGACTGTACAGTTGCTTCTCCTACAGCCATCCATTCTTTGTAGCTTCCACACATTTCATTTCTCTCTCCATCTCTCTTCATTCTCACCTCCACTCAGCTATTTACTTTCAGGGAAGCTAATTCTATCCTTCAGAATAGGCAATTGCCAGATACTTTAGGCCTAGCCAACCAAAGCAATCTTATGCCCAGGCAAAAGATATTGATTTGGGTGGGCTCAGCCCTGGCTTCACAGAGGCCAATCTGTGTGGTTGCACAGGGTCCCTGTGTTCAGAACACATAGACTCTACCAATAATCTAAAATATTCTGAATGTAAGAAAGATCCAAATCATAGCAAAAGAATGAACCAAGTCATAGGCAGAGTTAGTAAAATAGATTAGTACTTCAAATAACCTGGTGATTTTTTTATATCTTAAGAATAAAGCAAGAGTTATACAAGCATCACAACAGAGAAGGCAATAAAATCTTCAAAGGCAATAAAATCCTACTAGACTCAGATTTTTCACTTCAATAGTAAATGTCAGAAAACAATGGAGTAACATATGAATAGTATTGAGGAAAAGGGTCATGGTTCAAGATTCCTAAATCCAGCCAAATTGTGATTAGAATGTGAAAATCAACACAAATTTAGGCTACCACAACATGAAAAGGAAACCTACAACCCATGTAGATCTCTCTTCTTAAATTCCATTTCCCAATCCCATCACAGGATCTGTGTCCCAGACCTGCCTCTCTTGTTACTGGGAATCTTCTCATTACAGATATTGGCCTAAAATCTGTTCTGATTCTAAAAGTTTCAAGTCTCAGCCCCTCTCTCACTTTCTATTTCAATCCAGGAAATTAAAATATCAGTTTATGGTTATTTCAAAACTTGAGGAGACCTACTCTTTAGCATTTGTTTATTACTTATTAATTTAGCTATAAAGCAATTTATTTTTTTATTGTTCAATAAATATTGAACCTTCAAAAAAAAGTAAATAAATATTGAACCTTCAAAAATATTATTTTATCTTCATCTGCCTTCTTTTGTCCTAGTTTGCAATGACTCAATTATTTTCCCCAAACAATAGAAGTGTCCTTACCAAAAGGTATATTTGAACTTAGGCCTTTAAAGACACACACACACACACACACACACACGCGTTTCAGATTTTCTTTACTGAGCTCAAAACATCTCTGCTTTTACAGTCTTCCAAGATAGTACATTTTTTTTTTTTAATCCCCAAATCTACTTGGAATCCTACTCTACTTTGGCAATGTGATCCAATGAGGATATTCCCTCCCTTCTCGATAAACTATAGGACTAAAGGTTCTTCTTTTTCATCTAGTGTAAAGAATGCAAGAAAGTTTAAGGTATTTCACCTATTGTTGTCATTATAAATAATACTGGGATGAAGACATTATGATAATTACAGAATGTAGTTGTAAGTTTTAGTTGTAGAATTGCTAGAAAAAAAGAATGAAAGACAAGAGAGACTGATCCATATTAGCAAATACAGAAACACCAAGAAACCATTATGAACAAAAGCACAAGATGACTAACATCAAATGTATCAGCTATAACAATTAAAAGACAGACTTTCATATAGGGTAAAAATTAAAATCCAACTTTGGACTGTCTATGTTAATTAAACTAATATTTGGTAATAACAGGAAACAAGTAGAGAAAAGTAAATTGTATCAATAGGGGAATGATGACCTAAAGTACAATGCATTCACATCATGAAATATGAAGCAGTCAAAACGAATTTGGTTATGTCATATATCCTATTCATTTAGAGATGGAATACGCTTTTAGACATAGTAAGTGAAAACATAAAATTATAACATCCAAGGTATAATCTCACTAGTTTAAAACAAAACAAACCTGTGTATTTTATATATACAAAAATATACATATACGCAAATGCATAGGCAGAGTTCTGAGACGAGACATCCCATTATAATGACAGGGATTATCCCTAAAGAGGGCACTAGCACTAAATGGAATTCAAAGGGGCTTTTATTGGATATGTATTGCTTTTTATTTTTTACAGTGATAATTTATTTACATGTTATATTTAAATTTGCAAAAAAAATTTAAATAGGATCAACAATGCCTATTATTAGTTGAATTAGCAAACTAGTTTTTTAAAGTTATTTATCTCCCAAATCAATTTATAAATCAATGTAATTCCAGTCAAAATAGTATGTTTTATGTTTAGATTATTTCTGCTTTTTCACAGTTAAAAATATCCATAAATTATTTGCATTGACCCTTGACTGTGGAGAGAGGACTTGGTGATGAATTTTTTAATATGGAACCTCAAGCTTAATATTCCTTTGATGCTCAAACAATAGTTTCCCATGTGATTAAATGGAAGAGGTGGCTTTATTCAAACAATTTATTGTTAGAGATGAAACTCTGCCTTCAGGTGTGCTAGAGAGCATCTTTATCTCTATGATACAAATTCTGTGACTTTCACCAATACATGGTTTGTTTGGCTTTTAATTCTGTCTTACTATATTCTCAACAATTCAAGGGATATATTTTCTCTTCTCACATCAGGTTTTCATCCTTTATCATTCAGAGGCAAAAGAATGTATGTTATCCCCCTCAGTGTTTTTCTGGATATAAAGTAAGCAAGCGGCTTCTCTCAGTACTTCTAAGATATATGGGCAACATATTTGAATCAAAAGGGATTTGGGGAAAACACGCAGTCGCTCCTACCTTTCTGTCACGTGGGAAGTGAAATGACGATTTAATTGAAGAACTGAGAACTATCATCCACCAAGTCACTTTCCAGGGAATGCACCGCTCCATCAGGAAGCCACCATGGGTTCTGATCCAAGGTGGTGACTTAGGAAAATTCTCGAACTTATTTCCTCCCACAGACGCACGTGCAACAAACAACACAGGGAACAATTTCCCCTGGAAAAAAAAAGAAAAAAAAAAACACCCTAAAATCTAGCGGAGTGAGTCCTTCCCTCTGAGAGGCAAATAAGGAAAAAACAAAAACCAAAAAATAACAACAAAAACAACGCTGAAGCGGCTTGAAAGGCTGACACACAATCTTGCCAAAAACCCCACTCACCATCCCCGCGTGGATTCACAATTAGGAGGGAACCCAAAACCCAGGGCTTCTCCTTGAGAAGAGAAGGGTTCATACCCCACATTAGTGGACCTGACAGAGGAGCCCCTCAAAACACCAAGCTTTGAAAACCAACGTGGTTTTTATGCTCTGGAGACACAGGCCAACTAAGGAAACCACACTTAAAAGGCCCGCGTGCAGACTCACCCACCTAAGAGGGCAGTACGAAAGCAGCCATTTGAAAAGTGCCACGGCTTTATGTAAAAGAGGCCGATTTGCTAATTTTAAAGCATTGAACTGAAGGGCAGGGCTTACTGGGATAGGCCCCACTCCAGGCCTACTCCGTCTCCAGGGACCGAGGCAGGTGGGTGCCAGCTTCAGGCTCCCCCTCTGCTTTGCTGAAGTTGGTGGGTGCCATCTTTTCTCTTTATTTTTCTTTTCCTGGCCTGCTCCTTACCTAAGGAGGATGGGGAAGCAGCCATGCTTTTACCATTAAGTCTGATGTTAGATGTCCACTATCAGGTGGAAGAAATTTATTTTTATTCCTGCCTTTCTGAGAGGTTTTGTTGTTTTTAATCAGGAATGGATGATGGATTTTTGTCAAACACTTTTCTTTTCATGCAAATCAATTAGACCAACTGTGGGGGACAAACCCCACTAAGTCATATATAGCTTTATATGTATATTGTTGAATTCCATTTGTTAAGATATTGTAAAGGGTTGTACCTATATTTATGAACAATGGAATGTAGTCTTCTTTCTTGTAGTATATTTCTGTTTTTAGTATAAGCATAATGCTGGTCTGTAGAATAACTTGCAAAATATTTATTCTTCTTCAATTTTCTGGGAGTGTTTGTGTAGAATTAATTTTTATTTCTTCCTTGGTAGAATTAAAAACTAAAGCCATTTGGACATAAGTGTGTTTTTTTTTTTTTAAGGTTTTATATACAAATTTAATTTTCAAAAATAGATATAAGGCTATTTCGGTGATGTATTTCTTTAATAAACTTTGATTATGTCTTTAAAGCAATTTATCCATAAGTTTAAAAATATGTTGGCATATAGTTGTTCAGAATATTCTCTTATTATTTTTTTACTTTTTGCAGTGATATGTTTCACTTTCTTATTCTGGGCATTAGTCATTTCTGTTTTCTTTTTTTCCTGATTAGATATTTTTGCTGATATTTAGAGATTCATGATTTTATTGATCATCTCAACAAGCAGCTTTTTATCTCATGAATTTTTCTTCACGTGATTTCTATTTCATTCTCTTTATCTTTTATTTATTTTCTTTCTTCTGGTTATTTGGAGTTTAATTTGCACTTTTTTTTTCTAGATTCAAAAGGTCAAATCTGCATCATAGTTTTTAGGCCTTTCTTCTTTCTCTTTGAAAATTACTTTACGTGCATCCCACCAATTTGGACAGATTAAGTTTTTATTTTCATTTAGTTCCAAACATTTTATAATTTTTCTTTGACCAATGGGTTATTTATAAATGTTTTATTTAGTTTGCAAATATTTGAGGATTTTCCAGGTATCTTTGTCTTACTGATTTCTAGTTTTATAACATTGTGGTCACAGAACATACTTTGTATGATTTGGCTCCCCTTAAATGTAATGAGACTTACTTTATGGCCAGGAATATGATCTTAGTAAATGCTCCATATGTGATGTGCTTAAAAAAATTCTTCTGTTGTTGGGTGTAGTGTTCTATCCATGCTGGTTACTAGCATAGTTCTGGTTAGTTAATAGTTCAAGTCTTACACTTGTTGATCTTCTTTCTACTTATATCAATTATTGAGAGAAAATTGTTAAATTTCTATTACTGCAGATTTGTCTATTTCTTTTACCAATTCTGTATTGTCTAAATAAATTAATCACCTTATCATTCTTACTTGGTTATATTCATGTTGTGACATCTACCTTGGCTTATGTTAATATAGTCACTTCAGCTTTCTTTTATTTAGTGGTATCCTAGTATTTTTTGCCTTTATATTTAGTCTGTGTGTGTCTTCATATTTTAATGGAGTTTCTTATAGGTAACATATAGTTGGGTCTTGCTTTCTTATCCACTCTGACAATGCTTACTTTTTAATCAATATGTTTAAACTATTTACATTTAATATTATTATTGATACTCTTGGGTTAGATTTATTACAGTATTGCCAATTGTTTTCTACTTGCCCCATGTCTTCTTTATTTTCTTTTTCTCTTTTTATTTTCTTTTAGATTAATAAATAATTATTATTCCATTTTAAAGTGGTTGCTGAGCTTTTAAGGATGAGTAAGAATTTGAGGGCTATAGAAGAGATAGGCACTGTTAGTGAAAAGAAATTTTGTGAAAATAAAATAAAACATTTTTGTATGTAGAACAATTTGGCTAGATGAGCTACAGTGTCTTTATATAGGAGTGGTAAGAAATACAGCTAGAAAAGGAGGTAAGCCCTTGATTGGAGAGAATACTTAAAAATTGGCTAAGGAGTATACTTTATACTTTAATAGATAACCAGTAGAGAATCACAGAAAATGAAATTGGTGAAATAGAACTTTGTGAAATTTAATTTGACAACTGGTGCATATCTGACTGGAGGAGAAAAAAGAATTGAGGCAGAAAAAGAAACACAACAACTTTGAATTTGAGAATTGTTAAGTATTGAAAAAATCATGTTGTTCAAGATTTTTCATTTAGGGATGAAGAATCTATAGTCAAGAAAAGTGACAGAATTTGTGTGATGCCGCTTCAGCAGAATTCAGGTCCCCTGCCTTTTAGTCTAGCTTTATCTGCAGCTCTGTTCTATTGTTAACAGGCTATTTTGTCAGGCTAAGTATGAGGTGATAAGACTCTGGAGGATGACATCCATAGAACTGAAGAAACTGAACCTAAGTGTGAGAGTAGAAAATGACAGCAACATTGGGAGAAGCATTATTTAAATAAGATAGTCATGAAAGTTCTCGCTTCGGTGATGTACTTAACAGAATTGTGTCTGTTAGGGGGAGTCCTTTGAAATCTGGAGGAGGAAAGTTGTAAGCAGGATGTACAGCAGGTACAAAGCCCTAAGACAGAAATGAGCAATAGGGCTATTATGCTGTTAGCTGGCAAGCAAGGGTAGAGCGGTACAAGATGATGTCCTTCGGCAGAGTTCAGATCATGGAAGATCTTATAGGGCCTTATAGGCCATATTAAAGAGTTTAGAGTTTAAGTGTAATCGAAAGTCACCAGAAGGCTTTGATCGGGATAGTAAGATGAAAGCTAGACATTTAAAAAGATCACTGATTATCTGTGGAGAATTCACCTTGGAGAGACCAAGATTGGAAGGAAAACCAATAGTCTACAGCTTATTGTCATAACCCAGACAAGAAAAGATTGGTGCTTGGATTAGAGTGATAATAGCAGAATAGCAGAAGTGATTCTAGATGTATTTTATACGATTATATATTTTATACAATTAGTACAGCTGAGTGACTGGTTGTGCCATTTACTGACATGAACATGGTATGGGGATGAATTGAACTAAAGAATTGTGTATGGTCATGATAATTTTGAGAGGACCATAGGTCCACAATCCCTGATCTGAAATTCTTGAAACCATATGTGTATAGGAATCTTATTTTTTTTCAGAATTTAGGAAGGTAGTATTATCCATATAATTCATATCACATAACATCCCTAGCAGAATCTAGGACAGTATCTCTTAATTCCCTTATCCCACATTAAAATATCACAGTAGAAATATTCAAACTTGAATGGGATAAATTAAGATGATAAATAGCTTAAATCAGTTCAAGTCAGATTCTGCCTACAAAGGATTCTAGAGCAAAGCTTTTTGGATTTTAGAACAGCACATTAATGTCGTAGATTCATATTAATCCTAAAGGGTTTTGGGGGATAGGCAAGTAATATGTATGGAGCACCTCCCAGCTTTTTAAAATCATGGTAAACTAAAGGGGAAAATGGTAGTTTTATTGATCCCTTTATCCCTTGGGGCAGGAGGGGATTGGTAACTGGACATACTACAACCCAATAAAGTCATACTGGTTAGAAAGAGAAATGGCATGGTTTCTATCCTAATTGTTTGAAGACTGTTGGTGCCATTTCCTGCAATAAAGGAGTCTGGAGGAAAGGTTATTGGAGAGAGGTAATGGAAACTATGGTGTCTTTTGTATTGACCCCTGTGAGAATCGGTAGCTTTTTTTTTTCTACACAGGGCCAGATAATAAATATTTTAGGCTTTGAAGGCCATTTACTCTCTGTAGCAACTACTGGACTCTACCACTGTAGAGCAAAAGCAGCCATGGATAATACCTAAAGGAATGAGCATGGCTATGTTCCTATTAAACTCTATTTATGGATACTAAAATTCAAATTTAAAATAATTTTCACATGCCATAAAATATTAATCCTGTTTTGATTTTTTAACCTTCTAAAAATGTTGAACTCATTCTTAACTCAAGGGCCATACAAAAAAATTAGTGGACCAATTTGGCTGGTAGGTCATTGTTTGCTGGCTCTTGCACTAGCGTGGGAAGTTAATAGCTTCACATAATGATAAGGAATGCCCATATCCAGAGGACTGGAGGTAGAGTCAGACTAAAGGGATAGAAAGATTATGAGAATATGGCTGTAAAAGCGGATATGATATGGAAAGGAATGGAGCCAAAGGGAAGACTTCTTTGCAAATATATGTTATTTTTCTCCTGAAACAATCACTCAAAGCATCAAAATGAGTTCTCTGGGGCACTATAGTTTTCTTACTTCCTAGACGTCTTAACCTCTACTCAGAGAAACACAATCTTATGTACTCAAGGGATCTGCCAGCCTACCCTTTGTATTATAGTTTGCAGAACAAATATTGTGGCTAGCTTCATATGTCTTTCATTTCAGCAACTTATTACCTGCAAAAACCAACCAGAGATAGTTCTTTTAAAAGCTATGAATCTTAGCTCTCTAGAGATGGAAAAGATCATTTTCTTTCCCAGAGGATGTAGACATTCAGCATCATACTTTTACATTTTTAAAGTCAGAGATTGAAGCAGGGTTTTCTTTTAATATTAATGTACATGTTTCTATCTAACCCCTCAATTCCCATACCATATTCTTTCCCCTTCTATTATTTAAGAGAAAATAAAAAAGAAGAAGAAGAGGAGGAGGAAAAGGAAGAAAAGAGTTAAAGAAAACATGTCTGGAGTATCTAGCAGGTGGCAGAGAGTAGAATTAGAGACCAAAATTACCAGATCCTTCTCTTTCTATGTTTGCCCCTCAACTTTCACCCCCCGCTTCTGTTTCACGATAAAGCCTAGCACATTAAAATAAAGATGGAGTGCTTTGGCCTTTAGGTTTGATGAGAAAATACATTCAGGTTTTTCAAATTAATAGCTAAAGCTCATGGCCCTAGAGGGTTTTAAACATTATTAAATCAATTTTTTAAGAAATATGGTAAAATTATTTCAATTTCTGTGTGTGCTGTGTGATATTTCTGGTTCTCTTTCACACTTAAAGCTCTCATTGAGAATAAAACAGTTTTCTGCATTAAACTGTAACATGATTTGGCATTTATATATCCTGTAGAGAGAGTGAAACATTACCTACTTTAAATTGTGATTTCTATGAGGGTTTCTGGATAAAGCCTCAGACACACACAAAAATAAAATAAAGATTTTGAAATTGCCTTGCCAAGGCTCAGATTCCTATGTCTATTTTTACTCCACACCAAATAAAGTTACCATTTTTTAATCCAAGAACTTTACTCCGCTGTCTTCCATCACATTGACATTTTCCACAGGCATTTCTTGTTTTACTTGATGTATTTTTTTCTAGTTTTTCTTAATATGATATCTGAGAATATTTGTTGCAAAGTATTGATTAATTTTTTTAAAATTATGGTTAAATTGTGACTATATTTTACATTGTTAAATGTGCAAACTTTATCGTACTTGTTGGCTTTGATTAAGAAAATAAATATTCTAAAAACTTCAAGAAGGACAATTTGGAGAATTTTTGTTTTTCAATTGTAGAATGAAGCAGAACTCTGAATGTAACAGTGAACAGAACTTTCCAAAACTGGAAGACATTTCTATTGCCCTCCATATGTAGCTAAAGAATAGTTTGGGTTAAAAGGTTTAATTTTTCCATAGCTATAACATGGGGAATGATAGTATGATTTCTCTGAGTGCTAAGTTTATTTTGAAGTATCTTGTACATTATAATTCAACTCCTGATTAAAGTAATTTATTCCATTGTGTATTCAACTAGAGGTCAAATTTTATCATTCATAAGTATTTTATATTCCTAGGTTATTACTTTCAAAAATCACTTTACTTGGTTTCAAAACAGAAAATGTGGTTACAGGTACATGATTACTATGAAAACAAGATTTCACAAGTTCATGAGAAGACAAATAGGTTTTCTGTTTGCTTTATTTTAATTTTCCCAAATTATGCCAAAAAAGCTGATATAATAAATACTATTTCTGATATTTCAAGTAATATCTGTGGTGCAATCTTTACTTTTCCAACATTTTTTTTTTCATAAAACATGAGCAAAAAGAATTCTTACTTTATGTGTAACTTACTTCACCCAGCAAAAGACTCAACTGAAAATAGCTGAAGCCAGTAGCTTTGAAAGTTTAGGAGAAAATGGTTAGAAATTGATATGAGCAAAACTAACAATATCAGGGTAATAAATTAGGATGAAATAACCAGAGTTATCCATGCTTATTCTGCAGAACATAATCTCCTAACATTTGCAAAAACATCCAAGCTCTGTTCTTGGATTAAGTGACATGTCTACATTTTACCACTTGTTTACAATGGCCCATTAGGTATATCATTTTCCCAGTATGATTAGACAAAAACAAATCAAAAAACAAAACTCAGTCTTGGTAACAGCCCTTTTACTCCTACATATTCCATAATCCTAAAAGGATACATATAGGTAAAGGTTGCAAAAGTGTTTTCTCTGCCACACCGTGAAATCTGTCCTACTTGCAAGTGAAAAGGCTCCTGTAGAACCCTTTCTTGCCATCAAGAATCCAAATTAGCAACAGCTTGCAATGATAATCAGTTCATTTCAGTGTACTCAAAATGGGCTCATTATTATTAATTTTTGCCAACTCCCAAGCAATTCATGAACCATTTTTAGATTTTCAAAAAGCAGTTCATGAATCAGACAAAAAAAATTTAAAAGAAACCCATCCCACAATGAGATGATGACTCAGAGTCCTTTGCTGTAGCTGTGTCAACTGCCGAGCATCTGAAATCTGATGAGGATGGGGTTGATGGAGAAAAGGCCATGATGAGCATGAAACAATGTGTTGAATTTACATGTTAAAACTTCTTGTTGGTTTTGGCAATTTTTGCTGAGGATTATTGAGAGATCCATAACATCTGGATGTGGGGGAGAAGCTCCACTAAAATGATGAAGTTTATATTGGTCGACAAGACTATAAATGGAAAAGAAAGTAGTTTCTTAACACAGCTGTTTCCAATTTTGTTAACATTTTAGGCCAAATTCATTTGAAAAAAAAAAAAGAAGAAGAAATAACATAAAACTCTAATGTTCAAGATATACTTTACAAGTCTGACTTAATGTACACACGCTGAAGACATTCTTTACTCAAACTAATATATCCAAAGGATGGACAAATGAGCCACTGGCCTAAGTCGAGGCCTTAAACTTGTCTTTGAAAAGGACACTAATATAAGCCATTTAGCCAAGAAATTTGGATTTCAAAGTTAAGTCATCCTTTTAGGTTAATTTGTTTTTAAGTGAAATAAAACCATTAGATACCTGGCACTGTCATATGTTTCAGTACATGTCATTTCTTTCATGTGTTAGAAAATAATTTAATTTAATGGATAGATCTTTGATTGAAGCTCAAAGAAATAGATATTCTCTATTCTGCCTACTGATTGGGTGACTTCTTATTCATCACTTAATTCTTTTTGAATTTTATTTCTCCCTCTGTAAAATGAAAATTACACAAGAAGACAAAGAAAATATATGTAAACATATTTTCTTGTGCTCTTGAAAGGAACACTGAATAAATCAAGTACATTAATATATGTATGTATGTATGTGCACAGAAGTACATCTTCACACAGATATATTTATTTAAATCAGTGTCACCTTGCCTTCCAAATTCCCGTTTTCCTATTATTACTTTTCTAACATCTCTTTTCTTATATTTTAGCAGGAAAATATGGCAAACATTTAAAAATTTTCTATTCTGTTTTCTCTTTGCCTCTTCCTTTCATTTTTCCTCTATTGCAACCATTAAACACCTTTCTGTTTTCTAGCACAAAGAACAAAAGCAAAATTAGAAGCTCAAAGAAAAACTGACTTCCCTCTCATTTTCATTCTCTGAACCTCTGAAGTCATTATACAGTTGAATAAAATGGAAACAGCATCTTTGTAAAATGTTCTATTAGTTTGTTGATGCTTTTTGGCTCGCGATGACTCTTAAATATTGATGACAATTACAACTTCTTTCCTATGCTTTTATTTTCAGAATTCAAGATTTGGTAAAGGCATGAACATACCACTATCAGATAGATTTGTTAATTCTCCTTGACATAAGTAAAGTCTGGGACAGCAAGATGTTTTAAAGATCATCAACAATATGATCAATACAGATTGCCAAAATCAATTCTGGAGTCTGACTCTGCCTGCTGTGAGCAGTTGTCACAATGTTCTTCGAGAAAATTGGCAAGAAATGATAAGAATTCTGTCAACAGACACCCATCAATAGAAAATAATCCCCCTGCAGACATATTGCACTCCTTTTGCCTTTTCCTCACAAATAGGTCATAAATCAGGAAAGCTTGTCTGATCTTTGTAATTAATCAAGTTAATACAAGAGATCTTATGTCAGATCTCTCTTTGTTAGGAATAGATTGAAAACATTAAATGGGAAAATGCATTTCTCAATTTACAGAGTATTTCAGAACTCAGAAGCAATGCCTACTGTACAAAATTTATTTAAAGTCTCTATAAGTAATTTTCTAATTCAGTGACATCCCTTCTGTAGGCACAAAAGTATGACACTTAAAGTAACTTGTTGATTGACTTTGGTGAGAACACTTTTTTTTTTTTTTAATTTCACAGACTTATCATATCTAAAAGAAGCTGGATATTTGGTTGACTATAGAATTCCTGGTTTTATAGATTTCCTAAAATTTTCTTTTAGAATCTAGGGATTGTGGGACCTTATGGGTGTCTTCATGATGTTTATGAATTTACTAAAATTGAATAAAAATATTTGTTGATGCGTACAAACTTACATTGTTTATGGAGATAGGAATTCTAACAACTGTCTGATAAACCAAGGCATCTATGAAATATTTTTAAAAATGGAAAGACATTTCTAAGATAAAATAATGTTTCAAAAACTGAATAACTTAAGCCTCCCAAGGCATGCACTTATTTTTAAAAAAATAAATGTTGTTGAGTGCCTATTATGTGCAGTCAGTGAACTATAAAAACAACAAAAAGCTACACCCTTAAAGAGCCAATAGTCAAGTAACAGGAGAAAGACAATAAAACATGTCAAGTTTTATCTGATGCAAACCCAACCTATAACCCTACAATGACTATCCATTTGACAACTATGGCATTAGGAAACAGCATGAAATTGTTATACACAATAAAGACTTGCCCCTTATCCTCAGCACCACTGATGTTTGAGCTAAATAATTCTGAACCTCTGAATAATCATAACAGATAATTCTCTGTTATAAGGAGTTGTCCTATGTATTTGGTTAGCAGCAATCCTGGCTTCTACCCACTAGATGCCAGTAACTGGCCCCCCTTCCCAGTTACAACTAAAAAAATTGCCAGATGTCCCATGTGGGTCAAAAAATCACTTCTGTTCAGAACCACTACTCTGAAGAACATAGCTATCAATACTTCAAGCCAATGGCAATGCAGATAGTGATGAATGCGATGTTTACATTGTCATGGAGAACACATCTTGGAGAGAACTCACTCTTGAAGGAATCAAATTTGGAATTCATCAGCCTACAAAACAGCCTACAAAACATCTACTGAAAAACATACCTTGTCCTGGAAGGAAGATTTTTCTCTCCTTGATCCTCTCTTTCCCATTTTATTTTAGTTATTTGCTTACTTATCTTTTGCCTGTTTTTCTTTCCCACCTAAGCCAATAAAGGGCCAATGTCATAGGCATTCTCTTGCTTAAACAGGATTGGCTTTGTAATAATAAAATCTAGCTGTTTAAAATGTAGCTAATATTAGAGATACTTAACTAGAGGAAGGATTTGTAAGTAGTATCTAGAAATGCAAGAAAATAGCTAAAATAGAAACTAGCTAAAGGAGTAAAAGTTTAAGAAATAAAGATGGATATAGATTTGTTCATATTTTTCTAGATCAAAATTTCTAGTTATTCCAGAAATTCTGAACTCAGCAATAATAGCTTGTTTTGACTCTCTGTCACCATCATCCCTATAAAGGAAACATCTCACCTTCAGTTCTAGAAAAAAAGAAAATAAGGGAATGTTAAAATGAATAGAGGAAAATGAAGAGAAATAACTTATTAATAATTAGAAAGTATAGAGGCAAGGAAAAGGAAGCAGGCTGGCAAACAGATAGATGATGAGGAAAAGTAGATATAAAATAGGAATGAAGAATTCCGGAAGACAGTAAACGGATTTTTTTTTTTTTTTTTTAAAGGAAGGAATAAATGGAAACTTATGCTGGGAGAGGGAAAGAACAGAAAACTGTATTCACTGAAAAAAAATAAAGGAATTTCTAAAGAAGTAGCCTACATAAATAACTTTGCTACTTTTTCCCCTGTGAATTTGAACATATAAGATGTTTAGAAATTAGCCTTAGGAGAGCACATAGAACACATATAAGGCTGACACAGGTCAGGGCCATGACTCTTTTCTTCTCCAGGCAAAGCTTCTCCAACTTCTCAAACTAAATGACAGTTCTCTTAGTCTATTCTATATAGACACTAATTTATCAGTACCTTCCCACACATGTTTGAAAGCCTTGTCAGCTCTGTTCACCATCCAGAAAATTTGGTTCACTCACTTTATAAACTTCTCTTATTGTTCTCTAAGATTAAATTCACTTTTTTAAGCAGGTACATATTTTTAACTTATGTGTTTTTAGTGCATATTAATAACCCAGGCCTTTTCCTTGCATTTTGTATATCACTTGTGTCTTGAAGCTACAAAATTAGGTTTTGATCCCAAATGCAGGTTGTACAAGTATGTTGGATTGAGTCTGTTACTCAAGACTATTCTGTTAATTTGTCCAGAATTTGTCATTCAAAGCATTTGCATCCTGATTTCATAGAATTTCAAATTTCAGTAGAGTGGCAGGCACTATTGTTTTTTGCCTTATTTTTTGTCTATTGCTGTAATAGCCTCCCAACGTAGAGGCTGAAATACAAATATTCACTTTCCCCGTCTACTATGCAGTAGGTCACGAGCATGCAATTTAATCCTGGCCAATGGAATTGGACCTTTGGATGGTTCCTAAGAGCATTGTGGAAAAGTTTTGCTCTATAAACATTCAATGGTCATAGTTGTGCCTGCATACGATACCCGGAACTGCTACAGCTGTCTTGCAAGGAGGGAAGACAACACTGATAGACTGAAGTTGGCAGACTAGAAAGATAAAAAGCCTCTGCTCCTTTGATGATACTGTTAAGCCACAAACTGACCTTAAAACAGTTTCCGCCTATATATTTTATTAGATGAGATTACACACATCTTCACATTTAATTCAATTTGGATTGCATATTTGGTTACTTGCAGCCAAAAGACTTCCAATTCATACAACAAATATGTCATCTACATCTTCATTCATGCTTTCTTTCTTTTAGTTTTTTAATGTATTAATTTGGACTTAGAGATATAAGCATATTTAGAACTGGCTCTTTTAAAGAGTTTGCCCATCAAGAGTTTCAAATCGCTCTATTCAGTCCCCTCTATTTTTTTTTTCAATTCATTCCATCATTTTTTTTTATCTATGACTCATCCTGGAGTTATGGAATTTAGTCAAAGTGAGAGAAATATGTAGAGAAATAATATTTGAAACCAAGGTGTATGGATAATGTATGGAGAAAGTATATGGAAAAAAGAAGGGGGAAGTCAAGGGTGAGAGTTCTGGAAATCTCTGTCTTTATTTGGAGCAGAAAAAAAATAAATAGTGAAGTTAGAATAAAGTGGGAGAATCCAAGAGGAAGGGAGACAGAAGAGTTGGTGCCATATGCTAATAGGAAGTAGGCAGTAGTGAGAAAGATTTACTAGATTCTAGATTACATCTTTCAATGTCCACTTTTCCCTCATTCTATTTGGAAAGGCTCAGGATTTAAAACCCATATTTCCTAAATTCCCCGGCAATTGGACCTCTGGTTGTGACTTGTGTTCTCTCAGTTAGATGCTTTCAGACAGTATCTAAAAAGTGGAAGAGAGGCAGAAGTCAGCTTCCTATGACTAGTAGTAGATAAGCAGTGGTCAGACCCCAAGTTCCAGTGTCTAGATGTCAGCCTGGTGGGTGTGAGGTCTTTGTGTCGGCAGCAGTGGTAGGAGCAGCTGGAGCAGCTGGAGCAGCTGCAGTTTCCCAGCATCTGCATCAAAGCAGCAATGGGAAGACTTTCAAGCCAATGATGCAGAGACAGGTTCCTGAATTCTCTTCCATCAGGACTTGAAACAACTTTGAAGCATTTAATCCTAGAAGAAATCCTTTTGAAATATCTTTTGAAATCCAGCTTGAAATATCTAAAGTGATAGACAAATATAGGCAACATGGTCAACTGTCACGGAGAGGTTAAGATCTTGGAGATTAAAAGAACTTTGAATAGCAATTAAAATATTTAGAGAGAAATTTCAGCAGACTTCCTCAGTTACAAGAAAGAAAAAGTACTATTCAGAAAAACGTTGATTACAAGTTAGAAAAAACAAACTCAAACTTGCATAAAAAAAGAGATGTGGGTACGTGGATTGAGTCATATCCTAACCAAGGGGCATGAACAAGTTCATTAAATCTCTTTCTCCCTCTTTCAACCTGAACTCTTGACTCTATTTACCTTTGATGACTTTTTCTTTCTCTCTCTGAAGACAGGTGAGTGACTTCTAACAATCCTAGACTCATAATATCCCAGCATCCATAAATCAATTTCCCAGAAAAACTCAGATTCACTGTGATTGGTTCACATGCCCACTATTGGATTAACCTGTTTCCACAAGGGTTTTATGTGTTATTTTTTCAGGTTTTTTTGGGCACTTCCCTCTTTGTTAGCTTAACCAAATCAACATGAACAGGGGAGCAAATTTCTACAAAGAGAAGAAAATACTATTACCACATGAGTCAGGGAAAAGATGCTGGAATAAAAACGAGTAGAATTTCTATACAAGAAATTTGGAAGTAGGGACAAAGGAGATGCTAATGTTTTGAGTGAGATTAAGGCCAAAGTAGGATATGCAAGATGTTAGAAACCTGACATATAATATAGACTGGGAGAAAGAAGCATCTTAGAGGAAGTAATGCCATTTTTAATGAAAGGAAGCAGAAATATTTGCTCAAAGTCTCCAAATGGATGAGGAAGTTGAGAGAGCTTATTTGGAAAACAGAGTAGAGAGCTTATTCATCTAAAAGTATATAAATAGAAAATATTTTTATATATTTATATTTACATGTGAATGAATGGTCATAGATCATAGATCGTCATATAGGTATTGTCTAGAAACACAGGAAGTAGAGAGAAAAACTAACAGAATTCTATATGATTATTCTTAAAAGAAAACAAATTCGTTTGCTGAGATTTAGGTTTTAGTCAGGCAGATTTGAACCTTAAGGAAAGAAGAAGAGAAATGACTTTTAATGTCATTTTATATACTTTGGTATGTTTTTAATCTATATGATAATTAGATACTACATTTATGAAAAACAAATAATGAGAGTGCCAGATTAGAAAGTGAAGCACGTCTGAGTCATGAGAAGAAATAACGGGTGGTTGTTTCAGTGAAAATCACAGCACGATGTACATAAGCCACATGACAACTGAAGGGATATGACCCCTGGCATTGTCTTTATGAGTCAGGGGGAGTCTACTGAGTGTTTGTCATTGGAAGTAGTGTTGTTGGAGGGAAAATTCAGCTTTCAAAAAGGGGAAGGAGGCTGAAGGGGCACATGAGCAATGAGCAAAGTCAAGGGTAGAAACATTACATTAGATCAGGGGTGCAAATTGGTGGCTACATTAGGCCAGCAGGCAGGACTTGTGTGTCCTACATGGTATATATTCATTTTGATGCTTTTATCCTGTGCTTGAATTCTCTATTAATCACAATTTCCACCACTTGCTCTACCTTTTTTTACCTCAGGTCTGCTACCTACCTGATCTCTGAATGCATCTGTAGATTTCTTGTGCAGTTGTAATAGCCATTATCTCATTAATGTTCACAACGATTGTGTGCTCATAATAGATTTTCCCATTTGTAGTTGAGCATTGCTGGGTGAGAGTGGGCCCAGTAATCAAAATAGTTATCCAAGATTCTTTGGTGTTGTCACCTATTTCTGGACCTTCCACACAGAATCCATGCTGTGTGGAAGATGAAATGTTTGAGCTGAAAATTTAGCTCTCGTACTTCTCTCTGTTTTACTTATGCCTCATTAAAACCTAATTTATGATCTCAAAAAACTATGGACTTGGATTCAGAAAATCTGAATCCTTAAATTCAATTCCTGGGAATCTATGCTAAAAATCATGAAAAATAAAACAATCCTTATGAGGAAAGGCAAATCAAAACCACATTATTCATAATGGAACAGAATTAGGAGAGATTAACTTTTCCAACGATAAGGGAATGGATAAGCAAACAGTGCTAAGAACATACCATGGAGCCATTAAACATATTTATGCAGACATAAAAATTAAGTAAAATAGTGATAATTAAATACAGCAGGATATGTTACATACACTGTATAATGAATAATAAACAGTATGCAAATAAATGCACTTATCTAAAATAAAATTTAAATGATGACAAAACTTTTTCTTAGATTATGGTATAACAGGTTCTGTTTTCCTTTTCATGCTTTTTATATTTTCAAGGTTTTTTAAAATAAAAGTAATTAAATACAAGTAATCGTCATAGAATAAAAACAATTCTCAGAGTTTACGAGAATACCTACTGCCAGGAAAAAAATAGCTAGGATCTAACATAGGCTTTTAAAAATGAGCTAAGTGGAAGGGAAAGAAAGGCTAAGTAAAAAACAACAACAACAACAACAAAAAAAAAACAGGTCAAATCTCAAAATGGAGGTAATAGGAGCTGCGAAGAATAATGGCGTCAGTGGGAAGAGGGATGAAAATGAATGTGTTTTCTCAGAGGAAACAAAATACACTTTACCCCACTATATTTCTGTTTTGTTTAAACTTAATATCCTACAACTGGATATTTATTACCTTATTTGCCATGCAAATAGAGAAGTTACCCAAAAAATATATTAAAGGATTTGATTTTTCTTTCTCTTCTTCACTCAGTTTGGCTATAACCTGATTGACAGAGAAATGCACACTGCAAGGAAGATATTGTGATTTTATGAATTAAGATGAAGTAAATTAGTATTTATAAAGCACTTAGAAAATAGTATGGCACAGAATAAGAAGTATTTAAGCATTTGTTATATAAATACTTTACTTTTGAATAGCCTGACATAGTGTATTAAAAATCTTTAAAAAAGAACTCCTTAGTTCCCAAATACCAGAAAGTAACTTGGAAACATTATACTTTTTTCTAATGCTTAAGAACAACAAAAAAATCCAGTTGGTAATAAGCAAATAACTTATTTTGTTTCATTAGACTCAAAAGAATGAAAATGGGTATCTTCCAATTTGAATTAAAAAAGAATGAATAGGCACATTATCTTTAAAGCTACTATAAATTACCAGCTTAATAAATTGCAAAGAATGTGTGTAGCTATTTATTCTTCTGTTCAGTAAAAAATATATAGTTACTATGGCAACTACCAAGTCTCATAGTGTGTGTGTGCTACTTCTATGATATGATCACTTTTTGTAATAAAAGACATGAGTAATAAATCATCTGGGCTATGATATTAAATGTTTTGAAATGCTTTCAAACACACACATTGCTGAAATATATATCTACTATTTTTGACTCCCTTAGCTCTCTGACATTAAATACACTGTAAATTTTAACATTTTTGTGCTTCAGATATACTCTGAATATATAACCACATATATCAACTCTCTGAGAATTGTAGAATTGGAGTCGACACCCCAAATTTTTCAATAATTTGTATTGGTGTTTCATGAGCACTACAGAAATGGATAAAGGAGGTTTTTTCTTATAGAATTAAAAATGGAGTTCCCTTTTGAAAAATTAAAACTTCTACAAGAAAAAATACTCTTTATATTTTCTTAAATAAATATAAATAGCAATCTATATTAGAAATTGACCAAGATGGTGTTTTCCAAGTCTTTATGCTTCTGTTACATTTAATACAGCATCCATTTATGAGATATCTAAAATAGAATCTAGAAGTGCAACATCTGTTTACAGCTTTTATTAGACAAAATGATATGAACCTCTATGGTGAACTTGTGCCTTACAGTCTTGGGAACATGAACCTATGTCTCACTAACTGATTTAGCTGAGATTAGATGAAGCATTGGCATATGTTTTGTTATGTGTCCTTGGTATCCTGTAGAAAAACTAAAGAGGGGCGTGGGATTATTCTCTCTGAAAATCTTACCAGGTAAATAAGAGGGCTTGGACTCCCAGAGTGGCTGATGAAATCCTTTACATAAAAATTTGACCTCACTGAAATATGGTTAACTTCCTTGCTCTCTTCCCAAACAACTAAGCGGGAGCTACACTGAGTGAAATGAAGTGAATGTTTCACAAATTATAGAATGATTTTAATCATTATAGCTGTCTAATGATTTTTTTAGCTGTGCCACTCTTCCGTTTGATTTTTTTGACCTACCCACAAAAAGGAAAGTCTTTATTACATTTAATTTTTAATAGAACTGAATTAAAATTAAATTATTGTTATAAAAATTTTACGTCACACCTTAAGATAGTTGGGTATAGACTTTATTGTTGCAAAACCAAGGTAAGGGATCAGTATTATTAACAAGATATTTGGATATTATGCCAAATTTTCTCATTTTCTTCACTGCCAATTTATGGCAATTCCTACTTACCTCACTTTGCTACTAAAAACAATGCCCCTTTGATTCTTTGACTACTGGTATGCGAGTGTGTGTGTGTGTGTGTGTGTGTGTGTGTGTGTGACAGAGAGAGAGAGAGAGAGAGAGAGAGAGAGAGAGAGAGAGAGAGAGAGAGAGAGAAGAGAGGTATTTAAGTGCCACCTACAAAATCTTGTTTATATGAAGTGTGCATTGTTCTGTAGTTAACCAATGTTTTTTTATAGATACATAATTTTTAGCAGAAAAGAAAACAGGCATCTAAAGTATAGAAAGCCCTATACCAAGGTTGCTTAATTCTTCCTTTCTGTCAGCTTTTTCTCTTTTAGAATTTGATACATTTATTTTTCTTGCGTTTGTCTAATAATTTAAAGTTTGCATAGTGCTTTCATAGACATGATTAGCTGTGCTACTCACAACATCTCTATGAGGGGACAGGATTCATGGTATTTATTTTTTATTTCTGTTTATTAAGACTTAAAGAATTTACAATAAGGAGAGAGAGATGAGACCAACATCAGGGATAATTGATAAGGATGGGGGAAAGTAATAAAATTAAAAAGAAGAAAGGTGAATAAAACTAGCTGGAAAAATATCCCACAGGCTCTAACCAAGTGGATGTGGACAAACTGTTAACAACCACAGGGCATGGTAGCAGGATAAACAGAGGAAGCAACTGCGTGTCTGAGAACAGGAGAACCTCCCAACAGCCATCAGGTGTTCACTGGAAAGCATGTTGAAAAGAACAGCCGGAAATGAGAGGGGTTCTGCCTTTTCCAAGACCAGATAAATGCAGTGGCCACCACTAAGAGAATCTGAGAGGCTGAGGCAGGACTGCTTCTGTGAACTACCATATTTCCCCGAAAATAAGACCTAGCTAGACCATCAGCTCTAATGCATCCTTTGGAGCAAAAATTAATATAAGATCTGGTCTTATTTTACTATAATGTGAGACTGGGTCTTATATAATATTATAGTAAAATAAGTCCAGGTCTTACATTAATTTTTGCTCCAAAAGATGCATTAGAGCTGATGGTCTGGCTAGGTCTTATTTTCGGGGAAACAGGGTATCAGTCTGACTTATCTGGGCTCCATTCCAGGACAGGGTCCCCAATTTGGGGAGAAATGTAAGGGAATGGACTAAGTGTTGAGGAGGAACATGGACAAAAGACACAAATGAGGAAAGGGAGGTCTAGATCTGTGCTGTCCAATAAAGTAGCCAATAGGTTCAGTTTGCTATCGAACATTTCGAGGTTAGTCTGAATTGAGATATGTTGGAGGTGTACACTACATACCAGAAGGCTGGTATCTATGTTTTTTCTGTGTATTTTATTGTTTCAGGTCTTATATTTAGGTTTTTGATCCATTTTGAATTAATTTGTGTGTATGGTGACAAATAGCAGTCTAGTTTTCATTCTTTTTTTTTTTTTTTGCACATGGCTTTTTTTTTGCACATTCTTTTTTGCACATGGCTTTCTAATTTTGCCAGCACCAGTTATTGAAAAGGATTTTTTTTATCCACTGTATGTTTTTGGCTCAGTTGTTGAAAATTATTTGCCTATATATATGTGGAGTTTTTTCCTGGGCTTTCAGTTCTGTTGCATTGGTCTATATGTCTATTTTTCTATCAATAACAGGTTGCTTGGATCATTGTCACTTTGAAATATTATTTGAAGTCTGGGAGTATGATACCTTCCTCAAACACTGCTGGTGGGAACATAAACTGGTGCAGCCACTATGGAAAAAATTATGGAGGTTCCTCAAAAAATTAAGAAGAGACTTACCATGTGACCCAGCAACCCCTCTGCTGGGCATCTACCCCCAAAATTTGAAAATATTTATTCATTAAGATATATGTATCCCTATGTTAATTGCTGCATTTTTCATGGTGGCTAAGACATGGAAACAACTGAAGTGTTCTTTGACAGATAATTGGATAAAGAGATGGTATATATATATATATATATATATATATATATATATATATATATACATATATATACACATATATATATGTATATGTATATATATATATATACATGTATATATATATATACATATATATATATACATATATATATACACACACACAATGGAATCCTAGTCAGCCATAAGAAAAGACAAAATATTGCCAGTTATGACAACATGGATGGATCTTGAGAATATCATGTCAAGCAAAATAAATCAGATAGAAAAAGTGGAGAACCATATGATTTGATTCATATATGGAACATAAAACTGAAAGCAACAAACAAACAAACAAACAAAACTCACAGACACAGACAGCAAACAGTATGGTGGTTACCAGAGGGGAAAAGGGGAGAAGGGAGAGGGGAGGCAGGAGAGGGTAAAGGGGGTGAAATATATGGTGATAAAAAGAAACTTGATTTTGGGTTGTAAACACACAATGCAATATACAGGATGATGTATTATAGAATTGTACACTTGAAACCTATATAATTTAATTAACCAATGTCACCCCAATACATTTAATCAAATTAAAATAATACATACTAGATACTGAAAACTTAGAGTAAAAAATATAAATATCTTATTAATAGTTTTAAAATATTTGATTATGTGTTAAAATGATAATATAATGTGTACAGTGGGTTATGTAAAATATATTAAGTTGATGTCACCTATTCTCCATTTTTTTCAATATGACTACTAAAAGTTTTAAGTTACATATGTGCCTCATATTTGTGGCTGTTATTATATTTCTATTGGATAAATTGTACCGGGGTAGGCAATATGGCTATGGGCCAAATCCAACCTGCCACTTATTTTTGTAAATTATGTCTTATTAGAACACAACCATGTTCATTTGTTTAAGTATTGTCTGTGGAGTTGAGTAGCTGTGACAGAGACCATATGGTCCACAAAGCCTAAAATGTTTACTGTCCGGACTTTTACAGAAAAAAGTTTACCAATGCCTGGTGTAGACCAAGCAGAAGAAGAAAACATAAACAGAAAATCTCAGAAAGTCAAATCAGCCTATTTCTGAACATTATACAAAAACAGCAAGAAAGCAAGCTCTACAATGTTAGAAAAGCTTTCTTGAACCTTCACTTCACTTTAGAAGTTTGGCAAAGTTAATTTCATATAAAAATTAGCATCATAAAAGAATCAAGGTCAAATTCCATATAAAATTATTATACATTAAAAAAGAATAAGGAACACAATAATATCCCACAGAAGAAAGTTAAGCCCACAAAACAAGATGAAACTAAAATCTCTATTTGAAAATGAGCTAGGGGTGGCCAGTTAGCTCAGATGGTTAGAGCACGGTGCTCTTAACAAGGTTGCCAGTTGGATCCCCACATGGGACACTGTGAGCTGCTCCCTCCTTAAAAACAAACAAACAAACAAACAAAAAATACTGTTAAAAAAAAGAAAGAAAATGAGCTAAAAGATATCAAGACAATGTTACAATACTTAAAAGAAAAACACAAATCAGATTAGAAATGTTCAAAATATGTGACTGAAATCAGGAAATAATTATAGATAAAAGAAAGAAATTACTTTTGAAATAAATGCTAAACTAGAAGGGTGATTAAATACAACAGTGTACTTTAAAGGAAATGGAAGGTTAAAAAAAAAAGGAACATTTACAAGCCAAAATAAATAAGTAAATAAATTCACTTTAAAAAATTAGAATGAGAGAAAAAGATTCATGAGAAAGTGACAAATATTGCAAAGAAGCAAAGTACATAAAAGAACATATAAGAAGGGTCTATCTAGCACAATTTGATACTGTTTAAAGTATGAAAAGAAGGCTTATTAGCAAAATCAGGAACAAATAAAAAAATTTAAGGTCATCACATTAGTTAAAGACCTGAGATTATAATTCTCCCATCTTCTTCCTGGATGTTAGTTCTCGTAGAGGCTAATGTAATAGAAATGACTCTTATGAAATAAGTCAAGATTGTTAGAAAGACGTAAAATCCTTCAGCATAAAAAGTTACTCTAAATAAGCTAGTAGAAGTGTAGTTTATGTAGTGAGCAGATAGTATACCAAGGCTTGATCATCATGATAGTATACCAAGGCCTCATTCTCCATCCTCTTTAACTTTCAGAATACTAATAGTCCATTTGTTATTCAGTAGTCGAGTACAGAGGAACAAGAGTCTTGTCATTCCACAAACTAAACAGGAGAGGTGGAACACTGAGTAAAGGAGAGTGAAGGTATTCAACAAGTTCAAGGTATTATGAGTGAAGGAAGAGCAAAAAGGAGAGAACAAGAGACAAATCCTGGAGAGTACACATATGGATTGCCCTGAGAGTTCAGGATTAACTATGCCACCCTCCACTGACAAGGAAGAAGTCTAAATTAACAGTAGAAATTCTATGAACCTCAATAATTTTTTGGCTTTTGCCACTTGAATCTGCAATAAAGGACTGATGAAAATTTCTTTTGGACTCTTTGAGAGTGCTTGATTAATCAACAGTGAGACTACATTCATGTTGTGGATAGTGGCTGAGATTACTAATACTATCCCCAATAGTCATTACTTACTCTTAGTCACATAATACTTTATAATAGAAATAAAATAAAAATTTAGCAGGGCACATTGCTGCCCAAATTGAGATCATGTTTTCCTTCCTCCTTTGCAACTGGTTATAGCTAGGTGACTAAGTTCTGCCCAATAAGATGTGAGCAAAAAATAATCTGTGTGACCTCTTAGCTGTGCCCATAAGAGAAACATCTTGCCCTCCAATTTCTCTTTCTTCTTTGCCACAGACTCAAATATGGAGCAAGAAGGGAATGACAAAGAAGTAAAATAAATGATCTTATGGAGCCATCCTACTTCACTGGATCACTGGCCAGGTCAAATACTCAATGCAAAAGTAATAAATACTTTCTCTTGTATAGTCTACTATTATTTTGTCCCTATTAAAGCTACTAAACAAATATCCTAACTAATATACTATTGCTCTTTTCTTTCCATGATTGAGGCCTAGCACATGAGCTACAAGACATTACTGAATGGTGGCAGGGGCCAGTTGCACCTGAATCAAATTGTACAGCAGCACCGAGCCAAATGACATCTCGCCATGGCAGTCAAACTCTCAGCAGAATGGTGAAAAGGAATGGAATTAGATGAAGTACCAACTAGAAATGTTTAAGAAGAAACTCTTAGACATGCTAGAAATTCTCTCTGAAGAGAAAGGACAATGGAGCCAAAGTATGACTTTCTGAGACTCTGCATATCATGCTCTTGGGAATAACTTCATTAAATAAAGATTCATTCCCTATTTCTGTGTGTTTACGTGGGAGCCCCCACCATCCATATGCTCAAGTTTTGTGATGTGATAGAAAGAAATAAGAGATTTTCATTTGATGTGATCCTAAACTGAAGGAAAAATCTAAAATGGCTTATCATGTGATTGCTTTGTCAGTATAAAGTAGTGGTTAAGAATGTAAGTTAAGCCAGTTGGCCTGCAATTGAATCAAGTAGTGTGATTTTTAATAATTTATTTAATCCCAAGCATCAGTTTCCTCATCTCTAAAAAGAGTAAGAATAGTACCTACCTTATCGAGTTGTTGTTTACTAAATGAATTAATACACGCAAAGCATTCAACCTAATGACTGTCACATAGTAAATACTCAGTAAATACTAATTAGCATTATTATCTCAGATAACATACTGTAGTAGGGGGGGAAAAAAACAACTCAGCTACCACTAGGGTGATGACCAAAACTAAAGAATGAAGATTGGATATTGCTACAAAATATTGCAGTACTTGGTATTAATGAAATTATTGACCACTGAAAATTATCTAGTATTCTGTGGTGAATCAGTTAGGTGCCTGTCAATGTATAAACTGTAATCAGAATTGAGAGAAGAGCCCATCATGGTGGGGAAGTAACCTGCTTAGACCCAAGAAACTAAACACCAAGTCAGGATCTGTTAGAGAGAGGTGCGATAGGGCCAGTGAGATAAAGAAGCAGACTTTAACCGGAAATAATGGTGGGGCAGATGAATGTAAAAATTAGTCATGAACCAATAAGTTTTAAGTTAATTACACCCTGCTGAAAGTCACAAATGATGATGAAGATTGAGAAAGTGTTGATAACTTAAAATAAGGGAAAAAATCAGTTTTCCTCAGAAAGCATGAGATATCTCCTAACATTGAGTTAATTTTAATGAAAAGGGCTCTTCTGGATGGGAGGAGAGTTCCTACGAGTGGAGTGATATGGATTTAGACACCCAGCAATTGAAGGTCATGGAAAGGGAATATCTCCCTTTGAGAAAACTTAAAAGTTAGAATAGGGAGTCAGTCAGCATGGCAGAAAAAGTTTTCTCTCATAACCCTCACTTTCTCTGTCTCCTGGAGTCTGGTACCTTCTAAAGCTAGGATTAGAGAAGAGGGCCTTTTGAACTATATCTCAAAGAGATACTCTTCTGGAATAATAAAGTATAGGAGATATACTGATAGGGTATTAAGATTTTAAATGTGAACAATGTGATTGTCCAATATTGCAAATTGATGTTATACTACCATAAAGACCACAATGACCTACTTTTAACTCTTTGTTTATCCTCTCTAGTCCCTATCTAGTAGTGGAATCTAACAGAGCCTATATTGGCTGTTAGTCATGGCAAGGTCCACACACAAGGGAATACAAGGCAGGTGTGGGGGGTTGGGTGAGTAGGAGGGAAATGAGGAAATTACTAAGACAAGGGACAATGGAAGAGGGACAAAAGGAAAAGGAGAACACAAGGAAAATGACTGTGGTACTGGGTTGAATTTATGTAACTGAATTTTATACTTTCAGACCATCTTGATTGTTCTTTTTTAAGGCAATCTCAGTTTTCAATATTTCTTAAAATGTGACATTTATAACTAAATACAAAACTTGGGATAGATTGTGAACATTAAAGAACACAGAATACTATCCATTCTTGTAATCAGGACACTATACTTTTATAGAATCTTAGACTTTTAGAGTCAAAAAATATTTTAGAGAAAATGGAAAGAAAATCCAATTCAATTCTTATTCCTCCAATTCTCATTTTACAGGCTAATATAGGGAGAGCCAGATTCATGCAACTAAGCCTGTTAGCCAGGTATTATAGAGTGGTGATGAAAATCCAGGTCCCCAAATTTTATAACATTACCCTTAATTAATTCTAAGATCACGTTAATTTCTTCCACAATTGCAGGACTCACATAGAGCTTATGGTTAACTAAAACCTATTTTTAATTTCATTTAAAATTTTACCATCCATTTCAACCAACTATATGAGTTATTGTCTCTAATATTTATTTAAGATGTACTTTTGGAACAAAAAACATATATGATTATGTCAAATGCTAAATCCCCTTTCCTTACAAAACAATTATACTGCAATGTAACAAGTATTTACTTGCAGTTATTTATCATAAGTTAGTCAAAGACTGTACAACATTGTATTTGGTACTATCATGACATTCCTGTGACAGCAAAGGTGTCTCTATCACTATTTAAACCCATGATTTCCAGTTAATATAGAGTACTGGCACATATTAAACAATCAATCCTCATGAATCCTTGTATTACTAACCTCTTTTTTCATACTAGAAAACATTATTATTGGTACGTGTATACAGTCAGTTAACAGTGAACTAGAACTAGTTCCTCTGCCAACTAAATTCACTTATGCTTTTAAAACAATTAAAATGTTATTATAAAATCTATAAGATGTATAATGATAAATCAGATAATAAGATAATAAAAACCTATGTAACCCCTCAAAATATTGTTATATTTGCATCAGTTATCTCTCTCTTTGTCTCTATGTCTTATAGATATATTTGAAGCACTTGTATATACTTTTTCAATCAAATTCTTTCCCATTCCTCCGTAAATGTATACACTTGCCGAGATTTTGTGTTTATCATTCATAGGAATGTTTTTATACATTTATACTCAGTAATTCTAAAACATAAACCATACAAGTGCATGTTTTTAAAATGTGCATGATATCATACTTTATATACCATTCTTCATATTTTATATTATTTTAACTTTTCTAGGTTGATATATGCAGCCCAAGTTGTATTTTATCTAATCAAAATTTTTCTTTTTGATATCACATCAAAAGCAACAACAGCAAAAATCAACAAGTGGGGCTACATCAAACTAAAAAACCTATGCACAGCAAAAGAAACAATTAAAAACAAATGAAAAGGCAACTTACAGAATTGGAGAAATGTTTGCAAATCATATATTTGGTAAGGGATTAATATCCAAAATATATGAGAAACTAATACAACTCAATAGCAAAAACAAAAAATAAAACAACATAATTTGATTAAAAAATGGGCAAACGATCTAAATAGACGTTTTCCCAAAGAAAACATGAAAATGGTCAACAAGTACATGAAAAGGTGTTCAACATCACTAATCATCAGGGAAATGTCAGCCAAAAGCGCAATGGGACATCACCTCACATCTGTTAGAGTGGCTATTTTAAAAAAACAAGAGATAAGTGCTGGTGAGAATGTAGAGAAAACGGAACCCTCATGTTGATGGGAATATAAATTGGAAAACAACATAGAGGTTCCTATAAACATTAAAAATAGAACCACCATGTGGTTTAGCAATTCCACTTTTGGGTATATATACCCAAAGGAAATGAAATCCTTATATCAAAGAGATATCTGCATTTCCATATACATTGTAGCATTATTCATAATAGCAAGATATAAAAACAACCTAAGTGTTCATCAATGGATAAATGGATAAATAAAATTTTATGTATATAATGGAATATTACTCAGCCCTAAAAGAAGGAAATCCTAGCATTTGCAACAACAAGGATGAAACTTGAAGGTATTATGCTATAGTATTAAGTCAGAGAAAGACAATTACTGTATGATCTCAATTTTATGTGGCATCTAAGAAAGCTGAACTCAGAAAAAAGAGAGTAGATTGGTGGTTGCCAGGAGCTGGGCATAGGGGAAATGGAGAAATGTTGGTCAAAGAGTACATACTTCCAGTTATAAAATGAATAAGTTCTGGGGAACTAATATATAGCATGGCAACTATAGTTGACAACACTATATTGTACACTTGAAAGTTGCTAAGATAGATTTTAAATGTTCTCACCACAAAAAAATTGTAATTATGTGATGTGCTGGATGTGTTATTGTGGTAATCATTTTTCAATATACACATATACCAAATCATCACATTGCACACCTTAGTCAATGTTATATGTCAATTATGTCTCAAAAAGCCAAAAAAAAAGTTTTTCCAGGTTATTACATGCAGCATAAATTCTTTCATTTCACCTGCTGCATAATATTCCATGAGTAAATTTATTTATTTATACTTCTTTTAATGGGCATTTACATCCCGGGAATTTTTCATGATTACAACCAAGGTTACAAATGACTGCTCTTCGTGATTCCTGCAGCTGTTTCTCTAGGCCTGTTTATACATACAGATTTGAACTTTCTGGGTCATAAGGCAGAGGCAAATTTAATTTCTCTAAAAATGACAAAGTTGCTCTGTCATTTGGCTTTTCAAATAACATACAGTTTTTTTTTACTCTTTCCATATACCACGATTCAGACCATGGTATGATTTACACTATGATTCAAATAAATATATGATACCACTTAAATGCTTAAACGACACTATATGAACTAACTTTTAATAGTCTTACAAACCAATGCTTACTTCTTATCTAACATAGGGAAAAGATATGGATGGTAGATTAAAACAAGTCCTAGAATTTATAAAACATCAGGGTTGCATGAGGATAAATAGAAAAGGAACAACACATCTAGAATTTTTCTGGGCACACTTGGAAGAGCAGTAAAACCAAAATTCTTCACTGCTACATTTATATTATTTTTATTACCTCTTGTCTTTCTGCAGTGTTGTATATTTTTGCATGATAGAAGACAGTTCAAAAATGGGATAACATAGAAACACACTTTACATATGACACCACATAAACTAAACTATATATTAAACTCAAGCAATTTTTAATAAAACACCCATAGATCGTTAAAATACATTTGCATTTAGTCTATACTTAACCAAAAACAAAGCTCATGAAAATGTTATATTTATATATAAAACATAATTGTGATTTTTTTCTGCCATGTTTCTCTCTTTTTGATGATATGTTTTTCAAAATGAGTACATGAGGAATAAAGATGTAGATCACATAGACACTTCTTTCTGTTTAGAAGAGACACAGAAAATGAGAAGGTCTAAACCAAAATAAGTTTTCACAGGTGCTCTGAATAAAGCATAAGATATTTCAGCATGCATGTGCTGCAAAAATGCTATCACATTAACTCAATATTCTAGACAAGTTTTATCCTAAACAATTTTTTCTACCTTATAGTGCTAACTGCTCAAAGACCTATATGCATAGTTTTTCTCTATGTTATTCATTCTATTCAGATACCATTCTTTAAGTATCTTGAAATGATTGTAATAGCAAATTGCTGATTTTTAAAAGCTAAATTAGTGATAGGTTCAGTAGTGTACTACCATTATGTTAGAGACTTTAGACATTGTTGTATAACTCAGATGTTTAGAACATAGAATGATTGCTTCTTGTTAACTGTGTTTCTTTCCACTTAATATAATTCTTCAAGAAAGCCGATCATCTATTTTTATTTATGCAACGTATTACTTTAAATGCTTTTTACCCTTCTGTTTTGCCAAAAGATAATTGTTCCTAACAACACGAAATCTCCTACCACGTTACTATCGTCCATGAAATTGGTTACTGTTCTCTATTCTTTTGTTTTATTATCAAATCGCAAATAAAAGAGTGATCCTGCCGTTACCTCTGTTCATAATGGAAGAGCTATTTATCCTATGTCAGATGGGCAGAATTATTGCAACAATCTTCAATAATATTATAACAAGAATAAAACTAAATATTTTTTAAAAATAAAAGGTTCAATGACTTGTTGTTATACATGAATGTACTAAAAAATAAAGAAATTCCAAAGTGGGAATATGTATGCAAGGAACATAAAAAGCGTGCGTAAGTAATATCTTGTGATAGTCTTCATAACAATAGTTTGTGGCATGGATGAAATTTTTATCTTTAATTTCTCTGGATTAAATAATAATATGAACATACCAAAGTTTGAATATTTTATTTTTTTTCTGTATTTGTCTTAATCCTGTAAATCAATTCCATGATTTCAGTTACAACACAAAGAAATACTGAATAACTGCTTACGTTACAAATTTTCACAGTAAAAGTTGAATGTAAGTGGAGATTCCATGTGTTTTACTCAGACATCTTTAGTTATCATTATTTTTAACCTTTGGCATTGAATGTGAAATGAAACACTCATGTTGTAAATAGCAAATTTCAAAGGGCAATAAAATAACTAAAAATAACCATTTTAAAATTATTTCATATTTGGAAAGATTATTGCAACATTTATTTAATATACAGTAGTTTATCAATTATTTGTAATTTTAGAAGTGTTATAAAGGGTTTTAGAGAACCTAGAGTACTAGCCTTAGCCCTATTGCTGTCACTAACTGTAATTTAGGAAAATAATTTAGTGTCCTTATTTTAAAATGTATAACTACTGTCAAATATAGACTTTAGAAATATAGATTTGAAAATTCTGAAAAGGTCTTCTGCACAGTCATAATTGTTGGTGAGAGGAGATGCCAACAGGGTGAAGGAGCAGGAAAACAGGATCCAATGAAGGCTCCTAATTTCACAGCCTGTACATTCACCAGCCTTCTAATCTTTTTTTAATATTTTGGTGGTATTTTCTTTTTAAAAATTAATTTTTATTATGTTTATTTGGGGTGACATTGGTTGGTAAAATTATGTGGTTTCAAGTGTAAATTTTTATTATACTTTATCTATTTTTGATTTGTGTGTTCACCACCCAGTGTCAGTTCTCCTTCCATCACGATATATTTGATCCCCTTTTCCTCTTGCACCATCCCTCTACTCCCTTATCCTCTGGTTAACCACTAAACTTTTGTCTGTGTCTATTGATTGTTTGAGTTTTCTGAGTTGTTGATTGCTTGTTGCATTCAGTTTTATACCCACATATGAGTGAAATCATGTAGTTCTTAACTTTTTCTGTCTGACTTATTTCATTTAGAATGATTATCTCAAGATCCATTCAAGTTGTCACAAATGGCAGTACTTCATTTTTTCTTATGGCTGAATAATATTCCATTGTATATGTGTACCATATCTTCTTTATCCAATCATCTATCAAAGGACACTTTGGTTGTTTCCATGTCTTCCACCATGAATAATGCTGCAATGAACATAGGAGTACATATATCTTTATAGATAAATGTTTTCAAATTTTTGGGGGTAGATAGCCAGAAGAGGGATTGCTGCGTCATACTTTCAAGGAAGTAATTTTAAATTTTTCAAGGAAGCTCTATATTGTTTTCTATGGTGGCTGTACCAATTTACATTCCCACCAGTGTATGAGGGTTCCTTTTTCTCTACAACCTCTCCAACACTTGTTATTACTTGTTTTGTTGATGATAGCCAGTCTAACAGGTTTGAGGTAATATCTCATTGTGGTTTTGATTTGCATTTTCTTAATAGTGAAGTTGAGCATTTTTTCATATATGGTTTGCAAGTCTTTTTGGGAGAAGTGTCTGTTCAGATCCTATGCCCATTTGTAAATTAGATGGTTTATTTCTTTGTTGTTGAGTTGTATGAAGTCTTTATGTATTTTGGATATTAGTGGCTTTTTGGAGGTGTTGTTTGCAAATATCTTTTCCCATTCGTTGGGTGGCCTCTTTGTTTTGTTGACAGTTTCTTTTGCTGTGCAGAAGATTTTTAGTTTGATATAGTCCCATTCATTTATTCTTACACTTCCCCTGCCTTTGAGGTCAAATTCATAAAATCCTCTGTGAACCCAAGGTTCATAAGGTTGGCACCTATGCTTTCTTCTATGCAATTTATTGTTTCAGGTCTTGTGTTTAGATCTTTGATCCATTTTGAGTTAATTGCGGTACATGGTAACAGACAGCAGTCTACTTTCATTCTTTTCATATGGCTTTCTAATTTTTCCCATCACCATTTATTGAAAAGCCTTTTATTTTCTCCATTGTATATTTTTGGCTCCTTTGTCAAAAATTATATGCCCATATATATGTGGGTTTATTTCTAGGTTCTCAGTTCTATTCCATTGGTCTGTGTGAGTCTTTTTCTGCCAATACCATGTTGTTTTGATTATTGTTGCTCTGTAGTATAAATTGACACCAGGGAGTCTGACAATGTCTGGCCCTGTTCTTTATTCTCAGGCTTGCTTTGGCTATTTGGGGTCTTCTGTGATTCCATAAAATTTGATGATTTTTTGTTCTATTTTTTTAATGCCATTGATATATTGATGGGATTGCATTAAATCTGTATATTGCTTTGGGCAATATGGCCATTTTAACTATACTGATTCTTCCAATCCATGAACACAAAATATCTTTCCATTTGTTTGTGTCTCTTTCAATTTATATTAATGGGTTTCTCCTTCAATGTATATGTATAGGTCTTTCACATCCTTTGTTAAGTTTATTCCTAGATATTTTATTCTTTTTTGTTGCAATTGCAAAAGAAATAGTTTTTTTCATTTCTTTTTCTGAAATTTCATTCTTAGTATATAGGAATGCAATGGATTTTTGTACATTGTTTTTGTATCATGCAACTTTACTGTATTTGTTTAATGTTTCTAGTAGTTTTGGGGGGAGTCTTTAAGGTTTTCTATGTAAAGAACCATGTTGTCTGCAAAAAGTGATAATTTGACTTCTTCATTCCCAATTCAGATGCCTTTTATTTCCTTCTCTTGCCTGATGGCTCTGGCGAGGACTTTCAATACTATATTGAATAACAGCATTGAGAGGGGGCATCCCTGTCTTGCTCTTGATCATAGAGGAAAAGCTTTTGGTTTTTCAACAGAAAGTATGATATTAGCTGAGGGTTTGTTATATATGGATTTTATTATGTTGAGGTACCTTTCTTCTATACCCATTTTATTAAGTGTTTTAATCATAAATTGATGTTATATCTTGTCAAATGCTTTATCTGAATCTATCGATATAATCATATGATTGTTATCCTTTATTTTGTTTATGTGGTGTATCAGATTGATTGATTTGTGCATGTTGAATCATCCTTGTACCACTGGAATAAACCCCACTTGATAGTGATGTATAATCTTTTTAATGTATTGTTGTGTTTGATTTGCTAGTATTTTGTTCAAGATTTTTGCATCTGACCAATATAGACTCAAAGTGTGGGAAACGATACTCCAAACAAATGGCATCCAGGAAAAGCAGTTGTAGCCATACTTATACTTGATGAAATAGACTTCAAGATACAAAAAGATAACAAGAGACAAAGATGGACTTTCATAACAAGAAGACATAATATTTATCTATCTATCTATCTATCTATCTATCTATCTATCTATCTATCTATCTATCTATCTATCTATCATCTATTTGCTCCCAATTAGGGAGCATCAAAATATACAAAGCAACTACTAACAGAACTAAATGGAGAAACTGACAAAAACACAATTATAGTAGGGGACCTAAACACCTCATTGACAGCTATGGATAGAGCATCCAAACAGAAAATCAGTGAGGAAGTATTAGCCTTAAATGACACATTAGACCAAATGGGCATAACTGATATTTACAGAGCCTTTCATCCTAGAACACCAGACCATACATTCCTTTCTAGTGTACATGGAACTTTCTCAAGGATAGACCATATGTTAGGACATAAATCTAGCCTCAACAATTTTAAGAAGGAAATCATACCAAACACATTCTCTGACCACAATTTTTTGAAATTGGAGGTCAACTGCAAAAAGTAAATGGAAAAAAACACAAATACGCAGAGATTAAATAACGTGCTACTAAAGAATGACTGGGTCAAAGAAGAAATAAAACGAGAGATCAAAAGATACCTAGAAACAAATGAGAATGCGAATACATCCTATCAAAATTATTGGGATACTACCAAAGCAGTATTAAGAGGGAAATTTATATCATTTCAGGCCTATCTCAAGAAACAAGAAAAGTCCTAAATAAACAATGGAATATTACATCTTAACTAGAAAAAGAGTATAGGAACCCTAAAGTCAGCAGAAGGAAGGCAATAATAAAAATTAGAGGTGAATTAAACGAAATAGAGAACAAAAAACACAACAGAAAAATTAATGCAACAAAGAGTTGGTTCTTGGAAAAGATTAATAAAATTGAGAAACCCCTGGCTAGACTCACTAAGGAAAAAAGAGAAAAGACAGAAACAAAATCAGAATCAAAGAGAACTTACAAAGGATAACACAGAAATATAAAGGATCATATAAGAATACTATGAAGGACTCTATGCCACCAAATCAATAACCTAGAAGAAATGGACAAGTTCTTAGAAACATATAGCCTTCCTAGACTGAATCATTAAGAACTAGCCTTCTAATCTTGACCTTCAGATCATATTGACAGACTCCAAGTTAATCTATGTAAAAATGTCCCCTTTTAAATCTTCAAATAAATCAATATGAAATGAAAGGTATTTTTTAATAGATCCTATCTGTTTTGAGCTGATGTGAGAAAAACTTACTCACTTCTTGTGGAAGTGAAAAGCAGATAATGATAAAATTTCATTTTGTATAATGCCAAGTATGGTGCTAGGAACACATTCTCATTAATGCCTAATGCAGTCAAATGGTCATATGACATAGCTTCCTTCCTGTCTTTTACCATCATCCTAAATTTATTCTCTAGTTTTGTAATCTTCACACAAATTTATGCAATTATGTGTTGCTGTGATGATTTTACCATTTGATTGTGGCCAATGTGAGACACTATATGATCAAAGTCTTCATTAACTGTTGCCTCTTTCCTCTCTCAAAGGAATCATCGAAATGACATGCTCCCACTTATTTCTTTACAATTTACTCCTAAGTTCAATTTATTCATTTTATGAAGTCTTTTTATCATGTGAGCACATAATATTTGTAAATATCTTATTTTCCCCTCCCCGCCCCAGGTTTTGCATACTCACCTAAAATAAAAAAAAAATATCTTTCCTTTTTCTTTTCAGCCTTCAATTCTTTCTCTTTTCCTTTACCCAAACAAATCTAATCTAGTCTTATACTGCATAAGGTTTTCAGTGTTAAAGAAATAGAAATCTGAAGTGCTTCATTACAATTAAACAAAATAAAGAATTGATACCATTCGTTTCTGTAATTTAACTATATCCAGAAGTCCCTTTTAAATGTTTCAGGTACCTTTGTTTTCCTTCTTTCAGTTATTCATTCTCCTCCCCATCATTCAGTAAACATTTCTTGAGCACTATGCACTCACACTGTGCTACCTAGTAGAAATAAGTAAGATATAATTCCTGACCAAAAGATAGGAAAACACATACATTATATAATGACTCATTTTTCAGTTTGGTTTATTTAATGACATTTGTTGTAGCAATATTGTTTAATTATTTTTTCCACGGCAAATAGAGTTTACTTAAGCTACATCATGGACTAAATAAGTTGTGTGATGACTGGCAACTGTTCACATAAAAAAAAAAGGCAAGGAAACAAGAAAAAAATCTATTTATATAACATTGTTTTCATAAAAAAAAAAAGAAGTCTGAATTCCAACCCACTGCTTACAAACATGGTTTTGGAACACAACGCATTTATATGTAGCCTACCTATAATATTATCTTGAACTTTAAATTGCACCTTTTCTCAGAAGGACTCGAAAGATTTCCATGTATAATATCGCTGGGTCTTGTTTGTTTATACTCTGACTTCTTTTACAAATGATTTGAAATAATTTACACATATAACAAAATAATAATGCAATGTAAACAAGGTAAAGAAGTAGAAGTAGGACAAAAATATAAATGAAGCCAGAAATCCAAGCCTGGAAAGGGGCAGGGCCAGGTGGCCAGTGCACATGTTTAGGTTGTGACTGTTGGCAGAGTTGCCCAGGAGGCCATGAGAGGACGCTGGTCATTTGCACTAAAGACTCTCCTTTGGAGATTCTTCTGAGTCACTGCTTGAGAGTGAATCTATGGGTTTCGGAAACTTGATGAGAAGATTAAAAGGTTGTCATGCCTTTAGGAAAACTAAGAGGCCTTTTGAAAATGATCACTTAAACATACAAAAGTCACTTCTCTACCTAGAAGTGGGTTTCAGAATGCTCTATAGAAAAACTCATGAGATTATCACAATAAATCATTGGGGGTTCCTTCTAGCATAATATTATTTAGTTCCCAAAATTTTAAGCAAGGCTTAGATGATTTGGGTCCAGGAGATTTTCAAAGCAAATATTTCTAGGTTGCTAACACAGATAAATAATAATACAAATTACAAAGATATCATATAATGCTCAATTTGGGGAGACTTCAATTTGCTGAGACTTCCATAATAAATTAATTTCTAAAGTGTTACTGAGCAGCTCAAAATGTAGGTTGCTATGTAGTATTATTGAAAATAAAATGCCAAAGTTTAAGAGGTAATCTGCACAAATAACGTTCATTTTTTAATAGTTTAAGTCATTCTTGCCAAAAAAAATATTGGGAGCAATTTCCTTTTATGTCTATTTTAGTGAGTGACAATGTAAATAATATGATGTTATTTAATCTTAAGTAATTGTTATATAATTAAAAGATTTAAATCTTAATTTGGGGAACAATTCATTGTGAGTGTAATCAATCAACCAATATTTGTTGACTATCTGGTATATTCTTAATACTGAACTGGTGACATTTTGGTTTGGGGGTGAAGAGATATTGAAGTATAGGACATGGGGTCTGCTTTTCAGGAAATTAAAATCTAAGTTTCTATATGCAACCATATATAAATTGATACTCAACTCTTTAAAATCGTTTTCAACAAAGCACAATCGCTCTCAAAGAAAAAGGAGAAGCCAAAAAGCAAACACCACAAGATTTAGGAGGTGTTCTGAATAGTTAACTAATATTAACTATAATTAATATTAACTATATGACTGAGACGTGATTAATACCAAGTGTAGGAAGTCTGTATTCGTTGAAGTGATAGTTGTCACAATGCCATTTCTGCCACAAAATGCTATTTCACCCTTGAAAACAACTCTTTCCATTAGTAAAGGTATAAGTCAGCTACTTGGATATGGTTACACAACTCTTTCAATGCTAAAAGCAGAATCACAGTTCCTATTTTTCTTTTCCATGAAAGGAGGTGAAAATCTGACAGCTCAAAATGAAGCTAAACTCCAAGATAAAACAGACACCATTTTGTGCCCACTCAGACTTCTTTCCAGGGTCATACATGTGTAAGTAGCTGTTTGTTTATAGTTGAGACCTTCTGTGGGTAAATCTGGCAGGATATCAAAGACATTTAGCATAGATATTTCATTTTCAATGCATGTGTCTATTTTTTTCCATGTTGATGAACCAAATATAACACATGCAGATGATTTTTAGGAATTTATTTTAAATCATAAGTGTTTCTTTTATTCTTTTTCTGAATGTTCATAGTAGCTAGGAGACAAGCATTTGCTTACCACTCCCCTCTCATCATAGCATTGAATGGTTGGATGAAACAGAACACAAAACTGCATAATGTGTTTCCCTCCTTTTATATCTCTATTTATCTATGAATCTATTAATTAACAATATATATACCTATCTATTAATCATCTATCATCTACCTATTAATCATCTATCTATTTATATAACCCATAGCGTAGTGTTTAAAAATGTGGGCTTTGGATTCAGTTAAACCTGAATTTGAAGGCCCGATCTACTTGTTATTAGCTGAATGACCTTAGTTAAGTCATTTCACTTCTTTAAGCCTAATAGGCTTATCAACTAAAACCAGGCAATAAAAATCTTCATGTTGTGAAGATTAAATGAGATAGCTCATGTAAAGGTCTTAGCACATTGCTTGGCATATAGTAAATAGAACTAATCACTAATTTTTAATTTTTCAGTTTAATATGTTTAGTAGCATTTGATTCATTTATGAAAAAAAAACATGATTTTAATTAACTAGGCAAAACTGAGAGGTAGTAAAATTTCCCTTGGTTCTTTCAGTTTCCTATTCCTGATACATTCATAATAATGATAGTTTTTTCTCTTTTCCTAATCAGAATAACATGTTTTCCTAGTGTACTTTTCTCTCAGTAGTAAAATATTTGTATTTATAGTTTATTGAGGCTTTAAGTCAATACATTACCTGTCTGTAATACAGTCTGGTGGGGGGTGGTTTGGTTTGGTTTGGTTTTTATTTTGAAATGCTATCTTGACCCAGTTTGAAGTCCTAACTAGAGGACAATCGGTTCCCCTCAAGCAGCTGATTAAGCTCTGTAACCCAAGTACAATGAGATAACATCTTCTGCCAAGAGAAGGTATTACTTGAGTTGTTTCTTGTTCAAGGAAAGAAGGTTAGAAGTGGATTCTGCAAGGAGGAAATAACATGAATAAAGACAGATCGGTGTGAAAATGTGCAAAGGAGGGTGAATATCTGCAGGATACGGAGGGAATAATGTGAGACAAAGCTGGATAGGTAGCTCAAGCCCATATAAGTTTGTAAATTAGGCTTATCTGTTTCTATTTTATCCATTGTGCAGACCAGTGGTTCTTAATCAGAGGCATTTTTGTCCCTCAGGGGACACTGGCAGTATCTGGAGACAAATATCTTAGGGATGGGGTGCAGCTGGCATCTAGTAAAGACCAGTGATACTCTTAAACATCCTCTGATGAACAGCACAGCACCCTCACAAGAAAAAGAATTTTCCAGCCCAAAATGTCAGTAATCCAAGCTTGAGAAACCCCAATCTACACTAATGGTCTCCAAAGTGGGATGGTTGATCTTGACAGAGATGAAAGATAGAACTTTAGGGCGTAGAAAGAAAATTTTATAGTTATTTTATCTCATTTAAAATTTTTTGATTTTTAAAGCATGTTTTGCAGTATACACAGTATATATTTGTGGTACATATAACAATTTATAAATAGGAGGAGAGTTAAGTATCAATTGCAGTCTTCCAGGCCAGAAAGGAAAAGGTCATGATCGAAGGTATTATCATCAGAGATAAAACACAGAGATAAATCTAGGGCACATTTTTAAAGGTGGATTCAATAAGAATTCTTTGGTGACAGATTGGGTTTGGGAGTTGAGTAAGGAGATGTTGTGGAGTAAGTCTAAGGTTCCTGGCTTAGACGTGCTCTTTGTTTCTTCTGTCTCATATTCTAGTTGCTAGTATGTAGAGCTCTCCAAGTTTATGTAAAGACAGTGACAGAGGTTTTATTATCTTGGGGGATGTTGGATGAGGAAAACACTTAAGATGACTCTAATGAGTAACTTGTGGGTAGTGAAAGTACCACTAGAGATGAGAATGTGAGGGGAAATACAGTGCATATCTTTAATTCAAGAGAGGTGTATAAGTTTGTTTGGATCATTTTGATTTTGTAGATATTATGGGAATCCCAGTAAATATGTGAGATAAAGATTTGGAGACTACTTTATTTGTTTAGGTAAAGCTGAAAGCTGAAAGGTTTGAGGAGGTGACTAAAAAGACCAACGGTGTTAGTAAGAAAATATTTGAAATGCTGTGAATTATCTAATTTATATAGTTTTCTTTGATCTCACACAGTAACCAAAGGAAAAAAGAGTTGCATTAATGCACAGCTGCAGGTTGAAAAGATTGGTAAGGGGAAGAATACAAGGCTTAGAAGTTAGATTGCAACAGAAGAGTTAATAGATGGATGTGATTTCAGGCTATGGCAGCAAGACAGCAAGTAGAAATGACTTTTATTAAATAAAAAGAATGTGGAAGATTTGTGGACAAGGTCCCACTGATGGTGAAGAGTATGTCTAGTTGGAGGAATGGAGTGAGAAGAATGGAAAAACTAGGAGTTGTGGTCCAAGAATACAATTCTGGGTTGACAAAATTTAGTTTTAATAATTATTTCCGTAGGGCTACATAGAAGACTATCATATATTTCAACATATACACTAAGAGAAGCTTTTGGAAGAAATTTGGAAAATAAAACACTTATTACAAAGAATGAGTAGAAAAAATAATGAAAGAAAATTTAATATTTGGTCTTAATAAAGTCATCATTTCCTGAATTTTCCTCTTCCTATTCAGTTTAAGTAGTAATAAATACGTTTCATCTGGCCTTCCAGATCTCTCAGAGAATCTCTCTCTCTCTCTCTCTCTCTCTCTCTCTCTCTCTCTCTCACACACACACACACACACACACACACACACACACACACACAATTCTTTAAGGCCAATCCTGCAACTGTATTTTCTCAAATAGAAATGGCATACAAGAGAGGGATGCGGAAGAGAGAAATTCATCATAGACATATTTGCTGAAAAAGTCTGGCAGATGAACAAAACATGATTTTTTGAGAGGTTCTGTAATGGATAGTTCTTGTTCTCACTTATGTACTTATGTGAAACTAGGAAAGATAGTAAAGTGCAAAAAAAAATCTGCCAACTTAAAAAATTACTAAATCTTAGCAGCTTTGACTGTAGCAACTTATAGCTAAGTTATCCAAATGCTCTTAAGGCTGCCTTTTTATTTCCTTTCATTTTGACACCATAATATAATGTTTCATTTCTCAAAATCAGAATGTGAATCAGATAGATACAGTAAATTGATAAATTCTACATCTGTGATTTCCTCTTTAGCAGTAAAATAATATGTCAGATCTTAAGGTCAAAGGCTATTAACCACAAAACATTAACACTACTGAGTTTCAAATATTGTTTTCTATCTTCTAGGGGAAGAGTTAAAGAAGGATATTTGAAATTTTCACGTTTTCACCACACATTCATTGGGCTACAATATTTATTTTTAAGGCATAATTAAACAAATATGCCCACTTTGGGAAGATTCTATAAACCATTCAATTCAATTAAGTTAACAAGAAATTGAAATCTGTAATAAAATATGTTGAACTGTCATTATTCTTAGTAATATCTTCACTAAGGTTTTTGCATGTTTTATATATTTCCTTCACATTATTTGAAAGGGAAAGTATAGTAAAGAATGGGTTTTGATGCTAACAAATAACCTCAAAATTTTCTAGGATACCAAAGATGGCATATTAAATACATTTTTTTCTTAGTAATATCTATTGGTAATCATTTAAAAATTGTGGAAACTCTAGTGAGGCACATAACTTGCTATACCATTAGAATGAAAAACTTGCTCGATCCTGTCATCAACAGAATTTACTTTTAGTCTTGCTCCCCATATTGCTACCCACACTTTACTTCTAGGGCTCTGTGCCCTAAACTATTTATATGATTGTCAAGGACAAATTGTTCTGGTATTTATGCTGTGCTGTTTTGCACATTGCTCTGTTAAGAAGAGGTTTCCTAGGGACTAGGGAATCTGTTTGTTTTACTAGAATTCTTGTTTGTGGTGTTTCTTTTAATGAGATGATCAAATTTTGGTTGGGATAATGACAAGAGTCCAAAGCCCTTTTGTTGAGATAGAGTTTCCTCTCCATGACTGAGAAAATTCTTTAACGTCTTTGATGTTCTCTTTCTGGCTATACACAAAATATAGAATATAACTTTGAGAGGGTGGAAATGAGGTGCTCTATAGAGATTTCTTCACACTTCTGCCTCTGTCCGCTGAGGGTGAATCTTACATACCAACCTTAGAGCAGGAACCTGGATGCCCATTCTAGGTTATTAAACCTAGTTTTCAAACCAAAATAGAAACCAAGAAATGGAAACTATACCAAGCTAATTATAATTGAATTGGATCCTGATATTACAGCCAAAAGAGTAAAGCAAAGGATTTCTATAACAGATTAGAAATATTGAAATGCAATTTATGTGTATGAAAAAATGAAGGAAATTATAAGATAAAAAAAATGTTCTCAGAGGTTTGAAGATAAAAGGTTGAGAATGAGAGAGATTTTGAACTTTTTCACACGGATAAAATATAATATTGGCTTGTTAAAGATTATCTGGATCTGGGAGCATATGGAAGAAAATATTATAAGTGCAACCCTGAAACAGGTAACTCTCAACCTTTTTGGTAAAATGGGTAGTTTCACCAATATTTGGGAAATATTGCTCTAAAATTTATCTTTTCCCCTTTCCCTCATTTATAAATCACAAAGCACTAAAAGAAACACATGGAATGATGAAAAAACATTTGCTTAGTTAGCAAAGCAAATGTATTGCCTTCAAGAGCTTTAGATTTAAGAAGAATTGAATGAAGTAGTCATTTTGGCTTGTTACTAAAATGGGAAACTCAATACATGTCTGAATCTCTGAAAATGCTAAATTCGATATCTGGTTTGGTAAAAGACTTCGGCTTTTTGATTTAAGAAAAGCATTTACATTTTAATCTGTGAATGAAGAAAAAAGGACTGCTATGTCTGTGTAAGGATATTATGGAGAAATACACAAGAACAACGTGCAGCATAAATGCTACAAGGGTCAATTTTAGTACCAAATGAAACTTTTTTTTTCAATTAGTTTAATGTCAAAATTGAATCATGTCAAATGTTCACATAACTCAACTTTACTAATAGCTATCAAGTGTGACCCGGTCCAGGGAATCCATATGTCTCACCAGTTCCCAGATTAGCACCACACAGATTTCTGGAAAGTGCTTTCTACTAATGTCCATGAGCAGAAAACAACATCAGACAAATAACACTCAAGTTTCTGTGGCTTCATTTTCCTTACCCTTTTATTTCGTATTTCTATAGTCCCTGTTGTATTAGGGAGTAAAAACTGCTGCTTAAAATTGTGCTTAATAGGATATAGTAGTTCTCAACTTAAATTCATGAAAAGTAGTGTGCATAGAGCAACATTTCAGCTTCTTTTTTTTCTTTTTTCAAGGGTTGTCTTAATTTCCAGACTAGGAATTTGGACACCTGAATTCTTTTGGTTTTGAACTCATCTAAGAGATGCTTTCTATCTAATGCTTAAACTCTTGTTTTTCTTTCTAGCCTCACCTGAATGCTGAGAGGAAATCTATTATAGTTTCTAACTTTTCAGAGAAAATGTTGCATATTAACTGGTGTCTGACCATGCATGAGAGGACCCTTTTATCTCCTAGGAAATAAAAACCAGGAGTGCACTCCATGGAAAAAGTAAGTAGCTCATCATTTTGCTTCTGAGAATTGCTTGGGCAAGGTTAAGATCCTTTGGGAGAAGTCTGCTAAAATGGAAAAAAAAAAGAGGCCTTTAGATGAAATAGTCTATAATTTAAATCTGCATACAAATTCTGTTACTTTGGCCAAGTTCAAAAAGCTAGGGATAGTAATGTATATCTGTTAGGGATAGTAATGTATATCTGTTAGTAAACTAGTAAATGTGAATGCACCTAATACTAGCTTGAGGCATTAAAAAAAAATCATCATTTTTGAAGGACAAAAATGCTCAAAGATCAGCAAATTTAGATGGTTCCTAATACACAATAGAGACTCACATTTGATTAGGTGAAAATCCATAATATTTTATCCTTTCTTCTTTTATCTTTTGTTTTCTTCTCCAATTTATTTACATATAAAATATTCTTTCAAAAAGAAACATTCCTTGTATTTCCACTAAACATAATAACTGGGTAAGGTGTATCTCATTGGATGTAAATATAATTATAAAAATTATGATTAAAGGAATAAGTAGGTCTTGAGTTTATTCCTTATCTAAATTCACAGAAATGGAGCCACGAATATTCAAACCTGCTAATATTTTCTAATAATCTGCAGAATTTTGTCCTCCCTTTGTTATGTTTGGAAAATACGAGCGTTCGATAGCACGACTGTGTGTTCAGACTGCCAAATGCCAATGGGAGCAGACTGCACAGCAAGAGAAGTACGTTTGTTTGACAATGTGTTATACACTATTGATAATGATTTTGAAATTAAAGTTGGTACTCTTGCCTTTTGCTCAGTGATATGAAGTTTCAAAATTGTTTTTATTTTAATTAAAGAGCAATGGTTAGCGCTGTTGTTTATGTTCATCCCTCCTGTCAGTGTATGTGTACAATTATAACATGTAAGGTTTTAGTCTTCCCAAATGCTTTTGAATTTTGTCCAGGATAACATATTTTTAAGGTATTTGCATTCATTCAGCAGCGACTGTTCATGGTGCTGCTTGTTTTCTTGATTAAATAGTGTTTACTTAGAGTCTCCTATTTCTTCTGTTCGTAATTCTTAAGCCAGGACCACTTATCATCATAATCCATGATAGATGCAGGATGGACCCACAAGAATTTGGGATTGTCTTCCTGGCAGCCCTCAACTAATATTAAGTCATTTAAATTCTTATTGCTTACAATATGCTTTAGAGAAAATGTGGAAAGAGTTGAGAATCTTGCTTTCCACCAACATGCAAATTGCTTAGCAGTTTACAAATGTCAGATTATAAGAGTAAATGATTTTCATTTTCATCACAACAGTTTCTCTAGCTAATAAATGAAGATAATTGTACTTGTGTCATACTTGAAATCAATACTGAAGGTCATGCGAAAGGCTATATAGAAGCAGGTGAAGAAAGGTTAGTGAGTCAAGGGTTTGTATTTGTATGCATTTGTCAACCCTCAGGACAGAAGTAAGACATACAACCTTGATCTAGAGGAAATTGCCAAATTTTGATGAGCCCCAAAGGTGACACAAAGGGAGAATTTCCACATTAGGTGGGCCAGACATAGTTGCTAAAATGCTAAAATTAATTCTGTGTTATCATTTCAGTTTCCTAGATTAATTCACACAGTCTGTGTTGTTCTAGTGAAATATCATGTGCACCTTTAGAAGATCTGTAATGATCCTTCATGCGATCTGAGAGGAGAATCCTGATGTATCCTAATATATTGATAATATTTGAAAATTATGAAAGATTTGGCAAAGAGACTAGGACTTCACTATTCAAATTTTGTTTTCCTCTTACTAAGAAAGACAACGTAAAATGTATGTAGTTCTTGGAGATATTTAGCTGTTACAATATACATGAGAACGTTTTATAGGAGAGTTTGTTAATGGGACAGTCATTCCATTTTGCCACACTTGCAACTTTATAGCCGGAGAGGCAATTGGCATGGTTCTCAGCAATAAGATATGGGCAGAAGTGCCTGAAGAGGCCTCCATTTTTGTTTCATTCTGCCATAAAATAAAAACAAGGACATGAGAACAAACTTTTTGCTTCTGTCCTGTCCCAGCTTCCTTTCTCTGGGGATGGCAGTATAGAGCCTGGAAGTAAAACAGCCAGCGTGTAACCCTAACAATAAAAGGCACATTAAATGATGAAATAGAAAGATAGATGGAATCTGTGTTCTTGATGGCATCGTTTGATCACTGTGCCATCCCTGAACTGCCTTTCCTGGGAATTTTTGTTGAACACAAATAAACTTGAACTGATTTTTAATTTCTGGCAGCTGAAAATATTTTTACTAAAACAACTCCCACCATTCCATTCTCCGAAACCAGTGGTTTTCATACTTCAGTGTGCATAGAGTCACCTGAAGGGCTTTCTAAAACTTGGATTGTTTGGTCCATAGTTGGTCGGTGGTGGTACCTGATAATTTGCTTTTCTAAAATGTTTCCAGGTGACGCTGAAGCTGATGGTCCAGACACCTCAATTGAAAACCATTGCTCCAAACAACGATTTTTCTAAAATATAAATTTTAATATGACAACCAATCTGCTTAAAATACATTTTGCCCCCGGATCGTATAAGACAAAATCCAAGCTTCTTGCAATGACATCTAGATCTGTTTCTCCAACTTTATCTTTTATATCTCTTCCATGATGCCTCTAAGCTCCTGACACACTCAAATGTCTGTAGTTCCTGATAATGTTCTATTTTCTGTAGCTACCTGCTAACACCTTTTTTCTCTTTGCCTAGTGTGGTCTCTATATTTTCGTGACCCTTCTAATTAGTCCTTCAAGATTCAGTCTTCATTTGGATAAATCACTGGGTTAAATACCCTATATTGTGAATCAATTAATTATATACTTTTCAGTCTTATCCATGTAATTTTCTTCGAGTGGAATCTATGGTATCAGGCATCCATCTCCAAATCCCAAGTACCTAGCATAGATGCCGAAACATAGGAAACACTCAGTATAAAGGCCTGCTGAGTGAAAGAGTGAGTATTTGTTGAAACATCAATAGTTATATGTTTATGATATAGTTCTTTTTATATCCCTGGGCTATAATAGAATCTCCCTCTTTCTGTATAGATCTGTCTATTGTTTATAATGTATACAATTTAATACTTTAATATAATTACTTTCATCTCAGTTTAAAAATAATTTTGATGGGTTACCTTTGTACATAGTTCTTTGCAAGGGACAAAGTCTTTATTTTTTCTCTCTCTCTCTTTAATGGAACAGAAATTGAAACCAAAAAATTCTCACAGAACAGATGCCCTTGCAATTGAAAAGCACTCCCTCTAATAATGCTTGGCATAATTTTTGTTAGGTTTGTATCTCTAGTATAATTACATGATGATTTTAATGGAAATTATAAAGAAGTATTTTACAAAGGAACGGAATATTTTATGTGTAGTTATATGTAAATTTATTCTTATAAATATGCAAAGTTTCTTTCTCACATGGGTATTTGCTTAAGGATCACTCTGATAAATGCAAACAAGACTCATATTATTTATTAGAAGATTGCTGAGATATATAACAGTAATTGTCATACTATTCTGTAGAATTCACTTCCAGAATCTGCTGTTGTTCCTATTGCCTGATAATGCACAATAAAAATTGCCACATTTATAAATTCTGTTGAGATATTAAAATATCTAAGTTTTTATCTTCTTCAGATGCATAAATCATTTTTATGTGCATGTTGCTATTTACCAAGTCAATCTGGCTTTCAAATGAGGCAAAAGCTCTAGTTTGTACAGTATGATTTCTGAAGGTATAATCCATATCAGTGTTAATCTAATAATAGATAGGAGAAGAATCATAAAAAAACAAGGAAAGGTTGATCTGTGGAACCTTCTATTATTACATGATATGATTTATCATAAAAGGAATGTTTCACTTCTGGCTGTGTTTTCCCAAGATTAAGTTTGAAGTACAAATAACATTAGTGTCCATTTTGCAACAAGATAAAGACTATTCTTTCCTCTTATAAGGTAAACAGCACTTCCATAAGAAAATAAAAAAAGAAATAAAAGCTTGAGATCAGGTCACTTCAACTAATATGACAACCACTTGTTGAAAGTCTTCTAGTTCATTAGCATCGTTCATATACTGGGAAGCATTTGAATGCTAAAATGCATAAAGTAAATTTGATGCATAAAGTAATAGGGTAAACACTAAAATTATTTTGTAATGCTTAGTATTTTAGGCCAACTTCAGAAGAACAGTGGCTTGGTTCCAGTCATGGCAAGTGTTCATTGCTTATTTCCTAATTCTTTGTGTATCAAAATGTTTAATTATTCAAGAGATGTTCTTATTTTCTAGGTGAAACTCAGGAAAGGGCATGAAAGGTCCTTTGAGTGTTACTGAGATCCTGTCATAAAGACTTTCTTTAAATTATTTAAATTGCAAGTCATGGTCAGCAAATGTTGGGAGATCAAATACATCTCAATACATACTCGCATCAATCACATATTATTGAATTCTCTAGGATACACACACAGGCTCCCCTTTTCTCCATTTTATGGCATGATATCATGTTGGAATAATCAGGTAGTACATTAACACTGGATGACATAGTTGGCACCATCTCTTTGTGTCAAATAGGTCTCATGATGCCGAGAACCAGAGTCCTCTACAGGGTAGTGCTAATGGATGCAGTTCCTCCTGACCGCCTGTTGGTCTAAATGTTTTTTCGTGGAAATAGCCACCAGGGAGAGGGAGAAAACTATTTAAGCATTTTGATCTAATAGGGCCCATGACTTGGACATATCTATAAATCTTTTTCAATTACCAGACAAATGAGACTATTTTGCTGTCTGTCTCAGGTTACCAAACTTGTATGTTACTTTTATATGACTTATTTATTTCACCACAGTTATTTTAAACCTGATTTGTCTTTTTATAATAGCGCAGATGGCACCAACACCTTGTGCTCAGTCATCCTCCTGCATGGATTCTCTCCCCACTCTGATCAGGATCTGACACTTTACTGTGATTTGCACCCTCTGGGGGTCACACTGTCAGCCCACTTGATCTAGACACCCTATGTTGGGCTACCACAACCCCGACCCTTCACCCTTAGATCTACCTAATGGCTTTTGGACTGAGTTTTTTAGGAAGAGAAGGAAAGTAAAATCAAGAAATAGCATTTTGGCAAGTCTTAGTTGTTTCTACATATTCAAATTCAGAAGAATTTGTAAAAATGGATCCTATAAGGACACGTCTCCAGCAGGAATTTCAGCCTCAATGTGCTCCACTACTATAGTTTTATATACAAACAAAGAATGAGCAGGGTTGGGATAGACTAACAGACAATATCACTTTTTAATTTCATTCTCAGTTTGGACCAAAGAGGAGCAGATACAGTGAGGAGCCTTGTTTCAGTTCAATCACTCTTATAATTAGAGGGAATCCAGAAAATAAATACAAGATCTAATTTAGTAATAGAAAGTGCCAGAGTGTCCAGTTCTAGTAACCTAACCCTTGAGGTTCAGATAAATTTTAAGTAGCATTAGATTCTTAAGATCCTACATATTGGGATGAAACACATAACAATTTTACATAAGGTAAATGATACCGTACTTGAAAACATTTGATAATAGGTAGAAATATTAAAATAATCTTCAAAGTACATAGGAATTTTTTTAATACTTCCTTTAAATGTTGTGCATTTCTGGCAAATCCTCATGTAGACAGACATCTTTTATTAATTGAACAAACATTTATTGAATTTTCACTGTGTACTAGTTAGGTAGGTAAGTTCAGGGTAATGTGTTAAGTGCTGTACTCAGATGAGGGGAGGACCGGATATGCATACAATCATCCTCTTTTTGTACGGACAGGAGAGGCTCCCTGGAGCCTCTGTTAGAGGACCACATTGAAGGATGAGTCAAGTGGAGATAGGGTGTTGGGTCAGGACCTATGACAACTCAGAAGCTTGAGAAAATATGTTTGCAGAATCAAAGGTCATTTCATTGATTGGATCTTAGTATTTAAGGTGGGGGAGTTGTGAAAGACAGTATTCTAAACATGTCCCCCAAGATGTATATACCTTGGTTCCTCCATTGAGCACTGATCTCTGTACTGCCTAAAGGGATTTTGTAGGTGTAATTAAGATTATGTTCCTGAAAATGTAGAAATTATCTTGGATTATTTGTTGGGACAAACCTAATCACTTGAGCCATTAAAAGCTGGGAATTTCTCCATCTGGATCCAAAAAGATTCAGCCAAGCAATGAGGCAGAAGGAGAAGGAAGAGATTTGATGCATGAGAAATAGTTGACCCGCTGTTGCTTACTTGAAGAAGAGAGAGAAGAGCCAGGGAATGTGGATGGCGTCTAGAATCTGAAAATAACCCCAGCTGAAGGCCAGCAAGGAAACGAGGACCTCATCTTTATGGATGCAAGGAACTGAATTCAGCCAACAATTTGAATGAGCTTGAAAGCTGGTTTTTTTCAGTCTCTTGATGAAAAAACCCAACAAGCCAAGACATTATTTTTTTTGTCCTTGTGAAACCAGGGGTAAAGAAACCAGCCTAATCAACTCAGACTTCACATTTGTAGAACTGTGAGATAATAAATTGATGTGCTTTTTAAGCCATTAAATTGTTGTGATTTTGTTATGGCAGCAGTAGAAAACTAATACGGGAATAATCATGAAAAGTAAGTCTAGAAGCAGTGATTCTCAACTGGGTATGAAGTGTCCCTAAGGGGACATCTGTCAATAACTAGGAATATTTCTGTTGGTCGTTAACTGGGGCTTGGGTGAAGAGTGGGGAGATGGGAGTTGTTTGCTATCAGTATCTAGTACGTAGAAGCCAGAGATGCTGCTAAAATTCTATAATGCACAGAATAGCCCCCCACAACAAAGCATTATGTTGCCTAAACTATCAAGTGTCAACGATGTGAAATCCTAGAAGAGAAGTAGACAAGCACTGATTGGAGCACCAAAGGTCTCATGTGTCTTAATCCTAAGGAGTTTGCATTTTATCTTTAAGACTATGAACAGCCATCGAAGCTTGTTTTCTGCTCTTTTTTCCCTTTAGTTGGATGGAAAATATGCAATATTTCTTTTGTTGAATAAGGGGCAGCAAGCAGGACGGAAGTCACTATTAGAAGCAGTTCTGTTATTTAGCAAACATCGACTGAAAAATTAGCGAATAAATTAAATCACATAAATCTCCTTTGTTGCTGGTCTAACATAAATAATTATTTGTCTACACAAGTAGTCATTCAAAAGTAGTAATAATTGACAAAAAGATGACTTACAAGGATGAGTCATTCTTAAAACTGGAAGCCTAACGATATTTTTGAAAAATATTTTAAAGAAAACTCCACAGATTATTTCCTTAGTCTTTATCTTTGTGAGGATGGCTCATGTTAGTGATTTTTCTTTTCCACATAAAACCCTCTGCTTGGTTAGTTCACTGTACAATTAGGCTATTGAACATCTACTTCTTTTAAATTTGTCTTAATCTTTTTCTTTTTTAAGAATAAATAGGGACACAAATGCTGGATCTTATGGTTCAAACTATATTTACAATTGTCAAAAACTGCTGAACTGTTTTTTTTCCCTATAGTTCTATACTATTTTGCATTCACTGGCAATCAACCTTTTGCTTTTTTTTCCCATTTATCTGCAACTTGCATTCCCCAAAAGAGCCTAACACTTTTTTGATTCTGTATGTAACTTTAAAAGTCTGAGATAAAAAGTAAAGTCCCTTTAATCCCCTTAATAAAACTCTCACAAGAAATTGGCATATTTCATATTGATAAGGATAATCAATAGAAAAATGTAAAAGTCGAGTTTGTATTGACTGTCACTCCCATTCTGAAAATTTCAAATTAAATTTTAATATAAAAATATATTAACTACGTATTCATTTAGTGTGTGCTTGATTTAACATATTGTTAACTGATTTCTCCCCTTTTAAAATAATGGCTCCTATTGACTTGTTTTTGTTGTGTATTATTTTTTTGAGTTATTACATTTCTCAGTTAATGGCACCTTATCATCGTTGGTGCATATAGGTCCTCTCTTGTTTTAATGGATTTGTTTAGTTTGTGTGTGTTCATATAAATTAGTATTTTTTTCTAGGTACTTTATTTATTTATTTATTTAGTTAGTTAGTCAGTTTCAGGTGAACAAAACAATGTAATAGAGATTTACACCCCTCAGAAAGTGATAACCCCCGTCCCCCAATCTCCTACCCCTCTGACATCGTACAGAGCTGTTGTAATCCCATTGACTGTATTAACTATGCTGTACTCCATATCCCATGACTATATATATATATATATATATATATATAATTATAGTTAACATTATTATTATTATAACATATATATTAAATTATAGTTAACATTCAATATTCAGCTTCAGCTTCAGGTATACAGCACAGTCGGTACTTTTAATCCCTATAAATAGTAGAGAATTATATTTCTCATTCTGTTTTGTTTTTTCACTAAGCACTGTGTTTTTAAGCTCTAGTCACATTATTCTACTGCATTCATCCACTGCATTTTCACTCTCCCAATATTGTCACTCTCCCAGTGACGAACATCCATGTTATCTCCCAATGCAAATGATACTACTGTGACATCTTCATCAACACAAAGGTACAATTATTTGTCTAAGTACATAGGGCATGTTAGTGATTCCTTTAGCATACATAGTTTGAAACAAAAATTCAGAAGTATAGGATATTCCTCTTCTATATTTGACTAAAATATGTCAGCAATCTCTTGAATGTACTCTCGGGCTCATGAGCAGCAACAGTGTTATTATCTAACTTTCTGCTTTGTTAGTTTTTTTAGCTATGAAATAATAACACATTGTCATTTAAATTGGTGTTTATTTGATTATTCATAATTTTGAACCTTTCTTCATTTGTGCATTTGAGTTGGAGGTTTTCTTTCATATAACTTGCCTGGTCATGATCTTTGCCTGCTTTTCTATCAAAGCTACTATCTGTTCTTTGTTGTTGTAGGAATACCTTATATAAAACATAAGGTATTAGCCCTTTGTAAATATTACACATTACAAAAATGCCTTCTCCATTTTGTCTCCTGTATAGTAAATTTGTCCAAAGACACTATCATTGATCAGAAGATCTTCATATTGATGTAATAAAATTCATCTCTTCCTCCCCCACCCTGTGGTTTGTGCTTTAAGCTTTTTTTGTTTGTTTGTTTTTTGTTTTTGAAGTCATTTCCTGACCTGGGGTCTCAAACATATTTGACCACATTTTATTCTATAAACTTTATAATTTTGTCTTTCAAATATGGGTTTTCAAATTAACTTTTGAAAATTTTTAAATAGTTTTAGATTTATAAAAAAATTGTGAAAATAGTATAGACTTTCAATATCCCCCATTTCGTTTTCTCTATTATTAACACATATTTATATTTGTATTTATGTGATATCATTAATGAATACAATTAACTAAAGTCCATGCTTTATTTAAATTTTCTTAATTTTTACCAAGTGCCCTTTTTCTCTTCCAGGATCCCATTCTGAATACCACATTACATTTAATTACTATGTCTTCTTTTTGAGGAATACAGTTTTGAAGGGTTTTTTTGAGGTCAAGTATTTAGTTAAATATCCCTTTATTAGGATTTGTGTGATGTTTTTCTCCTGCTTACTCTAGGACTATGAGTCTTGGGGAAGAGGATTACAGAGGTAAAGTGCCATTTTCATCACATCATATCAAGAGTATATGTTATTGACATGATTTATCTGTTGATACTGACTTTGATTACCTGGCTGATATAGTGTTGATTATGTTTCTCCACTGATTAGTTACTCCCCCTCCCTTTTTTTATGCTGCACTTTTTAAAAGGAGGTCACTATGTTCAGTCTACCTATGTGGAGAATTATATTCAATCATATTGAGGGCAAAGTACCTACAAAAATTACTTGAAATCCATTTGTCTATTTCCTCCATGTACTTCTTTATCCAATTATTTATCATAATATGGATTCATGGATATTCACTTAATACTGTGAATTATTCAGCTTCAGGTGTACTTTATTCTTATATGCAGATTATGCTAGCTTTGGCCTATATGTGCAAATATATAAATATTTCTATATGCAAGCATCTATACCTATATTAAGCTAAACATGAGTTCTTACTGATGACTCCAAATCTAAACCTTAACCACATGAATCATTCTAGGCCCTTCTTATTTCTTATCAGTAGCTTCCTAATTTAACAGTGAGAAACTTAGTTCTGTCCTCCACCATCCATTGACTTAACAGTCCAATTCTGAAATACAGGTATAGGTTTCAGAATTATTAACCTGTTTAGGTCCATGGGAAACAACTTTATCAACCACAGTACCGTGCTTAAAAACATTTACTTTTTCTTTAGTCTTACTTACTCCACTCACTTCCAAAGTTACTTTAGGTCAGCGTTTTCACCCACCCTTTTCAGTGAAATAGTTTCACACTTTTATAGAACAGTTACATTATTTTATCATTTTTTACCTTCCATCCTGAACTCCTGAATTATTTTAAATTTGAATATATTAAGGTTTAATTTTTGTAAAGTGAAGTTCTATTGGTTTTTGACAAATGCATAATGTCAAATATCCCCCATTGTACTATCACACAAAATAATTTCACTACCTAAATAATTTCTATTTACCTATTTAATCCTCTCCCCCACCCTCATCCCTGACTTTTTGACAGTCATTAATCTCTTTACTGTCTCATATATTTTACTTTCTTCAGAATGCCACATAAATAGTATCATGCAAAAGAGAGCCTATTCAGAATGGATTCTTTCACTTAGCAATATGCACTTAAGATTCAGTCATGTCTTTGTATGGTATGATAGCTTACTCAATTTTTATTGCTGAGTAGTTTTCCACTGTATGAATGCACTATAGTTTGTTTAACCATTCAACTTGTTGAAAGACATCTTGGTTTCTGGTCATTGTTCACAAAGTTCTATGAACATAAATGGAAAAATGGGTGGGTTTTTGTATGGACATATCAAATTCAGCAAATCAAATCAAATGCAGCAAAAGCTAAATCATATGATAAGACAATATTTAGCTTTGTAAGAAATTGCCAAATTATCTTCCAAAGTGAATATATCACTTTTTGTTCCCCCAAGAAATGAATGAGTTTCTGTTGCTCAGCATCTTTGCAGCAATTGGTATTGCCAGTCTTTGTGGATTTTAACTACCCTAATACATGAGTAGTTATATCTTAGTGTCGTTTTAATTTGAATTAACCTAATAACAAATAATGTTAAAAATATTTTCATATGCTATTTACCACCAATAATGTTAAAAATATTTTCATATCCTATTTTTGGTGATGTGTCTATCCAAATCTTTTACTCATTTTTAATTGGGTTACTTGTTTTCTTTTTGTTGAGTTTTAAAAAGTCTTTGTATATTTTGGATACAAATCCTCTATCAGATACCTGTTCTACAAATATTTTCTTCTAGTCAATGGCTTATCGTTTCATCCTTTTGGCAATGTTTTTTCAAAGAACAGAATTTTAAAATTTACTAAAGTGGAACTTACAAATATTTTCTTGCATAGATCATGTTTCTGATGTTTTATCTAAAAGCTTATTACCATTCTCAAAGTCATCTAGATTTTCTTTTATATTTTCTTTTAGAAGTTTTATAATATTGTATTGTACAGATGGGTCTGTGTGCTATTTTGAGTAAAAGGTGTACATCTGTGTCTCGGGTCATTTTCTTGTATATGGACATCCAATTTTCCAGAACCATTTTTGAAAAGACTAATGTTTCTCCATTGAATTACCTTTGAATCTTTGCCAATTATCAGCTAGCTAACTACATTTCTGTGGATCAATTCTGGGCTCTCTATTTTGTTTCATTGATCTATTAATATTTGTCTATTTTTTTCACCAATACCATGCTGACTTGGTTACTGTACATTATAGAAAGTTTTAAAAATAAGTAGTGTTTTATCTCGAACTTTATTCTTTCTCATATTGTGTTGAATAATCTAAGTCTTTTGCCTTTTCATATAAACTTTAGAATCATTTTGTCAATATCTATAAAATAGCTTACAGAGATTTTGATTGAGATGTGTGGATTCAATAGATTGAGTTCAGAAGAAATGGCATCCTAACAATGTTGAGTCTTCCATCCTAAACATGGAACATCTATTTATTTAGATGCTCTCTTATTTTTTCATCAGCGTTTTGTAACACAGATAGGCTGTTAATGTAGCCAAGTTGACCTTTGTACATGATGTTGGTAAGGGATCCGGTTTTCTTTTTCTTCATGTGCTGAACACCACATACTCAGTTTATGCTCTCCCTTTTTATTTGTGGCTTCATCTTCATTGAATATTTAATTTACATACACAGACATATTTACATATAAGTTACCTATTGTGTCCATTAGATTTTTGTGTTTTGCATTCAATACTGTACATAATTTTTTGATTAAATCTTTTAAATGATTCTTAATATCCAGTAAGAATGTCCCACTCTCTCTTTGTAATGCTGAACTGGTCGTTTAATTAAAAAAAATTTAATTTTGTAATAAAAATTTAAACTTATTTTTAATTTAAGTAAATATGTAGACTTCTTAAGAAATATTAATTGGAGTTTTGATCGAAATGTCATTGAATTTTAGGAGAATATACATTTTTATAATATATCATCCCATTGAACAACATGGACCACCTTTCAATTTATTTAGCTTTTTTTGTATACCATGCTAAATTTTTTTCTATTAAAAGTTGTTTTTGGTTAAGTTGTCATGCAGTTTATGGTTTTTGTTATTATAAATGTTTTACTATTTTTATTATATTTTTCTTTTGATTACTACTTACATGTTATTGGTATTTGTAGGTCTGATTTTTGTCTTCAGAGTTTATTCTAGTGCTTTTATTTATTGTTATAAATAGATGATAATATCATCCCCAAATAATGCCCATTTTCTTCATTTCTGTTCCAATTCTTAAATCACTGTTTCTTTTTCTATCTTTATTACATTGGTTTTGACCATTAGGATTAACCTTTAAGGAAAACTTCTAAGTTTCTCCAGTAAATATAAATTGATTGTAGAATTTTGACACATATTTTATCAGATTGAAGAAGTTTTCTTTTATTTGTAGTTTGTTAGAAGTTATTTTCACAAATAATTGCTGAACCATATTAAATGCTTCTCTCTCTCTTTTTTTTTTTTGCATTGAGTGGGATAATTATCTGATATTTCTCCTTTAGATAATTAGTGTAATAAATTATATTAATACATTTTTCAATGTACAACCAACCATACATTTATTGGAATAATGTTACTTAATCTTGATTCATAATTTTAAAATTGTGTTTATGTACTAGTATTTTATTTAGAGTTTTTAAATCAAGGGTCTTAATAAAAATGATCTAATTTTCCCTTTTATTATAAATTCCCCACTTAGTGTTATATTAATATCAATCAGCTTTAAAAATTATTATCAATCAGATTTTTTATTATTTTTTATATATTAGAGCAACTTGACTCAATCAGGAATAAACTATTACATGAACTACTGTTTGAAATTTTGTAGATTTGATGTATAATCCCATATAGAGCTGTTTTCTTAGGAGGGGACATCTTTGACTACCAAATTCATTTGTCTATTTCCATTTCATATGGTCTATTGACATTTTTAATTTTTTCTTTCACCAATTTTGGCATTTCATGTATTTCTAGCTATTGGGTTATAATCTTCTTAAGATCTTATGCCTGGTATTAACTTTTGTCTTTGTTTCTTATTAGGTATATCTTCCTTTCCTAATTTATAAAATAAGGATATTATCACTAGACCAGTCTGACTCACAGCCTGGTGTGGATTAAGACTATAAGTGTGTGGTAAATAACTGTGTATAGCAGATTTAACATCATTATCATTTCACTTCAGGTTAGCTGTTAGGTATCATGAATGTCACTAGAAAATTCTCAGTCTCAATTTTATTATCTGTAATGTTAAAAGTTTTAACTAGGTTATTACTAATTTTTCTTCAAATTTGTTCTAACAAGTGCTTGATTCTTCCTAACAGTTAGATTTTTCAGAAATAAGTTTGGGGTATTCATAAGGTATTCAAGTGTAGATGTTTAGTTTCAAAGATGTTTGTATGGACCTTAGAAGTTGAAGTCTGAGCTAAATAATCAATATTTAAATCAAGTTAAATTAAAAGGATTGGAGAAGATTTTCTAGGGAGGGTTATTAGTATTAAGAGTAGATGAAGGTGTACTTCTGAGGGATACCACATTTTAAGCAACAATACCGTAGTAGAAAAGAAAACTCACTAAAGAGATTTACATGGGATGTCCACAGTCATGAGGAAAATCCAATTTCAAAGTATCTTAGTCACTGGAGGAAGACACCAAACTCTGTATTAGTTATATATTTCTGTATAGCAGTATTACCACAAATTTAATAGCTTAAAAGAACATTCACATTTGTTATCTCACAGTATCTATGAATCTGGATGCTGGGCACAACTTAACTGGTCCTCTGCAAGAACGCAATCTAGGTGTAGACCAAGGCTGAGTTTTTAGTAGAGACTTGCCTTGAGAACAAACTTTGTTCCCTTAATATTTGTTTTTCAGAGCAGTTTTAGATTCACAGAAAAATTGAGAGGCAGAAACAGAAATTCTCTATCTCCTGTCCCCACACATGTATAGCTCCCCCCAGTATCAATATCCCCTACCAAACTGTACGTTTGTTACAACTGAACGTACTTGATACATCATAATTACTCAAGTACATAATTTACACTAGGGTTCATTCTTGATTTTGTATACTCTATGGGTTTGCATAAATGTATCCATTATTATGGTATCATACACAGTATTTTCAATATCCTAAAAAATCCTGTGTACTCTGCCTACATCCCTCTGCTTCCCCGCCAACTCGTAGCAACCACTGATCTTTTTACTGTCTCCATAGTTTTGCTTTTTCTATAATGTCATATAGTTGAAATCATATAGTATGCAGCATTTTCAGATTGGCTTCTTTCACTTAGTAATATGCATTTAAGTTTCTTCCCTGTCTTTTCATAACTTGAAAGCTCATTTTTTTAACACTGAGTGAAAGTCCATTGTGTGTGCCACAGTTTCCTTATCCATTCACTCACTGAAGAACATCTTGGTCTTCAAGTTTTGGCAATTTTGAATAAAACATCTATAAATATCCAAATACAGGTTTGTGTGGAGACATAAGTTTTTAATTCTTTTGGGTAAATATCAAGGAGTGCAATTGCTGGATCTCATGGTAAATATATATTTAGTTTTGTAAGAAATCGCCAAACTGTTTTCAAAGGGGCTGAACCATTTTTCATTCTCATCAGCAAAGAATGAGAGTTCCTATTGTTTTACATCCTTGCCAGAAAGTGCAAGCAATATTTTTGATCCTGGTCGTTCTAATAATGATCCTCTTTTACACATAGGTAGCTGCTCGTCTTGTGATTTAGAACTGAGGGCTTTAGTTTCTGATTGGCCTTAGCTCCTAGATGCTACCCACAGTTTTTTGCTGTATTGGGTTCAGTAATATGGCCTCCTGCTTTCCCAAAAGCTGCAAGGGAGTGAGAGACACCAAGACATTAAAAAATAATGTCATGTGAAGCACAGAATTTAAGATTAAGATGAAAAATTATTCATGTAATTTTGTAATTATTATTCACTGGATTAAAAAGTGATTTGGAAATATCCTGTTTCCCCAAAAATAAGGCTTAGCTGGACAATCAGCTCTAATGCATATTTTGGAGCAAAAATTAACATAGGACCCGGTCTTACTTTACTATAAGACCGGGTCTTATGTAATATAATATAATATAATATAATATAATATAATATAATATAATATAGTACTGGGTCTTATATTAATTTTTGCTCCAAAAGATGCATTAGATTTGCTTATCCAGCTAAGTCTTATTTTTGGGGAAACACGGTAGTAAAATGAAAAAAAAAATGTACACACCAGTCCTTCTGGAAGTGATACTTACTGTACAATGAGAAGGGATCAAAAGTCAGTTCTTAAAAGAAGATATAGAAAAAGGGAAAGCTTACTGTTGCTTTTCTGTGCTTTTTAGGTAGGAAAAATGCTGAATTAAATTAACATTTCCTCAATGCTTTACTTTAAAAACTTATATTTTATAGAAATGTCTAACTTTTTACTTCTTAATAGTTTATCCTGAAAGTGGTTGTCCAAACTTTTGAAGGAACCATCTAATTCAAGAGGAAGTGCCTAATGCACCATTATTATGACAAAAGACAATTTATATCTTTAATTTAAATTGAAAATAGTTATACCCTGATTCGTGGAAAATAATTAAGTCACCCTTTAAGATCAAATTATTTTCGATACTAGTTTTTATTTAAATGATGGCTTAGATTTTACTAAACATCTAATATATATTCATTTATTTCTTTTAAAAAGATTTAAGATAAATGGTGTGATAACGCTATTTTGTTTATTTTTTAAATTTATTTTATTTTGTTTATTTTTCATAAAAACTTCACGTTCCCTCTTGTGCAGTACAATGCACTATTAACCTTGTTTAAAATTGGAACATTGAAAAGGACATTTGAAGTAGGTTAAATATAAAACATAATTCACTGAGTCACTTGAGGAAAAGTATAAGGCATCCATTTCTCAATTATCGCTGTGCAGCAAATGGCAACCTCAGGGCACTAAGTCAGTCATCTTCTCTGTCATGGCTCCTCTGTTGTTTGCTTTTTCTCAGGTACATACTTCCCACAAGGAGCAAACATAGCTACCAGCCACCCCAGACATCTAACTTCTCTATTTCAAAAACTGCCGCTGAAACATCACTGAGAATAATTGGCCTGTCCTGAGCCCACCAATTCTGCAAGGAAAGTGAGATCAGCTCCATCTTCAACAGATGGACTCATATAGGGAAGGAGAGATGTTCCTGAAAAGGAAGTCAGAATGTTGTAACAAAAGAGGGGGGACCAAGGTTAAGCAAGAACAAACAAGAGCTGTTGAGTTTAACAATGCTCTTAGAGGTTCAGTATATTTCCCAGGGTATATAATTTGTTTGTTTTAGGAGATGGTCACAGCCCTAGATCTTACATTTCCAAATGGAGTGCTTGTTTCGCTACACCATAATTTCACCTAATTCAGGATGAAGCTTATGTTTAGTTTGTGGAATATGAAGCATGACAATTGTTTGCAAACTTGTTGCAATCATATTGCTAACCTTTTTTGATATCAGAGGGATTATTCACTACGAATTTGTACCAACTGGACAAACAGTTAACCAAGTTTACTATTTGGAAGTGCTCAAAAGGCTGTGTGAAAAAGTTAGATGACCTGAACTTTTCGCCAACAATTTATGATTCTTGCATCAGGACAATGCACCAGCTCACAGGGCCCTGTCTGTGAGGGAGTTTTTAGCCAGTAAACAAATAACTGTATTGGAACACCCTCCCTACTCACTTGACCTGGCCCCCAATGATTTCTTTCTTTACACAAAGATAAAGGAAATGTTGAAAGAAAGACATTTTGATGACATTCAGGACATCAAGAGTAATACGACCACAGCTCTGATGGCCATTCCAGAAAAAGAGTTCTAAAATTGCTTTAAAGTGTGGACTAGGTGCTGGCATCAGTGCATAGCCCCCTAAGGGGAGTATTTCGAAGGCGACCATAGTGATATCCAGCAGTGAGGTATGTAGCACTTTTTCTAAGATGAGTTTGTGAACTTAATTGTCTGACCTCGTATATTGGAATAATTATTTACAATTTATAGAGTGTTTTCATACATGTTATCTCATTTGAAAGACAGTAGAATACGTACAATATATGTTTCCCATCCTGAATTCCTTCAGCTGTTCCTAGCAGGCTTCACTTTCTTAAATTGACTATAAGAAACCGAGTAACACTCAATATGAAAGCTACTCTCTCTCAACTTCCTTGTGGTAAGAAGAACACGTGGTTATGTCATTATATTATAGTCCTACTGTGATGCAGCCTGAATGTAAAGTAAAAATAGGAAGAGAGACTAGATCAACCAAAGAAAAATAAAGCTGAATATGTGCTTTCAGCAAAGCAAATAGTGCAAGTACTATTGATAAATGTAGAAACACAATTTCCTGAAGTATGGATAGTCCAGTCTGAGATAACTGAGGGTTGATCATTACATGGAAAATAAGTTATAGATTCATATTCCTAGTCAAGAGCGCTAACATTGCATTACTTTGAAGCATAATGAGAGGACAATTTTAACCCAACAAGAACATTCTATTACAAAGCAATTCAAGAATTGAAACCAACTTATTATACAGGAAAACCAAAGGCAAAAATGGCATGAGAAGTAATGCAAAAGGATAAAATTTCATACTTTGTGCATAATGATAATCATTACTACATTAGATTGAATTTAGTACTCAGAAATGTTTCTTTTTTTCTAATCTAAATTTAATTCCTTAAAGTTTCATTCAACAACCTGTAATAAATTATGACCAGGTGAAACCTGAAGAAAAGTGTCTAATGACTTTATTACTGAAATGTATGATTCATATAAAGTTTTTTTAATTTAGTTTTTATGTGCATTTTTTTTCAATTATGCTAAAAATATTTTAAGATTTTTTTTTTTTTTGGTTAGTCTCAGTTTTATCTTAGAGACGACTTATGTGTTTATTAATTTATTTTCTACAAGGATGACTGCCATTCGCTGTGTCATTTGAAATGATTACATCTTTTATTTTTTCATTTAAAAGGCTGCTGTGGGGAATGAACAAAATGAACCTGATGCATATTCTCCCTGCAGATATCTTACTGCACCATCATGAGCATGAAGCATGTACACAAATGTGTACAATGCAATACAGAGTATCCAGGGATACAGCTTTTCTTTGGAGAAAGAAATGATTATTTCTTGCTAGTGGCTCAGAGAAAATGTCTTGAAGAAGGCAGCATTTGAGCCAGATTTGACACATAGAAATGGAGTATGAAAACACTTGAGGTAAACAAAATAACAAGAGAAACCTAAGCTTGCTGTTAGATTCTCTCTCTCTCTCTCTCTCTCTCTCTCTCTCTCTCTCTCTCTCTCTCCCTATCTATCTATCCCATCTACCCTCTAGGGACATCAGACTATGTACCAGTCCCAAAACACTCTATGTTCTTTTACAATTCAGTCCACATTAATGCCCAGAATGCCTCATCTTCTCTAAGGGAACATTATCTTCCATGGTCATTCTCAAATGCTACCTTCCCAGGAAAGATTTTGAAGGTGTTTGAGGAGTACTGTGAAATGATCAGAGCTGTACTTTAGGAAGTTTAATATGACAGCAGAATGGAAGGTGGTTTGAACCAGGTGGTAGGGATATGCACTAGTATTAATGTGAGAAAATAAGAGCTTAATATGAGACAATACCAGTGTCTCAGGAAGAGGTAGAAATAGCTGTGAGAGAGAATTGGTTACTGATTGATCATACTATATTTTGTCCTTCATTATCTAGAACTAAGGTGATTCCTTTAAGATAAATTGGAAAAATAAAAGAACAGGAAATGTTTGGGATAGAAAACAATGAATTGAATTCTGGTCATATTGAGTTTGAGGTCCTTGTGGGGCATCCAAATGGGGATATTTTATGGACACTTGGAAATAAAGAAATGAAGCTTTTCTAGAGTTTGGCTCTATACAAATGACCATTGAAATAATGAAATTAGACTAGAATGCTAAGGGAGATACACAGAAATGAGAAAAAGGTACTGAGGTTGTAATTGTTGCCTAAAATACATTGTGCACATCTACCACAGGAAATGATAAAATGTTAATATTTGAAGATGTTTAAAGATTAAATGACTCCTTTCTGTAGTAGTCCACATATAGTAAGGATTCACCAAGAACACCCCAACATTATCTATTTCTAAGTGATTTGACCATTTAATGATTAAAGAGCTAAATACACAATCTGAGGTTAAAGGTTAACAAGAAAATCTCCCTCAAAATAAAAGAAAACAATAAACACACACTCCATTGAAATGTGACATTTACTGAAGTCAACTTGGTGAATTCCAGGTGCCATTTTTATGTTGTTAAAAGAAATCTCCACTAGATGGTGGTTGAATTTTCAATAGGAGCACACATTCTTTATTTGGCAGTCTGTAGAATAATGGAATTATCCATTTAGTAAAACTTAACTTAAAAAAAAATCTATATATCATGAGAAAGTGATGCATATTACTTAAATGCATATTAAAAGAGCATAAGTTACTTTAATTTTAATCTTATTCAGAAACAAAATATTTAATTAGATTTCCTAACCATACTTTCTACTGTCAATCGTTTCTACTATAACCAAGTTCTGTTGTTTTTGAAACTTCTATTTAGAATTAACTCAGAAATTGGAATTAATATGGAAATTGTTGGTATCAAGATCATCTATTATTGTCACCAAGCAAGGGTTGAGGAATTAGTCCAATTATCTCTTTTCAGCGGTCATTTCAATCTAATTTTTTAAATTGGATTTTTATTGAACACAACAATATGAATTTTAATAGACTGCATAGTTTCTATATAAGATGTTTCTAGTCCTTTTAACAATAAATATACATTTTAAAGTATGATTGACTACATCTAACTTTGAAGAATAAAAACTTTCTAAGTTTTATTTTTATTTAACATTATAGTTTAAATACTAAATTATATTCCTTCTGGAACAATTTTCTGCTTAGCATTAGAAACTAAAACGACATAGGAGCTCTAGTCAGGATGGCAGAGTAGTAAAATGTTGTACTTGCATCCTCTCATGACCACCCCAAATACTAAAACTAAAGTTCAGAACAACTATCATTGAGAATCACTTCAAGTCTAGCTGAACAGATGTCCTACAACTAAGAATATACAAGAGAAACCACCCCAAGACTGGTAGGATGGAGAGAATGGGCTGCTCCCACATCTGAGCATGGCAGTTAAAATTTGGGAGGGATATCTCAGCTACAAAGTCCCCCCTGAGGAGTGAGGGGTCCCAGCCCCATGCCAGACTCCCTACTTCAGAGTTCCAGTGCCAAAAAAAGAAGTCCTCATAACTTCTGGCAGTGAAAACCACAGGAGATGGTGGCTGAGGGAGACAGAGAGTGGCTGGAGTCCCAGGTGCTCCTCTTAAAGGGCCCATGCATGAACTTAATCACTGACAGACTCACTCACTCTGAGCTCCAGTGCTGGGGCAGCAGTTCAAAAGGTGTCAGGGACATGTAAGGAGAAACTATGATGTCTGGCTTCAGGGAAAAGGCTACAGGGGCAGCTCTGTCTGGTCAGGTACTATTTTATTTCTTTGTTGAGCCCTACCCCCACCCAGCACGCAGCATGAACAGTTGCCATATCTGAGGCTCCATCAACCTGGCTAACACCATTCACCTGCCCTGAGACCCCACCCCACCCAACTTGTGGGTCCACCAAGCCACTCTCAGTGGCTTTTCCATGCAAATGGCCTGTATTGGCTCATGCTATGGACCTTCCTAAAATGTCTCAAAGGTTCACAAGCCATACGTCTCGATGTACCTCATACCTCTTACTAGGCAGGCCCAGTCCGGCACCAGTGGCAGCTAGTCTTGGTTCACAGGTCAGCCTCTCCCAGACATCTCCAAACCCAGTGCAAGTGGAAACCATCTGCAAATCACTTTGTAGCTTTACCAAGTGGCCCTGGGAGGGTACAGGCAGCAACTAACCTTGGCCGGAAACCGAGGCCCTCCCAGGAGGCCCCAGAACCAATACACCTGGTGGCCAGCTTCATATCACAGCAGAGTACCACCCAAACACCTCCACAAAAGACACCAAAAGGGCAGACTGCTCAGGCACCAGAGCATTGCTTAAAAAAATCCTACTCCATAGGATCAGCCCCTGCACAACAGCTCCTCTACTGTAGTCACAACAAATCCTCACAACCAATCAGCCCGAGGGTCAATCCCTCCCTTGAGGTATAAACAGAAACCAAGGCTCAACTACAATAGGAGGCACATACAAACCTCACAAGGGACACATCTGGAACATCTGGTTGAGGTGTCCAGAGAGAATGTGCCCTTGAAAACATAAGGCCACTCTACTAATACTGACTACATGAGGCCACTCTTCTAAGACTGTGAGACACAGCAGCCCTACATAATACATAGAAATAAACATAGGGAGGCAGTCAAAATGGTCAGACGAAGAAACATGTTCCAAATGAAAGAACAGAATATAGCTCCAGTAAAAGAACTAAACAAAATGAAGACAAGCAATCTATAAATGCAGAGTTCCAAACCCTGGTTATAAGGATGCTCAATGATCTCAGGGAGAACTTCAACAATGAGTTAGGAAAAATAAAAGAGAACCAGTCAGAAATGAGGAATACAAGAACTGAAATAAAAAATACCTAGGAATAAACTTAACCAAGGATGTGAAGACCTACATACTGAAAACTATAAGACATTTTTAAAAGAAATTGAAGAAAACACAAAGAAATGGAAAGACATTCCGTATTCATGGATTGGAAGAATCAACATAGTTAAAATTGCCATATTACCCAAAGCAATATACAGATTTAATGCATTCCCCATCAAAATCCCAATGGCATTTTTTAAAGAAATAGAACAAAAAATCATCAGATTTGTATGGAACCACAAAAAACGCCGAATAGCCAAAACAATTTTAAGAAAAATGATCAATACTGGAGGTCTCACATTCCCTGACTTGAGCTTATACTACATGGCAACAATAGTCAAAACAGCATGGTATTGGCAGAAAAACAGACATAGAGAGCAATAGAATAGAACTGAGAACCAGAAATAAACCCATATAAATAGGGACACATAATTTTTGATAAAGGAGCCAAGAATATACAATGGAATATACCTTTAATAAATGGTGCTGGGAGAATTGGAAAACCACATGAAAAAGAAGGAAACTAGACTGCTGTCTGTCACCATATACCAAAATTAATTCAAAATGGATTAAAGACCTAAACATAAAACCTGAAACAATAAACTGCATAGAAGTAAACATAGGTACTAAACTTATGGACTGTGGGTAAAAAGAGCATTTTATGAATTGGACTTCAAAGGCAAGGGAAGTAAAAGCTAAAATAAATGAATGGTACTGTATCAAACTAAAAAGCTTCTGCACAGCAAAAGAAACTATCAACAAAATAAAGAGGCAACCAACCAAATGGGAGATTTTTGCAAACAATGCATCCAATAAGGAGCTAATCCAAAATATATAAGAAACTCGTACAACTCAACAACAACAACAACAACAACAAAAATCCAATTAAAAACTGGGCAGAAGACCTGAAGAGACATTTCTCCAAATAGGACATACAGATGGCCAATAGACATATGAAAAAAATGCTCAACATCACTAATCATCAGAAAAATGAAAATAAAAACCACAATGAGATGTCATCTCATCTCAGTTAGAATTATTATCATCAACAAGACAAATAGTAACAGTGTTGGAGAGGCTGTCGAGAAAAAGCAACCATCATAACTGTTGATGGGAATGCAGATTGGTGCAGACACTACGAAAGGCAGTGTGGACGTTCCTCAAAAAATTAAGAATAGAATTACCATATGACCCAGCAATCCCTCTCTTGGGTATCTACCCAAAAAATCTGAAAACATTTATCCATAAAGACATATATGCTCCAATGTTCATTGCAGTGTTATTTACGGTGGCCAAGACATGGAAACAACCAAAGTGTCCTTTGATAGGTGAATGGATAAAGAAGTTGTGGTATATAATATACAATGGAATACTATTCGTCCATAAGAAAAGATGAAATAGTACCATTTGTGACAACATGGATAGATCTTGAAATTAGAATGCTAAGAGAAATAAGTCAGACAGAAAAAGTAGAGAAACACATGATTTCAATGATATGTGGTATATAAAACTGAAAACAACAAAAGAACAAGACAAACAAATAAAGAAACAAAAACTCATAGACGTAGACAATAGTTTAGTGGTTACCAGAAAGTAAGGGGCAGAGGGTTCTAGAAGAGGATAAATGGGATCAAATATATGGTGATGGAAGGAGAACTGACTCTGGGTGGTGAACACATAATGCGAGATATAGATGATGTATTACAGAATTGTACACCTAAAATCTATGTAACTTTACTAACAATTGTCACCCCAATAAACTTTAATTAAAAAAAAAAGAATACATTCATTAGAAGGAATCAACAATAGGTTATTTGTAGCAGAGTACTGAATCAGATATTTAGAAGATAAAGTAGCAGAAAACACCCAATCAGAACAGCCAAAAAGAAAAAAAAAGGATAGTTTAAGAAGCCTCTGGGACAACATCAAACAAACTAGCATTTGCATCATATGTGTACCAGAAGAAGAGAGAAAGCCAAAGGTTTGGGGAATATTGGGGAACAGTATGTTTATTAAGGACCCATCAGCTCCAAATCAAGTTGTTGTTTTCAATCTAGTTGTGGAGGGCGCAGCTCAGCTCCAGGTCAAGCATTGTTTTCAACCTAGTTGTGGAGGGTGCAGCTCACTGGCCCACGTGGGAATCGAAACAGTGACCTTGGTGTTATGAGCACTGTGCTCCAACCACTGAGAAAACTGGCCACCCAAGAGAGACTCTTAAAAGCAGTAACAGAAAAGCACTTAGTTACCTACAAGGGAGCTCCCATAAGACTGTCAGATGATTTCTCAACAGTAACTTTGAAGGCCAGAAGGAATTAGCAGGAAATATTTAAAGTGATGAAAAGCAAGGACCTGTAACAAAGATTACTCTACACAGCAAAGCTATCATTTAGAATCAAAGGACAGGTAAAGAGCTTCCCAGACAACAAAAAACTAAAGGAGTCCACCACTACCAAGCCAGTATTACAAGAAATATTAAAGGGACTTCTATAAGAAGAAGAAGGAAAAAGATAAAAAATGTGAATGATAAAATGGTAATAACTACATATCTATCAACAATTATTTTAAATGTAAATGGATTAAATGCTCCACTCAAAAGATGGGGGGGGTGAATAGATAAGAAAACAAGACCCTTACGTATGCTGCCCACAAAAGACTCACTTCAAATTGAAAGACACATACAGACTGAAAGTAAAGGGATGACAAAAGTTATTTTATGGAAATGAAAGTGGAAATGAAAAAAAAAAACTGGGGTAGCAATACTTATATCACACAAAATAGACTTTAAAACATAGGGTGTAACAAGAAACAAAGAAGGACTCAGTAACCCCATTTCTGGGCATTTATCTGAAGAAACCCAAAACACTACTTCGAAGGGACATGTGCATCCATACATATATTCAATGCAGCATTATTTACAATAGGCAAGATATGGAGGCAATAAATGAATGGATAAAGAGGTGGTACATATATACAATGGAATATTACTGAGCCATAATAAAGAATGAAATTTTCCAATCTGCCAAAACATGGGTGATAGACCTAGAGGGTATTTTGCAGGGTGAAGAAAGTCAGACAGAGAAAGACAAATGTCATATGATTTTATGCACATGTGAAATATAGAGAACAGGATAAATATACAAATCAAACAGAAACAATCTCATTAGATACATAAACTGTTTTGATGGCTGTCGGATTGGGGGGTTGGGTTGGGAGAATAGGTGAAAGGTGGAAGAGGGTTAAGAGTTACAAACTGGTAGTTACAAAATAGTCATAGAGATGTAGAGTATATCATGGAGAATATAGTCAATAGTATTGTATATAGTATACAGTACATAATAATTATGAGTGATGTCAGATGAGTACTGGAGATTGAGGTGATCATTTCGTGAGTTATATAAATGTCTAATCACTGTGTTGTACATATGAAACTAATATAATATTGTATGTTAACTGTAATTGAAAAATTGAAAAATATCTTGACATATTCAAAATAACTGAAATCATACAATATTTGTTCTTTAACCTCAAAAAAAAGAAAAAGTAAAATATAATACCCTAGTTTTATCCTCTTGTGGACCCACAACAGAAATTAACTAACAAACAAAACAAATTTTTGGGGGGGAGCTAAAACCCATAACCCATTTTTGAGTTTGTTGTACAGCTAATTAAACTTTTTAATTCTTCCAGATTAAATGAGACTAAATATTTTGTACAGAAGATATTTCTTGATCTGACTACAGAATTGAATAACATTTTCTAACATGTTTAAATGATCCACATTTAATTATCATTTTGAAGAGCTTCAAAAACTATCTGTATAGGGTATTGAGCTAAGTATATACAAATGAGTAAAAATAAATATGGCCCAAATACATGATTAATTTAAATTTGGTCCCAAAATGCTGAAATATGTATTAGGTAGGAGTACATGATGGTATAACTAAACATTCAAAACAAAACCAGTTGATTCTTAACCTTTTTTCTCCTTCAAATAGGTGAGGTGAGTGTGAGCTAGTGTCAACACAAGTCTAAAACAACCATCATCTCATCTCTCATCTATTTTGAAAGCTTTTCTTATAGAGAATATCTTCATTCTCTCCACCTTAGAAATTTGACCTCATCACTTATAGTGGACCCTTCATTTTCTGTATCTGCCTTTTAACCAGGTGAATCTTAACATTTACTCAATAACTTTCTGTCCATACCTGTTACGTGACAGTTTGATCTTTATCCAGGAGCGAATGAGAAATTACCAAAGAGAAAATCATTTCCACTGGCTCTTCTTCCTCTAGGGAAAGAAGTCAAAGCTGTTTGCACACTCTTTCTTTCTTCTCTCTCTCTCTCTCTCTCTCTCTCTCTCTCTCTCTCTCTCTCTCTCTCTCTTCCATAATTGAATTTTATTGGGATGACAATTGTTAGTAAAGTTACGTAGGTTTCAGGTGTACAATTCTGTATTACATCATCTATATATCACGTTGTGTGTTCACCACCCACAGTCAGTTCTCCTTTCATCAACATATTTGACCCCGTTTACCCTCATCTACCACCTCTTTCCCCCCTTACCATCTGGTAATCACTAAACTGTTGTCTGTATATATGTGCTCCTATGTTCATTGCAACTTTGTTTACAGTGGCCAAGACATGGAAACAACCAAAGTGTCCTTCGATAGATGATTGGATAAAGAAGATGTGGCATGTATACACAATGGAATGCTACGCTGCCATAAGAAAAGATGAAATAATGCCGTTTGTGACAACATGGGTGCATCTTGAGATTATTATACTAAGTGAAATAAGTCAGACAGAAAAAGTATAGAATCATATGATTTCACTGATATGTGGGATATGAAATCAAAAACAACAATGGAACAAGACAAACAAATAAAGAAACAAAGGCATACTCTTTCTAAGAGTTACTAATGAGGAGATCTCAGTCTTGCATCTAGATATTCCTGAGCAAATGAAACAACAAACTGTTACTGTCTTGAAGGGTTTGAGGTAATAGGAACATAATAAGGATCTAAGTAAGAGTCCCTTTCTAATTCCTTGATGAAAAGTGGGTTTAATTGAGAATTTTAACTATAAAATGGCTACCTCGGGATTCTGAAAGAGACTCCTTGGCACTTCCAAGGGCATTTAAGTAGATAGCAGTGAAGTGACTCATCTCTATGTGTAATTTCACTTCAAATGTTGCAACAGATATTTAGCAGACAACACGATTACCATCTGTTTTGATTCATATATAAAAGAAAGGGGAAAAAGGAAAAGGAGCTTTTTCTGCCCTAAGTGGCACTAGAATAAAGAAATAAATAAAAAGGAATGAAGAAAAAAAGGTGTGAATATGCCTAAGAAAGACATTTCCAAAAGCAGAACTAGAAGTAAAAGAAAAACCAGGGGGAGAATCAATCCAGGAACTCTGTACTTAAAACTGCAGATATTCTCTGGAATGAAACAGGGTTGTTGGAAACAAAGTGAGTTCTAGGAGCTGATAAGTAGTTTGGATATACACTAGCTGGAAATCCAGTTAAGCAGCCACATTTATAGTAAAGTTCTACCAGACAAAGAGAGTCCTGGGGCATTCAGCATTGGCAGCATAGAAAAATGGCTATAGGCAGATAGGACTTAGACACTGATCTGGGATTCCAGGATAGCTACGACTCCATTCCTAGTTAGAACAGAGACAACTAGACAGAGATCCCAGCGTAAAAGAATTGCAGTATAATGCAGCTTATCAATACAAGATCTTAGGCCACATCTTAGCTAAACAGCGCAGGTACTTCCCTATTGGAATTAAAGTTTAAGGTAGGAACTTGATGACAGGAATAAGAAAAACTAGAATGGATACATATCATTAAAGAGACCCAAACAGCAAGTTGCACTTGAGGCCAATGTTTTGAGCTAGAACTCCATTATTCTCTAATGATTTAATCCCATATTTGGGAGTGGATTTGTGGTTTTGAGTAGAAGTTCAGTTGCTTTAGAAGAAGACATGTACAGGGAGGTATAAGGAGCACATTATGTACTTTATTCATTGATGATTTATCCAATCAAACCTTTATGTATTTTTTTGAGGCTCTCCTATACTCAAGGCTCTGAGCTAAGCAGGGTACAGATATGTTAAGGTCTTCATCTAACATAAGAATGTCTAAAGTCTAGTTGTAAGACAGAGAAACATAAACTGAACTCTATGAAAAAAATATTATGTCAGAATATTTGTTAAAATGTTGTAGGAAAAACAAGAATTCCAGTAACTAAGCTGGGAGAAGTCAAGAAATATCCCTGAGCAAGTGGCATTTGAAATGAATCTTAAGGATACGTTTATTTTTTCTAGCTGAAGAAGTTCAGGGAAAAGGAGAAATAATAAAGTATAGGGTAATTGATAGTAATAATAATAGCAGCTACCATTTATCAAATAACAATAATACCTGTCACGTAGAGTTACAGATGTCATCTTATTTTAACCTTCACAACTCTATGATATGTGCCGATATCTCCATTTTATAGATGCAGAATCTACGACGAGAAGTGGGTAAGTCATTTACCCAAGTTTCCAGAGCTACATGTGAAAGAGCTGGATTTTGATTGCTGATTTTTGTTTTGTTTTTCTTCAAAAACACCTGCTTCTTTTGTTCTACAATAATGCCTCTGACACATCCTAGAAGGGGTGGAAAGTGAAGTAAGTCAGGGGCGCAGACATCACGGACAATGTTTTCATGGGAATTGGTGAAATTGGAGAGGCCAAAGCTGGAGTGTGAAGGGCTTTTCATGAATAGGTAAGAGGAAAGGAAGGCATTCAGCTTAAGAAGAAATCTCAGGTGATAGTTTTCTGAGATGGTAAATTATTCATCATTAGGATGATGAAACGTTGTTTTATTCTCAGAGTGGTAGATTTTTGAACTAGAAAAAATTTAGAAAATTATGTTGTTCAAATCTTCAGATTTACAAGTAAAAAGATTAAGATTCAGGTCAAGAACATAAATTAGCCTGAAATTAAAGCTTCTTTTAGTTCTGCATGGGAGCTCTACTGAGCCTGCCTTTTTCCCTTTTAGAGTAAGTGATGTATGGCCACAGAGTGAAAAAGTGAGCTCAATAAGATGAGGGAAAGGGAAAACAGTGTGTAAAGCAATTGAATTCCATGAACATGGGACTAAGAAATTAGGAATCCAAGTTCTCATTCCTTTGGTTTTCTGAATACAAGTAAATTAACTAACCTTTCCAATTTTGATGGCTGAGATTCCACAGGGTGTTTGAGGCCTGAGTACCAAAGAGATTTTCAGATCATTAATAATGGCAAACTTCATAATGAAGTTGATTTGTAAGTGAGCCATACGATAACCCAGAAAAATCAATCGCCTAAGTATGTTCCTAAAATTATAGCCTTTAACTCTAGGATAGTGCTGATAACTACAACTACTAATAAGTCTAAGAATAATTTATTCATCCATTAATCAACAGCTTCCCTATCAAAAAAGAAAGTGAGTTCTCTCTCAGTGGATCATAATAAAAATACCAAAAGAGAAATAAAAAAAAAAAGAAAGGAAAAAAAGGAGAAAGAATAAAAAAGGAAAGAAAGAAAAGAAAACAACCCTCAACTGTGTCCTAACTGTAGACTTCTCATTACTGTTGACAATAAAAATGAGAGTCATAAAGAACACAGCTGGAATTTTAACTCTTAAGTTGAGATCAAAGATTTGGCAGTTAGAAAAATCATCCTTTTGACTTGTAAACAAAACAAATCTTATATGGATGTCAGAATAAATAAAGTATTTCTTTTTTAAACAATTACTGTTTTGGCTAAACTGTACTTATCATACCTATTAAGAGATTTAAGGTAGAGAATTTATCACTCTTATTGCCATCTTAACCTCAGACACAATTATTTAAAATGAAATAAATATATACTTAGCAAACAAGGAAGATATATTACTAATTGTTCACTGGGCAGTCAATTGCCAGTTAGAGTAGCCACTTGTGTAAACTCTGTCAAACATGCTGACCCAAACACGTCTCTAGCGATTTCCAACATCTGGCTTAAAAGCTTCCCTGTAATTATTTTCATTTTGCATAAGCAAAACTCACTAAACCCTGCATCTGTGGTGGTGATATACAAAACATATAAATCTGGAGGGATTCATTAGATAATGCTAAAGAAAATGCACCAGTGGCTCAATGCCATTTGACTCCTGCACTTTTGGTGAATTAGCCAGCTTGGAAGGCCTTTTTTCTCTTCGAAAGATTATACATATTATACAGTGCGTCTTGACTTATTTCTGCTGTAGTTGCTGGAGTGTTTAACATATAGAAGTTGACATACAACAAAGTTACAAAGATGTGAATACTTTTTCCTGATGTCCTTGCCATCTCTAATTTTCTGTAGGAAAAGACAGGTAATAATAAGATGACACAGATATCCGATACATAGATAAGAGGTATTACCTCAAATTTTTGCTACTATAAATTTGTGGGTCTTATTTTGTTTTTTTGGAAGAATGTTTAAAACATATTTTGCATATTGTTTTATCAAGCATTTTCCAAATACTAGTGGTGTGCAAACATATAGATTCTCAAAAGACTGAAAATAGTTTACAATCCTAAATTACAGATGCATATATTTGTGAATGGAGTATACATATATATTTTTTCTGATATGAGGAAAACCTCTCTGTTATATCATAACTTGTTCTAAACATGCTGTATTCTAATAGTATGTCAAAATGCCACAATAAAATACTGCTTGATTATACTTTGATTTATTAACCTCAGTTAAATATACTTGTCCATATCAAAATGTTCAGAACTGTTCTGAAGATATGTTTATTTTCTAAGCTCTCATCTTTGGTTAGCTATTTCTCTCAACCTGTTCTAGGGAAACTGGAATAGTCTAGGTTGGGTGATATATATTTATTAGCTTCAGAAACACATCTGTGTGCTCAGATTGGAGAAAAGGTCATAAACACAATGAATGTTGCTAGGAAACCATGCCTTTTAGTCAATTTAGTTGTAAAGATGAAAGGGTTTTTTTGGTACAAAGATGGGCTATTTGTATAGTACAATGAATAATCATTTTATTTTGATCTTTGAATTTATCATTTAAAAATAACACTTTTCATTAGTAGCTTTTCCTATTTATTACCAAATGTTTGAAATTCAAGATGTGAATGTAGCTTTGTATGAAAAGAAAGATTTGTTGCAATTTTCGTTTAAAGAAAATAATCTTGTTGATGAAATTTAGGGACCCTTAGAGCAAGACATATGAATCATAAAAAGATTAATAACCAAACAATAAAAGTCAAGGAACAAGTAGCTGCGTCCCTTGAAATAGTTATTAAAAGAATTTTGAATGCTCAAGTGCGATAAACAACTCTGACACTTCTTTTTGCATTTCAAAACTACAGGACTGTGATCCTGGCAACTTTTCACAAATATCATTCTACAAGAAAACAGACATGTTTTACTGGTCAACAATGATTAGATAATCTTTGGACATAACTAAGTACTCTAATTCCAGTCGAGTACCTAATTAGAAGCTTATGCCGGCTGTGCCTATATCTATCGATTTGGAATCAAAATGTAATTTTAACCATATAATTTTTTTATTGGCTCCATTTTATCTGAACATTTCAGTAGTACTCAGCGGTACAAGTTATGTTGATAATGACGAATGTAGCAGGTTAGTACTGCAATAGACCTCTGTTTTTTTGAGTATGTGACTTACATCTCTTTTTTTTTTAAAATAACTGTTTACCCCATTCCATTTGATTTTGGTGGCTCTGTTAATCACTTGGCCTCATTTTCCCTCCACAGGGGAGGATATGTCACTCAGGCTGGCCAATCAGAAGAATCCAAGGGTCATATGTGTTTTTAAGAATGAGAAAGAAGGCCAGTGTGAATGGAGCATAATCAGGGGTGAGTGACAGGAAATGAGGTTGTAGAGATAGGTGAATACCAGACTGTGTAGAGCCCTATGGGCCAGAGTGGAAATTTAGATTTTATCTAAATATGATTGTAAACCTGGGGTTATGCAGGAGTGTGATCTGATCTAATTTTCTGATTTCGAAAAAAAAAAAAAAATCACACTGGCTGCTAAGTCAGAAAGGATTGAAGGCTCAAGCTAGCATTTAGGAGGCTATTGTAATAGTGATGGTAGAAAATGATACTGGCTTGGGCCAGGGCAGTAGAAGCTGATGGATTCAAATAACTTTGAAAGATAGAGCTAAGAAGCCTTGCTGATGGATTGGATATAGAGTATTTGGTTAAGAGTCAGATCAAGAAGGATTCCTAGATTATTAACTTGAACAACAATGTGTGGTATTGCCATTGAATGAATTGGGAAGGCAGGAGAAAAAATCATTTTGAGAGTATAATTAATAGTTCTGTTTTAGGCAAACTTAATTTGAGAGTGTCTCCAAGTAGGCAGTTAGCTATGACATTTGGAAAGATACAGTATATACCATTTTTTCATTTAATCACAAATAGTTAATATTTAAAGCCAGGGGGCTGAATGAGGTCACTTAAGGAGAAAGTATCCATAGGAAAGAGAAGAAAAAAAGATGGTTGATTTCTTTTAAATTTGTTCAACACAATTTAAAATCCAATAGATGATTTAGAGTAACTTTTTAACATTTGTTAAATTTATTGGGGTGATATTGGTTGCTAAAATTACATAGGTTTCAAGTGTACAATCCTGTAATACATCATCTGTATATTGCACTGTGTGTTCACCACCCAGAGTCATTTCTCCTACCTTCACCATATTTTGATCGTGAAAAAAAATGCCACTTTTTACACTTATTTTACAAAATGCCTTTTTATACTATGTCATACATGTAATATGAAACTAATATGTGCTAAGTACTTGGATCCTCCTATTCTAACCACCTTATGAATGGGAAAATTGAGTACTGAGAGATTAGATGTTGAGACTCAAGACCTCACTGCTATCAAGCAATGAAGTTAAGCCCCAAACAGAGAACTTTCTAACTCTATCTATTGCTTTGTTGTTGTTGTTGTTGTTGTTGTTGTTATACCATGTTGGAAACTCTCCACTTTCAAAGATACAAGGCCCCGGGGTGATTACCGAAGCCATTTGCCTCTTTACTAACATCCTAGTTTACAAGGCTTGAATTCCAGTGTCTAATTAGTTTCTGTAATGTCACTTCTTGCTGCAACCTGCCTTAGAGAGTTTCTCCCTCTAGTGATCTACGGCTTTTATGCTACAAGCTATGAATATAGATAATTGAGACATAGAATTATTATGAATATAGTAAGTTAAAACAGTCCTTGGGAGACTGGTTAGCTATATGCCATGACCTTACTATATTGTCTTAAAACGTATATCATGACTATTCAGGGTCTTGCACTTATTTACTATCTGATTATTTTATTTTTTTTTATTTTACTTTTTTGCATCTGTTTTATGAACTGAATACTTTGCCAATTAAATGACTGCTGATGGCGAATGCAGCTTTTAACACTCATGTTTCTTTTTCTTGAACCATATACTATACTGCCCCAGTCCACATTGATAAGAGTACTACAGATAGCTTTCACTCTCAATTTCTGGGATATCTATTCTAAAAGGTCAGAGAGAAGTTCTGATTATTCTCTCCAGACAATGGAACTTACAAGAAAACAATCCCAAGCTAGTAGACCTTAACAAAGAAGCTTACATGTTTAAAAGAAATCATCCCCTTTGTGTGTGAATAGGGTCTTCTAGGAAGCAAGGCTTTCTCTACCCATTCAGCTTGAGTGTTCTGGGGGCAAGTCACTACTCCTGCCTTCTCAATGCTTCCTAAAGGTGATCTTCAGGTTCCTGTGCTTTTTCCTTTGGCAGAAGGAGTTCTGTGCTCCCACCATTGCATTCATCTCCTGCCTCATACACCAGATCACCACTATGTTTAAAGGTTCTCAATGGCAAGTCCATATCTCTTTTCACCAAATAGAACCCAGAGTCCTATATTTGCCAAATGCTTCATCAAGCAATCACCAAGGAATTTCACTTTTATTCTTTTGGGAGGAGGGTTACTGAAAGAATTTTGGCAGAGAAATGGCATAGTTTTGGACAGATTTTGTTGGCAGCACTGTAAATGACAGTGTTGAAGGGATGATGATGGATTTGCCTTACCATTGTAAGGCAAAGTTCTAGTGAGAGTAGAAGAGGGTATGAACTACCCAGTCACAATAAGCATAGACAGAAGAGGACATATTTTAGAGTCATTTAGAAGGTAAAGCAATGTAGGACTTGGCCATTCTTTGGAATGTAGGTGAATAGGGGAAAATTGAAATGATTCCTTCATTACTGATTTGAGCCAGTAGTGAGTCATATCCTGAAATGTGATAGAAATGTGAAGGTATGGATAAGGACACAATGGATCTGTGTCAGGCTGGTTTAGTTTGAAGTGGGTCTGGAATTTGGGAGAGCGTGCTGGAGGGCTAAAAATAGAAATTTAGGAGACATTAGGCTATAAATCATCATTATACTTATCTCCGCTAATAAGATTACCCAAAGAAATAATTTCATAAGAAAAGAGAAGATGAAACATTACAGAAAAGCCTTTAAGAGGTACTTAGAGAAAGAAAATGTCACAAACAGTAGGAAATAAGGAGAATCAGGAGGGTTGGGATCACACATGCTAAGGGAAGATAGAAAATAAAGGAGAGGGTGACCACTAGTGCTGAAAGCCTTAGAGAGCTAAAACAGATGAGAACTGGAAATAATCCATTGAGTTTGGCAACCATGAGGTGAATCTTCATAGGGAGATTACTAGCTATGGGGTAGTGAGGAAAGAAATCCATTTAAGATGGGCTTGGATTGAATATGATTTAGGAGTTGAAGACAGAATGGTTAACCTTCTCGAAACCCTTATTAGTGTAGGCAAGGAGAGAGACAAGGCTATGGTTACCGTGGGAATAGAGTTTAAAAATAGATAAGATGAAATAGTGCCATTTGCAATAACAGGGATGGATCTTGAGATTATTATCCTAAGCGAAGTAAGTCAGACAGAAAAAAGGCAGAACCATATGATTTCACTGATATGTGGGATATAAAACTGAAAACAATAAAAGGAACAAGACAAACAAACAAAGAAACAAAAACTCATAGACACAGACAATAGTTTGGTGGTTACCAGAGGGTAAGTGGGGGTGGGGGGTGGGGGTGTGGGGTAGTAGATGAGAATAAACTTGATCAAATATATGATGATGTTAGGAGAAGTGACTCTGGGTGGTGATATATAGATGACGTATTATAGAATTGTACACCTGAAACCTATGTAACTTTACTAACCATTGTCATCCCAATACACTTTAATTTTTTTTAAAAGGTTTAATTCTTTAAAAAAATAAAAAACCTTTACATAGGAGATGCTTAACTTTGCCTGTGTGCTACAAGATAAAAAACAATAGCAAGGAGAAATTCATGATGCAGAAGAGTGATAGAGAGGGGGTCTCTGGGGAGATAGGAGAGATGAGATCAAATAGAAAGAGCATTTGCCTTGCCTAGAGCAAAGGCTATTTTATCCGTGGGGACCAGAGGGAAGTAAGTGAGGATGTATACAACGGACATAGCTTTGAGGTAAGAAATGAGAGATTTTAACTCTGATGGCATAGATTTTCTCAGTGGAAAAAGTAGGAGTTGAGGTCAATACTAAACAATATCTTTGGGTACTCCAATGTTCCTAAGGTACCTGAGTATAGTAACACTTACGTTATAAATACAAATAATTGTTTTTAAATGATGAATGCTAAAATAATCAACCTTTGCCTTGTTTCATGTGCTAGGCTACAGCAGGTATATTATGTATCAAATCTTATCTGCCATTTCCGCAGGGCCTTATCAGTATTTATTATATCCACAGTATTGATTATATCCAGGCTGGGGAAGTTATCTTATTGCAAGATCTTTGCATTAGTAATCAACTGATAAAAGTGTCCATTTTGTATTGTACCTGCTTTTAAGATTATCCAAGAGTCATACAATTTAAGAAATAAATTTATCCTAGTTTTACTTTAGCCATTATTCAAATCAAATAAGCAGAGATGTAGCCATAAAAGCAATATTTTCTCGTTTTAGTCACATAAATTTTGATTGAAGTAGATATTCTAATTAGATATTCTAATTAGAATTTGTCAGTTATAGACTGCAACCTAATTCATTTATGTGTTGTCTACTTAATTAATATCTAAAGAGCTGCTTACAAATTAGAAAACCAGAAACCATAAATTCTAATCTCACCTCAGCTATACAGAAAACAAAAAAAACCTTCTATATGACCCAGACAAGTCTTGGAGCTATTGTCGTTACACATTGCTATGAGAAAAAAATCAGATGTTTTTCTAAATAGGTATCAGTTGAGAGGCTGGCTGGTGTTGTGGTTCAAAGCAGATACGATAATGTTACACAGATCTGGAGTAAAGTAATCATTCCACCACCTACAGATGTATGACCTCAGCTTCCTCCTTTTAAAAATAAGATTGATAGGAGTGCTTACCTCAGTGTTACTACTAAAAGAAGATCATTCATGTAAAATGTTGATGATAATAGTTGACATAATAGGAACTCAAATAAATACCAGTATAATTTACTAACTACTATAATAAAATAACATAAACATTCCTGCATGGAATAAATCATCTTATATACTCACTGTCTCAATGAAGATATATGGCTTATTCAAACTTCTAGTCACTCACTTCCAAACCAAAATAAGAAAGAAGGTACAATGCTCCAAGAATTCAAATTTCCCTCTATGAAAAGTCATTTGATCTTGATCCAGAGAAATGTATTTTTTTATATGACAAGGAATGGGGACTACTGCAAAGATTAGGATGTTCTATAGAAAGTGGGATAATTTTTTTTTTTGTGTGTGTGTGTGTGTGTGTGTGTGTGTGTCTGTGATAAAGACAGAGAAAAAAAGAGAATTTATGCCAATGTAGAATTTACATCAAAATATCATAAGGGATATGCGTTAATGAGAAAAAATGTGCATAATTATGGTTATGAGAGATCAGTATTAGTCATAATCTTATGAATTATCTGTAATCAGATTTGCATCTGCTATCCAGTGACCTTTTCATTGTACACATATCACTTTTATGATACAATACAATCTCTTATTGATTAGTCTTAACCAATATGGATAATATGTCTATGAAAAGAACTATGCATGTATAGGCATAGGTCTAGTACCCAGATCTACCGTGCCCTAGACCTAGAACACTCCCTAGCATTGCCAGGCAGAAATTTTGGGAAACACAACATTTTTTCCATTTGGGTGTTTAAAGTGCCTGATGATATAAGAAATTTCAGCAGTAGCTGAAGCTCTGTTATGTTATCTTTGGCATTATAAACAGATGATATAATCCCAGTAGAACAAAATCTCCGGGAAACATTTTTGTCTGGCCTGTACAATGCTGTAGCCTTTGTACATAGAACAATTCCTAGGTTATTAAAAAAGAGGCTCATTAAATAATTTTTGGATGAATGAATAATTCTGAGCCCTCACTGTAGCCTATGAAGAGAGAGTGGCTAGTCAGAGGCGGGCAGTAGCAAGGCGGATTCCTCAGTCATGCAAGAACAATCATAAGAAAGCAGAGGCTAGTTTTAAATGCTGGCAGGAACAGAGAGGCAAGGGCTAAATCCTTTATAAAGGGTGCGGAAGCAGTTAGGTAAAAATATACTATTGGGGCGGCCAGATGGCTCAGTTGGTTAGAGCGTGAGCTCTCAATAACAAGGTTGCCGGGTCAGCCCCCTGCAAATAAAGATTGAAAACGGCATCTGAACTTGGAGTTGAGCTGCACCCTCCATAACGAGATTGAAGGACAACGACTTGGAGCTGATGGACCCTGGAGAAACACACTGTTCCAATAAAAAATTATATATATATATATATATATATATATATATATATATATATACACACACTATTGAGTTTTAGTTTTGGAAAATGCAAATGAATATAGCTTAAGAAAGACAACAGACATTAGTATCAACCCACAGAGGAAATTAAAAAGAAAACAAAGCTAAAGAAACAGGCAACACAGAAAAATAACTCATATTTTAAAATATGTACTTCTTTGTCAGCTGTTGATCTGAGGGCATTACCACTCTTTCAATTCTCGCAAACACATTATGAGGTGGTTACCTTCATTTTACAGATTAGGAAACTGAGGCATGGAGAACTTAAGTGACTTGCACTTAGGTTACTCAATTAGGAAGTGGAGAAACCAGGGTCTGAACCTAAGTCGCCTGTCTCTAGAACATATGTTTTTTTCTCACTTGTCTTCTTCACATGCAAAAGTTCTGTGTGGTCATTGGCAATGTCTCCCCCATCAATAACTCAGTCAGTGGAATGAGGCACCACTTGGCGTGTCTCTGCTCTCGGCCACTCAGTTGCTTATGGCTGGACAAAATGCTAGTGTCTCTATCAGTTTCCTCATTAATATCATTAGTATTGTTCAGATCAGACTGTTTTGCTTTTATATTGTGTGAAATGCAAATCAATAATCGTAAAATGCTTTAAAAACACAGTGCTAGCTCCAAGTTCAATATTATTATATGAGTCTTCATATAATAATATGCACAGCCATAAAGGTCAAAGGTATTTTTGAACTGCATACAGTTGATGTAGAGTAGAGAAGAAATTTTTGTCTTTATAACAAGCGGGATAGAAATTGAGGACATTTTAATGGAAATATTTCTCTTATTTGGAGGTTCTTAAGAACCCCAAAACAAGAGCAGTAATTGGGAGGCAAAATAAACATTAAGGGAGAAGACATAACATCACTGCACCAAGTATTAAGGGAGAAGAGTGATCGTATTAGGATGAGGAACTAAAAATGCTGATTTGGTCGAGTGAAAACTCAGACTAAATAAACCAACAAACTGCAAACATTTGAAATGTGTAAACAACAAAAAAAGAGGAATTCAGTTTGAGAGTTAAAGGAATGACTAGAAATACGAAAAAGAAGAGAACAGAATAGAAAGAGAAAGTAAGTCATTGATCTGTGGGTCATAACAAAAGAAAGATTTACTGAAGCAATTCCGGTTGGATTTGATCCATTGTATGGAACGAGAATCA